>NC_132920.1:65799943-66424943 GCF_047675955.1 Chlorocebus sabaeus | reverse complement strand
ACCAACAACACAAATGGAGAAATGGCAGTCCCTTAAATTAGTAGAACTGGGACACTTCAATATGCACATGAAGAAAACAATATTGGACCTTTTTCTCACCCCGTATACAAAATCAATTCCAAATATATTGTAGAATTAAATACAAGACATGAAACTAAAACTATTACAAGAATACATGGGGTAAAGGCTTCTTGGCATTAGTCTTGGCAAATATATTTTGCATATAATATCAAAAGCACAGGAAACAGAAGCAACAAATAGACGATGAGATTGTATATTATATCAAACTAAAAAGATTCTGGACAGAAAAAAGAAAACAAATCAACAGAGTAAAGATAAACTACAGAATGAAAGAAAATATTTGCAAACTATATCTTCGATAAGGAGTTAAAATCCAAAATAAATAATGAACCAAACTACCCAGTGGCCAGAAGATATTCTTAAAAAATGAGCAAGGAACCTTAATAGACGTTTCTCAAAAAATAAATATAAATGACCAACAATTGTATGATGACATAGCCAACATCACTAATTAATCAGGAAAATACAAATTAAAACCACAATGAGCTACCACCTCTAACCTGCTAGAATGGCTATATCAAAAAGACAAAATTTAACAGGTGTTAGTAGGGATTTGGAGGAAAGGGAACTCATACACTGTTGATGGGAAAGTAAATTAGTACAGCCATTATAGAAACCGGTATGGAGGTTCCTCAAAAAATTAAAAATAGAAATACCATGTGATTCATCAATCTAACTACTGGGTATATATCCCAGGGAATGAAATCAGTATGCCAAAGAGATATCTACACTCTCTTGTTTATTGTAACACTATCCACCATAGCTTAGTAATGGAAGCCACCTAAGTGTTTCTCGATGGACGAATGGATGAGGAAATTGTGCTATGTATACACAATGGCATACTACTCAGCCTCAAAAAATAATGCAATCCTGTCATTTATAGACAGTAAGAATGAAATTAGAGGATATTATGCCTAGTGCAATGAGCCAGACAGAAAGAAAAATATTGCATGATCTCACTTATATGTGAAATAAAAATCTGCATTCATAGAAATAGAATGATAGTTACCAGGATTGGGACAGGGAAGTGGCACAGGGAGATGTTGGTCAAATAATACAAAGTTTTAGTTAGACAGAAAGAATAAATCTTGGACATTTATAGTACACATTCCTTGACTATAGTTAATAAATGTTATAATTGAAATTGTTAAGAGAGTAATTTGAAATGTTCTCAACACAAAAACATAAGTATATGAGGTATTTGATATGTTAACTAGCTTGATTTAATTATCCACAATGTATACAAATATCAAAATATTACATCATATACCATACATTGTTTGTATTTGTCAATTAAATACATAAATAAATTGCATAGATTTCTATTACAAATTGAGTATTTGTATGTGACTTTGAACTGGTGTGGTCACTTTGTCTCTCATAATAGCCTTAGTTCTTTTCCTTTGAAAATAGGAGTAGGATGTAAATGATGAGTTGATGGGTGCTGACGAGTTGATGGGTGCAGCACACCAACATGGCACAAGTATACATACGTAACAAACCTGCATGTTATGCACATGTACCCTAGAACTTAAAGTATAATTAAAAAAAAAAAAAGTAACAAAAAAAAAAAAAAGAAAGAAAATAGGAGTAGGAATAATCTACTTCTCCGGATTTCTACCTCAATTGTATAAAATACTCCCTTTAATGTATTCAACATATTACCTTGGAACATAGATAATGCTTATTAATTATAGAAATGATTATTACTATTAATAATCATTAATAAGTTTATATTCCACAGCAACCCTTCAAAAAGGCTCTTTACACTGAATATTGTTAATAATTTAAGAATATGATTAAAGTTGTATAGTCAAATAATTTTAATTTGAATAAAGTTAAAAAGAATTATTGTTAAAACCTATGAAGATTTCTAGAATCACTAGTATGCTGAGATGTTGTGACCATCTATCTCAGAAGAATTTTTATTTGCAGCAGTTCCTAAACATATTTGACTACTTAATACTGGCAGAGGTGGGGGTGTTTATCTGAAGAATTGCATTCTGTGGATTTATACTTCATAATATGCTGCTTCATAATTACTGTCCTCACCTTTTCATCCTAAGTACATTTCCCAGCTCAGGTTTAATTAAATGTGGACATCTTCAACTTATGATGCTTAAGGGCCTATCAATTCATTTATCATGTAAATTTAAGCTACTTTAGAATGGTTGTACATGGAGCATATTTAGTCATTTTGGCCAATTTATGTGAAAATTGACATCTTTATTCATATATCTTGATACATTTTTTTTCCACAGTTTTCATTATCTTTAACACATAAGCACTATTTTAAGACAGTTGCAATAAAACCAACATAATGTTGTATATTAAATAAAAACCAGTTTTTATTCTCAACTAGAATTGCATATTGAGAATTGCCTTTTATAAAGCAAAAGCTCAAAGAGATGTGATTGTTCACTTTAAGAAACATTTATGTGCTAAATGTCTCACTCGAAACACCGTTTTAACTTTTTGACCTCATTTTTCAAGCCTCAAAACGATTCATCTTGTATATGATCACAGAGAGAGTGGCAATGAAATCACACCATTAAAACCAAGACCCAGTAATTAATTTTAAGTGCTTAATTTGTCAAATAAAAGTCACCATTGAATCTATAAAAACATAACTAAACAAAGATGAATTAACTTAGTTGTGAAGAAGTTTCTTGGAGGCAAGAAAGTGATTGTAACACTAAATCATCATTTAAAATATAAACGATTTAAGGATGTGTTCCAGTAAACAATGAAATACAAGTCCATCCTTAAGAATATTGTACAATTTCAAAAACACCAATATAATGCTTTGTATTTGGTCCAAAATTATTACCCATGGTAGTATTTTTGCAATATTAGGTTGTTGAGAAAGAAAAAACAGTAAAAATAAACCGATGTTCATCCTGTATTTTCACCATTTAAAAATCCATGTGTCCCCAGCAATTTATCTAATCTCTGAAAGTTTAATTCTGATTATTTTTTTGAGACAAGGTCTCATTCTATGGCCCACGCTGAAAGGCAATGGCACAATCAAGCTCACTATAGCCTTGACCTCCTGGGTTCAAGCAATCCTCTCACCTCAGCCTCCCAAATATCTGGAACTACAAACTCATGTCACCACTCCGGGTTAATTTACTTTTATTTTTTGTAGAAAGGGGGTCTTGCTATGTTGCACAGACTGGTCTTGATCCCTACCCTCAAACCTTCCTCCCACCTCAGCCTCCCAGGGTGCTGGGATTATATGCACGAGCCATCACATTGGGCTTAGTTTCTAGGAGTTGCAATAAATAACGTATTTTCCATAAGGTGATTAAGAGATTTAAAAGACATAATCCATTAAAATGTCTAACATGTATCCTCTTACTGTGTTTCTTAAAAAGTATATATATTTTTTGAAAAAAAAAAGATTATGCATATCCACTTCACTTTTTATTTAATTATTTATATTTTTGATTTGAAAATTACGTTTATGAGAAAAGCTCAATTATTTAAAAGGGATGTAATAACTGTATGGTACTAGAAATGGAATTTAGATTTTTAAATAATCTTCTAGGCCAGAGATCAGATTATGTGTGAAAAAACGAAGTTGTAAATTAAAAAGGGAGTTTTATTTATGTTTAGGGTTTTAACTTCTTGGAAGAATGCATTTAACTGTTTACTTTGTGGAGCTTTTCTAAAATTTATTTACAGATATTTGTTTTTAAATTGTTTATCTTAAAGAATAAAAAGTTGAGCGCATTGTAATTTATGTTATTCAAAGGATTGATTAAATGGAAGTCTAGATGATTAGGTTACAAAATAAGCATTTCTACTTATATTTTCCATTTGTAGGTGAATATATTTCATACTAACACTGCTCTTTTTGTGCTTATTATAAATTTGCATTTTAAAACACTATAAGCTATGCCACCAAATGAAATGAATAAATTTTAACAAAAATTGCCTGTAAATGTTTAACTAAATGTATTATATAGTGCTTCCATAAGTGTTGCTTTTCAAAATAGAGAATTATGTGATTTCACCATTTTAATAATAAAATGTAAGCTGATTGCACATTAATTTAAAGTGTATTTAGTTAGATAAAACATTGCCATTTTTGAATAGTCTAATACTTTTACATCTCATTTTTCTGGCAAATTAGTTAAGAAGGAGCCCAGTATACTTTTTCATTAAGGAAGATTATGTTGGAAATCAATTTTCTTAAAGTCCCATGATCTATTATTAAATATATTTGAAAATGTCTATAACGAATAGAAGAAATACATTTTAATGTGATGACTGCATGTATTATCAATTTTTTATTTGTTTTCTTTCTGCTCTAGGTAACTCTTGATGTAACTATAATTTTAAAGCAAATTGTTACTAAAATATTGGCATTTTAATAATTGCATTTCAAAATTGTGTTTCAAATATTCATCGCTGTAGTCATTCTCACCTGTGGCCTTCAATGGAAGAGTAACAAATGCTAAGTGTACAGGTTTTTATACATATCTGCAATGTAAAAAGGTAATCCAAGTTTTTTTCATTTCCGTATTAAGTGGAGAGTAGGGAAGAAAAAAATGCCGTTGTGTAAATCTGTATTTTTAAAGTATTCATTAAAATGTTAGCTTTACTAAATCTCTGACTTAGAAGAAAAAACAAATAATGGGTAGGAGACCTACCCATCTTTTGTTCATTGGCTGAAGGCCCTATAACAAGATAGAGTATCAGGAGAAAAGTGTGTACATATTTCTGACCTGCCCCTGAAGCAGGTCGTACAATCCTCAGGTGAGAGGTGTCCTCCTCTATACCGAGAGGAGAACAACATCCTTGTAGACAAAGACAAAGGAACACAGAGAGGAATCCGAACCAGCAATCCTTGCTAAATTTTCTCCAGTTTCCTACGCTTATGACCTTCTTCAGGGATAAGTCAGAAATTATTTTCTGCACATGCTGTTTCTCAGATTCCTTTAGCTAACATACTCAAAATGTCAAGGTGCCATACTTTGGGGTAGTATGTCCTGAACTCCATCAGGAGCATGAACATGGACACACTCCAGATGAGAAATAATCACAAATCATAGTTTTTATGGCCACAATTTTTATGCCAATCCCAGAGAGCAACAACTTACATAGTTAAATGTCAGATATCTTTCGTGCAGTCATAAAATACTGTGGTTCGAAAGTGATTTTCAATATCAGATTCTTGGTTTCCTTTAGCACTTTCATACAAAATTAGAAAACTTTTTCTAATTTCAGTAAGGTTAAAATTTTAGTAGAGGTTCTCCTTGATTGTAGCTTTTTAAATCTGTATTTTTAAAGTCTTCAGTAAAATGTTAGCTTTACTGAATCTCTGACTTAGAAGAAAAACAAATAATAGAAGGTCAAAACCACTATTTTGCCCTTAAGGAATGAATATTCCATCAATAAGCAACAGATAAAACAAAACAAAACAGAAAATATCACCAGAACACTATAGTTCAATAGATGACATATTTGTATGTGTGAGGAAATAAATACAAATGCAAAACTTAATTCACTGAAACTCCTGTAGGTTTGAAAAATTCATCTCAGATGCTGTTACCATAAACTTTCCTTTTCAAATTCTCACATTTAGAAAGCTCTTACAGACTAAAATGTGAGCCCTCTAAGAGGCCTAGATGTTCAGTATTCCTAAGACTGTCTTAATAAGAAAGCATCAATTTGTATTACCATACTGTGTCTGTGAGAGTGTGTGTACGTGTGTGTGTGTGTGAGAGAGAGAGAGAGAGAAGGAAGGAAGGAAGGAAGGAAGGAAGGAAGGAAGGAAGGAAGGAAGGAAGGAAGGAAGGAAGGAAGGAAGGAAGGAAGGGAGGGAGGGAGGGAGGGAGGGAGGGAGGGAGGGAAGGAAGGAAAGAGAAGAAAGAAGGAGGGAAGGAAGGAAGGAAAGGAAGGAAGGGAAGGAGGGAGGGAGGGAAGGAGTGAGGAAGGGAGGGAGGGATGGAAGGAAGGAAGGAAGGAAGGAAGGGAAGAAAGGAAAGAGAAGAAAGAAGGAGGGAAGGAAGGAAGGAAAGGAAGGAAGGGAAGGAGGGAGGGAAGGAAGGAGTGAGGAAGGGAGGGAAGGAAGGAAGGAAGGAAGGAAGGAAGGAAGGAAGGAAGGAAGGAAGGAAGGAAGGAAGGAAGGAAGGATATATAACTGTTGCTTCTTCCTGATGTTATTATTTTATTGTTACTGTTATTCTTCCCCCTCAGTACTTTCTCTGTCTGGGAATCTTCATTATCTTTTACAATTCATTTTTACCATTGCTGCCCCGGAGATTCTTTCTCACCTTCCTTATTGATATTTACTACTACAGTATTTTTCTTAACATTTTGTTCATAATTACTGTGTTAGCACATTGAATAGTAGTGATCTGTTTTATAGGTCTATTTCTAACTCACACTCCCAACAGTGCTTGCATTAAAAGTATGGATTGCACTTTATTTATTTTTGTATACACTCCACATAGCAAGGGCTTGACACATATTAGCACTCTAACTATATTCACGCCAGAGAAAACCCATTGTTCACATACTCTGTGATGCTCAGTTTACACCATGTTTATTTTAAGGAGGAAAGCAATATAGACTTTCAAGGGTATTTTTCAACCAATTTGATGGCATTCACACTTCTTTTCACTGAACACCTGCAGCAAAGGTCAACTGCAACATAAATTGAGCTTTGATCCCAACAGCATCAGAAATCAATCTCTTCACTTTTTTATGGTTATAGCTGGAAAACGTCTTAATTGTGATGTTGATTAATACACAACCCAAAGAGAAAAAAAAGTAGAAAACGCCAAATACTTCTACATCACAACTTGTGACAAAATCCTATAGGGAATAGAGATAAAATGAGATTAATTTATAAACATGAATACTCTGGGGAATAATCTTATTTCATGTTTATTACATGGAAAAGAAAACTTCAAACAAATCCCTGGTGATTGTGAGCAGTTACACTACCTTTTTCCATTGTGTCTTTTTCACCTAGCCATTTGTATGGCACTTTATCTAAATATACTAACATAAAGCATCGGACTTGACCACTGTTCATCCTTCATCATCTTCTGCAACCTCACAGAGCAATAAACCATTCATGATATCCCTAAAGTAGTTCAACCAGGATACCAAATCTTAAAATGGTAACATGGACAGACTAACACGGTAAAATAGAAGGATCTGATGGCAGCTGAACAGTTTGGAATCATCTTTAAGTTTTGGACTTTTTAACTTGTTTTTTTTTTTTTTTTTCTTTAATTTGTTGTTATACTTCAGGATGCAATATGTTATGAGGATTTCTTAGATAAATAATATTTGTGTTATTTTTATATACAAGACAACTTTTCAGTCAACTCAGTCACGTCTGTGACTCTAATTAAAAGAGAAAATAGGTTTCTGCAATTGGTATATAGGGAAGGTCACTTGATTTTTTTCACCTTTCTTCACTGCCTGAAAAGTAAGTGGCCTTAACTATATTTCTTTCCTCGAAATTTGAAAGTGCTTAATACTTTAGAAGTGTGCAAGCAGCATTTACAATTACAATTCTACAACATTTGTAATATTTCGTGTCAGCAGTTACATAGCAGACAAGATCACAGTTCCTTTTAATTTCACTAGCTGCTTGTTTCTTGCTCCAGTGCTTCCTTAAGTTCATATCATCAGCAATCTAAATGTATTTACAATAGCTACTTTTTAATATTAATTAAATTTTAAGGAGCAGAACATTTAGCATAGGAAAATAAGCATTATTTAGTGTTTCTTTAGCCCAATATAACGTCTTATGGATTCGGTTTAAGACTTTTTGGAATAATCTCATTCACCTCTCAAGACAATAGTGAGGGCAATGTGGAATTTTAATCTAAATGGCAAATTTTAGGCAGGTATAAAACTCTCACCATAAATAGACCCATCCTAGAGATAATAAGATTAATCACTAAGTTAAAAAAATAGGAAGTGAGAAACTCAAAGGAGTAAGAATATCATCTTTTAAAATGAGAATCTCTATTGAGATCATCAAATTGATAATAGAGAGTATTATATATAATAATCTAATACTGTATATAATCTAATATTCAGAAACATAGTATGTTCTTTTTAATGTGGCAGTGATTTACTGTCCATGTATATCCTGCTTAGAGTTTTTGGAGTAATTTTTACTCTGGAGCCTTCCTGGCATTTGCTTTAGTAAGTGAGATATTTAACAATGTTGCTTAAGGGCCCACTCTACAGAGCAGTGCACCAGGTGAAAAAGCAGTATATGCAATAAAGTAGAAGACACAGAACTAGGCATACAATCAAACAAGAACTTAAAGTATTCAACAAATAATTTGTCTCCTGAGTTTGTAACTTACAGAAAAATAAGAAATATGGTAAGGGTAATTAAAATGATTTGTTTTTTCTGTTTGAAGGTAGAAGAGACTATAGTCCTCTCCTCCCTTTTTGTAAATTGTTTTTTTTTTTTTTTTTTTTTTTTTTTTTTGGAGACATAGTGAATCTGAGTTTTTACTCTAACTCTTGGGATTGAAATAAATCTCTCTAGGGATTAAGATCAGTTTCCAGTTTTTACAATGAAGAGATATCACCAATGTCCTAGTTAAATGACTTATAGATTTATAAAAATGTATTTCCAGAATTAGCTCATAAGTGTTTTAGGAATACTGCCACAAAAAAGAATCCCTTTGATTTGTTGTTGAAGTTATTATTCTTCCTCCTATATTGCTATATGAAATGTATGACATTTTGTTCTAGCTTTGTAGTTGCTTTCATGCCAACTTACATGCATATAAATCTGCTAATGCTAGTATTAAACTGTCTTTTGTCTCCTATATTGGTGTAGAAGGGTCTTCTGCTAGTAGGAGTATTTTACATTCTCAGCCTACACACTCACACTCACATACACACGTACATATACACATGCACACCTAAGAGGACATAAAGGGGGAATCGTGGTAAATTTTAAGTTGAAATATTATAGAGATAAATACATAATTGCTAAAAGAACACAAATTGAATCTGCTTAGACTTAGATTAGCAATTCTCAAATTGTGTATCCTGAGATAAGGAGATTGAAAGTATTTCTATGATCAAATTATTTTGGGGGTGGTTCCTTCCTTCCTTCCATTCTATATGTTTTAATTTTTACAATGTGTATTCACATATGAATATCTTTGCAATAAAGAAAATATTCTGGATCGTTTTTTATGTTTATAAATATATTCACTACTGACACATTTTTCTGAGCACATAGCCAATTTACATATCTTAGAAATGCCTTTCTGAATTACTTTTTGTGAAACAGTGACCTTGCTAGAATAAACGAAGGAAGAAAGATTAATGCATGGCAGAAACTTCGGAGAGTGTGAAGATTGAAAGAGGTATGACGACAGCAAATGAATGCGATAGCAAATTCTAGGCAAGCATAAAACTCTTACCATAGTTTGAAGAGTGCAGGAAGATATGTCTCTCTCTCTCTCTCTCTCTCTCTCTCTCTCTCTCTCTCTCTGTGTGTGTGTGTGTGTGTGTGTGTGTGTGTGTGTTATAACAAATGGGCATATCCTGGAGACAATCAGATCAATCACTAAGTTTAAAAAAATGGGAAGAGAGAAACTCAAAGGATTTTGTGAAGAAAATAGTAATTAGAATAAGCTATACACTAAATGTAAAAAAATAAAATAAAAATTTCCAAATGCAACAGCACTACTGATGACAATGTCACCAGTCACTCAAATAGAGAAATGCTGGGAGAGAGGGGTGGGAAATGGGTATCATTAATGGAGACAAAAATATAGTTAGATACAATGGATAAGATCTCACATTAGACTGCACAACAAGGTCACTACAGTAAGCCATACTTTGTTGTACATTTTATAATAACCAGGAGAGTACAACTGGGATGTTCAAAATACAAAGAAATGATGAATGTTTGAAATGATGTATATCCCATTTACCCTGATATGATTATTATACATTGTATGCCTGTATCAAAATATCTTATGTACCTCCAAAATGTATACACCTATTATCTACTCATATAATAAAAGTAGAAACAAATGGAGAAATTCTGTAACAGATTTAGATAACATTCATATGTAATACATTTTATTAACAAATCTGTGTCATGATATCATTTTTTCAGACATAGTGTAGTTGAATACAATAATTAAGCAAAAATAGTAATCTTAAGAGCTAGAACTATTAAGCAAAACCTTAGAGAACTGTAGTCTCAGGCATTTAATCTATAAGGAAAGGATATATTTATTAAGAGACCTCTTCCTCTGAGTACTTTGGTTCTTTGCATGTCTTTTTTCATAAAAAATAGAGACGAGGTGTAGTGTAAATCAGTCAGTCCTAAGAGCAGGACAGCTCATAAGTTGTAGACTTGCTAATATAACAAAGATCTCTAATTGTAAATGTCTGTGAGGTTTACTATATTCACAGTTACTCTCAACACAAATGAAATGGAAAATAGGTAAACATAGAATTAAAAAAGTATTTAAATATAAACTAAAAGCTAAGAAATTTAAGAATTTTACTTAAGAATTTTAAGAAGTATTTAAATAAAAAAATCTAAGAAAATCTAAGAACATTGACTAAGTGCTATGATTGGAATGTGTTCCTACCAAAACTCCAGGGTTGAAACTTAATCCCCAGTGAAACAGTCTTGGAAGATATAGACTTTTGGGAGGTGTTTGTATCACATAGGCTCTGCCCTCATGAATGGATTAATGCCTTTATAAAAGGGCTTGATGGAAGTTGTTTGCTCCTTTTTGCCCTTGTGCCTTCTGCCATGTGAGTATCCAGCTTTCCTCTCCTCCACAGAACTCCTTCTTTCTGCAGCATTCAAAGTGCCATCTTCAAAGCAAAGAGCAGCCCTCACCAAACATTGAACCTTTCCTTGCCTTGATCTTAAATTCCCAGGCTCCAGAACTGTGAAAAATATTTTTTTGTTCTTTGTAAATTACTCAGTTTCAAGTATATTTTTATAGCAGCATAACGTGGTCTAAGACACCAATATATTTAAATAGATTACTTTTACTTTTTAAAAGGTATTTTTCTCATTAAAAAATTGCTAATATGGGTTGCTCATAACAGATTACTTGTTTCTCATTATGATGTGCTCTTACCAAATAAATAACTTATAAAATTAAAAATATGTTTCAGAATGATTTAAAAATTAAACTGACTTTGAATTTACAGTCACTAAATTTTTCAAAAGTCTAACTTTTATATAAATGTGGACTATTAAAGTAAATTTAAACTCATATAAACATATATTTCTCTATAACTCTTACTACACGTATCTTTACTTTTTCATATACTCTTAATAAATTATAGTAAACACAAAATTAGTATTATACAAAATTATTTGTTATTTAAATTAACCAAAGTAGAGGGAATATGGTGTTGTTAATGCTTCCAATCAACCAATCAAGATTCAATAAAGATTGCATATTTTCACTTACATTAAAGCAAGGTAAATTCTAGTGGATTTAAGAGCATATTGGTGAGTATTAGAATACACTTCACAGTCATTTTTTAAAAAATAATTGTTCACTAATGGGGGTCATCATTCATTTGCAAAGGGTACTTGAAAGAAAGTTTTAAATTAGGTGAAGTTTTCTTTCAGTTTACAGAGCAACTCGTTTTGTAATTTATTCTCATTCCCTCCTTTTTTGTCCAGGTCACCAAGTACCCTCTTGCTGTCTTTAATGCTTCCTCTGCAAAATAACTCATTTTCTTGAGTTGCTACTATTCTTTTATTTTTTAATAGACCTTTATCCTTTAAAACCCATCCTGTCCATCAGTGAAGTGTCACAGAATAATGTTAGTTGGGGTTCAAGGGGAAGAAAGAAATATCTAAATGGTAAAATCCAAGATATCAGAGGCAAGTTATTGGAAAATAATTTTGGAAATATGTATTAGGCTTTTCAGTTCCTAATAGATTATTGAATGCAGAGTACCACAAAATCTTCCGGGATTTATTAGTGTCTTTTGGGAGTTTGGGCAAAAAATGAAAACCATAATCAAAGCAGCTACCTCTCGGTGGTGTAGTCTTCATGTTGAAGAGTTTGGAAAGTTTCTGCCTCATTGATATTTCCTTTCACAGTAGATATGCACCATTACCCTTGATTGCTTTTTCTGAAATTCTTTGATTAGAATTACTCCTAAGAGCTAAACCATGAATACATGCACCCACTTATTTGGAAGCTGTTAACAGCTTCCAAAAACAAACAAGCAAACAAGTAATCTGCTTGTTCATAGTAGAGAAATTGTGCCAGCACCTTGTTGGATAATTCACTGGCTACTGAGGATATGAACACAAATATTCTTTAAACAACATCTCTCTATAAATACCTTTAAGACTAATTCATATTTGGCAGTCAACCTTAATGTGGACTGTTTATTTAGAAATCTAATTTCTGATTAATATGTATATTTCTACATACAAGTCATAGTAATGGTGTAAAGCAAACAATTAATGTGAAACTTCTGCACAGACACTCATTAAAGACTTGAAAGCCATGTACTTTTTTTTTTTTTTTTTTTTTTTTTTTACAGACAGGACAGGATGGTTAAAAGAACAAGTAGAAATTCATGACTGAGCTAATATCATTATTTTTAGGATGAAAGGTTAACATGCTATATAAGAAAGTGGTCATTTGCGTGTGATAGTAACTGCAGAAGACAGTCCCTGTGGAGTTTGGCAGAATGCCTCGTATTTCAGAAGACATTTAGCTTTGATTCAAACTTTGAAAGAAAAAATGGGATAGCTCTTTTTTTTCTCAAGTATGCTTCTTAACTATGGTTATTATCTTAAGGATGATTTACTCTTATCATAGAATACATTTTAGTAGCAAATTGGTTGATCTGAAGAGATGTTTTTTCAAGGTGGTTTGTTCACTGGTTGGGGAATATTTCAAGAGTCAATCTGGAAAATATTCAGACCTTACATCTAAAGACTAGCTTAAACTCATAGCCTGTTAAAAACATAGAGACATAAGAATTTAGGCATTCTGAATTTTATAATTAGACTGTAATATTTACTATTAGAAAAGTAATGAATAAAATTAATGACAACTTACTAAAATGCATGTAAATCAAACTCTCAGTCTAAGTTCTGTGTAATAGTGCAGTGTTTGGAATTTGAAAACATCTTTGTTCATAATATCACAATAATAATTTAGACACTTTTTTATAAAATATAAATACAAGAAAAATGGAAATAATATTATTCTCATTGCTTTGTTTAGCTGAATTATGTCTGAAAACGAAGCATACAAATATCAAATATTGAGGAGAGACTCAGAAATGGTGGCACTTTAAAAACATCGTCAAGTTTCAAAGATGACTTGATGATGTAAATGGGTTCTGGGTTGTTATTTTAATAAAAATATCAAAATACATGTTTTAAAAGAAAATGAGATTATATTTTCCCATTTCTTCTTGGAAGATTTTTTTTTTCAAATTAGAAGAACTTAGAAAATGTGGTGTTTGTCACTACGCAGGCACACATACACAAGCAACTTTAAAATATTATTTTTCTTTGTTGCCTTTATAATGTGATTTGTAGACTGTCTTGAACACTAACTTTAGAAGGCATAATAACATTTAGTAGCAATGATGCTTATGGTCAAGGCAAGAGGTGCATGCAATGCATTATAGAGTGAAGTTTGAAAGAATAAAACTGTGTATCCCCCCTCATGCAGCTTATCCCAAGTTTAATGCTACAAATATTACTCTTGTAACATTTCTCCAAAGTGTAAATTAAGGATTCCCAACAAATGAGAAAAGGGCCTCAGGACTGGTTCTTATTTTCATCCTTTTGGTTACTATATGCCCAGTGAAACCAAGGACAGGGTAAGGCAATGGGAGAATTAGCAGGTGTCTTTGATGGCTCTCCTAGTTTTGAAGACATAATAACAAAATAGTCCCATTGTTTATGACTGTCTTAAAGGTTACTACAAGTGAGAATTTACTTCTGGGTATCTTAGAATTTCTGTAAGTTTTAATTGGGGTTCATTTGACAATATATATGCCCATGTTGTTCTGTATTTTATTCTCTGAGTTGCATTCTGGGGCAGTGGTACACAGAGCACACAAACAAGAAGTTTGTGTCTTAGGGTAGGTTAAACTTTTGTCTGTTTCAAAATGTTAAAGTTTTCTAGGATAAAATAAGTAAAAGGGGATGCATGGTTTCTTACTATGAGTGACAGCAGGATTTGGATGTTTTCTCAGAAAAGCAACAGGAAATAGGCTAAAGGGTTTCTTTTAGTTCACCTTCAAGCCAGTCTAGAGAATGGCCCAAATAATCACACACATGCACATTTTATTTGTGCCCAGCTACTTCAGCACTAGTTGACCCACGCTTAACAACAACCCAAGTAAATTAGACACAGTAAAATGAATATATTGAAACTTTATACTCTCTTTACAGGTGCCTCTGATGTTGATATTAATCAAATAATTTTAATATCTGTATATATACGAATATATGTTTGTGTGTGTATATACTTGTGTGTGTGTGTGTATATCTATATATAGATATTTGCACATGAACTTAGCATATCAATCTATCTTTATGTTTCACTGGGTTGATGACAAAAATGTAAGAGAGACAGGGAAACACAGATTGTGTGAGTAATATGAAATTCTGCATCTGTAATCCTGTATAGCTGTGTTTGTAAAGGCAGGTAATTGGTTTAGGTTTTATTTGGTTTCCAGTTCGAACATCTCTTTCTGCCTTGAAGTTATTCTGAAATGATAAATTTCTTTATTTTGATTATGCTCTTTCCTAGCTAGAGTTGATATAAATCCCATATCCCCTTAAGAGCTAATTCTTCCAGAATTATATTAGCCCATTAATGATCTACACTTCTGGTTCTCTATGAAACTAGTATCCTTAGAGACATATATTGAAATGACTGTATCACATAAATTGATCTGGTAATTTACATATTATTTTAAATTATTTATGCAAAATTTTAAGACAACTGGGTAGCCCATTTTGTATTAAGATAAAATATATTCATGTTAATACTAGCAAAAATCTCTCAAATTTATCCATTCTGAAGCTTACTTGTAAGTCTATTGTATGTATGGATAATGAGAGGATGGCCACTATGCCATACAGTATGTTTAACCAGATTACATTTATGTTCTAGTTTATTACTGATTAGTTCATGTTCATTAGTTCATGTTATGTTCAAGAGTTTTAAGTCTATTAACTCATGTTTAAAAACACGGATAATCAATTTCAGTAAGCCTGAATTTAATCCTTACAACATTTATTCAGTGTTAGCACAAAGCTGTGGTTATGGAATTATATGTAAGCTAAAATAAAGAAGTTTACATTTCCAATTCTGACTATCTTACCTGGAAACTGAAAATAATGCACATTTCAGGTTCCTTTTTAAATTTCTTTAGGACTGCTAAAGAGAGGAAGTCTGTATATGCTTGGATACATTGACCCAAAATCTTGTCATTCTTCAACTTCCCTCTCTTTTATAGTCTCTCTCTATATATATATTTCAAACACTTAATCATGCCAATTTGATCCTTGCATGTGTGCAATCTCTGCTCTTCCTTCCACCATCACACCCATCTAAATTCAATTAATTATCAAATATTTACTGATTCTAAATAATACAAAATAATAAAACCTCTTAAACATAGTTGGTCATTGGCACTGCTGCTTTTCCTCCTCTACAATTTTACTTACACTACAAAGGCCTCTTGATCAGTCTTTTTACATATAATTTATTTGATTCTTAACCCATCTTCTGCATGGTCAAGGATTATATTAATTAGGTAATATACATATGCAAACAAATATCCTGGCTGTAATGGGCTATTCACACTTACCCGACATACCATATTGTGGTATCTGTTGTAATACAACATATTTATTCCTCAAAATCTCCCAGAATTATATCTAAAAACAATAAGATGAAAAGTTGGAATAGCCCATTCAAAATGTGTGCCATTAATAATCAGAATACTAGCCCAAGCAATATAATTCTAATAAAATATTGATAGAAAAAAAGGTAAGGTACAATTACCAATAAAGAAAGCAGAAGTAAATATAATAATTTCATTTAAAAAGGTGACAGTAGCTTCATGAAGAGTATTAAAAAGGAATTCATTTCTTTGAATTGTGGAGACAACGGCAACATTCAGAAAAAAATATGTAAGATTTTGGCAAGATTCCCTACAGCTGGTATATGACCAATCCTGGCCAAGAGGAAGAATAGGATAAGTATGAATGTCCTGGCCCTGGAGAGTTTTACTGGGTTAGAGACTCGTTATCACTTGTTGTTTCTTGATGTGAGAAACATAACGTCTGTGTTATGCTGACAAATTTCCCTCGTCCATCACTCATGAGCTAATTAACATTACAAGAATGTACTATAGTTGAATGGACTGTATATCAGTACATGGTCTTCCTAACACCCAGGATTCATTTCCCCTGCTCTTAACCAGACAAAGATTTGTTCAAATGGATCTCTATGATGTCTTCATATATCTACAATAAAAATAGTATTTTCTGTGCATCCATTCATTTTGGTTACTCTTTTATTAGAATCAACATATGTCACTTAAAAATGTTTCTTTGATAATTTTATTAGATTTAAATTCTTTCTTATTAGGATGTTTTAGTAATTCTTGGTCTATGATCTCATTGACTATTAAGATGCCTTCTACACTGGGAAAAATTCAGTGAAATGTAAATAAATTTTAGCTCAACATACTTTAATTCTTTTAATATACTGTCCTTTGTTTGTTGTTTTGGTTTCTTGCCATTTGCTCTATAAACCTGAGATCCTAACAGCTAACATTCTAAGTAACAATATTTGAGTCAATAATGACTCTAGGAGGAAGAAAAACCTAGCATTATTTCTTACTGCTCTAACTGCAGCCATTGAACATCTGAAGCAGCTGTTCATCTGCCAGCAAAGAAGGTATATACATACACTTCTTATCCAAGGCTGAAGAGTTGCAGGTCCACTGATGTGAAAACAGTACAGGATTCATTAACAATGCATTCAGCCCAAATTTTGGCAACACATCCTAAAAAAACTATGGAGGACATTTTGTAATTAGAAATAAATTTACACCAGGACCAGAGACAAGGTAGCATCGAGCAATGAAATAATTACTTGTGAAATCAAGGTACAGCAGAGGATTACTAGAGTTGAATTCTCCATGTTAATGTTGTCTTTAGCAAGGTATAAAACAGGAGGTACCCTGGCGATAGATAGGTAGGTGAGTAGAGTACTTTTTGTAATTTTATATATCAATGTTTATTCATAAATTCTAAAACAGAATATTTTATCTATTTTCTTTAAAGTAATAGAAATTATAGCTAAATTAAGCTATCCGTCTGCAGCAATATGATATAAAACATATCAAAGTTTAATTTAAGAAATGTTATTGCACTGAGAATACTGGCTATGCTGTATTTAACAAGTTTCTATTCTTGAAACTTACCCACAGTTTAATTTTTTGATGAAACATGATTTCTTCGTGTTTATTTTACAAGGAGGAAGTTGATATGAGGCTATAATGTCAATGTTTCCGAAGAGTAGAAAGAAAACTGAAAGAGGACATTAGGCTTAAGGGTCCAAACATTTATTTTTCTTCTTTGTTGACAGATACTAAATTTTTCAAAAATTGAGAAAATAATTGTTAGATATTTACTGACAATGTATCTGTTTCAAATAGTTTACAGACATATCTGGTTGAATTCTAAACTTCACGAACTTACTATTTAATATAACCTCAACATTATGAGTTTTCATTATGAAAGCAAATTTAAATGTTTCAAGTTAATATTATAGAAAGTAAATTTTCTAAATAAAATAGGTAGAATAGTTACTATAAGATATAAGATTACACAGAAAACTGTTGACTGAAAGAACAAAAATACATTTAACCGACATAGTAACCTTTATATTTTTGTTTCTAATTTTTAATTTGCTTAATCATTCTCTGTATTTTATAATAAAAATATAGCTCATTTGTATAATCAGCATGGCCTAATTCATACAGGTTGAAATCATATTATCAAAGACATATTTTTATTTGTCCTTAAAAATAAGCAAGCTGAGATGTGTTGATTTTTCACTGAGTGTTTTTCAATGTCTCAACATATTTTCAACTGCATTGCAAGGCAGGACATGAAGAATAACTTCGCAGAAAATAAAGAACACCCAGTATAGTAATTATATTACTCAGTGACAGAGAAATACAGGAGCAGTGGATAATGTATGATACTAGAAAAGTTGGTAATTGCTAGAGTATACTGCTTTCTGTATATTTATTTGCTCAAATGCAAATATGACCTAGCTATCATAAGGAAGGGTCTACATTTTAAAGTACTTTACAATCAACATAACAAACCTTATGAATTCAGTGCTTACTTATTTTTCCTCTCTTTGTAGCAAAGTTTCAAAGTCGCAGACCACAGAGCATATGCAGAAAAGAGGAAAAGCTATTTTACTAGAATTTACTAAGTAAAGTGATTTTTTTATTACTCTCACCTCCCATCTCTTGTACTACAATTCTAACCAGTTTAGACAATTTTTTTGTGTGTGTTTGTTTGCTTATTTGTTTTTGAGACAGAGTGTTGCTCTGTCACCCAAGCTGGAGTGCAGTGGTGTGATCTCAGCTCACTGCAACCTCCATCTCCTGGGTTCAAGAGATTCTGCCAACTCACCCTCCTAAGTAGTAGGGACTACAGGTGTGCATCACCACAGCTGGCTAATTTTTGTTATGTTTTTGTTTTTTGGTAGAGGTGGGGTTTCACCATGTTGGCCAGGCTTGTCTCCAACTCCTGACCTCAAGCAGTTCGCCCACCTTGGCCTCCCAGAGTGCTGGGATTACAGACGGGAGCCACTGCACTCAGCCAGTTTAGACATCTTTCTTCTTTACTTCATTGATTTTTTTGAAATGTAACTGCAGTTTCAATATCCAAGAAAATTCATTATTGATATTTTTTTTTTTTTTTAGACGGGGCCTCGCTCTACTGCCGAGGCTGGAGGGCAGTGGCATGATCTCAGCTCACTGCAACCTCTGCCTCCCGGGTTCAAGCAATTATCTACCTCAGCCTCCTGAGTTCTGGGATTACAATTGCCTGCCACCATGCCCGGCTAATTTTTGTATTTTCAGTAGAGATGGGTTTTCACCATGCTGGCCATGCTGGTGTTGAACTCCTGACCTCATGATATACCCTCCTCGACCTCCCGAAGTACTGGGATTACAGGCGTGAGTCACTGTGCCCAGCCAGAAAATTTTATTTGTTTATTGTTACTCTTGACCAATTCATGACAATTTTGAAAAAATAATAAAGAGTTAATTCTAAAATGTGTATGGAAGATTAAGGGATCCCAATATCCAAAATTATCTTGAAATAGAAGAGCAAATGTGGAGGACTCACATTTTCTAATTTTAAAACTTAATACAAACTTACAATAATCAAAGTCATGTGATATTTGCACAAGGATAGACATAGGTCTATGAAATAAAATAGGACAAAAATAAACCCTCATACATATGGTCAATTGATCTCTGACAAGGGTGCCATGAACATTCAATAGGACAAGGAAATTTTTTTTCCTAACAAATGGTACTGGAAAAAGTGAATATCCACATGCAAAGAAATGGAATTTAACTTTTTCTTCATACAAAAATTAACTCAAATGTGTTGAAGATTTAAATGTAAATGTTGAATTTCTAATACTCTTTGAAGGAAACATACAGGGAAACAGCTTTGAGATGTTGAATTTGGCATGGATTTTTAGGACATGACATCAAAAGCACATGCACCAAAAAAATGAACTTTATAAAACTTCATAATTTGTGCACTAAAAGGTAACATCTAAACATATCTAAAACTGTATATGTGTGTATATATATACACACACAATCTCTAGCTTTAACAAAAAATAAAATTCTGATACATATTGCATCAATGAACTTTGACTATATCATGCTAAATAAGACAGATACAAAAAGATAAGTACTGTATATTTCCAGTCATAAGAGGTGCCTAAAATATAATAGACTAATTAAAATAGAAAATAGAAGAATGGTTTGTCCCCAGAACCTGGGGACAAATAATAATTAGAATTATTATTTTATGGGAACGGAGTTTTAGCTTAGGATGACTAAAAAGTATTGGAGTTCTATAGTGGCAATGGTGGCAAAACAATATGAATGTATTTGATGCCGTTGAATTGTACACTTAAAAACATACACTACTAAGTTCTATATTATGTATATTTACCAAAATAAGATAATTGAGTGTTAAAGATAATAATTATATAATATTTCATTTAAAAATAAATATGCAATTAAAATGCATACTTGTATACTACTGCAGACTAATAATAACTAATGCCTGCTAATTATATGCATACTAATAGTAACTGATAATCTGAAAACAAACCAAATGACCTTTAACGGAAATGGCTAAATTGTGGTATATTCATATAATAGAATACTACTCAGCAATAAAAACAAATTTATTATCTATATATAGAATGACAAGCATAAATTACAAAGAAATTATGTCTAGTGAAAGAAACCAGAATAAAGATCATGCAATATGTAGAATTTTATTTTATAAATGCTAGAAAATGCAAACTAATCTAAAGTAACCAAAGGGGTTACTTCTGTTATCCCTACTCTTGCCTAGAGATGTGGCAGTGGAGTTCTGCAGCAGGCTGGAGTGATTACAAAGGAGCACAAAGAAATGTTCAGGGATGAAAGATACGTACATCATATTCATAGACTGTTAAAATTTAATGTATATACTGTGAAAGGAAAATATATCTCAAGACCCCAGAATCACTAAGCCAAATAAACAGAAAAGTCAAGCTGAAAACTGTGGAAGGCAAACCTGCCTCTCATTCTGTTCCTAAAAAAGATAGCTACAAATAAAAATGCTGCATACTCACCTTACAATTTGTCTACAAGGAAATTCCTTGTGGACAACATCTAATTGCTTCCTTTGGAAACGCTAATCAGAAACTCAAAGGAATGCAATCGTTTGTCTCTTATCTACCTATGACCTGGAAGCCCCTCCCTGCTTCGAATTGTCTCACCTTTCCAGACAAAACCAGTGAACATTTTACATATGTCAATTGATGTCTCATGTCTTCCAAAAATGTATAAAGCCAAGCTGTGCCCCAACCACCTTGGGCACATGTCATCTGGACCTCCTGAGACTGTGTCACAGGTGTATCCTTAATCTTGAAAAAATAAACATTCTAAATTGAATGAGACCTGTCTTAGATTTTTGAGGTTCACAATACTAATTACATGGGGATATTCTGAAAGTGTAGATTCTAACTCAGTTTGTCTGCATTGTGACCTGAGTTTCTAAATTTCTAATAATCTCTCAGGTCATGCCAAAACTGTTTCTCCTAACACTGCACTTTGAGTAGCAAGGCTATATTCAGTACTTCACAACCTATCTGAGAGAAAGGTCAGATTTTATTTAAAAAAAAAAAAAAAATCAAACAATTATATACTGATACAAATGAAATAAAAGCAAAGATATAGAAGTATAAGCCCATGTTATTGGATGCAACAGAGATAACATATTCTGTCAAATTGCCATTAAAATTTCTAATTCCATACTCAACATTTATGCAGGTTAGTTGCGATGACAGTTTATGGTTGGATGTTAACCCATAGCCCACACTTTCAGAATCACTGCTCTATTGAGTGTTCAGAATAATGGTAATTTGTAGCACAGTATTATTTTTTGTTTCTTCCTGAAAGCAATCAGTATTCACATTAAGGTTAGAAATTATTTTAATGGTACACTATAAGTATTGCTTCAGGCTTTATGTTTTATCAGTGTGTCATCTGTGTCTCCTGATTCACAAAGCTAGCATTTGACTTGATAAACATGTATCAAATAAATTTTCGTTGAATTATTAACATTGCACAGTGACAGGCTAAGCTTGTCCAACTTGAGGCTCAAAGGCTGCATGTGATCCAGGACAGTGGCTTTAAATGCAGCTTAACACCAATTTGTAAACTTTCTTAAAACATATATATATATTTTTGCATTTTGTCTTGTTCTTTTTAGTTCATTAGTTATTATTAGTGTTAGTGGATTTTATATGTGGCTCAAGAGAATTCTTCTTCCAATGTGGCCAAGGGAAACCAAAAGATTGGGAAATTCTGGTGGTGTTAGCTGTGGCAGGTACCTGATTTACTGGTGGTGAATCCATATGGGTCTGCAGCAACCTCAATTCTTGCCTCCTCAGAAGAAAGGATTTGACTGAGAAGCATAAGGAAGTAGAGGAGACGGAGGCAAATTTTAGAGCAAGAGTAAAAGTTTATTAAAAAGTTTTAGGGCATGAATGAAAAGAAAGTAAAATATAATACACTTGGAAGAGGGCCAAAAGGGCATGTTGGAGGTCAACTGCCCTGTTTGACCCTGGACCTAGAGTTTCACATGGTGGCCTACTTCCAGCATCTTGCATCCCTTTTCCAGTGGAATGTCCCCAGAAGGTCATATACCAGTTAAACCCAGCCATTTTGCCTCTTAATGAGCATGATTGAGCCCAGTGGCCCAGTTCCTGAGGTTTTATTGGGAAGCTGCCAATCACCAGTTTCAGGCGTTTTTATCTATTGGGAAACTGCCTTTTCCTGTCACTGGCTGTGAACAGCTATTATTTTAGAGAAGCAGTGTGATAACTGCCTGACCATCACCTGATGGTGGCCTGACATTCCCAGTGGGGTGGGGGTAGCCATCTCCTGCCCTGCTCATGCAGGGCATGAGTAGGACTATAGTAGGTAACCTTTCTCAGCTACCTACTGTAACAGTGGTTGTGATACTGATATAGTAATTGAGAAGAAATTACTTAGACAGATAGTAAGGGTATAGGAGTCCTCTGTAAGGCTTTTCTTTTTAATAAAAGTAGTCCCAAATTATTTTTCTTTCTAAATATTAAAGAGCAGCCTATAAAATCGAGCTGTACACATAGATACCAGCAGTTGTGCCAATCATGTTCAAGATGGTCACTCCATCCTCCCTTCTCTTTGTTGGCCACATCTACAGTAAGAAGCAGATGGATGGCACTGATCAACTGGAAAGTCCATTTGCATAATAAGATGACCAGCCTTCTCCACACACTATGTAGACATCATACTTGATCAAACCAATCTGTGAGTCCCATGTAAACCAGACATCACCTTCTCCAGGCTTACAAAATCTTCTCAGTCCACTGCCTCCCTTTTTTTTTTTTTTTTGGACATCTCTCTCTCTCTTTCTTGCAAGGAGCTGCTCTCCTCTCTCCTTTCTTCTGTCTATTAAACTTTCCACTCCCCAGTCCATCCACATGTGTCCATGTCCTGAATTCTTTCTCAGCATGTGACAGCATAACCCAGGGTATATACCCCAGATAGTATAGCTGCTTTATGATGGGGGGCACATTCAATATACCAAAGTAAAACATTCATCGAAACAGTGAGTAGAGGAGTAGACACAAACTTTGTCTCTTCATTCCAAGGCTCTCGGCCTCCATTTCAGGCCTTTCATGGAGGACTTACCCGTTGCATGAGACTGGAAGAAGTCCTGGGGCAACTGAGGTTTACTGGCTGAGACTACCCCCAGTATTATCCAAAGACTTCTAGACTGACCTGAGCCTCCAACTGTCCTAACGGGGTGTCAGCAACAAGATCTCCAAATTTCCTATACTAATTTCCTCCTTTCCTGATCATGATCATCATATCTCTTATGCTCTCTGTGTATGAAATGTGTGGGAAGTTTTACAGTTCAGGGAAGTAATTTTGTCTGGCAAGTTCAGGGAATGTTGTAACTGGGTATATAGCTCAAGGGAAATTCTTTGTGAATTTCTAGAAACAGAGGACTCCCCCTGCCACAGTGAGCATCTCTCCCTCTCAGCCCTTGGCCTGGAGAGCACGTGGCATGTCAAGGTAACTCTGCCCACCGTCTGGAGAGCACATGGTGTCTTAAGGTCAACTGTGCCACCTAGTGGAATAGGGATCCTCTCCATGAGGAACATTGTCGGTCCTTTAACAAAATACCCCAGCTTCAAATTTCTCTCCCCTGTTTGCACATTTCTACTGGAAACCAGGCTTCATGCTGCTTCTGTAAACGAGAAAATTCTATCTTCAACAATTAGGAGTAAAATATCCTCCAAAGCCAAATTTTAGTCTTGATACTGTCCCATCAGCAAGAAAATGTCCATTTGGTTTTTAAGTTCGTTTAAGGCACCCATTCTGCCTTTAACTAGAGTGGTACTCAATTTGGAAGTTAACTGGAACCATCTCTAAGGGTAAACACTTCAGCACAGGACATAATAGGAGGATAGAGAGTTCAATCTAGTATGAATCCTCCATTAAAGAGGCCTTTCCCAACTATTACATAGTTTTTCTTGATATCCATTTTTTAGGGAGCCAGGAAGGTCACACAAGTCTAGGAAGTCAAAGGGAAATTACAGGCAGAGGACTAGAGCCATGTGGGTGAGCGTGAATAGCCCCAGTTGCTTAGTGTCTCTAGTTTGATGGCTGGAGGTCATGCCTGCAAGCATGAGTGGCACATTCAACAAGAAGTCAAGACCCAGGAACCATGGAGGGAAAACAGCATGGGAAATGCCTCTTCTGTCTTCCTATCTACCCTGGGTCACACAAAAAGTAAGAAGACTAAAGGAATGCCTTTTTCTCACTTATCTTTCTAGATGGATGCCATCTTCAGTCTGCACTTCCTGAGAGTGCATTATGAAGCATAAGGACTACTTTGACCCTGGAACATTGAAGAAAAGCCAGCTTTTTTTCTTTTCTTTTCTTTTCTTTTTTTTTTTTTTTTTCCACAAGGACATAACATTTTTACTAGACCTTTTCAAGTGTTACAAAATCAACCCAGCCCTTTTAGCAATCATATAGGGCAGTACCAAAGAGAATAATTCCCCAAAATTAGAGAAGCAACTTCCAGGGGAACTATATGAGGGTGCCCCTTGTTTGGGGTCCCTTCAAGCTCCCTTGTCATTAAGGACCTTAGATAAATAAAGGGAGACTTAGGGCGATTTTCTAATGACCCTGATAGGTACATAGAAGCTTTTCAAAATTTAACTCAGGTATTTCACCTCTTATGGAGGCATGTTATGCTTCTCCTAAGTCACAACCTAACTTCAGCTGAGAAGCAGGCAGAGCTGCAGGTAGCAGAGAAATTCAGAGATGAGCAATATGTCTCTTATAGTAGGCTTAAAAGGAAAAGAGGAAATAGGGAGAGCAAAGAAATAGGGAAAACACCATTCCCAATAGGACCAGAGGCAATACCTCTTGAAAACCTTAACTGGGACCCACAGACTTTTCTACAGTGTTTTTCCTTCTTTAACAGTTTAAAATGGCTCTTTCATAATGATCTTCCAACCTGGGGAAAGTTAATTTCCCCAAACCTTAAAATGCTTGGCTTAGAGTAGAGCTAGGGAGAACGGAACCCAGAAGCCTGACATGCTGGCAAAAGGGTAAAAGTTTTTTATTGTTGTCGTTATTGTTTGTTTGTTTATCAGTCAATCTTTTGATTCCTATGTAAACTGGCAAAAGGGATAAGCAAGGACAGATTGGGGCTGGAAATAAAATGAATTTGGTTGGGTTGGATTTCTTTCACTATCTCAGTCACAATATTACAATGATGGTTTCAAAAGCTGCCTATCAACCCTTTTAAAATATCTCATACAGTGGTGGTTAAATCATAACCTAATTAAGGCTTATTGGTTTCTCTTGTGAAGTTAGTTTTTGTAAAATTCAAAAGCTGAAAATCTTAACTGCTGGCATGGCTAAAGTCTAGTTAAAAAGGGATTTAAAAGGATTTTCTTAAAGAGTGCTCAGCTTAATTAAAAGTGAATTTTGTTTTTCTCTTCTTGGATCTTTTTTTTTTTAATTCTCAGTTGACTGAATTATTTTTCTCCATTTTTTTTTTTTTTTTGGTCTTGCCACTCTTAATGCATGCATGAGAGGTCTTAAGATAACTTCTGTTAGTATGGAACTCCTTGGGAAAAACAGAGGAGGTGCCACAGACCCTGTTTTGGGGAAAAAAAAAAATTGTTTCTCTTTTAAAACCCCAGGAATTAAAAATAGATATTTGCTTCTCAGAATCAAAGGCTCTGTTCTGTTTTTCATTGTGTTATAGGACCATTTTGAGTTTTGGAGCTATCAAGTTACTTCATAGTATGCAAGAGCTCTGGTGTGTAATAACTAGGTAGAAAATACACTTTAAGGGATAACTAACAGTAGTTATAAATCAGGGAAGCATGCTGGTTGGCCATCTAAAAGATATTAAAACAGCCCCATCCCCCACTGAGAGATGAGAGTTCCATGAGGGATGGGCTGATTACAAAATTAGCTGATTGGCTTCTGGTTGCCTTTCAATGAAATACATGGTAGAAGCACTGCACTGTGTTCTCCCATAGTATCTCTCTACTTTTGGAGATCCAAAATCCAGTACAAAGAGGCGCCTTTAATTTTAGGGATCTGTCTAATTAAGCCCTAAAAATGCATGCTACCTGGCCCTATTCCTCCAAAGGCTCCACCTTGAAGTTAGTAATCCAATTAAGAAACTGGCAAATGAAAAAATCTTACAAGTGTTGAATCTTCTGTCTGTTTGTGTCACTATATATATGTTATGTATAATGTCTCTAAAAAGAGCTCAAATTGTTTGGTTTAAAGAAAAATAAACACTTAAATAAAATGTTTTTAATTCATATGACTTTAGTCTTTAAGAAATAAAATTAGTCTTAAAGATTATTGGTAAAATGCAAGTATAATCAAAATGCAAATAGGTGTGTAAATTATACAACTTAGATACTAGGTTTGCTAAATGTTCCAAGGTTGTATACTGCCTGCTTTACAGATACATAAGACTTGGGACATGTGGGGTTAGACACTGGAAAGGGTCATAATTTATCTGTGCTTCTGTCTGGGTCCTCCACACCGGGTATATAATGAAAATTCCTTATTAACCAGATTTTTCATCAAAACTAAAAGTTGCTAAGAGTTAACACTGCAACATGTATTTGAGATCACTGTACAGTTTTATATGCAAGGTATATGAAAAGAGTGAAATGCTTCTTTAGTAAAAGATTTTAAGAAAGCATAGAAATATACTTTTTGCCCAGGGATGAGGGATTAGGTTAAACTTTATAAGATAGAGCTAGAGGTTTAAGCAAGTTATAGAAAGATTGTACCAATTAATCTTGCAAAAATGTGTGAGCATTAACTAAATTCAAAAGGGTGTTATGTGGTCTTTTCATAAGTTGAGCATTGAAATAAAAGCATAGCAAGGTTGTCTTGAGATAGTAATCTGCCCTTTAGCAAAAGGGTGTGTAAAGATTTCACCTCATGGTCAAATTAGTTAAGATTAAATGGAATAATCTATAAGGTTTCACTTAAACAAATTAGAGTTCACATAAATAAACTAATACAAGGGCAAAACTTGACTTTAAACAGAATTTTTATCTAATAGTAAAGGCTAATGAAAAGTTTTTGTCTTTTGAGTCATCATTGTGAAAAAAATAAATGATTGATGACAATTTGGAATTCCATTTTATAACATCACGTGTTTTAAATCTCTAACATTTAGCAGGCATCCCAAAATCATATGTCAAGTTTCAAAATTGTCTTTCCTGATGCCTGGCTTTCTGAATGGTTCAGAGGGCCCCTAAAACATTCAGAAAAGAGGTGATCAGGATTATTTGACATGCTTAGTCACATGAGATTATCAAAATGATGCCCAATCTTCTTTAAGCTATATTTTGGTGAATAATACTAATATGTGTTTCAAAATTGTATGGAATTTCTAAAATTCTAATGTCTATTATATGCTATCAATCATAGTTAAAAGTAAAGTTACTGTAAGCCATGGAGATAACTATTTTTTTCTGTCAGTCATGTTCTTAACTGTAAATACCCTGGAAATTTTGTCATTCCCAGACAATTTTTGTCTTGCTTTTTCCTTCTCAAAAGATGAGTTATAATCAAGCTATATTAAGGACTTTTATAGGTGTTCTCAAATGTAGGTTTTTAATAGCTTTGAAGATTGTAACACTGGAATAGAAAAATATCGCATGGGACTCATGAAGAACTGAAATATTCACAAATGTCAAGCAAAACAAGAGTTAACTAAATGGACTGCACTCAAAAAGCTAAGGCAATCTTTTTAAACTTTTTCTTGGCTGACCTTTGTTTTGTTTTTCAGAGTTAAGGAAATTTATTTTGAATTATTTATGACCATTAATAACTAAGTAAATAAGTAACCAAGTAAGTTAAGTTATACTGCCTAGAGCATGTTTATTTCTCTTTGCCTAGTTCCTCTAGAATTTGGAAACTATCAGTAAGCACTTTTAACTTATGGCAATATAGTTGTTTCCATCAGTGTATTAAGAATCCTTTTTTTTTTTCCCAACACGACACAATTAGAAAAAATGGTCACTTCATCAAGGCTTTGACTGGAAGGGTATGCTTCCATTTAAGGAGTTAATCTTGACTTGCAGAGCTGACAGATGTCCCATGGTGTCAAGTGGCCTCTTACCTAGTCTACACAGTTCCCATACAGGGCTCCTAACCTGTGGTCAGAAAAGAACATCACTTTCTAACAGGTCTAGGATCTCAAAGTTTATCTTGGAATCTTAAGAGAAGAAGATCACCCAAATCATATTTATTTGAGTATAAAAACCCGTGACTGGGCTCAACTGTAAGAAGTCTTATCTGAGATTCCTTGTAAAACAGAGTTCCATCAAAGGCAATCCAAAAGACCTATGTAGAAATAACCATTCTTGTTGCACTTTAAGCAAATAATAAGGCCAAGTATAAGACTTAATTTTATTATACAAACAACCAAGTTCTATCATAATGTGTTTTTACCAAGAATGAGTACTGGAGAGAGAAATTATGTTCTAAAGCTTGTCACACATTTGTCATTAAATCCTAGACTCATTAATTGTTTTTAAACTTTCTGCCTACCTTTTAGACTTATTCCTGTGAATTAAGTGGTGATCTCCTGAAGCTTGTAAGAAACAAAAAGGGGTGGGTAATGCAAATATCTGGATCAATATGCTAGTTCTGGGCAATTATCCTGCAAATTCTGCCAGATAATGAAAGTGAATAGGATACCCATAAACTGGAGCTTTCTTTATTTGACAAATTAAAACCAGGGAACTTCATAGACCCCAAAAGGGAAATTGTATGTCTCAGCAAGTGAAATTTTAGACAGAAATAATCCACTACATCACCCATGCAGGAATTGCTACAGTTACTCTACTATTTGCAGTGGAGCTTTAGATGGTAGCACCTTCTAACTGATATATTGGACACAGAGTTTCCATTGCTGTAGTATTTTGCTTAATTATTATCCTTATAGCAAGGATAATAGTCACCAGCACAAAGGAAGCATAAAAGTTCTCCTATCACTGAGTCTGCTAGAATGTGTTATTGGGTTTGCTAATATGTCACACCCTGGCTATGCAAAGGAGATTATAAAAGAAAGAGATTTTATATAAGAAAGAATCTTATATGGCAAATAATTTTCCTGAAGAGAATAGTTGGTTGTTTAAAAGAGGGATGTTTAGGACAAGTCAGAAGGTTTAAGCATGTCTCAGATGGTCTGTGGAAGTCATGAAGGGATTGATAAGTGGAGGAAAGATTTAGCCGAGGTTGACATTAAAGTTACTCTAGCCACCAAAATCCAATGCCTCATATTCTAAAAAGAATGTTACTTTTATATTAATGTTTCAGCAGCATCTGGTGGGGGCAAACCAATATCACAACCCATCTGAATGACTGACAGCATTCAAATCAAACCCCAAATGGTGCTACAGACTGAATCACATATGGACACACCTTTCTTCTAAGGACCTTAGATCAACCCAGTAGGAACCCTAGCTGCTATTCCCCACACAACACCCCTTTTAAGCAGGAAGTAGTCAGAAAGAGTCATCATCCAACACCCTAAAAGCAGTTAAGGTTATCACTCCAGAAAGGGAAATAATATATAAGTTAAGAAGAAATTACTTGGGCAGATAGGAAGGGTATGAGAGTCCTTGGTAAGGCTTTTCTTTTTATGTATTTAGGGCACTGCTAAAGCTTTATGTGCATTATCTGTGTGAGTTGGTATTATTATTTCCATTTTTTCCCTAAGAAAATGTGTGGGGGTATTGCATAAATTGCACTGGTTTTCACTACTAGTAAACAAAAGAACCAGAATTCAATCTACAATTTATTTGACTCCAAAGTCCAAATTTTAGTCACAGCACTACTTTAATAATAATAATGCAGAGTGACTCTTAAAAACAGAATGGACTTACAAAGGAAAACCTGACCATGAATGACAGTTTTCTCCTGCCTCAAGTAACAAATATTTGCCCAAGTAAATATAGAGGAAGGATACATCTATTCTAAAGCCACACTAAATGACAGGTACATATTTCCATAAATGACTATGAATACTTGTATCTTTGAAATGAATAGTCATTAGTCTGGCTCCTAAAATTTACAATGAAAATACATGCATACATTCCCTGTGGTAAATGTATTCTATAGAAAGATACAAAATAACATAACACATTTTTGTAAAAAGCACTGGCACTTTGGATTCTATAGTGAAACAGGCAAGCATGCTAGGCCTTACAGGAATCTGATGGATTTGTTAATATCACATAAGGCAGCAAAGTGAGGAGAAGATACTCAACTTTTATCTCTTCATATAGCATTTACACTGTCTAGCTAAGAAAATGTTATTGTGAAGGTTTACCTCTTGTCTGCAGGGCCCTTATCCGGTAGAGTTACAACGATGGCCTCTATTCTTTTACACAGCCATTGACCATAGCAAATTTATTCCTAGTTAAGCAATCAATTAATAGTGGAGTAATAAAATTGATTGCATTCAAAAATTATGCTATGCTTGGAGTAGAAGCCTGTGTTGCCCTTCCCTCTCTATGCAGAAATCTTGGTAAAGTGGGACCTTCTCCATTCCATGCCCAGGCATAATTCCAAGTACTCAGTGCACCCACTTGACTAGATTGGGAGCCTGAGCCACTCCTCCCTTTAGATGCAGAGATCTTGGTGCAGTGGCACCTTCTCTGCTTTACGCCTTGTGACATCTGCAGGCATTTGGAGCTCCCACTCTTCTAGATTGGGAGTTTAGGTTACCCCCACTCCCTTGACAGAGAACTTGGAACAGCAGAGGTTTAGCCACTCCACACCTTGGAACATCTCCAGATGCTTGGCAATTCCTCCCCAGAGCCTTCCTTTGAGCTCATGCTCATGCCTGCCATTGAGACATGTAGCTAATCCTGCCCAATCCCATCCTGCCCAGCTTCATCCTCCAACCCCCAACTGGAACTTCGAAGGAATCTCAGACCACAGTGCATTCCACAGGACAGCCTATTGCCTGAGGCAACAGAGAGCTTTTCAGGGTAAACAAAGATCAAGTATGTACCTATCTTTGTCAGCAATAGCCGGCTCTTATCTGTAAGCACCACCTACTGGCCTAGAGGTTGAACTACATAATCCAATCAAAAATTCACTGACACAAGTTAATAGGGAACAAGGTAAACTTTCTGAGACTGCTGCCACCCCAGCCCTACAGGAGGCAGTGAGTCTGCTCACATACGGGTACATCAATACTAAAACCAGAATTTGAGAAAACCCCGATACAAAGGCAGTTTATACCCAAGAAACATGCCATTGAAAGCATCCAGAAACAAAGCCGAAGACTCTACACAACACATATTATAATCACACTCTAGGGGGAAATAATTCTCATCCAAATGAAAGTGAGTTTAGAATTAAGAAAAGAAAGTTCATCCAGATGCAAATAAGTCAGAGAAACAATTTTAGAAGTATGAAGAACAGTGGTATGACACCCTCAAGGGATCACTCTAGCTCTCCAGCAAAAGATTCTAAACAAAATAAAATATTTGAAATACCAGATAAAGCATGAAACATATTGATTTTAAAGAAGGTTAATGGGATCCAATAGAATGCTGAAAACTAACAAATACATTAGAAAAATAGTTAAGAATATAAAAAAGAGGTAGTTATGCTTTAAAAATATAAAACTTCTGAAAATGAAAAAAAAAAATTATTGATGGAATTACACAATACAGTTGAAAGCCTTCACAGTAACCTAGACAAAAAAGAAGAAAGAATTTTAAAGCTAGAGGACATGTCTTTTGAATTAACCCAATCAAATAAAAATTTTTTTTTAATTCACAAAACTTTCAAAAAATATGGGATTACATAAACTGTCCAAAGCCATGAGGAATACATATTCCAGAGAAATAAGAAAGAATACAAAGTATGGAAATCCTATTTGAGGGACTAATTCAGGAAAACTTCCTTGGTCTTGATAGAGGTCTAGACATCCAGATACAAAAAGCTCAGATAACTCCTGGAGACATACTTCAAGATGAGCTTCACCAAGGCACATGGTTATCAGGCTATTCAAAGTCTACATGAAGAAAAATGTCCTAAAAGCAGCAAGAGAGAAGTGTTTGATCACTTATAATGGAAATCTCATCAGCCTAACAGTGGACTTCCCAGAAGAAACTTTTTAAGGCAGAAAATATTAGAGTTTTATTGAGAGTCTTTTTATAGGAAAAAAAAAAAAATGCCAGCCAAGAATTTTGTATCCTGATAAACTAAGCTTCAAAAATGATTGAGAAATAAAATCTTTCCTAGACAAGTACATACCAAGGGAATTTGTCACCACTAAGCTAGACATACAGAAAATCCTCAAAGGAGTTCTAAACATGAAAACAAAAGGAAACATTTATCATCATAAAACATGTGAAAGTATAAAACTCACAAATCTTTTTTTTTTTAATTTTTGTGAGACAGAATCTCGCTCTCTCCCCCAGTCCGGAGTGCAATGGCATGATCTCAGCTCACTGCAAGCTCTGCCTTCCGGGTTCACACCATTCTCCTGCCTCAGCTCCCGAGTAGCTGGGACTACAGGTGCCCACCACCATACCTGGCTAATTTTTTTGTATTTTTAGTAGAGACGGGGTTTCACTGTGTTAGCCAGGATGGTCTTGATCTCCTGACCTCGTGATCCGCCCGCCTTAGCCTCCCAAAGTGCTGGGATTACAGGCGTGAGCCACTGCGCCCAGCCAAAACTCACAAATCTTATGAAACAATTGCACAATCAAGACTACAAAGCATCTAGATAATAACATTATGACAGGAACAAAAACTCTCTTATTGATATTAATTTTAAACATACGTAATATAAATGTACTAAATACTTCACTAAAAGTTATAGGGTTGAAGAATGAATAAGAAAGCAAAATCCAAGAATATACTACATACAAGAAAATCACCCAGTTGGTAAAGAATTTTACAGACTCAAAGAAGTGGACAAAAATATTCTATGCAAACCGAAACCAAAAGTGAGTAGGAGTAGCTATATTTATATCAAATAAAACAGACTTTAAATTGACAACAGTAAAAACACAAAGAAGATCTTTATGTAATGATAAAGAGATCCATTCATTAGGAAGATATAACAATTACAAATATATGTTCCCTTAATATTGTAGCAGTGAGATTAAAAAAACACTGTAAGTAAGAAAAGAGATAGACAGCAATACAATAATAGTGGGGGCCTGCAATATGTCCCTGAAAGCACTAGACAGATCCCTGAAGTAGAAAGTCAATGAAGAAACTCTGGACTTAAATTGCACTCTAGACCAAATGGACATAACAGATGTTTACAGAATGTTCTTCTTTACAATAATAGAATGTATATTTTTCTCACCTACATGTGCAACATTTTATAAAATTGATCATATGCTAGACCACAAGGCAAGTCTTTACAAATTTTAAGAAAACTGGAATCATATCAAATATCTTCTTGTGACACAGTGAAACAAAATTAATGCTTAATTTAATAATAATAATAATAGTAATAATAAAAGTTATTCTATCCTAATCCTATGCAAATAACTTCCTAGAAAAAAATAAGTAAAAACTGCATGTATCATAATATTTTCTGCCTTGATAATGCCTACATGATGTTAAGTATCAAAATGGTCAAATGAAAAAGAAAATTAGACCAAGTTACAAAGATGGATACAGCTATTCCATCCTTAGCATCTAAGCAACTGAGGTTATAGTTAATAAAATGCAGTTTTATGGAGGTTTTTCATTTCACTTTGATATAAACTTCTCAACATCAAAATATGTGAAAGTAAATTTTCATTATTTGCTTTCCAGACAAAATATCTGAACTAAATACATTGTCACATGTCTTTTGTACTATAAAAAATATTTTTTCAGTTGTCTAGAATAATGTAGTTGATCCTCAACCAATGAGAAAATAATAAAACTAGTATAGAAAATACATATTTTCAAAGGAACTTTAGGTGGAAAAAGATGAATTGATGCAAATAAAAAGGGTTTAAAATGTGACTTCCCATGTGTTTGATAAATCATCCCTGAGGTTGCCAACATCTCCATTTTTTTTTTTTTTTTTTTTTTTTTTTTTTTTTCTTCTTCCTGAGACGGAGTTACTCTCTATCGCCCAGACTGGAGGGCAGCGGCGCGATCTACACTCACTGCAAGCTCTGCTTCCAGGGTTCACGCCATTCACCTTCCTCAGTCTCCCAGGTAGCTGAGACTACAAGCGCTAGGCCACACCCAGCTAATTTTTTTGTATTTTTAGTAGAGACAGAGTTTCACCGTGCTAGCCAGATGGTCTCCATCTACTGATCTCATGATCCGCCCGCCAAGGCCTCCCAAAGTTCTGGGATTACAGGCGTAAGCCACCACGCCCGGCCTCACTTTTTTTTTTTTTTTTTTAAAGAATACTTTTTTTTATTAGTATTATTTTACTTTAAGTTCTTGGATATGTGTGCAGAATGTGCAGGTTTTTTACATAGTTATACATGTGCCCTAGTGGTTTGCTGCACCCATCAACCCATCATCTAGGGTTTAAGACCCGCATGCATTAGGTGTTTGTTGTAATAGTCTCCCTCTCCTTGCCCCAACACCTTCGACAGGCCCCAGTGTGTAATGTTTCCCTCCCTGTATCCATGTGTTCTCCTTGTTCAACTCCCACTTATGAGTGAGAACGTGTGGTGTTTGGTTTTTTGTCTTTGTGATAGTTTCCTCAGAATGATGGTTTCCAGCTCACCCTGTCCCTGAAAAGGACGTTAACTCATTCTTTTTTATGACTGCATAGTATTCCATGGTTTTTTTGTGCCACATTTTCTTTTCTTTCTTTTTTTTTTTTTTATTATGCTTTATGTTCTAGGGCACATGTGCACAACGTGCAGGTTTGTTACATATGTATACATGTACCATGTTGGTGTGCTGCACCCATTAACTCCTCACTTACATTAGGTATATCTCCTAATGCTATCCCTTCCCCTTCCCCTACCCCACAACAGGCCCCAATGTGTGATATTCCTCTTCCTGTGTCCAAGCATTCTCATTGTCCAGTCCATCAATGATGGGCGTTTGAGTTGGTTCCAAGTCTTTGTTATTGTAAATAGTGCTGCAATAAACATATGTGTGCATTTGTCTTTATAGTAAAATGATTTATAATCCTTTGGGTATATACCCAGTAATGGGATTGCCAGATCAAATGGTACTTCTGGTTCTAAATCCTTAAGGAATTGCCACACTGCCTTCCACAATGGATGAACAAATTTACACTTCCACCAACAGTGTAAAAGTGTTCCCATTTCTCCACATCCTCTCCAGCATCTGCTCACAACATTTTAGAACCTTACCTGGTCTACTACATTTACTGAGATATATTCTAGATCTATTCTTAACTGAAGCTTTGATTTTCTATAATTCCAGTCTTTTCACATTTCCTTAGTTACTTAATTGCTCTATTGTGAGCTGACCAGCAGGGTAGTAAAATAAAGCATTTTACTACTTCATATATTTTTTATTTTGTCATTTTATCAAGATAATAGATGGCTTTAAAAAGCCAGCAAATTTAGAAAAAGAGTTAACAGTGTTCTTGCTCAGTTGTTCTTCAAAGATTTACATGTCATAAATTAATGACAGTGTCTAGTAGCAAGAAAGGAATTGTAGGACATATTTTCTTTTTCTATTAAGACAAATATCATGTAATTTAGCAAACTTTGTCTTACTCCACAGTATTGAGTCTCAAAAATTGTGGGTAAACTGAAATTTACCATGAAACTGGGATTATACATTTTAGATTGCAATTTATGTTATTAAATAACCAAATAGCATGCATGCTATGTTTCAGACAGTTTAAAATACTTCCTTTGCTTAAGATAATTAACAGAAGTCCTATAAAAGAAATGAAATAGAACAAATAATTTGATTGACTAAATATGCACATACATATTCCTTACTCTAATATATATATATACTTATTGTAATCATTTTTAGTCTTATTGTCTAAAATCAAAGAAAAATTTGGTTAAGATATTTCTTTGATAACTCCATAACTGTATTTTTATATTAGAGACTTAAAAGCTGTAATTACAGTTAAATAAATAGCATTTTAATTAATTAACAGTTGACACTATGCAAAATCTGTTCTGTTCATCGGTGGACCAAAGAGATGAATTGTAAAATGATAGAGGACATTAGTTTCCTAATGCACAGTGTATATTGAATGTTTAATAGTTTGGAGGATGTTTTGACATTATTTTCGACAACATTGTAGCTACCTATTCATGCACTGACTCTCTCTTTCTCCAGAACCCTTTATTCGTGAATGTGCATAACTAAAAGTATCTTCCCATTTACTTTACTTTCTTCACATTTTCATCATTCTTCAACAAGTTACAATATTTATCCTAATTATAATTATTTTAAATATTATCTATTTTAACTATGAAACAAGTATAAAGAATATAATCCAACAATCACATAAATGGTCAAAATTAGTGAATATATATATATTTATTTATCCTATTAACTTCAGATTTTGTAGTACACAGAAAAAATAAGACTTTTTTTATAATTTACCTTGATTCATTTTCATTCCTTCCTTTCTAACTATATTATTAATTTATCTAATGATATAGTATTATTTTGTAAGATTCTTCTTTAAGCTTATATCTTTATTACATAGTAATAATTTATATTACTTTATCTATATTTACGTTTTTGCATCTATATTAACACAGATGAATTTTATTTCATCTTTTGGATTACAATTTATTTTACTGGATCTCTCTTCATATTTCCATATTCCATCTAATCAACTTCTAAATTTTTTTGTTTTATTTTTTATCATTACAAAGAGTGATCCAATCAACATTCCTATAAAAATTTTCTACTGCATAATTAAAAAAGTTTATCTAGGTTATATATTTAGAACTATAAATAGATTCAGACATTAAAACATTTTAAATGATTTTAGATACCTCTAACATACTGCACAGTGGTTGTACTAATTTACTCTCTCACCAACAGGGAATTAAAGTTTCTATTTTCCCAAAAGCTTTCCAGGGTGGGCACTGTGGTGTGCACCTGTAGTCCCATCTACTCCAGAGGCTGAGGCAGGAGGATCGCTTGATCTCAGGAGTTCAAAGTTGCAGTGAGCTATGATAGTGCCACCACTCTTTCAGGCAGGGAGACAGAGCAAGACCCTATCTTGAAAATTTTAAATAAAATTTAAGAAAACAAAACAAAGACAAAAACTTTCCAATACTTACTATTGTGTTTGGTGTCTTACTATTGCTATACTTAATGGGAGTAAAATTGTATCTGTGTCAACATGTTTTTCCCACACCACTTTTCTAATGACTGAGAAGATTTGGCACCTTTAATACGCTTATTTTCTGTTCCTAATTATTTTTCTGTATGTATTTCGGTCATATTATTTTATATTTGTCTATTGAACGACTTATTTTTAGGGATTTATTGGAATTCTTTATACACTGTGGATATTAATTATCTTCATTTTATGGGAAACCTACACTAAAAATCAGCTGTTATCTTTTAACAAAGATTAAAGTGTAACCTTTATTTAACAGACCCAAAATGTCTATTTACTGCTTTTCCTGCTATTGAAAAGATCCATAAAAAGTAGAAGGGATTATTAGTTTTGCTTGTTTTCAGGGCGCTTTCACCAAAATTTCAACAATAGCTCCTGGATGCACAGGAATGAATTCATTGTGTACTAACTCTGCTCCACATCCTGTCTATAATCAGGTATGTAGCGGTAGTGGGAGGGCTCTGCATTAACAGTTGTGGGAAGAAAGTACTTTAGAGGTTACCTGGATACAAGCCTTCCCTACTGAGCACAAGTAATTGATTCTGTATTAGTTGTTTTATGAAGCTGTAGGGCATGCACCCTACCAACAACTCAACTGTAACCTGGAGCTTTTCTACTTAACTTTTTCATGTCCCCTATGTGTGGACTATATAAGCATTTTCTTCAGTGAGTTCCGAAATGTTTTAAATACCTTTCTGAGCGCTTGAGTTTTATGGAAGCAGACACTACAATGCTTCTAATTGAGAATTATCTTATGACCTATTTGCCACATTGGTAGACAAAGCTTCACAGAATATAAACAAATTAAAAATATGATTCATTTTAATTACTGAAACTTCAGTCACTTATGAATGTATAAAAGTGATTTTTATGAAATTGTCCTAATATTTAAAATATTGTACTGCTTGGCAAATACAATTTTTTTGTAAAATAAACGAAAGGAAATAGGTCAAATGTGAGTACAATTCCTCAATTTATCTGTTCTTCTCTAACACATACGTAATGATTTGAAAACAGTGATAATAAAGTATTCTAGAATATTGACTAAAGAGAGATATTTTATCTGTCTCTGAGAGGAAAAACTAATATGCTGTGATTGTGGAAATTACAGTTTTGTTTCTTGTGTCAAAGTTTTGCTTGAAAAGTTACTTGTAAAGACCCTTTAATCCTCTGGGGTATGCTAGACTTTCATCCTTTCAGAACCTCATTATTGCCATCTTCTTCCATGTCCCAGGTTTCCTGCAAAAGTTGAGATCAAATTGAATTACAATTTGAGACTCAGTCTACCAAAACATGACAATTTGGTCTCAGAGGTTTCAGACAAAATACATTAGATATTCTGCAGTGTGTTTTGTGCTATCAAGTTAGGGTCAAATATTCCAGGGTGTTAAAATTCCATGGCTAAAATACTGATGAGATTTCGCCTCCAAGTCCTTGTGTAACCATCTCAAATTACTTTGTCATTTCACTGTCTATAGAGTTGTCATGTGGTTATAGGACACTCTTTCCAGAACTTTCCAGATGACTTTTACCATCAAGTTTTGGAACACAAAATAGTTGGATGCAAAGAGTATATGCTATTTCTTCATTATTGTAGAACAGTTATCTGTGCAACTTTCCATAGGAGGAGGTCAAAGAGGACGTTTCAGCTGTTGTCATTGCTACAAGTAGGTGTTATAAACTAGATATATTCAAATTTGGTTTCAACTTTATTATACAAATTTAAGTGTTTCCAATTCATTATTATTATAATTATTCATATATTCCTGAATTTTAAAACAAACTACTGAATATTATAATAAGAAGTTGTTCTGTTCTTTTGCTGTGTGTGTGGTTTTTTTTTAACTGTTGTACCACTGACTGTGTTTTCTGGTTATTTTTTAGCAAGCATAATTTCTGTATGCTTCTGCTTACATGATGATACATCCATTAACTTTCTTCAAAATAATCTGATACATATTGAAGAAGATAAACAAATTTAATATCATAGTGGGAATTTATTATTTGCTTGTTTAATATTTTCCATATTTTAAACAATGAGTCTGAACATTTCCACGTTCTTTGGTTCAGTAATTTTAGTTTAAAAATAAGAAAATTTTTTTATTATTATACTTTAAGTTCTAGGGTACATATGCACAATGTACAGGTTTGTTACATATGCATACATATGTCCTGTTGGTTGGCTGCACCCACTAACTCATCATTTACATTAGGCATTTCTCCTAATGCTATCCCTCCCTCTACCCCCAAACCATGACAGGCCCCGAGGTGTGATGTTCCCTTCCCTGTGTCCAAGTGTTCTCATTGTTCAATTCCCACCTATGAGTGAGAACATGTGGTGTTTGATTTTCTATCCTTGTGATAGTTTGCACAGAATGATGGTTTCCAGCTGCATCCATATCCCTGCAAAGGACATGAACTCACCCTTTTTTATGGCTGCATAATATTCCATGGTGTATATGTGCCACATTTAATCCAGTCTATCACTGATGAGCATTTGGGTTGGTTCCAAGTCGTTGCTATTGTCCATAGTGCAGCAATAAATATATGTGTGCATGTGTCTTTATAGTAACATGATTTATCATCCTTTGGGTATCTACCCAGTATTGGGATTGCTGGGTCAAATGGTATTTCTAGTTCTAGATCCTTGAGGAATCGCCACACTGTCTTCCACAATGGTTGAACTAGTTTACACTTTCACCAACAGTGTAAAAGCATTCCTATTTCTCCACATCCCCTGCAGCATCTGTTGTTTCTTGACTTTTTAATGATCACCATTCTAACTGGTGTGTGATGGTATCACATTGTGGTTTTGATTTGCATTTCTCTGATGACCGGGAATGATGAGCATTTTTTCATGTGTCTCTTGGCTGCATAAATGTCTTCTTTTGAGAAGTGTCTGTTCATATCCTTTGCCCACTTTTTGATGGGGTTGTTTGTTTTCTTTTCTTGTACATTTGTTTAAGTTCTTTGTAGATTCTGGATATTAACCCTTTGTCAGATGGATAGATTGCAAAAATTTTCTCTCGTTCTGTAGGTTGCCTGTTCACTCCGATGGTAGTTTCTTTTGCTGTGCAGAACCTCTTTAGTTTAATTATATCCCATTTATCTATTTTTGCTTTTGTTGCCATTGCTTTTGGTGTTTTAATCATGAAGTCCTTACCCATGCCTATGTCCTGAATGGTATTGCCTAGGTTTTCTTCTAGGGTTTTTATGGTTTTAGGTCTAACATTTAAGTATTTAATCCATCTTGAATTAACTTTTATACAAGGTTTAAGGAAGGGATCCAATTTCAGCTTTCTACATATGGCTAGCCAGTTTTCCCAACACCATTTGTAAAATAGGGAATTCTGTCCCCATTGCTTGTTTTTGTCAGATTTGTCAAAGATCAGATGGTTCTAGATGTGTGGTGTTATTTCTGAGGCCTCTGTTCTGTTCCATTGGTCTATATATCTGTTTTTGTAGCAGTACCATGCTGTTTTGGTTACTGTAACCTTGTAGTATAGTTTGAAGTTAGGTAGCATGATGCCTCCAACTTTGTTCTTTTGGCTTAGGATTGTCTTGGCAATGTGGGCTCTTTTGTTCCATATGAACTTTAAAGTAGTTTTTTTCCAATTATGTGAAGAAAGTGATTGGTAACTTGTTGGGATGGCATTGAGTCTATAAATTACCTCGGGCAGTATGGCCATTTTCACAATATTGATTATTCCTATCCATGAGCATGGAATGTTCTTCCATTTATTTGTGTCCTCTTTCATTTCATTGAGCACTGGTTTGTAGTTCTCCTTGAAGAAGTCCTTCACATACCTTGCAAGTTGGATTCCTAAGTATTTTCTTCTCTTTGTAGCAGTTGTGAATGGGAATTCACTCATGACTTGGCTCTCTGTTTGTTGTTTTTGATTTATAGGAATGCTTGTGATATTTGCACATTGATTTTGTATCCTGAGATTTTGCTGAAATTGCTTATCAGCTTAGGGAGCTTTGTGGCTGAGATGATGAGGCTTTCTAAACATACAATCGTATCATCTGCAAACAGGGACAATTTGACTCCCTCTTTTCCTAATTGAATACTGTTTGTTTCTTCCTCTTGCCTGATTGCCCTGACCAGAACTTCCAACACTATGTTTTATAGGAGTGGTGAGAGAGGGCATCCCTGTCTTTTGCCATTTTCAAAGGGAATACTTCCAGGTTTGCCCATTCAGTATGATATTGGCTGTGGGTTTGTCATAAATAGCTCTTATTATTTTGAGATACATTCCATCAATACCTAGTTTATTGAGAGTTTTTAGCATGAAGGGGTGCTGAATTTTGTCAAAGGCCTTTTCTGCATCTCTTGAGATAATCGTATGTTTTTTGTCATTGTTTCTGTTTATGTGATGGTTTATGTTTATTGATTTGCATATGTTGAACCAGCCTTGCATGCAAGGGACGAAGCTGACTTGATCGTGGTGGATACGCTTTTTGATGTGCTGCTGGATTTGGTTTGCCAGTATTTTATTGAAGATTTTCACATCGACGTTCATCAGAGTTATTGGTTTCAAATTTTCCTTTTTTATTGTGTCTTTGCTACATATTGGTATCAGGATGACACTAGCCTCATAAGATGAGTTAGGGAGGATTCCTTCTTTTCTACTGATTGGAATAGTTTCAGAAGGAATGGAATCAGCTCCTCTTTGTACCTGTGGTAGAGTTTGGCTGTGAATCCATCTGGTCCTGGACTTTTTTTGGTTGGTAGGCTATTAATTATTGCCTGAATTTCAGAGCCTGTTATTGATCTATTCATTGACTCAACTTCTTGGTTTAGTCCTTGGAGGGTGTACGTGCCCAGGAACTTATCCATTTCTTCTAGGTTTTCTAGTTTATTTGCATAGAGGTGTTTATAGTATTCTCTAATGGTAGTTTTTGTTTCTGTGGGATCGGTGGTGATATCCCCTTTATCATTTTTTATTGTGTCTATTTCATTCTTCTCTCTTTCCTTCTTTATTAGTCTTGTAGTGATCTATCACTTTTGTTGCTCTTTTCAAAAAATCAACTCCTGGATTCATTGATTTTTTTGAAGGGATTTTTGTGTCTCTATCTCCCTCAGTTCTGCTGTCATCTTAGTTATTTCTTGCCTTCTGTCAGCTTTTGAATGTGTTTACTCTTGCTTCTCTAATTCTTTTAATTGTGGTGTTAAGGTGTCAATTTTAGATCTTTCCTGCTTTTTCTTGTGGTCATTTAGTGCTATACATTTCCCTCTGCGTACACTTTAAATGTGTCCCAGAGATTCTGGTACATTGTTTCTTTGTTCTCATTGGTTTCAAAGAATATCTTTATGTCTGCTTCATTTCATTATGTACCCAGTAGTCATTCAGGAGCAGGTTGTTCAGTTTCCATGCAATTGTGTGGTTTTCAGTGAGTTTCTTAATCCTGAGGTCTAGTTTTATTGGACTGTGGTCTGAGAGACAGATTGTTGTGATTTCTGTTCTTTTACATTTGTTGAGGAGTGCTTTACTTCCAACTATGTGATCAATTTTGGAATAAGTGTGATGTGGTGCTAAGAAGAATCTATATTCTGTTAATTTGGGGTGTAGAGTTCTGTAGACGTCTATTATGTCTGCTGGTTGCAGAGCTGAGTTCAAGTCCTGGATATCCTTGTTAACCTTCTGTCTCATTGATCTGTCTAATATTGATAATGGGATGTTAATATCTCCCATTATTGTGTGGGAGTCTAAGTCTCTTCGTAGGTCTCTAAGGACTTGCTTTATGAATCTGGGTGCTCTTGTATTGAGTGCATATATATTTAGGATAGTTAACTCTTCTTGTTGAATTGATCCCTTTACTATTATGCAATGCCCTTCTTTGTCTTTTTTGATCTTTGTTGGTTTAACAGCTGTTTATCAGAGACTAAAATTGCAATCCTTTTTTTTTTTTTACTTTCCATTTGCATGGTAGATCTTCCTCCATCTGTTTATTTTGAGCCTATGTGTGTCTCTGCACGTGAAATTGGTCTCCTGAATACAGCACACTGATGGGACTTGACTCTTTATCCAATTTGCCAGTCTGTGTCTTTAATTGGGGCATTTAGCCCATTTACATTTAAGGTTAATATTGTTATGTGTGAATTTGATCCTGTCATTATGATGTTAGCTAGTTATTTTGCCCGTTAGTTGATGCAGTTTCTTCCTAGCCTTGATGGACTTTACAATTTATCATGTTTTTTCAGTGACTGGTACTAGTTATTCCTTTCCATGTTTAGTGCTTCCTTCAGTAGCTCTTGTAAGGCAGGCTTGGTGCTGACAAAATCTCTCAGCGTTTGCTTGTCTGTAAAGGATTTTATTTCTCCTTCACATACGAAGCTTAGTTTGACTGGGTATGAAATTCTGGGTTGAAAATTCTTTTTCTTTAAGAATGGTCAATATTGGCCCCCACTCTCTTCTGGCTTCTAGATTTTCTGCTGAGATATTCACTGTTGGTCTGATGGGCTTCCCTTCATGTGTAACCTGATGTTTCTCTCTGACTGCCCTTAACATTTTTTCCTTCATTTCAACCTTGATAAATCTGATAATTATGTGTCTTGGGATTACGCCCCTCAAGGAGTATCTTTATAGTGGCCTCTGTATTTCCTCGATTTGAATGTTTACCTGCCTTGTTAGATTGGGGAAGTTCTCCTGGATAATATTCTGAAGAGTGTTTTCCAACTTGGTTCCATCCTCCCTGTCACTTTCAGGTACACCAAGCAAACATAGATTTGGTCTTGTCACATAGTCTCATATTTCTTGGAGGCTTTGTTCATTTCTTTTTACTCACTTTTCTCTAACCTTCTCCTCTAGCTTTATTTCATTCATTTAATCTTCAATCACTGATACTATTTCTTCCACTTGATCAAATTGGCTACTGAAGCTTGTATGTGTGTCACGTAGTTCTCATGCCATGGTTTTCAACTCCATCAGGTCGTTTAAGGTCTTCTCTATGCTGTTTATTCTAGTTAGCCATTCTTCAAATCTTTTTTCAAGTTTTTTAGATTCCTTGCAATGGGTTCAAACATCCTCCTTTAGTTCCAAGAAGTTTGTTATTCCCAACCTTCTGAAGCCTACTTCTGTCAGCTCATCAAAGTCATTCTCCATCCAGTTTTGTTTCATTGATGGCAAGAAGCTGCAATTCTTTGGAGGAGAAGAGGCATTCTGGTTTTTAGTATTTTCACTTTTCTGCTCTGGTTTTTCCCCATGTTTGTGGTTTTTATCTACCTTTGGTCTTTGATGTTGGTGACCTACAGATGTCCTTTCATGTGGATGTCCTTTTTGTTGATGTTGATGCTATTCCTTCCTGTTTGTTAGTTTTCCTTCTAACAGTCAAGTCCCTCAGCTGTGAGTTTATTGGAGTTTGCTGGAGGTCCACTCCAGACCCTGTTTGCCTGAGTATCACCATAGGAGACTGCAGAACAGCAAATATTGCAGAAGAGTAACTATTGTTGCCTGATCCTTCCTCTGGAACTTTGTCCCAGAGGGGCACCTGCCTGTATGAGGTTCAGTCCTCCGCTACTGGGAGGTGTCTCCCAGTTAGGCTACATGGGGTGGTGGGGGTGGTCAGGGACCCACTTGAGGAGGCAGTCTCTCCGTTCTCTGAGCTCAAACACTGTTCTGGGAGAACCACTGCTCTCTTCAGAGCTGTCAGATAGGCATGTGTAAGACTGCAGAAGTTTCTGCTGCCTTTTGTTAAACTATATCCTGCCCCCAGAGGTGGACTCTACAGAGGCAACAGGCTTTGATGAGCTGTAGTGGGTTCTGCCCAGTTTGACCTTCCCTGGCTGCTTTGTTTACCTCCTCAAACCTCAGCAATGGTGGACTCCCCTCCCTCTGTCAGGCTGCTGCCTCGCAGGTCGATCTCAGACTGCTGCACTAGCTAGCAGTGAGCAAGGCTCCGTGGGTGTGGGACCTGCTGAGTCAGGTGCGGGATATAATCTCCCGGTGTGCCATTTGCTAAGACCATTGGAAAAACGTAGTATTAAGGTGGGGGGTGTCCTGATTTTCCTGGTAGAATCTGTCTTGGCTTCCCTTGGCTAGGAAAGGGAAATCCCCTGACCCTTTGCGCTTCCCAGGTGAGGAAATGCCCTGCCCTGCTTTGGCTTGCCCTCTGTGGGCTGCAAACACTGTCCAACCAGTCCCAATGAAATGAACCAGGTACCTCAGATGTAAATGCAGAAATCACCCATCTTCTGCATCGATCATGCTGGGAGCTACAGACCGGAGCTGTTCCTGTTTGGCCATCTTGGTGAAAATTAATGTTTTTAATATAAAGAATTGTTGCTCCCTAGAGCAAGAATTGTTGAATATAGACTAGCATATCTTCCTACTTTATATCTATATTAATGTATGAAAAAATAAACAAAAAGAGTAAGCAAAATACTTCAGATAAGATTTCACAAGGCCGGGCGCGGTGGCTCAAAGGCCGGGCGCGGTGGCTCAAGCCTGTAATCCCAGCACTTTGGGAGGCCGAGACGGGCGGATCACGAGGTCAGGAGATCAAGACCATCCTGGCTAACACCGTGAAACCCCGTCTCTACTAAAAAATACAAAAAACTAGCCGGGCGAGGTGTCGGGCGCCTGTAGTCCCAGCTACTCGGGAGGCTGAGGCAGGAGAATGGCGTAAACCCGGGAGGCGGAGCTTGCAGTGAGCTGAGATCCAGCCACTGCACTCCAGCCTGGGCTACAGAGCGAGACTCCGTCTCAAAAAAAAAAAAAAAAAAAAAGATTTCACAAGTCATAGTAGAATAATTATTCAGAGGCTTTTCTACCTGAACTGAGTGGTCTAAGTAGTTGTTTTATCAGTAAACTTAAAAGCTCTTCTAAGCAAGAAAACACAACAAATAATATAAGAATACCTAACATTTTCATTTAGAATTAAAAGATGCATAAATAGTAACTAATTAACCAACCTAGTGGTGTGAAGTTTAGTCTTCACTTAGAATATATTTTGCATGAATAGGATTCTATCATTTTTCTTACAAAGCCCATAATTGCAATAAATGAGACTTATGACTTCTGGTCACAATGTCTAAAAAATAAATGAAAACTTAATTAATGAAACAAATTGTGTGCAGAATCCCTCATTTTTTAAAAAAATGTTTTAAAACTATCTTATTCTCCTTCAGTAGATTTTTGAACTGTTCATTTTTATTAAACATAAAACATTTTATAAAAGGTGTGATTTCCCTTCAAATATTTTATCAATTTTATATTAAATGTGATACCAATTATATTTAAGTACTATAATAATTTCAGGTGACATAAACACATTTGGGTATAAATATAACTGATTTTTGGTAATCTTAAATCTGGTTCTTGCGATTATATGAATTCATAAAAGAACTGTAGTATTCCACTAACTACAACAGTGCATTGTCCTTGAGTACTGTCAGTGTTTTTCATAAGAGCTTAAACTATATGATAATCAGAAGAGTATTAAATAAACTTAATAATTATTTTTTGAGTATAGTACTCAATTTTTAAAAAAAAAAAAATGTATTTCTAGATTCATGAATGGCAGTTTTTTCCCAGTCATCAGTATTTAATGGAATTAGCATTTTTGTTTGAAACTGTTTAAAAATTTCATCAGGGCTAACCAAATTTAGTAAATATTTTCCACTATGCCAGTAGTAGCAGGAATGTGACTTTGTTTTACTCCTAGCAATTGATATTGACTGAAATACTTGGTGAACAGTTGCAGGAAACATATTCAATTCTGCTAGGGCCAAAAAGCTCTGGGGGATTCGTTCCCTAGCCTAAAAGCCCAGAGTAAGCAGGGTGTTACATTTCAGACTGTTGCCCCAAATCCCACATAAGCCTTTACACTGCCATGCTCTCATGAACTGCTCAACACTGATGATTTCTCCAGGGCTTGGGGTAAGGAGTCAGTTGCAGAACGTGTTGTCACATACAAATGGGAATAGCAAGATGTCATGTGAGTTTCTGTTTGATACAAGAAGATACAGAGTGTTCTTTTGAACTTAAATACCTTGAAATTAATTCCCCTTATTTTTGAGGGTAGAAACAATGGTATTACCAATGATCATCTAATGATAATCTAATTTTATAGGCTGTTGTTCCAACTGGTTATCCTCAACACAACACTCTCAACATGCTTCCAGGGATGCCTAGGCATATTGTACACCTGCTAATGAAGAATTCTGGTCTATCATGGCAGAAAATAAGTCAGAATCAACTATAACGTCCTCCTGGTTATTATGACTTCCAGCAGGGCATGACTGGTGCACCCCAGCCACCTGCTTGGTACCAAATATTCCATTATATGAACCCTACAATTCTGAATGCTGGCACTTTCCACCAGTTTTGAAATGGAGGACAAGAAAAAAATTATTCCTACTGCTATATTCTCTTATTTCAGTACCAAACAGTGCCTCTTTTGTTCCAGCATCTTACAAAGAGGATTTAGGGAAGCATTTTATTCCATTTTTACATATAACCTTATGTATCCATGGGATTAAAGCATGAATCAACTCAGAGGCTGACAATGGAGACAATCCAAATGACATGCAGCAAGTCATTCTGACAGCTGGCACTTTATGAATGGACTGGCCTTAAAAGGAAAATGAGAATCAGAGTTAAAAATTGGCCTGCATCTTTTAAACCATCAGATGCTGGATAGTCCACTGACATTGATAATAATGTACCCAATGTGATGACAGATCACATTCCTTTATCCTAATGCCATTAAAATCATTTTATCTGTTTTGTGCCTTTTGTGTAAGACGATATTAAAATAAAGCACAAACTGGAAAGTACACATTATCACATACTTAGTACTGATTATACACTCATAAATCAAGTTTTTAATTGTGTTTGCTTTCACGTTGATCTACTACAGGAGGCAGAGATTTTAGTTTAAGTGGTTTTATTAAATACAGTTGATATGAGTTCACTCTGCACATGCTAAAGTTTCTGGTACAAATTCTGAGAAGCACTGAGCCAGATTCTAGATTGTGCTTAACTAGACAAAGGCCAACATGAGAGGCTTCTTGGGAATTAGCCAGTGTTTCTTTGTCAGATCTAATATACTGAGTTTATTAATTTGACTGTTTCATTTAAAATTTTCTAATACCAGGTCTCTCATTATTCCTTCACATTGTAAATTTTATATAACCTGCCCTACTTGAAATTTGAAAGTCCATTGCCCTTTTACTTGTTTTCTTAATAGGTCCATTCCTTATGTCTCCATTGTACATTGGATTCAGGGATAGAAATGGCTCTGTTAGTTGACATTTGCTTTTGTAAAATTTACTGGTGACTCTGTCTCTCTTTACGTAAAAAATCTTGACAGCACTTTTTGTTTTTTGAGATTCAGGTGAGTAATTATATAGAGACCCTTCTCTCAGGTTACCCTATGTAAAGGTGCCACAATTTACACTTAGGATCAGATGGATACTAACACATGAGCCTGCCATTTATTCCTTTCTCCATGGCTAACCAGCAAAAGTTTTAGAATATTGGATCTGCTTTTCTTATTGTTGAAATCCCTAGCTTCTTCTTTCTCACTTGAGTGATTTCATCTTAGAAATAGCCAGATAAATAGAAATAGCTTAGCTAAATTAGCCATGGGTGCTAATTTATCTCTCCTAATTTATTTTAAAAAAATGAGTTCTAGCTTCCAGAATAAAATGAAGATTTTGAATATCAAAAGAGAATTACATTATAAATAATTGGTCTTGATTTTGGACTCTACAAAGACCAAAAGATAAATGTCTGAAGGCTAAAAGATAAATTGCTGCATTTGAAGTCACAAGACCTAGGTTACAACAGTGGCTCTGTTATTAATGAACTGTTTGATGCTAGAAAGTCACTTTAACTCTCTAGAGCTCACTGATCTCATCTGTAATGAGGTTGGGTTCAAGCAGTATTTTTCAAGTCAAATTTTATTTTAGTGTGGTAAATGATTTAAATTATGTACCAGAAATCCTATGAGAGAAGTATTAATAGAAAAAAATGGAGATAAAAAAGAAGAAACATTTGTTTTCTTTGATTCACAGACAATGGGTAAAGAAGGACTAAACTACATAGTCTGTTCAGCATTTTACAAAGGTAAACTAGAATTTTATGTCACTGCTGATCCATTATTATCCTTTCATGCATAATAAATTATGTGAACGTCTATTGACTTATCCACATTCTCTCATGTTCTTTTTTTAAACAAAAGAAAGCCACTTGAAAAAGACCTTTTGAAATCACCGATAATCAAGTTCATAATCATATAACGGAATATAAAATTCACACTGGTTTCAAATACATAACTTTGTTCTCCTACACAACGTGTCTTAAATAAATAAGTCAATAGATAGATGGCCAAACTCCATTATGTGTAACATATTTTAGAGGTTTTATTAACAAGTATATTTGTCATTCAGAATTTTCTTTTCAGTTTGTTAAATGCAACACAAATTAAACACACATTATAAAATCTATCTGCAATATATCAACATTTACACAAGATATTATAACACAGACATACTAGTGATTTTAAGAGATAAGATCTAAACAATGACTTGGAATTACACAGTCAATGTAATATCAATGACAGTTATAATGATCCCAGGATTCCATAACGTATTCATTGTTCATATGTATTATAAACATCTCTGTTATCTTTTTGGTTATTTTTGGTAGGGGCGTCTGTTTTCTTTTGTTTGTTTTAGGTAGGGCATTAATATCTAAGTACGTTTATCCATGTTAATTTAGTTCACACGAGTACTCTCAATGCCATGGGTACTGATTTATCTCCTTAATTCACTGATCTTTTTCCATCCTTCCTATTTGTATCATAAAGACACCATTGAGAAAGCAATGTAAGCTATCAATCATTCTACCTTGAAGAGAATATATTTTGTCTAATTGAAATGGAAAGTCTAATTGATTACTTCAGTGTGGATGCAGTTCATACTCAGTGAAATAGACATCCATGGAAACACATCTCTAAGGAATCATTGGCATCACAATATCACCAGGGAACTTGGTTGATTGGGACTTTTGCTCATTGGCTATGGTGAGGATTCTGATTCTTGAACAGATCATTTTGATTCATTCTGTCGTACAGACTATATACATAACTATTGCCAGTTAACATTACTGGGATATATAAATAGCAGTACTCACGAAAGGAACAGAAAGTACGCATGGGTAGGTCAATGTAAATCTATCTGTGCTGCCAGCAGATGATGAAATGCATATAAATTTTTAGCACCAGAAAGAGCTTTATATATCAACACCTTCCTCATTTTACAAATGAGAAAATTCAAATTTGGAGACACTGAGATACTCTTGGTCAGACAGCTAATTAGGGGCAACAGCAAGATGAAATCCCTGGTCTCCTGATTCTCAGTCAGTTGCTTTTTCCACTTCACTTGCTGCATGTTTTATTGACAATGGATAAGAGGAACTTAAGTCTTACTGTGTGAAGTAACACCTTACAATTAACCATGAATATTTCTTTCCGGTTTTCTTTATTTTTTAGGTATAAACATTATTAAAGCAAAATAAAGCTTTGGATGTTGTTGACAAACTAAATCATATAGAAAGATTGGGGACAGTCTTTTCTTCTTATGTAGGCTGTTAAGTTATACATAAATTCAAATCTTGTCGCTTCAAGAATACATAATTGACCGCGAATCTAGTCAAATGTTCAATGAACTTAATACAACAGTCTAATGTGGGATGCTCCTCTCTCTCCCTCCTGCTACACTCCACTCTTTGCTAAATTTCAGAGCATTTTGAAATACAGAATAATGTGGCCTTTTCCCTTTGTTTCACTGAATTATTTTCTTTGATCTTGGTGCCTCCCTAGCATTTCTCTCTACTTCTTATCTTCCTATTCTGGAGTAAGCAATGGAAGAGAATTACAAACTGGTGAACGTCCCAAGGCTCTTCCTGTTTACCTACTGCAAACATGATAGATGCATGTGGCCAGAGTAGATGTCCTTTCCTGACCTCTTAAGTTGAGGAAGCTATACTCCCAGAAAATACAAGGTTCTTTTACACACTATGCCCTTCATCCCCCATTTTAAGGATGAGCTCATCTCCTGCTTAAAGGCTCATTTATGTTCCATTTTAGCTAGTGCAAAATTATTCTTTGGCTGAAAATTTGAAACAAATTATGATACAACTACTTTTCCCTGGAAAACAATTATGTCTGGGTACCTAATAAAAGGGTGTCTAAATTGAAAAGTAGGTGGCGAGGTTATCATACTTTTCTGCATCTAAGGTGCTGCATAAGCAAGAAGCTACCTTCCAAAGTAATTTTAATTATAGTAAGGTAGCTCATACCATTAAGTGATTTTCAAGTCTCTTGAGAAATCTCAGATATATGAATTTAAATTTTGTCTTTCCTTTTAGTTACTCTTTTGTCTTCCTTTTCTAATGCTTCTTATATCTGTTCTAGTTCTCAGGTGGTAATGGTATACAAAATATCCAGAAGATTAAATAGCAAGATTCCTTTACTGGAAAGACAATTTATCATGTTTTTTTTTTTCTTCATAGTTCTTCTAATTTATTATATTTATCTTTGCCACCATATATCCTTCTTCTTATCTCCTCTCTCTTTTCACCTTCTTTCATTATTTTATTTGTCCAGTCCCTGTAATCACTCGTTTTACTTGCTTGGTTACTTTTTTCCTAAAAACCTACAAACTTTTGATTAATACAAATAGGGGTGGAAAAACCTGCAGTGGTACTGATAAAATGCACAAGTCCATTTTAGATCATCCCTTAAGCAAAGTTACTTTGTAAGAGAATTTAGCAACAATAATTAAAGATGTAGAATATTTCTAATAAGCCAAGAAATGAATGCCAAAATTTTGGAAAAATATATATTTTAAATAGTATTTCAGTTTTAAAAAGAATTAAAATGGCATTTGAAGCTATTTGAAACCTGCTTTCAGTAGCTTCTTTAAAGATGACTTGGTAACAGTAAGTTTTCTTACAGCAAGGTGTACTGAAACCCAGGCACTTCGTGCAGAAATGTATAACATAACAAATTAAAATGAAAAATAGGATTTGAATATCCATCTGATTATACACAGATGAAAAATTTGTTTGCTGGAATATGGTAAGTATGATGCAGTCAATGCAGTGTAAAATATATGTAATAAAAAAAGAGATGTGCATGCATAAGTACACAAAGTCAGAAAGGAGTCTCAGGAGCTTATCCTGAGGAAGTTAAAAGAATTCTATTTTCTATTCATTCATTGCATGATTTATTATAACCGTTCTATAGAGAAGCACCCAACAGAGAAACTGTGGTTAAAGTTAGCTTGTTGTTTCCACCGTAAATCCCCCTTTTTGAATGATTTATAACACTTTTGCTTTTCCCTGAAACTTGGCATATAGGTTCTTAAACTCTGAATCATTATTTCCTCAAGTTTAATTTACATAAGGTTAGCTTTTCTTTTTTTTATTTTTTCTATCAGCCAGAGAAACACACACACAAAGAGTCACATGGGGATATCACAAATTCTATGTTTCTGTAAAAGGGCAGCTGCCAATGGGAAGCAGATAATGACTGTCATATAAGAATCCTTTTAAAGATCCCTGCTGGACAAAATGAGTTTGTGGAGTGTTCTAGGGCAATTTAGTTAAAAACCAGCTTCTGATTTCAGTCAATGGAGCATATTTCAGAACGAAATTTGCAACACTGCTACAATAATTATAATTTAAGACATCTAGAACTACAAAAATAAAATGTAATATTAATTATCTCTCTCTAAAAACTGTGACTTGCTCAAAAATTCAAAGTATTACAGTTCTTTTGAAAAACTGTGAGTTGATTCTAGTATTGTTTAGTTAACTTTGAAATGTTTTCTTATTTTTTTCCTCCAGAAAATTATGCTTCACATTTAGGACCATGTAGAAACAAATATGAATACAAATAAAAATTTATAAAATAAAGATTTTTTACTTTCTATTGAAGCTCAGTATTTTGCACAAATCAAGTGCCATAAGTGTATCCATGGAACTTACTTTTTATGTGAATAAATGTATCTTAGTTAAAATACTTAATTAGATATTTATGTTGACTTTGAGAACTGTGTGTAGCATATTTTTACATGTAAATAATTTTAGATTATATAGTTGATAAGGTTACGCTGTGTCACCCACCTACGATCTCATCTTGAATTATAATACCCAAGTATGTACCAAGTAGAGGTAATTGGATCATGGGGATGGTTTTCCCCATGTTGTTCTCTTGATAGTGAGTGAGTCTTATGAGATCTGATGGTTTATAAGCATCTTCCATTTCCCCTGCTTCCACTCACACTGTCCTGCTGCCCTGTGAAGATGGTGTCTGCTTCTCCTTTGTCTTCATCCATAATTGTAAGTTTCCTGAGGCCTCCCCAGCTATGTGGAAATGTGAATCAGACACCTCTTTCCTTTATAAATCCCCCAGTCTTGAGTATTTCCTCATAGTAGTGTGAGAATGGACCAATACAATAAGGTTTTGAAATACATGCATTCCCTTCTACGAGTTGAACCACCCTTTTTCAGTCTCTGTTGCTGTCTTTACCTATTGTGTCCCTTCTTTACATCTCTATTCTTAGAGTTGTCCTAGGCTCTCTTCTATTTTTTATCTAACTGATCCTCTTGAGTAAGCTAGAGGATTGCTACCTTTTATTGATTTCTCTTGATATCTTAATATTGATAACTCCTGAATTTATGATACAGTTGGTCTCACCCTTGCATTTTATGCCACCATACCATGTGGCCTAATGTACACATTTATCTGAAGGGTCCATAGTACCTGAAACTCAACTGGATCAGAACTGAATTATTTATGTTTGTTCTCCAAAATCTACCCCACCACACTTATTTTTATAAGGTGTGTGAAAATTATAATTTTTCTTTCCTTTTTTTTTTTTTTTTTTTTGAGATGGAGTCTCACTCTGTCACCCAGGCTGGAATGCAGTGGCATGATCTCGGCTCGCTGAAACTTCGATCTCCTGGGTTCAAACTATTCTCCTACCTCAGCCTCCCTAGTAACCGGGATTACAGGTGCACATCACCACCGGTGGTTAATTTTGGGTATTTTTAGTAGAGAAGGGGTTTCGCCCTGTTGTCAAGGCTGCTCTTGAACTCCTGATCTGAAGAGATCCACATGCCTCCGCCTCCCAAATTGCTGGGATTACAGGTGTGAGCTGCCATGCAGGGCCCAAATATAATTTTTTATTGTGTTTTTCAGATTATTCATCTGAGCACTTCTATTTCTGAATAAATTTTCTATAAATAGAATTTAATAGAAAACATTTCCAAAATATAAATTAGTATGATTCTTTAGTATCTATGTGAACCTTGGCATACCCCAACCTCACTATATCATCTTATAATTGAATATTTTTATATCTATCCATCTATATATATATATATATATCTGAATATATTCTGGGTGCCTAGAATGTACTCAATTCAGAACGTATGCTCAAGAAATTTTTGTTGCATGAAAGCGTTTAATATGAAAACATCCTAATAGTTTTAATTATATATTTAAAAACTTGTAATTGTTTCAGCAATTTTTATTAGATTTTATATTTGTCTACATGATTTATTAGAATTATTTTTATTTTTTACTTATTGTCAATGATATTACTATTTTATTGAGTAATAAAAAGGGAGTCATGTAAATTATGGCAACTCAAATTTATGAATGACTAAGTTAATTCTCAACAAAAACAATAACATTTTATTCTACTGTCCCTGTTATCTTATTCGAACCCTACAGATAACTAAACTGGGCTCATTCCACTCTTACAATCCATTCCTCATTATTTCACCAAAAATATATATCTCCTCCTTATTTAGTAGAGATGAGGTTTGAATGTATTGATCTATTTTTAGAGAATTGACATATAGAAATATTACATTTTCTGACTTACGAACATGGTCTATCTATGGGTTTACTTGTCTTTCATTTTACTCAGAACTATTTTGTACTGTAGAGATCTTTTATGTCTTCTGTCAGATTTTTTGCATACTCCTATTGTTTCTGGCTATTGTAAATAGTACGACTTTTACAATGTTATTTTCTTGTTTCTTTTTTTTAATATTTATCTTGTATCCTCCAACATTGTTAAGCTCAATTATTAATTCTATTTTGTGGATTTAATTAATAAGTTATTTTGTGGATTTTTACAGATTTTTAAATAGAAGATTATATTGTTGGCAAAGAAAGACTTGATCTTCTCAGTCTTCTTTTAGAATTTGAATGCTTTTTATTTCTTCTTGCTTCATTGCACGATATAACTGTCCTAGTATAATCTTGAATAGAAGCAGCATGAGTAGACATCTCTGTGCTTTTTTTAACCTTAGTATACACTCAGTCTTTTACAATTAGATATGATATATGATACTAACTACAGAATATTTATTAATGTGATTTATAGGGTTAAAACAATTTTTTTTATTCCTAATAGCTGCAAGTTTTAATCAGTGATAAATGTGGGATTCTCTAAAATGTCTTCATCTATAATGATGTCATTTTTAGTTTTGTAATATAGTGACTTACATTAATTTTTAAATTTATAACAACTTTACATTCTTATTATAAAGGCATCTTGATCACAATATATTATATTTCATTTATTTTTGGATTAAAGCATCTAAAATTCTGTTAAGAATTTTTGCATCTATATTTAGGAGAGATATTGATCTGAAATGTAGTCTCTTCTAAAAACTTTGCTTTTACATCAAGATAAAACTGGCCCCTTAAAATTTGTTGGGAAGTATTTAATCATCTTTACACTAATGGAAAAGTTTATGTATAATTTGTGGTATTAATCTTACACGTATTTGGAAGAATTCATCAGTGAAATATTTTGTGTATTGAGATTTTTTATCAGGAAGCTTTAGACTGCAAATTTTTTAAGCACATATTTGGCTACTTTTTTAGTACATATTTTGCTAAAGATTATGTTTACCTTTTTTAGTGAGCTTTCCTTGCTTTTGTATCTTTCAAAGTATCTCTTCATTTATTCGAAGTTGTTAAATGTCATAAAGTTGTACAAAATATTCTCCTATCATTATTTTAATATCTGAAAACTCTGTAATGATTTTACCTATCTTCTTTCTGAAATAAGGAATATTTAGAAAATATTCTCTTTCTCACTCCTTCTCTCTCAGACTCATTAGAAATTGGCATACATCGATTTTATTTATCTTTTCAAAGTATGACTTTTGGATTTCATTGAATTTTCTTAATTACTTTTCATTTTCTATTTCAAATAGTTCTGTTATGATCTTAATTCTTCTTCTGCTGCTGCTTATGTTGACTTTATATGCACTTATTTTTCTAGTTTCCTAAGTGAATCTTGATGTTATTGATTTGATAGCATTCTTATTTTCTAGTAAAGATATTAAGTGATACAAACATTCCCCTAAGGTATGGCTTTAATAACACTCCACAAATTGTGATATATTGAAGTTTAATTTTCATTCACTTTAACATACTAATTCTCTTTCAAATTTCTGGTTTTTTTTCCATAGATCATTTAAAAGAGTGTCATTTGGTTTCCAAATATTTAATGATTTTTAATGAATATTTTAAATATATTTAATTGAATTTTATCTCAATCGGAGAAAAAATTTGTATAAGTTGAGTCTTTCAAAATTTACTGAGACTTGCATTATGACCCCAAAAATATTTTATCAATGTAAATGTTCCATGTGCATTAAAAATAAATATATATCCTGCTATATTTGAATGACGTGTTCTATATATGACAACTGAATCAAATTGATAGTGTTTTCAAAGTCATCTATATTGTATTTATTGATAATATGATTATTTGTCCTATTAATTATTGAAGAAAATATATTGGTTAAAATTTCATAAAATTATTTGATTTGTCTATTTCCTTTTGCAGCTCTCTTCGTTGTTCCTTTTTAATTTTCTTGATGTTCTGTTATTAGGACTGTAGATATTTAGAACTGTTGTATCTTTTTAATCAATTACTCCTTATATTTTCATGCCATTATTTTCTTTATTACTGGTAATAATCTTACCTGTGAAGTCTACTTTGATTGATATTAACACAGGTATTCTAGTTTTCCACTGCTTCATGTTAGTATGGTAATATCTTTCCCCATCTTCCACTTTTAACTTATTTGCATTTTTTATATTTAAACCACAAGTAGGCAATGTATAGTTGATTCATCTTTTTTAACCAAACTGAAAATATAGATCTCCTAATAGAATGTTTAGATCATTTGCATTTGTTGTAATTATTAGTGAAGTTAGGTTAAATTTACCATCTTCCTTTTTTTGCTTTGACCCATATGAGTTTTGGAAAAAGAGGAGACACATAGAAACATGAATGGCATCTGTAATTCCACCATCTAGTGAGAAATACATTTATAGCTTTGGTGCAATCATTTTATTCCTTCATTACAAGTATATACAGAAAAAATATATTCACCTTCGTACTACTACATAATTTTTAAAATTATGTCCAAATTTTATTAACATAAATAATGCTACAAACAAACAGTCTTTCATGTAATTTATAACTTTCATGTCTACTTATTTCTTAGGATAAATTCTTTAATGCTAAGTTACTACTCAAAACTTTGAACTTTCTAAATTGCCCAAGATTTATGTTTATTAAAATATAAAGAAGAAAAACAATACCTTCAGCATTTTGGGACATAAAATATCTAATTGTTTATAATTGTTTCTATTGTTTACATTGGCCATTGATAGATTGATAGATAGATAGATAGATAGATAGATAGATAGATAGATAGATAGATAGAAAGATAGATAGATAGACAGACAGACAGATAGATAGATAAATTCATGCTTTCCAGGACATTTTTTCTCTTTGATATTTTGACACATTTTTTCCACTCCAAAAATGTGTCTCATTAATTTGTTAAAACATTCAGAGTGTATATTTGCTATAAATAATATATTGGTTTTAGCTTCATTTGACTACTTATTTTATTTTTGGCTCAGTAATATACATACATTATGCAATAATATATATTATTCCTTTATTACTTTTCCTCTTGTTTCAATTCCCTGAATGTACATTCCTATAAATGTAGCTCATAATTAATTCTTTTTGTTTATTTGTTTGTTTGTATTTCTCAATGTTGGTAACACATTTTGCTCATAAGACCACTCTGAACTTAGTTTTAGTATTAGGTATCAAATAAAGCATAAATGTATCTACTGTATTTATTAATCTACTAACTAGCCTTTTAAAACTGCCATTTACTTACTAAAAAGCCTCTTTTTTCTTTACAATGCTTGAGATAATTTTGATTTTTTCCAACAATTCTTAGTCAAACAGCACATATTTTATTGATTTGTAATTCCTTGTTAATATTAAACTAAAGCAGACTCAAGTCACTCTTGGACTTTTTGTACAAGTAACCATATACTTTACCAACTATATTATATGTTTTTCGCCATTTTCAACTCCTTCCTGGCTACAGTGCATAATGTCAGATATCAATTTCAAAATTGGTGAGACTGCTGACTCTATTTGAGGCTTAAGCTTAAGGATGCATGGAAAAAAATAACCAGTGGTTGTTTTGAATATTCAATCAACTATGAGATCTGGAGAAAGGAGTTGGGATGTGAAAATAATACAAGAAAAAAATATCTGAACTCTCAACTCTTTAGGGTCTGTACACTGGAGGATAATCATTTTGTAAACCCTGATTTATCTGATTAAAGAAATCGCATCGACATTCTTGTTATCCTCCATGGTCATTTTCTTAATATCAGTCTTCTACTTATTTGCAATTTTCTCAATCCTCTCAAATATATGGTTTCTTATTGCTTTAATTGGTAATTTAATAGCAGCTCATTTACAGTGTAACATTCACCATAGAATCTGGGCTCTGCATTTATTCTCCATCATAATCAGCTCACCTTCAAGGGCTTCAGTGATTTACAGCTTACGTAGGTAACCTATTTAAAACCCTATTCTCATGTTATTTCTTGAACTGCAATGACTAACTCTTTATGGCCACATTATGAACATTTAAAAAATATAGATCTAATATAAGTCTGGATCCACAGAATTATGTCTACAACTTCTCCATACAGTTCTCTATTGATGAATGATATGGTTTGACTCTGTGTCTCCACCCAAGTCTCGTACTGATTTTTAATTCTCACGTGTCAGGGAAGGAAATTGGTGAGAAGTGATTGGATCATGGCAGCTAGTTCCCTAATTCTGTCCTAATGATAGTGAGTGAGTTCTCACAAGCTGTGGTGGTTTAAAAGTGTTTATCAGTTCCCCTCTCACTCTGTCTCTCCTGCTGTCATGTAAGAAGTGCTTTGCTTCCCCTTCACGTTCTGCCATGATTTTAAGTTTCCTGAGGCTTCCCCAGTCATGTGGAACTGTGAGTCAATTAAAACTCCTTTCTTTATCAATTACCCAGTCTCAGGTAGTATCTTTATAGTAGCGTGAGAACAGAATAATACAATGGTATTCTCTCTGCACTTATTTTTCAAAGTAATTGAAATTTTATTTTCTATATTCTTTCCTGTTATCTGCTTCTATCACATTTTCCCTTACATTCAGCCTAAATTTTGCTCTATGTTCTGACATGATTCTGTGATACACCAGCATCCTGGAGCCATTTTCTTTACTAGTCTCTACTTCAAGGGCCCTGTACCTATGCTAAACCCTGTTATTTGTCCCCTCTGTTCCTGTATGATGTAGAAATACAGTCAAATAGATAAATAGATTGATTTTTCATAGAGATACAGTTTCAAACATCAGCAAAGACTTCAATGCCAATTATCAACCTGTTTACTTTTCCTTGGTCATCCATGATATGCTTTCCCTATGATAATCATCCTAAACCTTAGTAAATCTTCCTAAGTGCCATATCTTATCTCCACTCTATCATTCACAGCAGACAACTGTGCTTTCTAGAATATGGAGAAAATTAGGAATAATAATGTTATCCTTTAATGTCCATCTTTGTATGCACAGAAAAATATCAATTTTTCAGGCCCACTGCTAACCATCTTCTGCTCAGTGGGCATTTGCTACTCTACTTTAAAGGTAATCTGTGAGGAAATTGAAATCATATTTCTATGGATGATGTGAAATAGCTTGCAGTTCATGTGTTAGAATTGAAATATGGAAATAAAGGATACACAATATACTGCTAACAGTAATCTTTCTCTTCTCTTACATAAAGTTGAATACACAATTTAGAATTCCATATGCATTACCCATCTTATTTCTCATAAATGGTTACAAAAGAAATATAATTTTGGAGATGGAGCAAGAAGAAGGAGTAGATTTGACTCAGCCACCCCACTGAGCCTCTCCAGATGATAGCCAATGTCTCAGGCCTTGATCTTCTTACATAGTCAAGAGAAACATTCAGCTGGAATAGTCTCTTGTTAGGTGATCCAACTTTTTTTTCTCAAATCTGACTGTAATTAATCATATTTAGAGATACTTTCTGCAAGGTAAGGAAGCACATTTAATTGTAGTTCCAAATTTATACTTTTTTCTCTTTGTTATTGCATATTTCAATGCAATAGCTAATGAAAGCAAACAGACATATGTAGCTTACCAAAATACAAACTCAGAAGTCAGCGATTTGTCCTTTAAGTTATAGAAAATGCAATTTTAATTTTATATTAATTTGCTCATACTAGTCTTTGGATGATCTTACTGAATCACCAGATAATTATTTATAATTATCAGTCATGCATTATTAAAGAAAACAATATTCTCAGACTAGTGTTACTTTAAGTGGAGTAAATTTAAGTAGATATTTGTTGATCCAGTTTTATATGGATTTATTTTCAATTTGATTTATTTATAGAATTAGATAAAAAATTTATCATCCTATTTTTTAAGGACATTGAAACCAACCATAACTACTATTTTGGAGACATGTAGAATAGTGGCTTTTACAGAGATCCAGGATCCATATTCTGTTCTGAATGACCAACCAGCTATTACCTTAAGTCAAATGATCTCTAGAGAACTCTGTTTTTTTATGAACAAAATCAGAAAGTTACATGGAAAATCACTCTGGTCTTCTTCAGGTCTACTATCCTATGAATACATTGACTTAAATGTCCCGGATGTAATAGTACCATCAATACATGAAGGGCACTGTGAAGAATACAAGTGTTGTGTCCTGGCATCCCATCCAAATCCATGGTATAACCAGTTAAAGTGCAGGAGGTTTTGATTATGTGTAATATTTATTTTGTTTCAGTCATAAAGATTCTAAGTTTCTTTATTCTCTGATGCTGCTACAGTGATAGAAACTCAGAAATAATTTATTATGTTCTGCATTATTTATAGAAGTAATTTTCCTTTTCTGACTTAAAAAGGTAAAAGCTAAAAAGTACTACATATAATACTTAAGCACCAGTAGGAAATACCTAATGTCAAATCATTAATACAATAATTATATTTTCATTAAAATAAGCCTAATATAGAACTTAGTATCTAAGTTTTAGCATATTAATAACTTCTGAGAATTTAATTAATATTCAATAATTTTAATTTGATTCATAAAATGCAATATTTAAAATACCTATATAACTAAGTAAACATAATATATTTCCAGAAGACAATCGCATGATGTCACAGCATGCATGGGTAAAAGACGTATTCAAAATGCAATACAGGTAAAAAGATGTAATAAGATTATGAAAGAATTATGAATGTGATTTCAGATTCCACATTGCAACCAATCTTTAGGAAAATATCACTTGTCAAAGCCAGCATAATATAAAATAAGAATATCCATAGTTATATAAACATAGTGTTTAAATAATTCTCTCTTTTTTATACCTGTGTAATACTAAACTTTTTTTATACTATGCAACCAAATATATTGCAACACAATGAATGCATAATATGAGAATCTAGCTGTTATTATTAAGTCACAAATTAAAGAGATTTGTAAAACCTAAAGCAATGCCACAAAACATAAAATATAAAGCCTATAATATTTATGTTAACATGAAGTAAAATTACTATTGCTTTATTTATGTAGAGACAGACTCTCACATCGATGTCCAGGCTGGAGTGCAGTGTCAGGATCACAGCTCACTGCAACCTCAACTTACCAGTCTCAGGTAATTCTCCCACCTCAGCCACACAAATAGATGGGACTACAGGAGCGTGACACTACCCCCGGATAATTTCTTGTATTTTTTTGTAGAGACAGAGTTTCATCATGTTACCCAGGCTGATCTTGAGCTCCTGGGATAAAGTAACATGCTGGCTTTGGCTTCCCAAAGTGCTGGGATTACAGTCGTGAGCCACTGCGCCTGTCCTGCTATATTTAAATGAATTAATTATGATATTTATAATTTTGTCATTTTTGTTTTCTAAATATTAATATATGATACTTATAGACAAAAGCTCTTGGATGATCTACGTTTTTTTAAACAATATAAAGAGATCTTGAAACCAATAAATTTCAGAACCATTGGCCTTTATATTTTATATGTAGTGAAGTGGTAAATGTGAAGAGTATAAATCAAGGAGCCTGATATATACTTAAGGGTACCATGCATATTGCTTATAATTTTGAAATATATAAAAATGAATAAATAGACATTTCACTAAGATGTTATCATTTGCTATCTTTGCCTAATAAGATTAAAATTTAATTACTTATTAAAATAAGCTTTGTTTATGGTTTTCAACATTTTCTTTTCAATACCCAAATGTTTTTCCACTGTAAACAACTATGAAATCAGATAAAACATATGATGCTACTCTTTTCAGGCTGTGGACTACACCAAGATTCCCTAGAGAAAGAAATTTCATGTGACAAGCCCTGTGCCATTCAAGGTGTAGAGAACTGGTGCCTGAGTAGATCACATTGGCCACACTGATGTGAAGCAGAAGTGTTCAGAAGAAGCAGCAAATAAAATGACCATTCTCTGTAGAGCAGATAATTGAAATGGAAAACCTGGTGATAAGAGCACCCCAGATAGCTATGGAAGGTGTCTCTACAAATCTTTAGCAATGAACTAGGCGTGCATGCCCAGTGTGAGACCTCCCAAAGCTTATCAGATGTGTGAGGCTATGGGACTGAAAATGGAACAGAAATATGTGCGACAGTTGCACACAGTCTTTGAGGAACAACAGAGCTGGGGAACTTCCTAGCTCAGGGTATTTTGAGGTGGAGAAATATTCTCAATTATCACAAAATAACTCTGGTATCCATCTGAGATAACAGCAAATCTGGTCTTAGGGATAATAACCACACCCTAGAATAGAACTTAAACTATACTGGCTCCAGCTAAAATCAAGCCTTGACAAGATACATAAACAAAAGGTTAGAAATTAGTCCTGCCAAATTGGAAGGATTTAAGAACACAATGATTTCCTTAGATCTTCACTAAGGAGCACTAGGCATAAAACTAAAACTACAAACTTCCAAGGTAATCATCCAACAATTTAACTATTTACTGAGGTTAAGAATCTTCAGAAGACAATAACATAATCTAATCTCTATCGTGTATTAACTATAATTTCCAGTGTTCAATCAAAAATCACTATACGTAGAAAACAACTGGAAACTATGAGATTTACAGGCAAGAAAAAATGTAGGACAATACAACTCATGGCAAAAGGCCTAATGTTGAATTTAGCAGATAAGAACTCTAGGAAAATTTTGTGGCAAGACAGAGAGAGAGAGAGAGAGAGAGAGAGAGAGAGAATGTATACATACACACACACACACACACACACTCTCTCCAAGTATGCGCATGCATATGTACACTCCAAACAGAATAAACAGAATATAACCCCAAACAAGATCGTAATGAATCAAGCCTAGACAAATTAGAATATATACATATATATGCATATCTATATGTAAACACACGGAAACACATACTCTATTATTACTAAATATATTTATATGTATACATGCATATATAGTAAAAGTGTATTCAAAATAATAAACAAAAATTGTTTAATTGTTAAAAAATATGTTTTTAGGCCAGGCACGGTGGCTCATGCCTGTAATCCCAGCACTCTGGGAGGCTGAGGTGGGCTCAAGGTCAGGAGATCGAGACCATCCTGCCTACCATGGTGAAACTCCGTCTCTACTAAAAATAGAAAAAATTAGTCTGGCGCGGTGGCGGGCGCCTGTAGTCCCAGCTCCTTGGGAGGCTGAGGCAGGAGAATGGCATGAACCCGGGAGGCAGAGCTTGCAGTGAGCCGAGATCACACCACTGCACTCCAGCCTGGGTGACAGAGCGAGACTCCATCTCAAAAAAAAACAACAAAAACAACAACAACAAAATTTTTAAAAAATATGTTTTTAATGAGTGCAGATGGGACATTTTAGCATAGAATTGTAAACTTCAACTACAAAAAAGAAACAAATTTTAGAAATGTAAAATGTCTAGAAAACGATAATGACAGTATTTGACAGGCTTCAAAATTTATTGAAGGTGACATATCAAGCATTTGAAGGAAGAGCAACATAAATTATCCAATTTGAACAACAGATTGAACAAGAAGATATGAAGCCACAGGCATGTGTTTACAATATCAAACTTTCTAACATAGACAAAATAGTATCCTAGAAAGAAAAGTATGTTTAAGAAAACATGAATGTTTGAATAAATAATATTCAGGGTCCCCAAATTTGATGAAAAACAGTAACCCAAAGACCTAAGAAACTCAGCAAACTCCAGATAGAATAAAAATAAAATGTAAAATGCATTAAGCCCAGACAGATTAAAAACAAACTTCTGAAAATTAAAGATAAGAAGACAATCTTCAAAGTAGCAAGACTGGGAGAAGAGCTCATTGGACACAAGAAATCGAGAATAATAATGATTACTGTTTTTCCATCAGAAATAATGGGAGTTTGAAAACATCTCTATGAAGTGCTTTGGAGTAGATGTTAAAACAAGATTCTGAATCAAGGATATCCAGTAAAATACGAGAATTTGTCGGTAGTAGCTTACTATTCCTTTATTCCACTTAGAGAAGAGACTTATTTTTATTTATTATTTTTTTCCCCCAGTATTCTGAAAACACTGCCACTGGTTTACATGGACTTTTTTCCTATTATTATTATTATTTCTTTTTTTTCAGAATACAATAATCATGTTGACTACAGAGGAGAAAACTCCTCCTGATTAAAACAAGAAAAGGAAAAAAGCATGGCTATTTTTCCCTCACCACCAGAGAGAATGCTATTCCCAATCCAAAGACAGAATTTGGCTAAATAATACCTCATTTCTGAGAAATATCTTTTCAGTCAACTGCAGTCAAGTTCATTTAACTTGTTTATTTAGGAACATAGACTGGTGAGAGAAATGTGTAGACTAGTATTTCTTTTTAGTAACTTTTGCTTGATTTTCTAGGTTATGACAGTATAACATGTGTGAAATCATGAATACCACTCTAAAATTATTACACCTGTGTTTACATGTGAAATAACCATATTTTTCTGGAGGCTAAAAAGTATATTTATATAGTATGCAATTTTTAATCTTGTCAAAAATTTTTTGTCAAACTGTGTATATAGAGTATATATAAATATAAAAAGATATTAAACGTGAAACAAATGTAATGAGTTTCACACCATTTTCAAAATTTACCCCAAATATAGAGGTTTACATTTAGAATTGTTTAACTTGATTTCTATTTTGATTAATGCAATAAGTTTATCTGTTGCTATATTTAAAGTGTTGAATACATATTATAGTTTCTAATTTTTTAAGCTTTAGCAATAAAACTTTAAATTCTAAAACAAACCAGTGGTAAGATATAAGAATAATACCTATAATTTATTCTTTTATATTATTTTCCTCTCAAAGTTTTAAAATTTTTTTCTGATATATATTTAGTGCTCTATCAATACTCCATTTATGATTTTCCTTCTTTATAAGTTCATTTGCTTTAATTTATGCTTTGAATATTATGTAACTGGATTTAGGTATCACGACTATATAAAATGAAGTAAATCTCAGACTCATCATGAGCTGTATGTTCATAGCTCATAGCTTGAGTTCATTTAATTCAAAACTTATTTTTTTAAACATATGGTGACTTGATTTTTAAAGTAATTTTTTTTTTGTCTATTTTATGACAATGTTTAAATCAGTAAGCTTAAGTAAATTATCTGTAAATGCACCTCAACAAATTGAACTGGAAAATAAGAAATTCATGCTTTAAATAAACCATTTGTTAGATTGATAATATTAGCCACATATCTATCAAGTCTCTGTTTTACTCTCTGCACTTTAGACACAGCAATTCTGATTCATCATGGAAGGAAGAATATTAATGCATTTCTTCTTTGCTGACAGGATGAATGTAACACTTTTTACTAGTTTTATTTAAACACATCAATATAGAGAAAATATTTCAATGGATTTTAGCTGTTTTATCTGCAAACGTTCTGAATACATGAGAGGTTGGGGTGGAAAGGGCCCACAATGAATATTAGGTGAAAATATCGAAATGTTGAATTTTTTTTTTTTTTTTTTTTTTTTTGAGGTGGAATCTCTTTCTGTCGCCCAGGCTGGTGGGCAATGGCGCTATCCCGGCTGACTGCAACCTCCTCCTCCCCGGTTCAAGCGATTCTTCCATTTCAGCCTCCCGAGTAGATGGGATTACAGGCACCCACGATCATGGCTGGCTAATATTTGTATTTTTAGTAAAGACGGGATTTCACCATGGTGGCCAGGGTGGTCTTGAATTCCTGACTTCAGGTGATCCACCCACCTTGGCTCCCCAAAGTGCTGGGATTACAGGCATGAGCTATAGTGCCAGGCAGAAAATGTTGATTTTGATGTGAGTGTGATCATATCAGCCCATTAGGATATGCAGACACAACTTACAGGGAAATTAAAGGCTGTTGATATGATAGACAAGGGTTCCTGATGCATTCTCTTGATCTTCTGAGAACTTTTAGTAATAACTGAAAGTGAAAAAGTGTTGTCAATTAAGATCTGAAGTAATAATCAAGACAGGGAAAAAGAGAAGCTTTTTTTTTTTATTTTTAACTGAAAAGTCTATTAACTGGCAAAGCCAGATGCTATAGATTAAGCACACAGCTACACTAAATCAGCAATTCTCTTTGTTAAAACACCTCTTTTCTGAGCCCTTTTGCTAATGCTGTCAAAAACTTCCTGACGTTAAAAATTTTGAATAAATAATTACTTTATAGATTCTGTACTTGTAATTTATTTAGGTGACTGTCAGAGATGGAAGGGTTATGAATTTGTACCAAGTTATCCATCTGTTACCTTGTAGAAAACAGTATTTTTATTAGGCTTTTATTCTTCCAGTCCTTAATCCAAAACAATGTCATGACATCTCATCTTTCTCTGAGAAAGTGAATATCATGGACAATAGGAATTGAAATTCAGATCACACTTCCTTCTTGGCTTATTTAAGGTCTTCAGTTTCTGGTGTATTTACTAAAATTTCTTCTCTCTTCTAGTTCACTAATTACCAGAGACTGCTAGGCTGGCAGAGCTTTCATGTGATTGAAAGATTGTTTTCAGTGGCAAGAAACAAACCAGGCAAGAGAAAGCTGGGTTTTGCTGTGACAGGCATTGTTTAATTTAGCTCTCTGTGGCTTCCAGAAAATTCTCCTTGTTCTGTTATGTTGTAAAGATTACCCTCCTGGAAACATGAGGGAGAAGGAAGGAAATTTCACTTCTGGTTGGTTAGTCTTCCACACAAAAAGTAACCTATACTTTCCTGGGTATTTGTTTTAGCTTGATTATGTGGCTTTTAAGTTACTGGTTTGATCTAAGCCTCCTTGATCTGATGGATTCGTATTATTGATTTTATTCAAAATACAACTGTGAGGCCTATGCATTCATTCACATGGGTAGAGAGAGGGAAAAAAAAGTCAGTGCTATAAAATACAGTATAAACAGAAATACAAACATGAAGTAGATACATGTATCACTTAAGAAGCAGAATGGCAATTGCTTCCTTTAAAGGGAAGAGGTAGATAGAAGATTTTTATATTTCCATAGTTATATATATATGTGTATATATGTAAATGTATATATGTATATATATGTAAATGTGTATATATATATTTTTACAATTTTGAGTTCTTTGTGTGGAAACTTAAAAAACACAAACAAATACCTAAACTTGAAAAATCAAGAAAGAGAAGCATAATCATATTATCTAGACCCTTGGGGATAATGACTCAATAAAATCATAAATATTTAAGAGTTGGATTGAGATAATGAGTGAGGAAGGTATGATTAACTTTTCATTGACCTGTATATGTTCTTTCACCAATATCACACTGTCTTTATTACTGCAGCTGTATAAAAATCTTGACATCAACAAGCACAAGACCTTCTACTTTGTTTTTTTGTTGTTGTTTGTTTGTTTGTTTGTTTGTTTTTGTAGTATTGTATTGGTTAATCAAGGTTGTTTATCTTTCCATATAAACAATAGAATAATTGTGTTGGTATTTATCAAATAGCTTCCTAGGGTTTTTTGCTTAGAATACATTAAATCTATGGATTAAGTTGGAAAGATATACTGACAATATTGATTATTCTAATCTATGAATATGTACTATTTATTGATTTATTTAAATCTTATTTGATGTATTTTATCAGAGTTTTATAGTTTTCCATATATAAGTTTTGCATGTGTTTTGTAAGATTTATGTCTGTTTCATTTCTTGGTGCATTTTATAAATGTCACTGCATGTTTGTTTTTTAAATTTCAAATTTTAATTTCAATTTTTATTGCTGGTGTACAGAAAAGTAATTGATTTGTGTATAGGAATCTACATTCTGCAACTTCGTTATACTCACAGGATTTTTTTTTTTTATTCTTTCTTTGAAATCCAAATAGATAATCACATCATTTGTGAACAAACACAGCTTTACTTCTCCTTATTAAATTGCATACTTCCTATTTCCTTTTCTTATTGCACTAGGTATGACTTCTAGTACAATGTTGAATAGAGTGATGAGAGAGGATATCTTTCCTTGCCTTGTTGCTAATGTTAGAGAGAAAGCATCTAATTTTTCCCTATTAAGTATGATGTTAATTGTGGATTTTTCATAGACTCCCTTTAAGTTAAAGAAACTATCTTAACTCCTAGTTTAATGAGGGTTTTTATTTTGAATGTGTGCTGGATTTTGTAGGTATATTTTTCTATCAATTGATATGAATAGATAACTTTTCTTCATTTGTCTGTTTATGTGGTGAAGTACAATGATCAATTTTCAAATTTTGAACCAGTCTACCTGTAATATACATGTAATAAATCCTAGTTGCTGATAATACATACTTTTAAATTACATATTTATGCTTAGTTTGCTATTTTTTGAAGATTTCTTCATCTCTATTCATAAGAGATATTGATCTTTTCCTTTCCGGTGATGTTTTTATCAAGTTTTAAGATAAGAATAATCTGGATTTATTAATTGAGTCAGGAAGTTTTTCTCTAGTTTTCATTTCCTGGAAAAAAATCACATAGAATTGGTATCCTTACTTTTTGGTAAAATTCACCATTGAAATTATGTAGGCCTAGTGATTTCTTTTTTGAAAAGCTATTTGTTATAAATTAAATTTTCTTTATAGAAATAAGCCTATTTATATTAACTATTTATTCTCATGTGAATTGCAGTAGTTTGTGTTTTTGAAGGAATTGATCCGTGTCATCTATGTCATCAAAATTGTGAGCATAGAATTGTTGGTAGTATTCCTTGATTACCATTTTAATGTGTATAAAATCAGAGTGATGACCACTTTTTTTCTGATACTTGTTGCTTTCGTTCTCTCCTTTTGTTCTGACACCTGACTAATGAAAGTTGATCGATTTTATTGAGTTTTTTCCAAAGAACAAGTTTTGGTCCGTTGATTTTCTTATTTTTATTTTTTGTTTACAACTCCATTGGTTTCTGTTCTAATTTTATTATTTATTTTATTTTGCTCACTTTTGGCTTAAATTGTTCTTCTTTCTATAATTTCCTAAAGTGAAATCTTAGATTATTGATTTTGGATTATTTTCTTTTATTCTCTGATATATACATTTAATACTGTCAATCTTCCTCTAAGCACTTTTCAATGAGTCTCACAGGTTCTGAAAACTTGGATCATCATTTCGTTCAAAATAATTGAACATTTTTTCCTACAACTTTTTGTTTGACCCATGTATTATTTAGAAATGTGATATTTAATTTCCATTTGTGTAGTTTTTCATCTGTTTTTTTTTTAAATTTTTGATTTCTAGTTTAATTATATTATAGTCTAACAATATATTTTTATGATTTCTGTCCTTTTAAATTTGTTGAGATTTGTTATATGGCCTAAAATTGGTCTGTGTTGGTGAGTGTTCCATATGCTTTTGTGTCCCTTTTGATTTGCATTCTAATTTTTTGTTGACTTCCAGACATGATATATCAGAAAATAAGAGCTTAAGTAATTAGGCCTTTAGTGTTAGGTTTTATGTTTACTTCGCTACAAATCAAGCTGCATTTAATATTTGCCATAGTAATAGGTGCCAGACAGTTCAACCCTTTAAATTCTTCTAGTACCCTTATTTTTGTCTTCAGTACCTTCTTTGGGATTTCTTAAGAACTCCTCCTTACTTAGGGTCTGTCTCACAGGTTTTTAAGTTGTAATCTACTGGTATGTTTTGTTTTGTTTTGTTTTGTTTTGTTGTTTTGAGACAGAGTATCACTCTGTTGCCTAGGCTGGGGTGCAGTGGCACAATCTCGGCTCCTGCAACCTCCACCTCCCAGGTTCAAGCAATTCTCCTGCCTCAGCCTCCCAAGTAGTTGAAACTACATGTGCACATCACTTCACTAGGCTAATTTTTGTATTTTTAGTAGATACGGGGTTTCACCATGTTGGTCATGCTGTTCTTGAACTCCTGACCTCAAGTGATCCACCCGCCTGGGCCTCCCAAAGTGCTAGGATTACAGGCATGAGCCGCCACACCCGGCCTGCAATCCACTGCTATAGAACCCTATTGATGTGGGAGTATGGTGTTGGGGGGGAAAAAAGTGATTTATTATTTTAGCTAAAATCTCAGTTTTATAGAAGACTTGTCTACCTGGGCAGAGTCCTTCATAAGTGATTTTTTGTTTGTTTGTTTTTGCTTTTTTTTTTTTTTTTTTAGCTTTTTCTCCTTCTCTGTGACACAGGAGGTTACAGGGGCTAAAGTCTTGTAACTTCCCCCTAGAGAGGATAAAGTTTTGGTAGAGACCTGTCTCTGGAGGGTAAGCCTTCGTTGTTTAATAGCTCTCTGGGTGTATTTTACAACCTTTCCTTCCTTCCTTCCTTCCTTCCTTCCTTCCTTCCTTCCTTCCTTCCTTCCTTCCTTCCTTCCTTCCTTCCTTTCTCTCTTTCTTTCTTTCTTTTTCTTTCTTTCTCTTTCCTTCCTTCCTTCCTTCCTTCCTTCCTTCCTTCCTTCCTTCCTTTCTCTCTCTTTCTTTTTCTTTCTTTCTTTCTTTCTTTCTCTTTCTTTCTTTCTTTCTTTCTCTCTCTCTCTCTCTCTCTTTCTTTCTTTCTTTTATTTTACCTTCTTCCTTCTTCCTCCTTCTTTCCTTCCCTCCTTTCCTTTCCTTTCCTTTCCTTTCCTTTCCTTTCCTTTCCTTTCCTTTCCTTTCCTTTCCTTTCCTTTCCTTTCCTAGTACCACATGAAGTATCTTACTTGGCTCTTCAACATAAGAAACTGTGAGGCTGCTACATATAAATCCATGAATGTGTGGGGATCCCTATGACTACAGCTTCCATCAGATTCTTATTCTCTCATAAGACCTTAGTCTCCAGCAATTTGTCAAAATTAACATTCAAGTGTTTCTACCACTTTATGGCCCCAGTTATGCATGCTCACAGATGTTGACTCTGACTCTCTTCTAAATTTTGGCATAGTGATTTTAACTTGAGATTTCAGTTTTCCGGTGGATACAAAAGTCATTGTTCATTTTTATTATTGTATGCATGGTATTAATAACTCTCAAGCTCTTTAAAAAGCAGAAACCCCAGGTCTTAAAATACCTTTTTATACTTTTAGACTACCTGATCTGTTATAATTTTATTTGTATCAATACATTTGAAAGAGGATAAGTGTAACTACAGGATAAACAGATGATGTAACATATGTTTGGAGAGAGAAAGTCATATGAAAAAATATTGATAATTTATTTTTTGCTTCAGTTTGTCCTGCATGTTATGGGAAATGTGTATTCTAATCTTAGTTTTTCTACTGGTTATCTGTCTGAATTTCGGCAAGTTACAAAATGTATCCTGGTCTCTGTTTCCTCGTTTATAAAATGAGTCACTTAGATGAGATAATTCTAAAATGTTTTCTAGCTATAAATTTTTAGCTTATTTGATATATAAAAGAGACATCACTGACAATATTTATTTATTTATTAATTCATGTATTTAATGTGTATTAATTGATTTTTAATTCTGAGCTAAGTTAAACATCATCGTGAAGCACATTGTTTACTTAGAATGCATATTATATTGCAAAGAGACAGCACATAAAGAAGTAAAAAAAACATTGGGAGGGAGTTTAAGAAATTTTTGATTTACTTTAAAAACACTTTTAATTTTTATTTTATTTATTTATTTATTTATTTATTTTTTTTTTTTTTTGAGTCAGAATCTCACTCTGTCACCCAGGCTGGAGTGCAATGGCATGATCTCGGCTCACTGCAAGCTCCACTTCCTGGACTCAAGAAATTCTCATGCCTCAGTATCCTGAGTAGCTGGGATTACAGGCACCCATCATCACACCCAGCTAATTTTTGTATTTTTAGTAAAGACGGGGTTTCACTTTGTTGGCCAGACTGGTCTTGAAATTCTGACCTTGTGAACTGCCCACCTCGGCCTCCCAAAGTGCTGGGATTACAGGCATGAGCCACTGCACCAGGCCTAATTTTTATTTTTAATTGTAAATTGACATGTTAGTTTGTATATATTCATGGGCTACAAAATGTTGTTAATACTTATGAATTTAATGTGAAGTAATGAAATCAAGTGAATTAACATACCCATTATATCAAATGCTTATCTTTTTTTGTGGGGAAAATATTTGAAATTTACTCTCTTGGAGATTTTGAAATGCATAATACAATATGATTTACTATATTCATCATGCTATACAATATATCTCCAAGAAAAAGAAATGTATTTTTTCTATTTGAGGCTCTGTATCCTTTGATCATCATCTCCCTATTCCCTTTGCCTCCTGCCTCTCATAGTCACCATTGTACTCTCTGTTCTTTTGAGTTTGATGATTTTAGATTTTACCAAAAAAATGAGAACCTGTAGTATATGTCTTATGTCACTTAGTATAATATTCTCCAATTCCATCCATGTTGTTTGTTACAAAGAACAATGTATCTTCTATTTTAAGAGTTTTAAAATACTTTTTCAAGACATATATACACACACATTGTATACGCATGTGTACAATGTATTCATATATATACACACATGTACAATGCAGTACTATTGAATGTGAATATATACATAACACTACATTATATATATATACACACACACATACACACACACACACACACCATATTATCTTTATCCATTTATCTGTTGATGGACACTTAGGTTGATTTCATATCTTGGCTATTGTAAATAATGCTGCAAATAATGTGGGAGTGCAGATATGTCTTTTATATACTAACTTCAAATCTTTACCTAAATACCCAGAAGTGGGGTTGCTGTATCATATGGTAATTTTATTTTTAGTTTTCTGAGATATCTTCATACTGTTTTCATTAATGGCTGTACTAATTTACAATCCCACCAACAGTGTACAAGTCTCCCTCTTCTATACATTCTCACCAAAAGTTGTGATTTTTTTTTTTTTTTTTTTTTGCCTTCTTGGTAATAGCCATTCTGACAGGTGTGGTGTATTATCTCATTGTTATTTTAATTTGATTTTTTTTTTCTAATGATTAGTGATGTTGAGCATTTTTTCATATGTCTGTTGGCCATATGTATGTCTTCTTTTGAAAAGTATTTATTCAGGTCCCTTGCCTATTTTTTAACTGGATAGTTTCTATTATATAGAGTTATTTGTGTTCCTTCCTTATTTTTTTATTAACCCTTTATCAAATGTATGGCTTGCAAATAGTTTCTCCAGATCTGTCATTTGTTTCTCCACTCTGTTGTTTACTTGCTGTGCAAAGCTTTTTAGTTTCATGTAATTCCATTTGTCTATTTTTGCTTTTATTTGCCTGCACTTTTAGTATAAAATCTAAACAAATTATTGCCCAAACTAACGTCGTGTCATTTTTCTGCTGTGTTTTCTTCTAATAGTTATACAATTTCAGGTGTTACATTCACATGTTTAATCTATTTCGAGTTTGTTTCTTTTATGATGTTAGAGAAGGGTCCTTAACTCTTCTGCATATAGATATCCAGTTTCTTCAACATCATTCATAAGAATGTTCTTTTCCCATTTTATATCCAGGGTATCTTCAGCGAAGCTCAAACCATACAAATATATGCTCGCTTCTATGATAGCTGTTTTTTCTTTGGTCAATGAATTGATGTTTATGGCAGCATCGTACTGTTTTATTTTCTATAGCTTTGTATTACAGTTTGAAATCAAGCAATGTGATTCTTTCAGGTTTGTTTTTTTTCTTTCTCTTATAATTTTCTGGGATATTTGGGGTTTTGTGTAATTCCATGTAAATTTTAGAATTATTTATTCTATATCTATAAAAATGGCATTGGAATTTTGATAAGGATTGTATTTAATCTGTTTATTGCTTTGGTAGTATGGATATTTTAATGATACTTTTTTTTTCAATCTACGAACATGAAATATCTTTCCATTTATTTGTGTCTTCTTCAATTATTTTCTTTTTATTTTATTTTGTAATTATGTATTTATTTAATTATTTTTTGAAGGGGTTTTGCTCTTGTTGCCGAGGTTGGAGTGCAGTGGTTCCATCTCAGCTCACTGCAACCTTTGCCTCTGGCTAAAGAGATTCTCCTGCCTCAGTCTCTGGAGCAGGTGGGATTACAGGTGTCCACCACCATACCTGGCTAATTTTCTGTATTTTTAGTAGAGATGGGGTTTCACCATGTTGGCCAGACTGGTCTTGAACTCCTGACCTCATGTGATCCACTCACTTCAGCCTCCCAAAGTGCTGGGATTACAGGAATCAGCCACTGTGCCCAGCCTTCTTCAATCATTTTCATTACTGTTTTATAATTTTCAGTCTACAGATACTTTACCTTCATGATTAAATTTATTCCTAAATATTTTATTCTTCCTGTTGCTATTATAGATTAGATTGTTTTCTTGATTTCTTTTTCAGAATTTTTTTGTCAGAATCACTAGTGACTTTCACATGTTGATTTGGTATCCCTTACATTTGCTGTATCTATTTATTAGTTCTGACAGTTTTTTTGTGTGGAATATTTAGGGTTTGCTATATACAGAATCATGTCCTCTGCAAACAACAACAATTTCACTTTCTTTTCTATTTGCATGTCTTTATTTCCTTATCTTGACAACTGCTCTGATGATGACTTCCAATATTACCTTGAATGGAAGTTGTAAGAGTAAATATCCACGTCTTCTTCTGGATCTTGGAGGAAAGAAATAAGTGAAAGCGTTCTTTTTCCAAATACATTAAAATGTCATATTTTAAAATATAGTAAATTCAGTGTGATACAATAATGCTTAATTGGGACAAGGATACAGATGTTCTTTGATATCATATCATTTATATGATAATCTGGGCAGTCAAAGAAGCTATTACAATGGAGAAAAAATGTGCACTGAAGCTTACATGACAAGAAAAGCCAGCAAGGCAGTTAGAAATACATCATACCTGACAGAAAGATCATCAGGACTAAAAGCTCCACCTTGGAAAGAATTTTAATATTTTTTGTAAAACAACAAAAACAAAATAAACAAACAAATGAAAAGCAAAATTCATCTGGCTAAAAAAGAGAGAAATGGCAGAAAATGAGTCAAGATAAATAACCAAGAACCAGTTCATATATAACTTATTGTCCATAATATAAATTTGGTTTTAAATCCAGGTACAATGGGGATCTATTGGAACAGACCAAAAAAAAAAAAAAAAAAAAGAAAAAATCTAAGCTATTTTAGTCTGGGCAAGAGAAGACAGTAGAGTGAATTGGGGAGTATAAAAAGGGACAGCAAAATGTGAATGGTGCCGATATCAATTTTAGAATTAGAGGACACAGTGATTTTGAATTTGAGTGATGAGGAAAGGAGAAGTGATAAATAACTTCTAAGTTGTTGTCTTGAGCAGTTTGGTAGATTCTTGTGCCATTAAATGAGATATGATGACAAGGAAGAGAAGTAAATTCTGGAGGAAATAAACTTCTGTTTGAGCTATATTCGGTTTGTGATTTCTTTAGACATCAAAAGAAAAATGAGAGCTGTGAAATCCGTAAAAACATTGGCAGCTATTTTACAAGGTGAGGTTGCCTAGGGGAAGAACATCAATGAGCAACAAAGGATAGGGGATTGTGATCAAAATGTAAAGATCTCTACTGTAAAAACATTTGAAATAAACATGAGGAAAAAAATATATATTGCAAGAGCTCCATTGCAGAGAAGTGAAGTATAGGGCAGATGTGGTAATTATGCATGAACACAGCATAGATATCTGGGAAAATAAGAACTCAGAACTAAAAGACCTAAAATAGCTTAAAGACTGAACATGAAGAGGTAAAGGAACTGTTACTAAGCCAGAATAAATATGTTCAAGTTTAAATTAGAGTGGTATACAACCAACTCCAACAAATAAAAGAAACAAATTCAAAAAGAGACTAAATAAAAATGATTTACAAAGTTAGACATAAAGCTACTGTTTTAGACAGACACAGCTTCCTACTAAAGATGGCTACTTTGCCTCTTAAAATGAGTAAGGAGACAGAGGAAGTCACCCTGGATCTTCACAGAAAGAACCATGTGAGCCATTTATGGAAGAATGAGTTCACATTTGTAAAAAGGACACCTACACTAAAAACTCTGTTACTTTTATCAAGCTTAAATCAGTACCTTTCATTCCTTAAATTAACATTTAAGACAACATTATTTCTTTCTCATGGCCACTTATTTACATGAACCTGATTTTGCTTCTCAGTTATAAATAAAGAAGTTTGGAATGTGTGAGGTAATTCACTGAAACACCTTCATTTTCTTAAATAGATCAGGTGCAAGGCAATAGCTGTATTAAAGTCACATAGCTAGTTAGTGGAAAATTTTATTTTAGAACTCCTAATTCACCATGTTGTGACTCTTTGTACTAGGACCTTTTAAATATAGGAAAAATTAGAAAGAAAAGAAATTTGCTTATGCCCTTTATAAAAATGTATTTATACGAATCATTCATTAATATTGGTTTATACATGATTTATCTTATTTTTTATCAAAATAAAAATCCATTTATATGAAGCAATAAGTCATATAAAATAAAAGATATTTTCTTTGATTAAAGGTTAATATTTAACTTTTAAAAAATGTTACTTTGATAAAATAAGTGGCTTAATAGTGCCATGATTTACTAACAATCTATTTAATATGGTTTTATTTTTATAACTTTTTTCATTGTGCTGGTATTTTAAAGTGAAGCATATATCTTCCAAGACATCTTTTTTTGTGGGTGGGTACTAAAATAAATCAATTACAAGAGGACACTTTTGATTTTTATTTGAAAACCTCTTTTTTGAAAACTGCTATTCTTTATTCTATATTTGATATTCATCAATACTTTGCGAAATGATTTATGTATCTAAGGCCCCAAGGATGGGATTCATACACACATTTTGCTGAAGCAAACAGCAACTTCCTAAGAACACAATGTTGATGTAAGAAAAATTTTTATCCTAACTCTATGAAACCTAGAAGGCAGAATTTTCTCAGACTTACTTCACCCCACAAAACCTTCACATAATTTTCGTGGTTAGGAATGTAGGAAGTGATTCATCCTGTCAAACCTATTGAGTTATTTTCTAGAAAGGCATGCCTACATCAGCTTGTCAAGCACAGCATATGTAAGTACTGAAACTGTTTATCCATGCAGTCTTTCGTGTACAAGGGAAATTATGAGCATGTTTTGTAAATTCTACTTTTAAATATTCAATACAGCAGAGAGAGAGTAATTAACCATTCCTGGAATAATATTTTCCTTAGCACGTCAGTATTACGTTAACATTTTTTATTAATGAGTTACAGCTTTTATTTAATAAATGTGACTCTCATCGTCCACAATACTTGAGATTGACTGGGTTGCAGCTTATACAGGGCTCTCCACTTTTTTAGGAAATTAATTATTATTGTGTGGTTCAAAATACACAGCTTGATAGCACTTTGTTTCTTTTGTATTTATTTATTTTAGTTGACAATAAAAATTACATTTATTATGTGCCAACATTATGTTTTGAAGTAGATATATACTGTGGAGTGGCTAAATTGAGCTAACTAACATATCTATTACCTCATAAGCTCATTTTTTGTAGTGAGAACAATTAAAATCTACTCTTGTAACAATTTTCATTAATACAATACAATTTTATTAACTATAAATACTATTTCTTATTCCACATAGTTCAAATTGTTACAAGGTAATAAAGGACTCTGGATATCAGTAGAATTATTTTTAAAAATGCTTAACTTTTTTGTGGAGTTTATAGATCTGAGTCTATGTTTATGTTGTCTAAATAAGTTTCATGAACATCATAATGACAACAAAAGTTGTACTAGAATTAAAGTTATGTGACTACTAATGTATTAATGTGGCATCAACTATTGCAACAGGAGTTATTAAAGAAATTATATTTGAAGCTACACAAAGACTGAATGGGAGAGAAAAATAATTGGAGATAAGATAAATAGAACAATGAACATTAACAGTTCAGGGTATTTGTAGGCGTGCAAGAATTGTGAACACTTACATCATAGAATATTTTATAGTTTTCAAAAATACCTGGCCAGTGACATTAATCAAATAAGAAAAGTAATGTTTAACTAAGTATCAGGAGAGCAGATTCTAGTATTTCACTGCACTGAGATTATGTGCAGTATTATATGAGTATATGATCATGAGTATTATATGCATAGTCATCTAAAAAAAAATTTAAAAGGTCCTGCAAATGTCTAAGGTCTATGAAAATCTAAAATTTTGCAATAAAAATGTTCATGTTTAACTTTCAAGAAAAATGAGTTATTTCTAGGAAGCCCTCATTCTCTTGAGAAAAATAATTATTGTGGATTCAGGCAATGTGGATATAGTCATTCCAGGCAAAGACAAGGTCCTAGATTTCAGGAAGCTCACATTCCCAATTGCAAGCATAATTACATAGCTCATTATCCAGTTATAATTATGGGAAATGTTCCTCATTCATTCTCATTCAGTGTGTATATATTAAGTGTCTATTTTGTGTCAGACTCTTGGTCAGTGCTAGAGACAAAATGTTAAGCCAAAGCAAACATAGTTCTCATTTTCACTGAAGACAAAGACTAGTGAATTTGAACTGTATTAACCAGCTCATTACACAAATAAGTACAAAAATGCAAACTGAGTTAAGTACAAAAATGCAAACTGAGTTGTTATGACTTAATGAAACCTAATTTATGAAAGTATATTAACAGCAACAAAAGCAGAATGATAGTCTGTGGTGCTCAGGAAGTTTTCCTGAAGTAAGTGACACAGGCTGTATGATTAGATTTTAATGACACAAAGGTAGGGCCATTAGCAAAAAAAATGCAAGACTATAAGCAAAGTCCCCCTGATGAGCAGGAACATAGCACATTGAAGAAACTTGTGAAATGGCATTGGATGTGGAGGTAAATCATTTTAAAAGTAAATGTAAAAGATATCAGAGTGTGGAACTCACTTGGTGGATGACACTGAGAGGGAATAGCTTTAAATCAGTGAGAAAATTAATAGAAACATAAAAATAACATTCCAGGAAGAAGAAAAAATTTTCAAAAGATTTGAGGTCTAAAAACACTGAATACATGAAAGAACGACTATGTACCTAGAACGGTGACTCCCAATCAAAATGACATGCTCCTCAGGGGACGTTAGTCAATGACTGGGAACGTTTATCACACCTACAGGGAATGCTCCAGGTGAGGAGAGGCAGAGATGCTCTTAAATATTCTATGATGCACAAGATAAGCCCCGACAACAAAAAATTATCTGGTTCAAAACATCAGTGTTTCTGAGGTGGTAAAACCATGATCTAGAAAGTTGAGAACTAGAGAAATATGAATAGGAAATGTGGCTGGAGGGTTAAGTAACAACTACATTGATGTGGTCTGCCTCTCTGTCCTCACCCAAATCTTATTTTAAGTGGTAATCTGAATTGTAATCCCCACGTGTTGGTGGAGGGAGCTTATGGAAGGTGATTAGATCACAGGGGTAGTTTTCCCATGCTGTTCTCATGATAGTGAGTGAGTTCTCATGAGACCTGATGGTTTTATAAGGAATTTTTCTCCATATCAGTATGCACTTCTCCTTCTTGCCACCATGCGAAGAAAGACATGTTTTCTTCCCCTTCAACCACGATTGTAAGTTTTCTGGAACCTCCCCAGTCCTGCAGAGTTGTGAGTCAATTAAACATCTTTCCATTATTAATTACCCAGTCTCAGACAGTTATTTATAGCAGTGTGAGAATAGACTAATTCACACATAATTTTAGAATTTATAGTCAGTGCAATGGGAAAATATTGAAGAATTGTGTGTAAAGAAGGGACACAGTGATAATCACATTTTGAAACAATTTGACTAGTATGGGGAATAGATTACAGCCGAGGAAGATATGGACACAGAAATATTATAGCATGTTGCACTAATGCATGTAATAACTAAAAATAGATAAATCAAAATTAGTACTAGTGGAGGTAGAGGAAAATAGTCAGATTGAAAAGATATTTAAGAAGGTGTAGAGTGATCGGATCAGGGGCTAAGGGAGAAAGAATGACTTCCATGTTTTTCACATGAGCAGCTGGACAGCTGGTGCTGGTGTTTCCTAAACCAAGAATTCCAGGAAACTTGAATACCGGCTTCAAGGTAAGTTGGCCTGCTCATGTGCTTCTCTTGAAAACCTGGACAGATGGAAATAGAACAAAATAAAATTTTGTGCAGGCCATTTGGAATAGTCCTGATATGAATAATTCAACTTAATTAATTTATAGCTCTTTTGATTTCACGAGGCAGAAATTTACCCATCTTCATATACTTACTTATTTCAAATATCCAGAAATTTATAAGAGCATTTAATTTTGCTTCTACTTAAACTTTTTATTGCTGTCCCCACGTCTCTTAAGTTTTTATGTCTATAGTTTAAATTGTTAATATGACAAAAATTTTAGTATCTGTAAACTTCAAACTCAAATTTTTAGGAAATACAATTTGATTAGCTAATTGTGAATAACTTATTTACTCCTCACCTAATCAACTGTGGTTAGCATGGCTGGGTCATATAGACAACATGTAATTGCTGCAGTTCACTCCCATTGATGCAAATGTAGGTCTAAAAAGGAAAGATTCTGGGTTGAGTGGGTTTCACAAAATTATCCACTATAATATTCTCCATTGTCTGCCCAATCAACTTTTTTTTATATCTAGAGATAATTTGAACTTCAGATAACTGAATTATATGTTGTGCAATGAAAAACACACTCTCCCTTCCCTAATGTCATTTCTATATATTGTATGCGAATGTAATGCCACAGAACCAGTAAATTCATATGACATCTTCCCTATATAATGCCCTGTATTTCCCGAGTTGATCCAGTTAATAGAAATCAGTAACAAGTGTGGTTAATAATATATATTTTAAATGTTGTCTACTAGCCCCCTGTTTTGTATCATTTCAGATCATCATGGCCACACTTCTCTCTTATCCTTATTAGGAATGAAGTGATGACTTTCATGGAGGCACAAACCAGCTACATGGAATTTTTATATACGACTGCACGTGCACTCACATGCACCCTCAGAATAGATCATAGAAATCGATTGTGTAACACCTCTGACACTCAATTCTTCTCTGCAAGGAGAAGTACTCTTATATTTAGCTTCAGTCAGTTGTTCTTACCTGATACAGTCAACTGTAGAGTAGGTTCTGTAGTATAACAGGACTTCTGAGGCTTCCCATTTTGGAAGGAGTGGGTATGGAGATAGGAACAACACATTTCTCAGGGGGAAAAAAAGTCATCCTTTTCTGGGAAAGCATTCAAGAATAAGCCTCTAACAGCCCAGGATGTCAGAAATAGAATATCATTTTACTTAAACAAGCACAAAATATTTTATCTATTACATTAGATATTAACACACATTTTTTCTCCCCAAATAAGTGAAGACTGATTGTGAAATGTGAACTCTTACTTTTATTTTATAAAAATAAAATATTACTTATATTTTTAAAACTTGATTTAGGACATTTAGACAATTCTGTCCGATTCTACTTATGTTCAAAAATGTAATCAAACCTACAAATAAAAATAAAATTTATTATGTGTGTAGCCAATAATACCAGAATTGTATAATAGTATATTTTTTAATCCTAAAAATATTCATATGGGATGTACTTTGGAGTTATTATTTTGTAAGAAAAAAACTAAAGATATATGTCAGGAGTTTTCAAGAGGAATGAATTAGTGCAAATTCTGAGTAGTAGTTTTGCAAGCTGGATCTTTGGCACTCTTTTTCCCTCATCATTTTTATTTGTAGTATTTTATGCCCATGCACAGATCAATAATTCATAAATAGTGCTGACACTAGAAATTTTTCAACTTCCACAAAACTAAGTGCTTTGTGCATGTTGATAACACAATTTTATAATCACATGCCATATGTTTTCAGATGTCCTAGTTAAAGAAGTACTAAGTTGTTGAAAGTTTTAGTTTCACCATGCACATCAAATATATTGAAATGTTTCACTATTTGAATTAGCTGTTTTGTTTAGATTATATCAAACTTTGCTCTATTTTTTTTAAATACAGATTTGACATAATTGGCTTTCTGCAGTCAAAGTTATACTCTGCAAAGTCAAATTAACCCTTATATTCTAGAAGAATGAAGTATGCCGAGTGTGGTGGCTCATGACTGTAATCCTAGCATTATGGGAGGTTGAGGCAGGAGGATCTCTTGAGGCCTAGAGTTCAAAACCAGCCTGGTCAACACAATGAGACCCCCATCTCTACAAAAGAAAAAAGTAAAAGTTAGCAAGGCGTGGTGGTGTGTTACTGTAGTCCGAGCTACTAGGAAAGTTGAGGCAGAAGGATTGCTTGAGCCTGGGAGTTTGAGGTTATAGCGAACCTTGATTATGCCACTGCACTCCGGCCTAGGTGACAGAAAAAAAAAAATCTGAATTAAAGAAAAAAGAGCTCAGAAAACAATTTATTGTATCACTTCTGTCTTGGAAGAATTCATACAATTTTCATATTTCATTGCTTTACCCAGAATCTTGTTTTCAACTGATAATAGTGAGTTTTGTTTTGTTTCTGTAGTTTTTTTACTGTAGTCTTGTCACTGCATTTTTAACTAAATTTGTTTTAAGCATATCACTGGTAGATTTAAAATTTTATCAACACTGAAAAAAAGCAGGAAAAATCAAGGAAGCATGAGTTGACTTCTTTACTGGATGCAGAGAAAAAACCTAAGAACAGATGATCCTTTGGGTCAAAGCAGAAGAAAGGATTCACTCGTGCCTTTGTGTTTTATAAAACAGTATAAATAGCAAGATTCTCTGTGATTTTATTGAGATCATAATTTATAAACACAAATATCTATTGAGGCCAAGTATGCACTATATTGAGGAAATTGAACAAGTACATGTGAGGAAGAAATAGCTAGCATCTACAGAATCATGAATAGTGCTTGTCAGACTGAAGGACCAACTAGCTGCTCTCTTCTACTTGTTCTTGATGTGGTCATCTGTTTCAATATTTTCAAAAAAGACAGAAATTTAAAATTTTCTACAGCATTTCTAGATTATAAATGCCAACTGTTAATTGTTTTCTTTTCCTTTGCTTTTCTTTCATTTTCTTACTTTATTTCCCCTTCTTTTTTCTTCTTTTTCCTTTTATATTTTCTCCTTTCATTCCTTCTTTCTTTCTTTCACCAGTATGTTCCAGGCCAAACACAAAATTTTATACCAAAAATGTAGACAAAATAATGCAGCAAAATACTTTGTTTAATCATTGAGAGAATTAAGTGCTGATCATGAAAACAATGAGAAAATTATATAACTAATTGTTGACACAATTTAGTTAAAAGTTGTGATGACAGCAAACATCAATACATTTTTTGTATGGCTTAAAGGTTTAGGCATCATGTTGGCCTTCAGTAAATACTCTAACAATTAATCACTAGGTGTTTTGCTTGTCTTGATCACCATTCAGTTCACAAATTATCTCTTTCTTACTTCATTCTCCACACTTCTCTTCGTTGCAACCAGAAACAAGTTTAAATTATCGGTCTTTCATTATATTTATTCCAATTAGTGTTTTGCAAATACCTCTGATTCAGATTCATTAAGGAATAGATAGAGAGCTCATATTTCCAATACTCACCACTGAGTCTACTCTACTTACTATAGTAGAAGCCCTAGAGATAGGAGCCAGGTTATTAGTTCTAAAGCTCTTAAGAGCATTGCATGTGCAGGTAGGTGTGGGATCTATTTTATTAGAGAATTGTGTTATTCTGGTCATCTACTGACGAATTACTTTATAAATTACAAATAAACTGTAAAAAAATATTCATATTTTAGCCCTATTAAATGTAATATATTACATTATAAAACAATAATTTTGAAAGAAAACAATAAAAAACAATGAAATTCAACTTCTAGGAACACTGCAATGTACATAAATTAATGTATATTTTAGATATATTTACATATTTCTCAGATTTGTATAGCTATGTCCTTGTGGCATTTACAATTTTAAATCAAGGATCCTGAATATCCAAAACAACTCTGAAAGAGAAGAAGAAAGTTGAAAATCTCATATTTTCTTACTTCAAAACTTACTATAAAAGTACAGTAATCAAAACTATGTGGTACTGGTATACAGACAGACACATAGATCAATAGAATAGATTGAGAGACCAGTAGGCTGGATAGGGTGGCTCATTCCTGTAATTCAAATACTTAAGGAGGCTGAGGTGGGCCTATCACCTGAGGTCAGGAATTTGAGACCAGGCTGCCAAATATGGCGAAACCCTCTCTCTACTAAAAGTACAAAAATTAGTTGGGTGTGGTGGCACTCACCTGTAATTCCAACTTCTTGGGAGGCTGAAGCACGAGAATCACTTGAATTAATGAGTTGGAGACTGTAATGAGCCAAGATGGTACCAAGAATTTAAAGACTGGATATAAAACTTCATATATATTGTCAAATATTTTCCACAAGAATGTCAAGATGATTATTCTGTAAGAAATAGTTTCTACAATAAATTTTCTTGAGAAAACTGGGTATCTACATATAAAATAATTAAATTGACTGCTTAGCTTATAACTTTTAATAAAATAACTGAAAAATAGATCAAGAATCTAACATAGACAGCCCAGATATAGGCCTACACATTTATAGTCAATAGATCCTTGACAAAAGTACCCAAAACTCACAATAAATACAGGACAGTATCTTCAGTAAATTGTGTTGGGAAAACTGGATAATTGCACACAGAAGAATGGAATTGAACCCCTATCTCACCTTATACAAAAATCAACTCGAAATGTATAAAGACTTAAAGCTAAGACCCCAAAGTATAGAACTACTAGAAGAAACATTGAGAGAAAAAAAAAAAACTTCTTGACTTGGTGTAGGCACCTGATATTTTTGGATATGATTCAAGAAGCACAGGGAACAAAAGCAAAGATAGCTAAATTAGAGCATATGAAACTAAAAAGCTTCTGTACAGTGAAGGAAATAACCAGCAGAAAAAAGAGCAGCCTAAGAAATGGAAGAAAATATTTTCAAACTATACATCATATAAGGTGTTAATATTCAAAACATATAAGAAGTTCACACAACTCAATATCAAGAAACAAACTGATTTAAACATAGGGAAGATAACTAAATAGACTTTTTTTTTTCCGAATAATACATACAAATAGCTACTAGGTGTATGAAAAAATGTTTAACATCAGTAATGCAAGTCAAAACTACAATGAGATGCTGCTTTGCATCTGCTATAATGGTGATAATAAAAAACACAAAAGATAAGTGTTGGTAAGGATGTGGACAAAAGATAACTCTTTTACATTTTTGCTTGGAATGTACATTAGCACAGCCATTATAAAAAGGCAGCATGGAAGTTCCTCAAAAAATAACAATAGAATTAACATTTGATCCAGTATTCCCACTTCTGTGTGTGTGTGTGTGTGTGTGTGTGTGTATGTGTGTGTGTGTATATATATACACACACAAAGAAATGAAATCATTATGTCAAAGAAATACCTATACCTCTGTGTTCATTGCATAATTCACAATAGCCAACATATGGAATCAATTTAAGTATCTGCATTAGTCTGTTTTTGCATTGCTAAAATGTATGAAAATAGATATTTATAAGAAAAGAGGATTAATTGGCTCATGGTTCCTCAGGATGTACAGGAAGTATAGTGACTTTTGCTTCTGAGGAGTCCTCAGGAACCTTACAATCATGGTGGAAGGCAAAGGATAAGCAAAATGTCTCACATGGCCAGAGCAGAAGGAAGAGAGAGAGGAAGGAGGTGCTATATACTTTCAAACAACCAGATCTCATGATAACTCACTCACTCACTCACTACCATGAGAACAGCATCAAGAGTATGGGGCTAAACCATTCATAAGAATTATTCCCCCTTGACTCAATCACCTTCTATCATGCCCCACTTCCACACTGGGGATTAAAACTGAATATGAAATTTGGGTGGATATACAGATTCAAGTGATATAATTCTGACCCTGGACCTTCCCAAAACTCATGTCCTTCTCACATTGCAAAAGCCAATCATACCTTCCTGACAATCTCCCAAAGTCTTAACTTATTTCAGTAATAACTCAAATTTCAAAGCCCAAAATTTCATCTGAGACAAGGTAAGTTCCTCTTGCCTATCAGCCTGTAAAATTAAAAACAAATTATTTACTTCCAATATACAGTACGGGTATAGGCATTTGGTAGATACTCCTATTGCAAAAGGGAGAAATGAGCCAAAAGAAAAGGGTTACAGGCTTCATGCAAGTCCAAAACCCAGCAGGGCAGTCATTAGATCTTAAAGCTCCAAAATAATCTTTGAGTCCATGTCCCATATCCAGGGCACACCTATACAAGTGGTGGGCTCCCGAAACCTTGGTCACCTCTGCTCCTCTGGCTTTCCAGGGTTCAACTCCCATAGCTGTTCTCAAGGGCTGGTGTTGAGTGCCTTTGGCCTTTCCAGGCACAGGGTGCAAGCTGCTAATGGATCTACCACTCCAGAGACGGAAGGACAGCGGCCCTTTTCTCACTAGACAGTGCCCCAACAGGGATTCTGTGTGGGGGTTCCCACCCTATATTTCCCACCATCACTGCCTTAGTAGAATTTCTCTGAGGGCTCCACCCCTGCAGTATGGTTCTGCCTGGAGATCCAGGCTTTTCCATGCATCCACTGAAAACTAGACAGGCTCCTAAGCCTCAGCCTTTGTACTCTGTGCACTTATAGGTTTAAAAACATGTGAAAGCTGTCAAGGCTCACAGTTTTTACCATCTGAGCTATACCTAGGCCCCTTTTAGCCACATCTGAAGCTGGAGCAGCTGGGATGTAAGTAGGGTCCCAAGGATACATGGGATAGCAGAGCCCTTGGCCTGACTCAGGAAACCATTCTTCCCTCCTAGGTCTCTGAACCTGTTGTGTGACAGGCTGCCATGAAGGTCTCTTAAATGCATTCAAGGACTTTTTTCCCATTACCTTGGCTATTAACATTTGGATCCTCTTTACTTATGCAAATATCTCCAGTCTGCTTGAATTACTCCCCTGGAAACGTTTTTTTTTTTGTTTTTTTGTTTTTGTTTTTTTTTTTTTCATACAACATGGCCAGGAAGCAAATTTTCCAAACTCTTACACTCTGCTTCCTTTTAAATGTGTTCCAGTTTCATTTCATTTTTTTTGCTTATGTATATGAATATAGGTTGTTAGAAGTAGCCTGGCCACATCTTGAACTTTTTGCTGCTTAGAAATTTCTTCTGTCATATATTTTAAATCATCTCTCTCAAGTTCAAAGTTTTCCAGATCCCTAGGGCAGGGGCAGAATGCCACCAGATTCTTTGCTAATGCATAACAAAATTGACCTTTGTTCCAGTTATCAGTAAGTTCCTCATTTGCATCTGAGACCTCCTCAACCTGGACTTTATTGTCCACATCACTATCAGAATTTTGGTCATAACAAATTAAGAAATCTCTAGGAAGTTAGAAACTTTCCCTCATTTACCTTTTTTGAGCCCCCCAAACTATTCCAACCTCTGCCTGTTACCCAGTTCCAAAGCTGCTTCCACATTTTCAATATCTTTAGAACTATACCTTACTCCTCAGTACCAATTATTTGTATTAGTCCATTCTCTCATTGATATAAATAAATGCCTTAGACTTGATAATTTATTTAAAAAAGGATTTAGTTGGCTCATGGTTCTGCAGGCTGTACAGGAATCATGGCAGCTTACAATCATGGTGAAGGCAAATGAGAGTCAAGACATCTCACATGGCCAGAGCAGGAGGAAGAAAGAGAGCAGGCAGTGCTACACACTTTTAAAAAATCAGATCTCATGATAATTTACTCACTCATTATCATGAGAATAGCCCCAAGGGGATAGCTCTAATCCTTCCATGAGAACTCTGCCCCTTGATCTAATTACCTCCTACCCAGCCCTACCTCCAACATTGGAGATTACAACTGAACATGAGTGGGAACAGAGATCCAAAGTATATTAGTGTCCATTGATGGATGAATGGATAAAAAAATTGTGAAATATACATATACATACACAATGAATCTACCACTCCAGAGTCTGAAGGACAGTAGCCCTTTTCTTACTAGGCAGTGACCCAGCAGGGATTCTGTGTGGGGGTTCCCACCCCACATTTCCCCTCCTCACTGCCTTAGTAGAAGTTCTCTGTGAGGGCTCCACCCCTGCAATAGGGTTCTGCCTGGAGATCCAGGCTTTTCCAGGATATATACACTGAAAACTTGTGTGTGTGTGTGTGTGTGTGTGTGTGTGTGTGTACACATATATAAAAAATATATCTCACATATATATATATATATATATATATATATATATATATATATCTCACAAACTCACACAATGGAATGTTATTAAACCTTACTGAAGAATGAAATTCTGTCATTTGTGACAACACAGGTAAACCTAGAAGATATTATACTAAGTGAAATATACCAACCACTGAAAGACAAATACTGCATGACCTCACTAACATGTGGAATTTAGGAGTGTTGAACTTGTAGAATAAGAGCATAGAAATGTAATTTCCAAGTGTTGAAGTGGAGATATGAGCTGAAGGAAAGCTAGGAATGACTGATCAAAGAAAACAGGGTTTCAGTGAGACAGGATGAATATAGTCTGAAGATCCATTTTAGAGCATGGTGACTATAGTTAATAATAGTATATCATATTTAAAAAGTGTTAATATAAAAGACTTGAATTCTAGCATTCATGGCAATGTGTGTATGTGCCTACAGCAAATAGAAAATATGAACTCTATTATTTAAAAACAATCACCTTTATTTTATTTTATTTCTCTCCTCCACTTCCTCTTCATTCTCCTCCTCTTTCTCCTCCTACTTCTTATATATTTTAATTATGTCATTTTTCCATATGTTAAAAAATAAATGAAGTAATGTGTTATTTTTCTACACACAAAAATTAAAATTTTCATTCTAAAGCACTGAAATTACACCCAGATAATACTTTTAATCATTAAGGGTATACAAATGTGATGGTATAATGATTATATTTTGCCTGTATGTTTTTACATTGAATGAAAGTAGTATTTCATTGGATCAATTTTAATTATTTCCAATAAAAAGTAAAGTTCCAAATCTCATGATTGTACTTACAGCACAAAGTAAAAATAAAAGGATTTTTGCATATCACCTTAACATTTTAATGTACTTTAATAAGGTTCTAATTTATTACTCAAGGTTTTGCTTCATAAAGTACCAAATGTATTATTGTGCTCTTAATAAAATTAGTGATTGTTGTTTGTAATAGTTTATTCATGACACTAAATTTGGTAACTTTATTTAGGCAATTACATTAACCTGCTTTAAATTGTATCTTTTTACCTTTTAACTCAAGTTCTGAATTTCTTAAGATATCATAATAAAAGAGAACCAACGAGTATGGGTTTTTCAAGACTCTTTTGGCTTTTAATCCAGAATGTGCCTCTTATTAGTGATCTTGTATCAGTTACTTTTATGTTCTGCAACTCATATTCTCCCTTTCCCACACATGTTCAAAGTTGTAAAATCATTGATAGCTACATAATTTTCAAGGGCTTGTTACATATATACAGTGATCTCTCAGTATCCATCTGGGATGGGTTCTAGAAGTTTCTGCAGATATCCAAATCCAGAAATACTAAAGTCCCTCATATAAAATGGTGCCATATTTACATATACCCTATGGACATCCTCTTGCACAGTTTGAATCATTTTTAGATCACTTATAATGTCTCCTACACTCTAAGTGGTATGTAAATAGTTGTTACACTGTATTTTTTAGGGAATAATGACAAGGGGAAAACGTCTGCCCATGTTCAATATAGACGTATTTTTTAGAAACATTTTCTATCTGCTGTTCGTTGAATCAATGGATATAGAACCCATGGATATAGGAAATTGACTACTTGAGATTAGACAGCCTCTCCTCAGTATTCAAGAGACAAGATGGAGAAAGACAATTAAGGTCAAGATCAGAAACTTGATTAGCTAGAGAAGTATTCTTAAAGTACACCAAAATTAAAGCCTGGTCTATTTTAACAAATCAGTCATTTAAAACCAAGGTTAGAGATCATGGTTGGGTCAGGTTGAAATTCTTGAAACAAGCACATTTTTAAAAATAAGGAAAAGATGTGAGATTCACCACTGAAGTTAAAATGCTAGAAAAAGAGGGTGGAAATATAATTCCACATATATGTACCTATTTATTAAAAACCTGTCATTCACAATGGTTTTACAGATTCCATGGGAATATATGGTTCTTCATTATAAGGAGCTTTAACCATATGGTGAATGAAAGGCTGAATCAAGTTCTTCAGCCTAGGGTATGAGAGATTAAGTAGCAGCCACTGGAACAGGCTATTTAAATGTCAAGCAAGATAAGACTTGGGTAAATGACTGGAATAATAGACAGGGGGCAGCAGTGAACAAATGGAGCATCACATTCAGCCAACTGCTCTCCTGACCATGCCTGTGAGTTGTAAGTTAGTGATACTTCAGGGTAAGTAAAGTGTGAGTTGGTTAGATAAAAGACAATATTTTTTGTCCAAGAAAGGAGCTGCTCGTAATATTTTCCTTTTAGTTTCTGGCACACGTATTAACATTGATATACATATATTATGACCCATGAATATGGATTTTTCAAGATTCTTTTGGCTTTTAATCCTGAACCTGCCTCTGGATTTTAGCTTATGTATGGCTAAAATCCTCAAATTTATTGGATCATTTATTCTAACTTAGATGTCAAAAGAGGTACTTTTTATTTCTCCCCCATCCACCTTTGGGATTTTGTTAAAACAAGTTGGAGGACAAAAGTGTGTGTTCAGTTAACATTTTTGATGCTCTGTGTTTATATGCCCTTTTTCCAAAATTAGATAACCAAATTGAATTAAATGTATAACTATGCAATCAGCTTCTTCTGGTTATCCTTGCACATTCCCCCATGATCCAAATTTTCCTACATCTGCATTTCTCCACTGATGTAATTCCACTCTGAAAATGAAAGCTGTATACCCTAAATGAAAATATGGTTCAACTGAAATAAAATAAAAATAAAATTCAAGTTAATAAGTGTAATATTGTTTTCATTTCAAAAAAGTAAATATTTCTCTTTTATTTAATCTACCAATTTTTCAAGAAAAATAAAAATATTTAATATGTTGTATAAATTATATACTTTTAAATATTTTTTCTGCTTCATCATGGTAACAAACATTGGTTAAACATGTATATATATGATGTGAAAAAAATAAAATTTAAAAGCTGTTGGAATCACAATAATCACTTTAAGCTTTGAGAAAAATGTTACTGCAATCTGTGTCACATGTAGTTAAAATTTCTATTCTCAGATTATAGATTAAGTTGTTTTCTAATTTGTTTTGTTCTGTACAATGACTAGAGGGAATTAAAAGAAGTCAAGGACAAAAACCTCCTATCTTCTTAGTTAGTAACCCTTGTTATAGATTAACTTTCCCTTTGTTATTTTACTTAGCTTAGACCCGATAACAGAAAACATATGACTATTACACTTTCCGTTAAATAGGTTAAATGTACCCTTCCCAAAAAGAAACACTGCCTGTAACAAATCAAATTGCTATACGTATATTCCAACCTTGTATGAATAATGTAGTCCTGTTGAAAATTCTTGTTTCTGACTACATAAAAGAAATGTTAACTTTTCTACTTTGAAACATTGATTCTTGGAGTAGTGTTTCCAGCTGGTCCATTCTCACACTTCACTTGAATAGACTCTCTTTGAATTAGATTCTGCTTCCTTTGATTATTTTAGGTTGACATTACACACACACACACACACACACACACACACACACGTTTTAACCTTGCTTCAGAATAGTATCCTTTGACATCCACCGGGGATTGGTTCCAGGAATCCTCATGCATACTAAAATCTATGGATGCTCATGCCCTTACATACATAAAATAGTATGGTATATGCATATAACTCAAGCACATTCTCTCACATACTTTAAATCAACACTATTATTACTTATCATACCTAATACAATACAAATGCTATGTTAGTATTTATACTGTGTTGGTTTTTAAATTTGAGTTATTTTTAATTGTTTTTTTTAATATATATATATATACACACACGTGCATATATATATATATTATACTTTAAGTTCTGGGGTACATGTGCAGAAGTGCAGTTTTGATACATAGTTACATACATGCCATCATGGTTTGCTGCACCCTTCAACCTGACATCTACTGTCACTCCCCTAGCCCCTCAAACCCAAACAGGCCCTAGTGTGAGATGTTCCTCTCCCTGTGTCCATGTGTTCTCATTGTTCAAGTCCCACTTAATGAGTGAGAACACGAGGTGTTTGGTTTTCTGTTTCTGTGTTAGTTTGCTGAGAATGATGGCTTCCAGCATCATCCATGTCTCTGCAAAGGACACAAACTCATCCTTTTTTATGACTTCATAGTATTCCATGGTGTATATGTGCCACATTTTCTTTATCCATTCTATCATTGATGGACATTTGGGTTGGTTCCAAGTCTTTGCTATTGTGAACAGTGCTGGAATAAACATCACGTGTGCATATGTCTTATAGTAGAATGATTTATAGTCCTTTGGGTATATACCCAGTAACAGGATTGCTGGGTCAAATAGTATTTCTAGTTCTAGATCCTTGAGGAATCTCCACACTGTGTTTCACAATGGTTGAACTAATTTACACTCCCAGTGTAAAAGCATTCCTATTTCTCCACATCTTCTCCAGTGTTTGTTGTTTCCTGACTTGTTAACAATTGCCATTCTAACTAATGGTATCTTATTGTGGTTTTGATTTGCATTTCTCTAATGACCAGTGATGATGAGCATTTTTTCATACATTTGTTGGCCACATAATTGTCCTCTTTTGAGAAATGTCTGTTCATATCTTTTGCCCACTTTTTGATTTTTTTTCTCTTGTACATTTGTAAATTCTTTGTAGATTCTGGATATTAGCCCTTTGTCAGATATATAGATAGCAAAAATTTTCTCCCATTTTGTAGCTTGCCTGTTTATTCTGATGATAGTTTCTTTTGTTGTGCAGATGCTCTTTAGTTTAATTAGATCCCATATGTCAATTTTGGCTTTTGTTGCCATTGCTTTGGTGTTTTAGATATGAAATCATTGCCCATGCATATGTCCTGAATGGTATTGCTTAGGTTTTCTTCTGGGTTTTTTTTTTATGGTTTTAGGTCTTACATTTAAGTCTTTAATCCATCTTGAATTAATTTTTGTATAAGATGTAAGGAATGAATCCAGTTTCAGTTTTCTGCATATGGCTAGCCAGTTTTCCCAACACCATTTATTAAATAGGGAATCCTTTACCCATTGCTTCTTTGTGTCAGCTTTGTCAAAGGCAAGATGGTTGTAGATGTGTGGTGTTATTTCTGAGGTCTCTATTCTGTTCCTTTTAGTCTATATATCTGTTTTGGTACCAGTATCATGCTGTTCTGGTTACTGTAGCTTTGTAGTATAGTTTGAAGTCAGGTAGCATGATGCCTCCACCTTTGTTCTTTTTGCTTAGGATGGTCTTGACTATGCAGGCTATTTTCTGGTTCCATATGAAGTTTAAAGTAGTTGTTTCCTATTCTTTGAAGAAAGTCAATGGTAGCTTGATGGGGATAGCATTTAATCTATAAACTACTTTGGGAAGTATGGCCACTTTCAGGGTATTGATTCTTCCTGTCCATGAACGTGGAATGCTTTTCCATTTGTTTGTGTTCTCTTTTATTTCCTTGAGCAGTGGTTTGTAGTTCTCCTTGAAGAGTTCTTCACATCCTGAGTAAGTTGTATTCCTAGGTATTTTATTCTCTTTGTAGCAATTCTGCATGGGAATTTACTCATGATTTGGCTCTCTGTTTGTCTGTTATTGGTTTATAGGAATGCTTATGATTTTTGTATATTGATTTTGTATTCTGAGATTTTGCTGAAGTTGCTTATCAGCTTAAGGAGATTTGGGGCTGAGACTATGTGGTTTTCTAAATATACAATCATGTCATCTGCAAACAGGGACAAGTTGACTTCCTCTTTTCCTATTTGAATACTCTTTATTTCTTTCCTTTGTCTGATTGCCCTGGCCAGAACTTCCAATACTATGTTGAATAGGAGTGGTGAGGGAGGGCATCCTTTTCTTGTGCTGGTTTTTAAAGGTAAAGCTTCCTGTTTTTGCCCATTCAGTATGATATTGGCTGTGGGTGTGTCAGAAATATCTCTTATTATTTTGAGCTATGGTCCATTGATACCTAGCTTATTGAGAGTTTTTAGCAGGAAGGGGTATTGAATTTTGTCAAAGGCCTTTTCTACATCTATTGAGATATTCATGTGGTTTTGTGTCATTGGTTCTGTTTATTTGATGGATTATGTTTATTGATTTGCATATGTTGATCCAGACTTGCACCCCTGGGATGAAGCCGACTTGTTCGTGTTGGATAAGCTTTTTGATGTACTGCTGGATTTGATTTGCGAGAAATTTTTTGAGGATTTTCGCATAGATGTTCATCAGTGATGTTGGACTAAAATTTTCTTTGTTTGTTCTCTCTCTGCAAGGTTTTGGTATCAGGATGATGCTGGCCTCATAAAATGAGTTAGGGTGGATTCCCTCTTTTTCTATTGTTTGGAATCATTTCAAAAGAAATGGTACCAGCTCCTCTTTGTACCTCTCATAGAATTCAGCTGTGAACTGTTCTGGTCCTGGAGTTTTTTGGTTGGTAGGCTATTAATTACTGCCTCAATTTCAGATCTTGTTATTTGTCTATTTAAGGATTTGATTTCTTCCTGGTTTAGATTTGGGAGGGTGTATGTGTCTTGGAATTTATCCTTTTCTTCTAGATTTTCTAGTTTATTTGCATAGAGGTGTTTATAGTATTCTCTGATGGTAGCTTTTATTTCTGTGGGATCAGTGGTGATATCCTCCATATCATTTTTTATTGCATCTATTTGATTCTTTTCTCTTTTCTTCTTTATTCTTCTGGCTAGCAGTCTACCTCTTTTGTTGATTTTTTTTTTTTCCTCAGAAAACCAGCTCCTGGATTCATTGATTTTTTTGAACTGTTTTTCATGTCTCTATCTCCTTCAGTTCTGCTCTAATCTTAGTTATTTGTTGTCTTCTGCGAGCTTTTGAATTTGTTTGCTCTTGCTTCTCTAGTTCTTTTATTTTTGAGGTTAGGTTGTCGATTTTAGATCTTTCTTGCTTTCTCTTGTGGGGATTTAGTGCTATAAATTTTCCTCTAGAGACTGCTTTAAATGTGTCGCAGAGAATCTGGTACGTTGTATCTTTGTTCTCACTGGTTTCAAAGAACACCTTTATTTCTGCCTTCATTTCGTTATTTACCAAGTAGTCATTCAGTTATCCATAATTGTTTCAGTCTACAGATATGGATCCTGTGGATGAAGAGAACCAAATGTATCTACTATTTGTTTCCCTGTCCCACACACAAGGTAGCTAGTTGCCTACTTTTTCCTAATTATCACATTCTGAATGTATTATCTTATGAGCCTTTCCATCAAACAAAGGCCTTTTATTTGTCTTACAATTTTCCAAAGGCAGAGTTTAAAAGTAATTTAAAATCTCACTTGGAATTTCTTTCAGCTAAAAGTCTATGGCTTTTAAAATGAAACATACATAGAAAATCATACTAGGAAGTACTGATTAGCTCTGTTAACTTTAAGACTGTGGTGAACTTATGTCTAACTACGAAACCAAGCCTTCTGGTATAGTATCTGTCAGTGTGAAAGGAACTTATTTTAGATATTTTTCTACATTATACTTAATATTATAAATAAAACAAATACATGCCTAATCCCAACTATCCAACTTTGTTATACTTTCTTTTTTTTTTTGGTATATTTTCTTTTTTTTATAAATTATTTTCTACATTATGCTGATATATGTGTTAAATACATAGAATCTAACTAGGTTTTAAAAGAATAAATGATATATGACATAGATGACTCAACCATGAATTAATTTTACTTTTTAAACTAATTTTGAGTTCACTTTAAGTTTCCTTTACATAAGTAGACATATACCTAGTTATCAAGGTAAATACAAATATACCAATTTTATACATCAATAGTGTGGGTACATTTCTGCTACAGTAAATATTTTATATAATTAGTAATATGTATTCCATGTGTATATTTCAAGCATTTTATCCAAATTTATCTTCCCTTGGTCATCACTAATTTTTATACCATATGCTTGTAACAAAAATGCTGATCAACTGGATCATTTTTCACAGAAGAAAGCTTCACGAGAAATTAGCATATGTTAGAAGAAGAAAAACAGAGAGAATACAATGAGGAACATTTTGTTTGTGAGGAAGATTAGAATTTAATTCTTCAAAACCGTCAGAGCCTCTACTCTATGGTAGCTTTCAGAATACAATTCGATTTTTCCTTCATTTTAACACTTTTTCTGCTCTCCTGAGAAAGACAACTATTTATATTTTTATATTCGACTAATATATAGTTCACAGACGTCATTTCTTTGAGGCTCTTCACGATATTGTGAGTCAGGAAGCTTAACATTTTTGGCTATGTTTAAGTGGTATATTGAAACTAACTTGTGTACTGACCTATGAACACAAGCTGAGGGTAAATAAAGCAGGACCTAGAATTATTATTATTTTATTTTTTAGCATAAGTGTTGAGTGATCTTTTCGTTTTCTAGCATTGCAGTGGAGAGTCAAGAATATAAACCACTAACATAATGCATCTCTTGCACGGTTTCAGGTACAAATAAGTAAAGTGTGTTGACTTTTTCTTTCTCCACTTCCCTTTTTAATCTTGCCTCCCAAATGGCTGTTAGGGATGCATATTTCATCCCTGATCCACAGATCTTGTTCCATCATCATATTTACATTGCTGTAATATCCTGCTAACTGTACTGATAGCGTTTTCCTCTCTCTTTCTTTAGTCCATTCTTCACATTTCAGAAACAATATTTTTTTCTCACATTTCAATTCAGTAGATGTTCATAATTGGTATAATAAAATCCAACCATTCCCCCGAAATCTGAAAATATGTCTGTTATGCCCTTTAAAACAGATTGAATGTCAAGCAGAATATATCTATACAAACACACACACACAAATATGTAATATATATAATGCCTCCTCTAATATCAGTAGTGCTATGATTCTTTTCGTGAAATACTTCTTTTTTTCCAACAAGTTTTAATGGACAACCCATATACCTAAAGTTAATTCAAATTGTTTATTTTATGTGACTTAGAAAAAATAGCTTAGTAAAAATAGAAAACTAAAATTTTATATTAAATATTAGATAAGTCAGCATTGGAAAAAAACACCATATAGAGTTATTGGTGTAATTGTAATTACTTGTTACATTACATTATTCAGATTTAGATAAAATACATTTATACCTCCTATGTTATGCCAAATATAAACAACAATTTAAAATAATTTAAAAGGAAATAATGAATATTAGATTTATTGTGCAGTGTCTTTTCTTACACACACAGTTGCAATAACAATGATACATTGGTAAATTTCTAAAGCAATTGAATTTACTATACACAAAATAATATTTGAATATTTTAGAAAACCTAGAACAGACTATAATGACCAGTAAAGTAGTTCCAACCACTAAAGAAAAAAAAAATACATTTTTGTTGAATTATACAGTGCAAGGCATTTTGCATTATTTTCCTTTAGAGACTCATGTCTAAGTTGCATAGATGAAAAATAAACTTCTGTAGCATCTGTCTATTAGAGGCAAATATACTACTATAGTTTTTAATTTGTGAAACAACACAGTAGGCCAAAAATGTAAACTAGGTAAAAATTAAGAGTAAGATAAACTATTCTTTCCTCGTACCCTTGATAGAATGAAATTGCAAATACATACATAAGCAAATGAATAGTTATAAACGTAAGATTGACTTTGTAAAAGATGACTATTTCTTCTGAAATTTATCCAAAATAAATATTGTTTTTAGTTTAGTCTCTGGAATAAAAATGTTTCAACAATTTTAAGATTTAGACAAAGCCATCTGGGCTCTTCTCCTACCCTTTTTTTTCTCCAGGAAGCTCTGCTACATAAACTTCTGTAGTGGACAACATGAGGTAACACCCAGCTTGAAATTCAGGAGTGGTACACCCAGTTTCTACAAGGACAGCTCTCAGCTACTAGCCTCTCCTTCAAATATAGATGAAGAAAGACACCTTGCCCAAGGTGATGATTTCTTCATGAGATGGCTTTCTTCCAATGATTGATTAATATTGAGATATAAAAGCCCAACCTTCTTACTTCAACTTGAGACAGCTTTGAGGTATCATCCCCACATCAGAGCTACCAATAAGCACAGCTGAGGCCCTTGTGTGGGCGGACTGCAGCCCATACTGAGTCCTGCTTCCTCCGATCCCTTCCACAAGTATTTATACCTAGAACACTCTCCAATAAACTGCCTGCATACTAACATCCATCTCCTAGGTTGTTTCTCCAGAAGTCAAACAAAAAACTCACCCCTTTTTGTACATTCCTTCACATAGTCTTAGTATGCATAATTCAAAGAATACATATTTTAGAGTAAGCTAGTCCTTTAGAGTCCAAGCTCTGTAGGGCCTGCAGTACCATGTAGTTGCCCCAGAAATACTAAACTAATGAAGTAGTTTTTTCCAAAATGTATGGAAACTAACCAATAAAGCAATAGTTTTATTATAATAATAAGTATTATTCTCTAATATGGGACATCTGTTGCTAAGTACTTGAAAATCAATGTATTATCTATTTACTACTCTGTTAAAATTAATTGTTAGGATTAGTGAAGTACTAAGAAAACAACAAAAATCGGTTTTGTTTCTGTTTCTTTGAGACAGAGTCTCACTGTCGTCCAGTCTGGAGTGCAGTGGCAGTGATCCCAGCTCACTGCAACCTCTGCCTCTCTGGTGATAGCTATGCTTCAGCCACCAGAGTAGCTAGAATTACAAACTAGAGATGGGTATTTGTCATGTTGCCCAGGCTGGTCTTGAATTTCTGGCCTCAAGTGATCTGCCAGCCATGGCCTCCCAAAGTGCTGGGATTACAGGTGTGAGCGACCACTCCCGGCCCAAAAGAGGATTTTAATTATGAATTTGTTACTAACTAAATATGTCTCCTTGGGCAGCCACTTAATTTCTGTAGATTTCAATCTTCTCTTTAATAAAATGAATGTTTAAACCAAAATAGTATGTCTCCTTTCAAGAAAAGTCTGGCAGGAGGATAATCCATAATAAGAGATGAATACAAAAAAAAAAAAAAATACATCCACATGTTCAGACAAATGATAGCTTGTTGATTCTAAATATCATAAAAAGAAAGCTTTGATTATGGTTAGAAATAGTGAAAGTTTCCATGTGAGCACTGTGGTTGATATATTCTATAGTATAGAATTGTCACTCAAAAGTAAAATACCCAGTTTCAGGATCAAATTCTCCAGTCTCCTGGTATCGAGGTTAGCTATAGAAGTAACTTTCCTTTGAGGAAAAGTGAAATATTGTATTTGTGGAATCAGATTTTAAGTATCTGTTACACTTTCTCCAAATTTTCTCTTCTTTTCTGGCTAGATGAAGAGACTGACAAGGCCTTAAGGGAAGCTGGACCACACAATGAAAGGAGCTGGGATCCTGGATCATCGTGTGGATAAAGGCAGTCTGCCAACAAGACACTGATATTGTATTGTTAACTATGAAGTAGACTTTTCTTGTTACTAAACTACTGCCATTTTTTTCTGTGATAGTGATTATTCTAGCAACAATCATTACCAGAATGAAGTTTAATATTATTTATTTCAAAATGTTTCCCCTTCGATCCCTACTTCCCTTTATACATGCCCTGAGATAGTTCATTACATAAAATAAAATTCAGTTGACAATTATCTGTAAACTACCAAAATATAGCGTTATTCTATTATTTTATATGCATGACAAGCACTGGCACCTTCTTGATCTAGTTACATCACTTATTAAACATTAGTGCCATATACCATTTTGTAGTATTTTAAAATTTAAATTATTGCAATCTGTCAATACACAAAAACTATATCATAATAAAATATGCACACTTTTCCATTCTGTAAATTTGTTAGTTTCCTTCTGAGATGTACATATTAAAAAGACTGTGATGAATTAGCAGAAATACAAGAAAATCTGCCAATAATATAACAGTTTAGAAATAAAACCAATCAAAAAATGCTTAAATAATTAAATTTTGTTCCAACTCATTAGGGAAAAATTGGCTTGAGAGAAAATTTAACATAATATTAAATTACATAACAGATTTGATGAACCTAATTGTTTATAAAGTAGTTGATGATCTAAATGGAAATCATGAGAAATTCGATTTGCTGAGTATTCTGCATTTAAAAATAAAAACAGTTGAACTTAGTGTTAACTAGCTTTTAGGTTTTAGAAATCATTAATTTCTTCTTTCAGCAATTAGTACTTGCTATGTATCAAACACTATGCTTATCAGTTGGAGAACAAAAATTATTAGACTTGGCCCCTGTCATAAACAGCTCTCATTCTAAGAAGAAATAAAATAATAAGTCTATAAAATAGAAACAGGGGCTAAAGGTAGTTGAAAAGCATCAGGCAGTCATCTCTTCTCTCTACCTTCCTGCCATTGCTGCATAACCCAAGTTATTCTTCAGAATGATATTTTTAAAAGTTAATCACCTTATTTCATGCCCTGAATTATATCCCCTAATAATTAGTACCTAATTTTTTCTCACTGGGCTTAAAACGGTTTCAACACTGCTTTCTCTCTCCTGACAGCCTTATGAGATTGCTTCTGCCTAAGTTTCCTCCTTATCTCACACTATTCTCCCTCTTACCCTCTAGACACTTTGGGTTTCTTTCTGTTTTCACATACATCAAATATACCTTATGCTCTTAGGAACTGCTGTTTCCTCTGCCTGGGCTTTCCATTTCTCAAATCTTTGTATGGCCAATTGGTCCTTTAACTCTAAACATTAAGATGTCAGTTCTAATGATGCCGCACAGAATTGTTGTATAGACCATTCTCTCCAAAATTTATCAGTTTTCTAATGAGCTTTATATTTTACTATTTTTAGATCTTTGTAGCTTTTGTTACTCTGTAAAATTATACTTATATGCATTTATTTACTTCTTTGTGACTTGACCCTCTCTATTAAAATGTAATTTTTATGATAAGCAAGACTTGGTATCTATGTCTTACTGCCTTATCTTCAACAATGAGAATAATTCTTGGTGTATATATTAACTGCTTTAAAAATCATTGAATTTTAAATGAATAAGTGAGGATAAAATTATAAACCAGATTGGGCATGGGTTGAGTCTTGAAGGGTGAGTAGAATCTAACCAAAAATAGATTTCTCCTTAGTAAATAATAATAATGCATCAATATTATTTTATTAAACGTTACAAATGCATTATACTGATGTATAATGTTAATGACAAGGTGAAACTGGGTATGGGACATACAGACACTGAGTTTATTGTATATGTACAACTGTTCTAAAAAGTAACACCTACTTACAGGACAGTGTCACATAAAAATGCAAAAATGATGTGTCACCGTCAGGATCCAGCCCAAGCTGAGGACCGAGGGGAGTAGGTGGATGAGCGGGGGCAACTGAAAAACACTCAAGGAATTCTAGGGAGTTTTGACATGGCTTTACTCTCCCCTCCCCCCAACTCTTTTTTTAACTCACTTTCTTCTCTGCATGTAAGTCCAGGAAAAGTGTAAAGACCCATGTCAAAACTCCTTGCGATTCCTCGAGTGTTCTTTCAGCTGCCCACCAGTCATCCACCCACTCCCCTCAGTCCTCAGCTTGAACTGGAACCTGACACTTGGCGTGGCATTTGGTGTAGTTGGCAGGATCCCAAGCTGGGTGAGCCTTCGGTCCCCACTGATTCTGGATTAACCATGTGGCCACAGCATGGGTTGTGGCACCCCAGTGGCAGCTGTGCTGCAAGGATGGGTTCTGGTGGAAACCCGGGCGGCAGTAGATGGATCCCGCATGAGCATGGAGAAGGCGCTGAAGCAGCTGGAAGCACAGAGCACTGAGTAGAAGCGAGTTTTTGCCGCTGGAGTAGGGTGGGGATTTTTGACTGCCCTATGAGAAATACATACCCAGTCCCTAAGGGATGCAGCAGAGGTAAGGGTCTTCCGGGCACAGGAGGGGTTCCTGGAAGCCCAGCTACACAACTCAGAAAAATAGTTAGAAGCTGCCATGAATGGAGACCTCCAGGTGCAGGTGGGGCACCTGGAGGCCGGGCTACAGATGTTGGAAAAAAAAAAAAAAAATAGAGACTGCTGTGAATGCAGGCCCGGGTCCATTGTCTCTGCTGGAGACCTCCAGTTGGCCTGATACTGAGGAGGCCATTGGCGGGAACAAGAGATCCGTGCCATAAAAAGGGAGAAGATACCCCAGCCACAGGGGGGCCCCCATGAGAGAAAATGGTGCCCCAGTGAGAGACATTCTCACAGATGTGAATAGATTTGATTTTGGCTGGGATTGACTAACAGAAAATCAATAAACAGGCCAATGAAGTTTTCTTAACTTTGTGGAAACTGTTGTCCCTGGAGCAACAATTCCAGAAAATGCCCAAGGGGGAGAAGAACATTGCTGCATGACCCAGTCCCGCCTGGGTACTCCAGCTCAAAGACTAAGTGCTGCAGCCAGGCGGGGTTGTAAAGCCTTTTCTGTTTGATAAGGGAACTGGTCAAGGTGCCCAGCTCGGGGGAACACTGGACAACCAGAGAGCACATGTGGAGTTAGCAATCCACTGGTTCCTCACCAATGTACAGCAAGTGCTGGCACTGGTAGACACCAGCACAGATACATTCTGGGAGCGGACATTTTACACGACTTGGCAGCTGGGCCGTCTATCACGGACTTGAGGGACCTCTTCATGACAGAATTGGGATGGTACCACTATGTGGTGGACTTGGCTAACACTTTTTTTTTTTCCCCCTACAGAGCAAGGAACAGTTTGCCTTCATGGGAGGGCAACAGTGGACTTTTACAGTGATGTCGCAAGGTTATGTGCATAGTCCCCCCATGTTATGGTCTTGTTAATGATATTATCCTAACCTCTGATTCTCTTGCAGATTTAGAAGTGGCAATGTTCCCCTGGCCTAGAATTAAGACAGTGTGGCTGAGACTGCCTTCCTGGAAGCCAGATGGTCTATTCAGCAGGCACAAGCCCTACAGGTAGTTGACCAGGGGCACCCGTTTGAGCTGGATGTGCATGTGACCACAGATGGTTTCAGCTGGGGCGTGTGGCAGCACACAGAGGGCTTAAGAACACCAGTAGGCTTTTGGTCCCAGCTATGAAAGGGAGCTGAGCTCTGGTATTCATTAAAAGATAAGCAGTTGGTAACTGCATATGCTGCCCTTCAGGCTCATGAGAGCAAGGCATGATGGGCTACAGTCATCATGTGGATGACTTACCTGATACTGGATGGGTTCATTCATGGATAATGACCCCCTGGACTGGGAAAGCTGTTAGTAACTGCATATACTGCCCTTCAGGCTCATGAGAGCATGGCAGATGGGCTACAGTGGTCATTCATATGACTTACCCATTAGCAGGATGGGGGCGTTCATAGATAATGACCCTGCGGACTAGGGCACCACAGACATCCACATGGGCAACATAGGGCACCTACTTAGAGCAGTGAAGTACTCTGAATGCAAATCCTTTAGCAACAGAGCTGCAAGAGGTCGTGGGACCTGTAGTCCTAATGCAATTTAAGGCCATGAGGCCTAAGGCCAAGGGACCTGAGGCACCCAAGACCCTGAGCCTTCACTATTTAAGGAAGGGTGTCTCCTCATTCTCCATGGGGCATGGTACACAGATGGGTCCAGCCATGGTGCTACTGCTGCCTGGACCACTGCTGCAGTCCAACTTAGTACTAATTACCAAATGGTTTGAAGCCGGGTGTGGATGAAGTAGCCAATGGGCTGAATTCAGAGCCATATGAATTGTGATCACGAAGGAGGTGACACCTATGTTAATCTGCACCAATAGCTGGGCAGTTTATAGAGGCTTAACCTTGTGGTTAACTATTTAGAAGTTACAAAAGTGGTTAGTCGCTGGCCCATGTGGGGCCAAGACATGTGGCAAGACCTATGGGAGGAAGGATGACCTCCTTCAACCAGGTATGGGGACAAACAGTAAGTTTTTGTTGCCTGCCCCAACACCCCTAAAGGTAGGGGAACAAGAAACCTGGCTTAATATATAAAGTGACATTGGGGTAAAGTCACCATGGGGTGATTGCCGACATATGTCTGACCTGTATGTCTGGGGACTGTGTGTGAAGTTTGTGTATCAGACCTGTGTTCCCAGAGCTTATGTGTCAGGCTTATGTGTCAAGCCTTGTGTTGGGCCTGTGTGCCCGAAACCTATGTGTCAGGCCTCTATGTCAGCCTTGTGTGTCCAAGGCCTGTGTCTCCCTTGGCCTAGCGGTTAGTGTGTAAGAAAAATGGAAGTACTGTGGGCAGGAATAGGCCACGGCAGGCATGTGGTCAGCATGACTCAGTGGGTTTGGAGTACAGGCACACAACTCTGCACATTATGTAACCACAACATGTGAGCACATTATGTAACCACACCACATGAGGTAAATTAGGTGATCACTCATATGAGCTCATGCTTGGCTCAGAGCCACTATTGTTTGTAGAAGGTACAATTACCCCGCCTAAGCTGTACATATGGCTCTCGCTCACGTCCATAGAGAAAGTAAAATCATGTCGAAACCATCTGTGATTCCTTGAGTGTTTTTCCAGCTACCCGCCACTTGCCCAGCAACTCCTCTTGGACCTCAGTTAGAACCTGATAGGGTGGTGGAAATACAGTTTCACAGCAAAAGATAAAATGATGTGAGGATATCTCCAACCACTTTGATACAAAAATCTCATGTTATTGGTTTATGCAGGTAAGAATATAGGCTGTTTACAGTTGGACTCTTCAGGAGTGGATACTGAGATGAAGGTTCATGTGATAGGGAGAGAGTAGGAATTATTTCTAGGATAACTAATAGTAGAATAGAGAAGCAGGACTGGGAAGGAAAGGACATAGAAGGGTGGGTGCATCAAGCAAAGTCTCCTGGAAGGTAAGTTTGATTCGATCCTGCGGAGAAGATGTGGAAATAATGTGGGCCACCTTTTAGAAGATACATAGGAAAGGCAACAGCTAAAGTATTTACATGGCACAACACTCAGTTACTGCTTTAGCCAGACTTAGGTAAGATCAGGTGCTCTAAATTCCCAAAAATCTTCAACTAGGGTGAGGCAGGCAAGTCCTTGCAGCCTGAGTGCTCCTTCAGAGAAAGACATAGGGGCTGGTTGTTGGAAGTAGAAGCATTCTGAAAGCTGGAGATAGTAAAGGAGTCTAAACAGACCTTTATGGAACACTGACACTGATTTGATTGCTAGAGTCAAATCTCTGTATTAATTACTTTAATCCTGGTTCAGTTCTGGACAATGTATGTTATTTTAGGAGTAAGATTCCTAGTAATATCAACTTGTTTAGGTCCAGTTGGTTTTGTCCTCTGAATTACCTTAGTTGTACAACTGTAGTAATATATATTTATTTTTCTGTGTTAACAGTTGTTATATTTTAGAGTGCATCAGCTTGCTGTACTCTATTTCTTGAGTTTCTAATTTAGTAGAGTTAGGTTAAGGCCTAGAATTTGTATTTACAACAGTTTCTCAGGTCATGCTTACACTGCTGATCTGAGACATCACCATTCCTCTTTATATATGGGAATATATAAATATTCTCAACATATGTTTCACGAGTATTTTTCATATATGAACATAATCATCTTGTATATAGAAGATAATTGGTCTTTGTGAATTATGAAGTCTTAAAATGTTCCATCATATTAAATACTCAATTGACTTTAATCATTGGAATATATTTTATATTTTTAATATACTCTTAATAAATGATTGCTTATTTTTGTTTTATTTTTACAAATATCTTGTCATTATTTAAGAAACATAAGTAAATATAAGAACTAAATAAATACATTTGTCCTATTAAAAAAATGACAGACACTTGGGTTATAGTTGTTTGCTCTAGTATACACATAACAAAGTATAAACCAATAAGAATATACACTACAAGAAAATGAAAGATTAAACAATTTAATTTTTAATTCCTTTGTGAAATTACAGCATCTTGATATATATGAATTTTTGTATTGCTCTATTAGGTAATACATTTTCGATAAATTCTTAGATTAGGAGAATCAGTGAATTCATGTTACATTTCATTTGCTCTTGGAATATTGAGTAAAGTTCCGTTTTAGATCAAAAATAACACAGTAAACTGTAATCTGTGTATTAAAAAAATTCATAAATCAAAATGCCTAAATATAATTGTCCACTTTAAAATATCCCAGGCTTCAGAGGTGAGATCCAGTATTTCTTACAAAAAATTACTTAAACAATTGTACTTACTTTTAAATGAAAATGACTGTGGTGAGGCCGGGAGCGGTGGCTCACTCCTGTAATCCCAGCACTTTGGGAGGCCGAGGCGGGCGGATCGCGAGGTCAGGAGATTGAGACCACCCTGGGTAACACAGTGAAACTCCGTCTCTACTAAACGTACAAAAAAATTAGCCGGGCGTGGTGGCGGACCCCTGTAGTCCCAGCTACTGGGAAGGCTGAGGCAAGATAATGGCGTGAATCCAGGAGGCAGAGCTTGTAGTGAGCCAAGATCGCACCACTGCACTCCAGCCTGGGCGACAAAGCGAGACGCCATCTCAAAAAAAAAAAAAAAAAAAAAAAAGATTGTGGTGAACTCATCAGTACATATTTGTATAACAAAGTATAACAAAGCTGCCGTAGAGCTATATCTTTTTTTTTTTTTTTTTTTTTTTTTGAGACGGAGTCTCGCTCTGTCGCCCGGGCTGGGGTACAGTGGCCGGATCTCAGCTCACTGCAAGCTCCGCCTCCCGGGTTCACGCCATTCTCCTGCCTCAGCCTCCCGAGTAGCTGGGACTACAGGCGCCCGCCACCTCGCCCGGCTAGTTTTTTTTTTTTTTTTTTGTATTTTTTTAGTAGAGACGGGGTTTCACCGAGTTCGCCAGGATGGTCTCGATCTCCTGACCTCGTGATCCGCCCGTCTCGGCCTCCCAAAGTGCTGGGATTACAGGCTTGAGCCACCGCGCCCGGCTAGAGCTATATCTTACAGGCATCTTTCTATGAACCTAGGTTGGTTATTTGGGTATTAAGTTATTTTAGGTTAACTATGGGAATTATGCATATTTCATAAAGTAATCTTGTTCTTTTATTGATCTGACTTATTGTAACATTTTTCTCTTCAGCAGTAGTTCTGATTATGTGGTCTACACTTACTTCAGAGGCAGGCTTTAATTCTTTTCTTATTCTCCAGAAGTAACTGAATATTGACATTTGTTTAATTCTTTAAGAATTTTTATTAATGCTTATAAAACATTAATAAAATATATTATTAGTTCTGGTATATATTATTAGAATATCTTAGAATTGCTGTATGATTGCATTTTTCACTACAATTCCCAATATTTAACTGCAACTTCAAGTGGCTACTCTTAATTCTCCATATTATCAAACAGATAGTTATTTATTCTGAGGAGACACTGATCATCTTTCAAAGTTTGTCATAGGCAGGAAGAAACACAATTTTAGTGAAGTACCACATACTACAAGGAATATTAGAAAAATAGAATTAACCTAAAAATCATAATCACTAAAAGTCAGTTTAAAATTTCCATTATTTATATATCAATTCTTGTGTACTCTTCAGCATTTAAAAAGAAGCTAGTAAAACATAAAAACGTAAGGTTTTTTGAAGATCCAGGTCTACTGCACTAGAGATAATCCAAGGAATCTCAGTGACCTAAAACACATTCCCAGCTAAAAGCATCAGCTCACGTTCTTCAGGGCCCGACATATGGATTGAGAGATTGCAATATGCATCAATTAGCAGGGTATCTTGAGGAAACTTCAGAGTGCATTTAGCTGCTACAGCTAGCAGAACTGACCTGTACAGCTTATTACCACAGGAGAGAAATTTTCTCTGGCCCCACTGCCCTCAGTGAGAAATTTCTAATGACAGGATCCACTTTGTTTCACTGAGAAATGAGGATTTTACCTATAACATACAAATATACACAGTAAATTCCTTCATGAGGAATTACAGAGAAAACTACCTCCATTCCACTTTGGCAATCACACATTTGAACTTTGATTACACATTCAATATTGTATTGCAGTGTTCCCTGATAGCCTTCTACCTTCAACACTTTGAAATTTAGACTTTTTTTTTTTTTTTTTCCCCAATAACCTACTTTTTTTTTTTTTTTCTGTAACCCATGTCCCCATTTGGTCTGAATCTCTTCTTAACACTTATTGTCAAACCCTCCCAGTTTTTCCAAGTTACTAATTACTGCTCACCCTTCTGGATTTTATTTTCAATATGTATGGCTAGCCAAAGTTGCTCCCTCCCACACCCTGGACTACTCTTCACAGCTCATCCCATCACTCATTAACCAATTACAAACTGCTTCTCCTTAGCATTATTGATATGATGTAAACTAGATCCAGATAGAAACATAAAAAAGATTTTGATCAGGTTGGACAGAAAGATGTGAAGATAGGAGGCTTTCCACGGGCTACTTTGGAGACTGGGCCTGTGAATTTGAGCTAAAAAGAAAAATAAGTGCTTAGAAAGGAACAAAATATATAAAGAAGAAATCAGTGATTAGTTGAAGGAGCCCACATTGTGTGTTTTAATAATACTTCTTATTTAAAGGGTTGATCAATGGGCAAAAAGCTACAGTTAGGTAGAAAGAATAAGTTCTGGTGTTCTACTGCATAGTGGGATGACTGAAGTTAACAATATTGTATATTTCAAAATGGCTAGAAGGTTTTGAATGTTCTCAACACAAAGAAATGCCAAATGTTTAAGATGCTGGATATGCTAATGACTCTGATTGGATCATTGCACAATCTATACATGTATTAAAGCATCATGTTGTACCCTAGAATTATGGACAATTATTATGTAACATAGAAAATTTTAAAAATAATAAGTTTTGAATTATATTCAAGAAGATTTTTTAAAAAGTTAGCCTTGCATGGTAGTATGCCCCTGTGGCCCCAGCTACTTGGGAGGCAGATGTGGGAGGACTGCTTGAGCCCTGGAGGTTAAGGCTGGTGTGAGCTATAATGACACTACTGCACTCCAGTCTGGGCGACAGACGCTGTCTCCGAAAAAATTTAAAAAAAGAAAAAAGAGTAAAAGGTAGGCCTCTGTTCTCCATAAATAATCATTATTCACAATTTTCCTTGCTGCTTTGAGAAATGTATGGATATAGAAGTATTTATTCTTTCAACAGGAATGTTGATGAAATTATAACATATATAATGTCAAACTAACATTTTTTTTATACCCCAAGGATATTTTTATATTACTATATATACACATATACTGTATTCTATTTAATGGGTAACATGTATTCTATTATAGTGTGGTTCATAATTATTTAGCCAGTTATATATTAATAAGTTGTTTCTAGTTTTTTTTTTTTTTCTCTTCAATACAATAAATGCTGTATAGAAGATCCTTGCCCTGAGCATATCCACAGAATAAATTCCTAGAAGCTTATTTGCTGGGACCAAACATTATGTCTATTGTAAAGGTCTTTATGATCGTTGACACCACTCAGATTTTCTCACAAATGGTCCTGGGCATTGAGTTCTCAGCTTAACATCACCCTCTCAGACCTTTATGGACAACATGGTAATTTTTGGTTCTCTGTTAATATGTTACTCGTTGTCTTTTGTGTTTTCTACCACCAGAATGTGGGTCCCATGAGAACAGAGACATTTTCAGACTTCTTCACCATCAGTAGGTACACAGTAGGCAGTCCAAAAATAGTTGCTACGTAAGTAAACATGAATATTAGTATCATGATAACATTTCCTGACATTTTGTTCACTAATAAAGAAACAATAAACAGAACTGTGGAGTGTTTTTGAATCTTGGTCCTTGGACCCGTTTATTTACTCTGTAAGTGACTTTATGTAGGTCTATTTCTTTAAGTAGCATTTATATGTATGTGACTCCTACAAAAGTATTTCTAACCCAAATAAAAATGATATCCCTTTAAGAATTCCTAAAGAATAAATTCTGGAATCTATGTAACCACTTCTTGTCACTTTCATTCCTAATATGCTTGTACAAACTATACTAATTTCTCATCTGAGTTACTAAAGAGCTCTTTAATTAGTCTCTCTGATCTACTCTTATTCTTTTAAAATCTGCTCTCGAATCAGCAACCATCAGATAATTTTTAAGTATAGGTCAAATAATATCACTCCTCTTCCAAACATCAAAGTGAACATTATACCAGTAATAACTCACGTTGACATTTGTGTCCCTGGATATGATGCTATGAGAAGGGCACATCAGCTCTCTCTTATTTTTCCCCAAAATTCATAACCTTGATCTAATAATGAGAAAATACCAGTCAAACCAAAATTGAGTGACATTCTACAAATTATCTTACCAGTACTTACCAAATGTACCACGGTCATAAAAGAATATGAAAACCAGACAAATTATTACAGCTTGGAGATGACTAAAGACACACAACAACTGAATGCAAGATGATATAATGGATTGCTTCCTGAAACAGAAAATACATATTCATTTAAAGATGGACAGATTGGAATAAAGTCTGTACCTTAGTTAATAGTATTATGCTAATAATAATCTTAATTTTGACAAACGTACTATGGCTATTTAACATTAAAAAAATAAAAGGTATGTGGAAACATTCTATCTTTACAATCATTTTGTAAATCTAAATTTATTTCAAAATAATAATATTAAAAATAATTTTGTGTCTTTACTTCTCACTTATAAAAAGAAAATGGAGTCTCGTTGCACCTGCAGTTGCTGCCTCACTCCACTTGCCTTTCCCCAGGATCTCTTACCAACCTTTTGATTCATTTCTCCTCACTCGTTTGATCACTGTGCTCAACCAACATCCTTGATTTTTTTTTTTTTTTTAATTGAGACATTCAGGCCTCAGGGCATTTGCATTTGTTTTGAAATCTATTTCCTCAATTTTCCACAAGGTTTTCTTTCTCAGATGTCTGAGCAGGTCTCTGGTGAAAAGTAATCTAAGAGTAAATCTTTCCCTGACTATCTTTCAAAAAGTACCTCGCCCAATCACTCCACTAGCAGTCACAATTTTACTCACCCTCCTTTATTTTTCTTTATAGCACCAGTCAATATCTTCCCACTGTTCTGTGATACCAATAACTTGGTTTAGTCACTACTATTTATTTTCACCTTTTAGAATTTTCTCTGATGTGTAATAAATAATAAGTATTTGTTAAATATATAAATAAAATAACAAATAAACTAGTTTGGCTGGTCAATTATTGAGAAGAAGAATAAATTTAAAATTATAAATAGTTTTTTTTTTTTCACATCAACTTTAAGCATTCTAATTTATCTAGTAGATACATAGTTGGAAACATTCATTTTTCCCAAAGAGCTTAAAATATAAAGTTATATTTGTGTCATCTGCCTAAAGGAAGAATTAATATAACTAAAGGGTTCAAACTAGTGTCTATAGTATAATGTAGCTTTAATAATTATTTATAGAAAATAAATGAGTGAATTAACAAATAAACTTTCTTTAAAATATTGGTACAATTTTTCTTCTTAAACTCTCAAGAGTATAATTTCTGGTCCATTTATGTATCTTGTGTAGAGTTCCAATGGATACGCAAATTTCAAAATGTAGGAAATAAAGTCAATAGCAACAGTAATTCACGAAAATTATCTCTCATTAACAGCTGTTTTACTGCAGGTAAACATAAGATGTTTTTAAAATAATGTTTTTTTAGGATGTCACTCTTAAGAATAATGTTTGCAGGTATAATGAACCAAGTAATTAATTTTTTTACCAACTTCTCTAGTTATTATTATATGATCCCAAAGGGAAGTTCTATGTCATCCTGAAAGCCAGTCATTGATCAGGATTTAAATAGTATGACATCACACTGAGAGGTAAAAGCACATTGTATCCGTAAGAAGTTTTAGTATACTCTAGAGTTACTTCGGGATCACAAAGTAATTAGCCAATAATGTTTAAAAGTTATGGCTAATTTAGCTAATGGTTAATGGAGCCTAGTAAAACTGCCGGAGTGGATGAGCCCAGAGAGAATTTGTGCAGAAACACACATTAAAATGAGGGTACTTTATCTCCTTCTAGAGTGTAATCGGTATCTGGAATGATGGGTTCTCATTTTAATAATATGCCAAAAATATGGTTTTTAAAATACTTTTAAAATGTAAGTGTGAATAGTTACTAATAAAAAGACAGAGATTTGTCACTGAGAGTATTATATAGGTCAAAAAACCGTTCTCAGGTAATCCCTAAGAAAGCAACTTTTTCTGTGACTACTAGGCTAAATGGAACACTAATAAATATAAATAAGATTCTTCTTTCCTCTACAGTTTTAATATAAAGCAATAACTATATTTATGATTCACGGAATAACAATAGAATGTAATTAAATGAACCAATGGTCGAAATGAAATGAAATGAAATGAAGAAATGAAATGAAATGAAATGAAATGAAAGGGGATATAGAGAAGATAGATTTGCAAAAGTAAGGCTTCCAAAAAGGTTAGAAAAAATGGCAATGTCTTCTAAACAACAGTTTTGAAGACCCTATCTAAAGGGCAATGCACCATTCTTTATGAGCTTCATGTTTTATTCATTTAATGGTTTGAGCTTATAGAAAAAAAAAATTCACAAAGCTAATGTTATAGAATAGATCCTTTACTGCAGGAAAACTCAGCTTCCTACTGTGAGAAATTCACTTGTTTTCAAAATACCAAATGTAAGTAATGTATGAACAAATTGACTTACAGACCAAAGACAAAATAAAAAACTCTACACAACATAAAAAGCCTTTAATGCATCAGCCTATCTAAGCAAGTTTGAGATGATTCTAGTTCACCAGGAGGAATTTCTTATTATCCGTATGTGGAATACAACTTGACAAATTTATTATGATTAAAAATATTGAGAGCAACTCGCATAACCAGCATATTTGAAATAATAAAAGGATCTGCTTGGGTCTCTAGTTTCCACCATGAAAATAGGCAATGACAAAACTTCAACTTAACGTATAAAAGGAATGGTATTTTCAATGACATGGCAGGATTCAAATTACAAATGGTAAATAAATCAGAACTTTTTCCAAAGTCATAATACAATCTTTTAAACTTTAATAGAGTTAGTCAAAAATAATTTTATAAAAAATGTAAAATACAAACAACATATAATTCATTTCCACATGGAAATCATATATTTATGTAGTCGAACTTTGCTGATTATGGACAATTATAAAAGCTCTATGTCAAGCACTGCGGAGCAGTGGACAGTAATATTTTTAATTTCCATTGTGAATAAGAAAAAATTACATATATTATAAAATTATAATGTAGTCATATAGATATATGTATATTTTTACAAATTATACTATAGTAAGTTTAGTATAGGGTCAACCTGTAAAAAGTACTAATATAGAGCCCAAATTTGCTCTCAGATTACAGTTAAGGAGAGGTTGATTCCAACAGGGAGAAACTGTAAAGCCACTTAAAGTAGGTGGACTTTAAAGTAGATGGGGTAGGATTTTAGAAGTATAATATCATGGGAAAGATATATTAGGTTATTTTAACAATGTCTCATCTGCTCATTCATTTAACAAGATAAGTAGGAAATGCCTATTCCTAGGGAGTAGAGTGTACACTAGAGATGCAAAAACAAATTAGAAATGATATTTGCACTTAAGGTAATCATAGTTGAGAGAAAATGGCAGACAAATCAAAACTAAGCAGTTTGACATTTTCATTTCAATTATAAAATTACATGCAAACTATTACTAGTGGATAGAGGTGAAGATCATAACCAAGCTTCAAGTTGTCTAATTAGATTTTCAGAGGATTAATAGGAGTTAGACAAGTTAAATAAATTGGTTCAAATACCAGGCAGAAAAAATCAAAGACACAGTCAGTTTAACATGATATAGTCAACAATGTAAGAAATCTGATGTTAATGGAGCAGAGATTATATGCCATGTGGCTTTGAGAAACAAGATGGGAGGGATAGGTGTGGGAAAGACCATCCTGTAGCTTCCTGTAGGTTAGTAGATGTGAGGTGCACAAGGATGCAAGTGCTCATTTAGCATGAGAAGGTGTACAGTTTAGTTAGTTAGGTGAAATGCTCCACTTGATGCCAAAGTCAGTGTGATTCTCCAACACCTTCTTTATCCATTAGATGACTATCTTGGCATTGGTTGTCTTTTGTACCCTTTATGGATAAAAATTACAGTATCCACTGTGTTTCTCAATAAATACTTGAGAATAAGTGAATATTAGTATAATAAACGCTGAGATATTAGTTGGAGTTTTTTTTTTTTTCCCCCCCTGACCAACTGCAGATGAACAAACAATTTTAAAATCTCAGTGACCTATAATAAAGCATTATTTCACAATCCTGGGGCTAAACATCAGCTGTGGTCAGTTGATCGTATCAGTCTTGGGTAGACACAACGGGTTGAAGGTTGGATTTAAGTTGTGTCTTGTCAATGCAGACAGTATTGATCCCAAGAGGATAAAAATTGGTTCTTGGTGTGTGTGTGTAATATTAGATATTATAATAATTTTTGGTCTTCCAAAAAACCATGATATAGAAACAAAGACATGGTATATCTATTAAATCAAAATTTTATGGTGTGGGGGCAGTGGGCAGGCAATTCAGAATTTAAAAAAAAAAAAAAGATGTCCAAAATGTCTTCGTTGAGGGGATGAAATACTGTAAAACAAGGTAGAGAAACACTGACTTAGGTTTTTCCAAGTAGCCTCATTCTATGATCCAAAGTGAAGGTGCAATGTCTACCCACAGCATGTTTTTCCTTCAGGTAGAGACCAGAAGCACTGAAAAGCCAAGCCAAATCATTCACGCACACTGAAAGCAAGCTTCTGCGTGCTTTGTTTCTGCTCAGTCTCCATTACAGAAAACAAATTACTGCCCGAAATTTAATGAAGTATGTTTACCCTACTTGTTCTAGTAGGAGACATTGCAAATTCACAAGGCAAAGGCTGTGTGTGTACACTAGTGTTATAACCATGACTAGAGAGGGGGATACAATAATCTAATATAACACAAATGAATTCTGAAGTTGTACAATGAGTGTAAACAGCCTACAGTGGTGCCAGTCTTTAGCACAAGTATTTGGGATAACAATAGATCAAAAAGTGGGGCTGAAATTTATAAAACAAAGAAGAGTTACTTTGAGCAACTTTTTCTCCTTGAACTTACATTCTAACTCACTGAACAAATTGCTTGCTAGTTAGCATAGACAGCATTTTGACTTTATTGAGCTTTTATGTAAGATCTGAAACATTTGCAAAATCTCTGTTTTAAGCTGCACTAAATATTTCGGAGATAAATGATGTAAACAGAATATAAGAGCTCATGGAGCTTAATTTTATTAGTAGTTTTATTATTTAAAAACATATTATCAGAAAATGTCTATTGATAGTATGTTTCTATGGCTGAAATAATCATACCAGTGTGGATATATTACTATGAAATGATATCAGCAATAAAGTTACTGGATAGTTTGCTCTTGTATAATGGCAGTAGCATCATCACTAAGTTCTTCATCAATAGGGTGGAAATAAATACTTCATAGTCTATAAGCTATCAAAGGCCATTCAAGATGTATATATTAAAGAAAAGCAGCTGAAAGAAAGGATCATTAACTTCACTTATAAAAATGGTGAAGCATTTTCACTGTGGACTTGGAAAAAGTCATTGATTATTAAAGTGAACATTTAAGCTATTCTAAATAAATAATAATAATGATAATAATGGCTACATCTACAATACCAAAGTATCTTAGGAATTAAAACAGGATGAAACTAAGAAACAAACAAGCAAACGAAAGTAACTTTTGTTTCCTTCAAATAAACAGCTTTGATGGGGAAATTAACAAAATAAAAGTTCTTTGAAATCAGTCAATAGCTGTGAGTTAGAATGTGGTTAATCATGTAGGTTCTAATGTCAGTTGCCTAGGTTTACATCTTAATTCTATTTAATTAGTCATGGAAAACTTCACTTACTTCATCTAACACTGAAGAGAAAATATTCAACAAGTATTGTTTATTCTTATTTAATTGCTATCTTCAAATCTTCTGGAACAGATTTCAAAAACTATCTCTGTAAAAAAATAAAATAAAAAAATATTAAAGTATTTTCAGCTTTGCAGGACACAGGGTTGGTCACAATTATTTGACTCTGTCATTGTAATGTGAAAGCAGTTCAGCCAGCTCCATCTGATGTTATATTTCAACTTCACTATAAAATACTACCAGTAAATACTACCCTTTTACTTTCAAAATTATTGATTATTTGATTAGCAGCTATTCCCCCACCAAACTATCTTGTTTAGGTATGCTTAGTATTGTGCTTCAATTTTCCAAAGGAGTAATTATTAAAACTAATTCATTGTATATTCCAGTAAGAAGTTAGCTGTTCTATGAAATATGTGCTCCCCCTTATATAGTGGAGAAAGGTTCCTGGAAAGAAGATGTCTAGTCAGAGATTATTTTTCTTTGCCAAGTTCCATGTGGACATATGATTGATTTTTAAATCAACAGATTGTGAATTCAATCTATGTAGGCAACTTACAAGGCTGACACATAAAAATTTCCTCATATACTTATTTTGAAAAGTCTGGGTAACACATTCCAAGGTAACCCAGGAAAATACACTTGGAAGACTGCAGCACCTCCAGAGTCCAAATGACTGAGCAGAGCCTCCCTACCAAAAAGCAGGAATATTCATATTGGACTATTGGATCAGTCAACAATATACTTTTATATTTTAAAACACCTGAAATTTAAAAGTTTATTTATTACTACAGCACATATTAAAATAACTAATTGACAATTTACTACTGGGCAGTGAGCCCATTCATAACAAAACATTAATGTATGTAGCATTGGCTTGGAAGTCAGGAGGTAGTACCTGAAAAAGATCTAAAAAAATGTAAAAGATGAAGTGCCTGCTATGTGAGTAGCTCTAGAAGAAATAACTGAAAGCTATAATGTTAGTACATATTAATTACTTCCCATGAATTACAGAAAGACAAGCTAAGGCAAACTATTTGTTAACAGAAATGAAATTAAGCAGATGGACCAGAAATTCTGTTTTAAAAAATGCACTCTAAAAACTAACTGGCTAATCATGAGGTGATAAAAGGTGTTGAACTAAAAAAAAAATAAAAACACAACTTGTTATTTTTTTCCAGTTGGACGAAATGTTAAATAAATTCCACTTTTTTTCCAAAGTCTATCGTTTCAGATGCTTACAAGCTATCTGTTACTAAGCTACAGGTCCAAAGTAGCAAATAAATAATCATGCTTCAGAATTTTGTCTAGGAAAAGAAAAAAAAAAAAAAAAAAAAGACATGAAGGATATAGAAACATAGCCTACTTTATTGTTTTCAGTGACTAAGAATCAAGAGATGTTAATTACCACAATTTCAGCCATTATTCTTTACATGCATCTTTATTTTCATTACTGGTAAAAAGGATACCGACATATAGTTTATGATGTTTGGTGGTAATAAAGTGAGGATTTCCATTTTGTCATTATTTAGGAGATGAAGTTATCTGCTGGGTGAAGGAAAACAGTGGCTTAGTATATCTGAGAAGAGTAGAAAATACAGACATGACTACTATGTAGAAAAGGAGACAGTTAAATTGAAATAATAAAAAATTTAGTTCCTTATCATGGAGTGACTGGCTCTGATGTGAGGCTAAGGGTTTGTGGAGATATCTTTATATTAATGGTGTGTGTTGAGAATCAACAGCCTTTCTGTCAGCACAGAAAAGGAAATCACTGGCTTGTTTTAGAATTGGTGTTTTCCCAGGCAAATATGAGGAAAAAATGTGAGGCCAGAGACAAGAGAGCAGGGGAGATTCCAATGCTGACATAAAAATGGATCAAGTGAAATAACCCTGAAGTTGAAATTAGATACGGATGGAAGGGAAGATATGAGTAAATTTAGAAGTAAGCAAGACTCAAAGCAGTCATAATTCTGTAAAAAGTAAACAGTGTATTTGATACAATATAGAAGCTAAATGGAAGGATAAAAGATTGTGATCAGAAAATAAGCTTGGCTGATTTCAGATGAACAACATTTCTTTAATGTTACCCAAGGGTGTAAGTTTATGGATCTGAAAGTGGTTTGAGCAGAAAGAAAGGTGACCCCTTTCTTATATCTCTAGGACATCGAGGCAAGGAAGAATGAGCACCCTGAGAGTGACCTGAGCACCCATGCTTTATTATTCTTCATCCCAAGAGTCAACTGATTTGGCAGCATGAAATTAAAAATGATAACAAAGTTACTGTAACAGAAAAATGAGTAAGAGGCATAACAATAGATTAGTGATTCTCAAAATTTACGAAAGACACATATGAAGGATTTTTGCTTAATGGAAAAGACATGAAACATGATTTCATGCACACGAAGGTGCTGTGGTTGAGGTAGGAGCCAATCTGACTAAGAGCTCATATAAACTCAGTAGTTACACGTTTGTTCTCTTCTTTGCCCACTCCCCTCCTCAACACTTCAATGCAGAGTGAAAGGCAGCCTGGCATTTGCATTTAACCCAGTCAAAACCCCGAAGGTATTAATAATTTGAAAGCACTGCCAAAAGAGAACTGGCGTTTCTGATAAAAAGTAGGTAATCCTGCAAAAGAAGACTATCTTCCCATAAAAACACTTGAAAAAGAGCTGAGATTAAATGATCTTACCAATATGCAAGTCAGCCCTAGCTAGCCTTCTCTTCAGTAAGAGATGTATGGTGGGGAAAGACAAAAATACACAAAAGAAAAGGAAATCTCTAAGATTTAGCCACAATACTCAGCATAGTCTGTCATTATTTAATACATTAGCAAAGAAAATAACATCTAAGAGAAAATAAAGATCATTTATTAAAAATAACCTATAGAAAACCAAATTAAATTTTACAAAATATTGCCTTCAAAAAATCAGGAGATTAACAAGAAAAAGAATAATTTAATCAGAGGGCAAGAAAAAGTTCTTAAAATTAAAAACGTTTACTGAAAATACCAGTATATGAGTTAACTAATAGTCATTTCACAATGAAAATGTACCTAGCTAATGAAGTAGAAATAAAGAAGGCATGCTACATCTTAAAAATCTTACTTTTTTATAGTGAGAAACAATAGATATTTTTAAATTTTAAGTTACGGTGGAAATAAAAATAAGTAAAAATGGAATTTAAAAAAAATAGTATATCAAGTAATCTAAAGAGCAGAAGGGTAGGTTTGAAGACTATCCATATCTATTATAAACATTTTTGTATCATTTAATAGAAACAGAATGGCATAGAGGACCTCTGTTGTCACATATTTTTTTTTCTGAGGCCCTAAAGCTGAAGACAGTGAGTGGTAAGTACCCATTCATATTCAAATTTTCAAGAGATTGTTTAGTGATGCATAGAATCCATTGGATTCTTAGCCCATCACCCACTTTCTGGTTAGGAGAAAAAGAAGATGAAAATAAAAAGCAATTCAAAAGTAAGGAGACTATTAACGTTCTTGTTAGACAGATGCATACTTTGCAAATATTTTCTCCCATTCTGTAAGCTGCCTTTTCACTGTGTTTATTATTTCCTTTCCTGTGCAGAAGCTTTTTAGTTGGATGTAATTTATTTTTTGTGTGTGTTTTGCTTTTGTTGCTCATGCTTTTGAGGTCTAATTCAAAACATCCTTCTCCATGTTATGTATTATTTCCCCTGTTTTCTTCTAGTAGTTGTTTTTTTTTTTTTTTTTTTTTTTTCCTGATTTCAGGTCTTACATTTAAATATTGAATTTATTTTGAGTTGATTTTTGTATATGCTGAGAAATAGGAGTCTAACTTCATTCTTCCACATGTGGATATTAAATTTTTCCAATACCATTTATTGAAGAGACCGTCTTTTCTCTGTAGTACATTGTTGGCACCTCTGTTGAAAGTCAGTTAGTTGTGTATTTGATTCAGGACAAGGAAGCCCCCAAACTGGGACTTAGTTCAGATTTCTTGGCTTCTCCCAGGAAAGAATTCAAGGGCGAGCTGGTGGCGGTGTTAAACAGCAACTTTCACTGAAGTGTCATTGTAAGCAGAGGTACTGCTCCTTGTGGAGCAGGGCTACCCCATAGGCTGTGTGCCCACAGTAGCACTTCAGAGGCAGTTCTGCAGTGATATTTATACCCACTTTTAATTACATAAAAATTAAGGTGTGGTTTGTGCAGAAATATCTAGGATAAAATGTAGTAATTTTCAGGTTGTTAGGTCATTGCTATGGAAAGGGATGGGGACTTCTGGATATTGGCATGACAATGGCAAATTGACATGGCACACTGGTGGGCATGCCTTATGGGGAGGTGCTTCTGCTCTGGACCCGTTTCAGCTAGTCCTCAGTTTGATCCAATGTCAGAACCCCACCTTTGAGTGGAGTCCTTCCTCCTACCTCAGATGTATTTCTGTGTTTTCTATCCTATTGCATTGGTGTATGTGTCTATATTTATGCCGGTACTATACTATTTTGATTACTATAGCTTTGTAGTATTCTTTGAAGTCAGGTAGTGTGATGCCTCCAGCTTTGTTTATTTTGCTCAAGATTGCTTTTGCTATTCACAATCTTTTGGGTTGTCACCCAAGGAAAGAAAATCAGTATGTCAAAGAGATATCTGCACTCCCATTTCAATTACAGCACTATTTACAATAAACAGGATATGGAATCAACCTAAGTGCCCATCAATATATGAATGTTATAGAAAAGGTGGTTATATATACCACATTTTCACATATAAACAAAATACTTTTAGCCATAAAAAAGGAGAAAATGTTGTCATTTGCAGCAACATGGATGAAACCTGAGATCATTATACTAAGTGAAATAAGCCAGGCACAGAAAAATACTGCATGATCTCATTCATATGTGGAATCTGAAGATGTGTATCCCATAGAAGTGGACAGTCATATAATATTTACTAGAGTCTTGGGAGGGTAATAGGAAGGATAGGGAGATTGGTCAATGTATACAAAGTAATTGTTAGATGAGAGGAACACATTCTGGTGTTTTATTTTATAGTTAAGTTGACTATGGTTAGCAATGTTGTATATTTTAAAATAGCTAGAAAATATATTTTTTTTAATGTTCTCATGACAAAAATATGGTAATTATATGATGTAATGGATATGCTAAATAATTTGATCTGATTTTTATACAATGTATACATGCATCAAAACATCACACTCTACCCCATAAATATATACAATTATCATGTGTCAATTAAAAATATTTTTTTAAGTATGGGAATATTTTAAAGAATCACCAACTGGTCAATTCTTTTTTACAGAATTCTAGCATAAAATGTCTTCTCTCCATGGTAGAAATACAGTGATGTTTCGCTTTAAGAGTTTAACTCAAAAAGAAGATGAGTCCAAGAGTTTGCTTAACTAAAAAGACTGGATTTGTCTAGCAAATGGGACTGGATTCTTGTCTCTGCATGGATGTTGAGCTGTAGAAACCTGTATACCATAATAATTTACTACCCTTGCTGAGTAGCTGAGAGTGTTTTAAGACTGTTATTCATGCACCCTAGACTTTGGAAGCTACTATGAGTGACTCTCAGTAAGAAAAATCCTAAAGATGAGAAGCTGTCTAGAGCTGCTGAGGATACTAGGTTAAAAGAGAAATCAGGAAAGAGCCTTACCTCTCTTTCAGAATTTCATCAATTTTGTAATGGACTTAGTGGACACGAGAGAAGGAAGCCAGGCTAAGGCATCTTGACAGGAACCAACAAAAGGGCTGCCTAATGCAGTGAAGAAACCATGAAGAAAATGCTTCTGTGATTTGTGCTATTAGAGGCAGAACTGAAGAAGTATCACAAGAGGATATCCAGAAAATATTTTTCCCACTTTAGGAAATGGTGTGATTATTCACTTACTATCTCTTGCCAAGAGTCTGAGGAACCAACAAACAACCTATGAGAGAAGGAGACAGCATTTTGGGTGGTAGTGTTATGTGGAGAACACCATTCAAGAGTATAGAATCACATGTCAAATGAGACCTCATTTGTCCCTTTTCCCTCTCTGTTCTATCCTGTTCGTGGAGGACCCAGAAGAAACTAGAACAGTAGGGGGAAAGGAACGAATGAACAGGACAAAAGGACAGGTCATTTGACATTTATTATCGCCATAAATTCAGGAGCCTGGGCCAGTCCAGAGCAGAGGAAGAAATGTGAAGATTTAAATGAGATATGAGATAAAAGTATGATTTACACTGGACTGAGTTTCTTCACACCTGAACGAGATCTAGAATTCTTTGATGGGACACAAGTTTCTTCCTTTGCTTGGTTGGTGTTGGCAAAGAGGGAAACCAAACAATGATTAAGATAGGGTGTCAAACCCCATTTCACATCAAGTAACATTCTTAGGATTTTTGTTTCCTTTGACGATGAAGCAGCTTCTACATTTATAAACATTGAAACTCTGAAATCTTACATTTGAGTCTGTGTTCAACCGTTTTGTTTCCTTTAAATGTTACTTTTGAGTCTTTTGATCTTAAAGACATTATTCATTCTCTAGATGTTTTGAGCCAGGCTTTGTATTTACATTATTCATAGCTTCCCAATTTATCCTTTTTTATCTTTCATATTCTTTCAATTAGCTGATTCCCTAGATTTATCATTCATCAAAATAGGAATAAAAGTGCTACACTGACAATTTTGTGTGTGTGTGTGTATTGTGTGTGTGTGTTCCTAACTTTGAAAGTCATTCATGTGTTATAAAAGTTTTAAAGGACACTGAATTTAGCCAGCAATCCTGTTCTAATTATTATTTTGATATCAATCTTTAGTTCTAACAGTTGTATCTCTCATCACTAGAACTTACTATTGCATGTTTTCAGATCAGTTTTATTTGTCTGTCCATTGATTCAACATATATTTAGTAAACTTCTTGTCAGCCACATGTGATACCAGGTAAACCAAGAGAAACATTACTGCTATTATATAAAGGAAGTCAATAAACGAATGGTAATAATTACAAACATGTTTTAAAAGAGTTTGTCATTTTAGACAAGAAAATTTTAAAAAAAATAACAAAACATTTTGAAGGCAGAACACACATATATCAGAAACTTGATGGTTAGGGTCATTTTTGCTCCCTATAAGACAGATAATGTATATATTCATCAAACATATACTAAGGGTTGCTTTAGTTTGCTTTGCGCTGCTGTAACAGAATACCTAAGACTGGGTCATTTATAGAACATAGATTTATTTCATGTAGTTCTGGGTCTAAGAAGTCCAAGATCTAGGGGCTACGTGTGGTGAGGGCTTTCTGCTGTACCATCACATGATGGAAGGCATCACATGCTGAGAGAGCACGTGAGAGAAGGAGAATACAGAATTGCTTTTTGGCAAACCCACTCTCACAATAATGAACTCCCTCCTGAGTTACATTAATCCATTCATGAAAGCAGATCCCTTATGACGCAGTCATCTCTCATAGGCCTCCCTTCTCAATATTGTTGCTTTGGGGATTACATTTCCAACACATGCACTTGGCGGCACACATTCAACCTATGGCAGTGACTTAGAATAACTCAGATAGAAGGAGCCAAAACACAATGTGTCTTTCATCTTAGTCTATTTAGTCCCTATTTGGTTTAATTTTCTGACGAAAGAGAAATTGGAAATATACATTATTTATAACACAGTGATAATCCTGACTTTAGGGGCATTACTACAAGTCAGATCAAAGCCAATACATGGGAATTTCAAAAATAAAACATATTCATGAATTTTAAATAAAATATTTGAAATAAGTATAGTAGAATATGTTTATATTTGAGACTATTTGAGATTATGAACATTAAATTTCATCATATTTTTGGAAGGTAATATTGATCCAATTATTTATTGAAATAGAAGCCTCCTCCACTACTTGCTGATGTTCACATTTATAAAACTTGATCAAGCAGGTAGTAGTAAACGCTTCCTGTATTCTCTGTTGCACATGAAGTTTGTCTGAGCACATTTATCTAAACTTAATATACCTCCTATCAAGTTTATATTTTTAAAATCCAGATGAGCATTATTGAAGGAATCAGGTCTTTATTTCCATTATTGAAGGAATTGGATCTTTATTTTTCTCAATCCTTTGGAAAGTTTAGGAAAATAATTTGCTCATATTTCCCAGATATTGACTAGTACCTTTCATTTTGCCTTTGTTTTTTAGAATAGTTCAGCCGTCCCTGATTTAATGTGTTTTTTACTCTCTTGCCTGGATGACATTTTAGTAGTTTTTAATTTATCTGTTTTAATAATAATCATGGAGAAAACATTATTAAATATAACAAATATTAGGTTTATCTCCACAACAATTTAGCCATTTAAGCCATGCATATTTTGTGTATTTTCATCTGCATCTCAGAAAACAAATCACTATCATAAAATCATATGTAGAAAAAACACAAGCATCTTAAATGGTAGTCATTTCCATCACAGTTTTTGAAAACCAAGAAAACTGAACTGCAAATAATATCTTTTGAATTAGATAAACATATACTGCAGAAGTTTCCAAAATCTTTACCCTAATTTGAATTGATTTGAAATTTACAGTGGGAAAAACTCCTCTAATAATATACAGACTCCATGTAAAGGATCTAAAAAATGACATGAGTCCTATGAGTTCGTGTCACAATGCTTTGCTCTTTTAGTCTGCTTTTGAGCATTCTCTCACAAATGGTACTAATTATGTTTATTGATGCACGTATATACTAATGAATATTATCTGTGGTCTTGCACATACCTGGCATAGGAAAGGATACTGCTTCCTACTCCTTACACAGAGGATTTGGTTTTACAAACTCGTGTTCTACACTGATGTGAGTAGAGAGGGCAGAACCAGCATTTCCTTTCACAATGGAAAGACACACATGCATGTGTGCACACACGTGCACATACACACAAACACACACGTGCAAATACATATGCAATCTCCATGATCAATGTGATTGTCATTGAAAACATAGGCTGGACTAAGAAATTGAAATTTTCAAACCCAAATTTGTCTTCCTTGGAATGTTTTACCTACTGACTCTCCGTATTTAATTTGTACCTTAACGTCAGTCTATGTTCTCTCTTTTAAAGGTAGAATATTAAACATGTAGACTAAAGGAAAAGGAAGTGGAGGAGAAGGAGAAGGAAAAATCTGAGAAACAGAGGTCTTATATCAGTGAGGTAAAATCTAACATTGCTTATTACTATTTGAGTAAAAAGTAATTGTGCAGAGTAACAAATACAAAACAATTCAAAGCAAAATAAACACATTTGAATCCTCTTTCAGTCTCCTGGTATCAAAAATTTCTGCTTACCTTTAAGCACAGTTACCTCTAATTTTAATAAAAGCTAAAAATCACTTTGAGAAGTAGACATATTCAAGTTCTATATCTTTACATGCGCATTTTTCTGTATGTATATTACATTTCACTATAAACTTTAAAGAAAACTATGAGACAGATTCTACATAGTGATATTATATTTAGTAACATCATTTCCCAATGTGTTTACAAATCCTCTCAGTAATACTAAATATACATCGAATGTGTAAATTTTTTTAAAATTATCAATAAAACTTATCCATGTATCTTATTATGTAGAATTTTTGTCTACTTGCCTGTTACGTGTTAGTTTATTTCTACTTGTTTTGTGGCTTCAAAGTGTAAGTTCTCAAATTGGCTTCATGTAATCAGGAGCCAGAATACTCAGCTGACTACACTCTGTACTTTATAAGGTTCACCAATGTTAAAATTATTATATGTGTACTTTTACCTCAATACATTTTAAAACTTCATTTATTTTCTAGTTTACATTTCATCATTAGGATTTAGCAAGCTCCATGACTTGAAATAAGTCACTGAGTTTCAAGTGTCCAAATAAAATTACAAGGAAAGATAAGTTGCTTTCTTGTGATGTTAAGATGTTTCAGAAAACAGAGCTGCCAATTATTATTATTATTATTATTATTATTTTGACTCCTGTACTAATGTGATAGATAGATACTACCACCTCAGCTTCAGGTGTGAGCCACTATGCCTAGCAAATATTATCTTTTGAATATTTGTCTTTCTTCCTATAAATGACATAATGAGAAAGTTCTCTGAGAAATTTAATTGGTAAACAAAACACAACAAAATTCATTCTCGCAGGCAAATTTTTAACAGATGTAAATAAAATCACAATTTTGTACATCTCAATATAAACAATAGAGTTTCAATATTTGACATAATAAGATTAGACTTTCAAATAGCAAGACAGAAATTCTGTTATTTAAACAATGCATTTTTAGTGAGCATGGAAGAAAAGATTAAACTGACTAGTTATCAAAAAATAAAAAGTAAAACTGTATCAATAGTAGGATATTAAATTTAAAATACTGCATACTTTTATAATATTGTGGTTAAAAGATACATATTTTATTAGTGAAAGTGCTAAGCCAATACAATAATTTTGAAAAGCAATTTTAAATTTTCATATGCAATTATACATTTTTAAATTTCACACTAATTACAGACTTACAATAAGTTTTTTATAACAACTTGTAGCAATATATTTTAAGAGCTATCAAGTGTCTCTATGCCTTGATCCACTAATTTCACTGTATTAACATTTACCATTGGAAAACAGAGTAAGCAGAGAAACAAAATCAGTGAATATATCCATGCCAATATAATTGATAGTAGCTACAATTTGGAACACAAAGATAAGTGCAAAAATATACTTTTAAATAGATTCAATATACATGTAATTAAAAAACAATTCTGAAGGCTGCAGAATGAGGAAAATTCTTATGATATATTAAGTATAATTTTTAAACTAAAATGATACTACTATTATCATAACAGCTATGGAAATATGCATAACCTAGGATAAGAATAGGACAGGAAGGTAAAACTATACACTTATTTGTTAGGTTCTTGCTTTCTTTTTTTCCCTGTAATATAAATTGCAAATATCATCAGAGACAAAATCTACTGAATGGCTGTATTTTAATAAGTGCTATATTTATATTATAACATTTTATTGATGCTCAGCTCAGGATGCAAATTAAAATTATAACTGACAACAGCTTGTTTTTTTCTTCCTTAATGGGATACACAATTCTGGTTAATTTTCAATTGATAGGAATTTGGATTAAGAGAAATATTGCCTGTGGTTTATTCATTATTTTTGGTAAAATAAGTGAGCCTCAGAATGATTTACTATTTTACGCAAGATTTCATAGTCAGTTATGTGGCTGAAATGACATGTGAATCCAGTCATATCTAATTTCAAAGCCCTCTATTTGTCCACCAAGAAGAAATGTGAAATAAATAAATCTGTGTAATAGATTCCATAGACTATTTTATCAAGAAGACATACAAGACCTGCCAAGACCTGCCAATATGAGTGATATTTGTATCTGTAACGTTTTATCTGTAGGTCCAAGGCATTTTCCTCTCAGCACACACATGTGCACACACAGAAACACATGCAGACACTCACACATTAAATATACTTTTGTGCATATTTTAATAATTATTTTGAAGACAAATTGAGAAAAGTATGCCAGAGGTTGCTGGTCACACACATTTTTTTAAAAAATTGTGTGATTCTTATTTATTTTATTCATTTCAAATTGCACATGCTCATACTTCTATATTTCTACTTAGAAGTATCTTAGTACTGCAATAATGCTATTTTTTTTTTTCAGATGAAATAATTTTTTTATTTTTTTATTTTTTTTTATTTTTTATTTTTTATTTATTTTTTTAATTTATTTATTATTATTAAACTTTAAGTTGTAGGGTACATGTGCACAACGTGCAGGTTTGCTACATATGTATACTTGTGCCATGTTGGTGTGCTGCACCCATCAACTCGTCATTTACATCAGGTATAACTCCCAATGCAATCCCTCCCCCCTCCCCCCTCCCCATGATAGGCCCCGGTGTGTGATGTTCCCCTTCCCCAGTCCAAGTGATCTCATTGTTCAGTTCCCGCCTATGAGTGAGAACATGCGGTGTTTGGTTTTCTGTTCTTGTGATAGTTTGCTAAGAATGATGGTTTCCAGCTGCATCCATGTCCCTACAAAGGACGCAAACTCATCCTTTTTTATGGCTGCATAGTATTCCATGGTGTATATGTGCCACATTTTCTTAATCCAATCTGTCACTGATGGACATTTGGGTTGATTCCAAGTCTTTGCTATTGTGAATAGTGCTGCAATAAACATACGTGTGCATGTGTCTTTATAGCAGCATAATTTATAATCCTTTGGGTATATACCCAGTAATGGGATGGCTGGGTCATATGGTACATCTAGTTCTAGATCCTTGAGGAATCTCCATACTGTTTTCCATAATGGTTGAACTAGTTTACACTCCCACCAACAGTGTAAAAGTGTTCCTATTTCTCCACATCCTCTCCAGCACCTGTTGTTTCCTGACTTTTGAATGATCGCCATTCTAACTGGTGTGAGATGGTATCTCATTGTGGTTTTGATTTGCATTTCTCTGATGGCCAGTGATGATGAGCATTTTTTCATGTGTCTGTTGGCTGTATGAATGTCTTCTTTTGAGAAATGTCTGTTCATATCCTTTGCCCACTTTTTGATGGGGTTGTTTGTTTTTTTCTTGTAAATTTGTTTGAGTTCTTTGTAGGTTCTGGATATTAGCCCTTTGTCAGATGAGTAGATTGCAAAAATTTTCTCCCATTCTGTAGGTTGCCTGTTCACTCTGATGGTAGTTTCTTTTGCTGTGCAGAAGCTCTTTAGTTTAATGAGATCCCATTTGTCAATTTTGGCTTTTGCTGCTGTTGCTTTTGGTGTTTTAGACATGAAGTCTTTGCCCATGCCTATGTCCTGAATGGTACTACCTAGGTTTTCCTCTAGGATTTTTATGGTATTAGGTCTAACATTTAAGTCTCTAATCCATCTTGAATTAATTTTCGTATAAGGAGTAAGGAAAGGATCCAGTTTCAGCTTTCTACTTATGGCTAGCCAATTTTCCCAGCACCATTTATTAAATAGGGAATCCTTTCCCCATTTCTTGTTTCTCTCAGGTTTGTCAAAGATCAGATGGCTGTAGATGTGTGGTATTATTTCTGAGGACTCTGTTCTGTTCCATTGGTCTATATCTCTGTTTTGGTACCAGTACCATGCTGTTTTGGTTACTGTAGCCTTGTAGTATAGTTTGAAGTCAGGTAGCGTGATGCCTCCAGCTTTGTTCTTTTGACTTAGGATTGTCTTGGAGATGCGGGCTCTTTTTTGGTTCCATATGAACTTTAAAGCAGTTTTTTCCAATTCTGTGAAGAAGCTCATTGGTAGCTTGATGGGGATGGCATTGAATCTATAAATTACCTTGGGCAGTATGGCCATTTTCATGATATTGATTCTTCCTATCCATGAGCATGGTATGTTCTTCCATTTGTTTGTGTCCTCTTTTATTTCACTGAGCAGTGGTTTGTAGTTCTCCTTGAAGAGGTCCTTTACATCCCTTGTAATTTGGATTCCTAGGTATTTTATTCTCTTTGAAGCAATTGTCAATGGAAGTTCATTCCTGATTTGGCTCTCTGTTTGACTGTTACTGGTGTATAAGAATGCTTGTGATTTTTGCACATTAATTTTGTATCCTGAGACTTTGCTGAAGTTGCTTATCAGCTTAAGGAGATTTGGGGCTGAGACAATGGGGTTTTCTAAATATACAATCATGTCATCTGCAAACAGGGACAATTTGACTTCTTCTTTTCCTAACTGAATCCCCTTGATTTCTTTCTCTTGCCTGATTGCCCTAGCCAGAACTTCCAACACTATGTTGAATAGGAGTGGTGAGAGAGGGCATCCCTGTCTTGTGCCAGTTTTCAAAGGGAATTTTTCCAGTTTTTGCCCATTCAGTATGATATTGGCTGTGGGTTTGTCATAAATAGCTCTTATTATTTTAAGGTACATTCCATCAATACCGAATTTATTGAGCCTTTTTAGCATGAAGGGCTGTTGAATTTTGTTAAAAGCCTTTTCTGCATCTATTGAGATAATGATGTGGTTCTTGTCTTTGGTTCTGTTTATATGCTGGATTATGTTTATTGATTTGCGAATGTTGAACCAGCCTTGCATCCCAGGGATGAAGCCCACTTGATCATGGTGGATAAGCTTTTTGATGTGTTGCTGAATCTGGTTTGCCAGTATTTTATTGAGGATTTTTGCATCGATGTTCATCAGGGATATTGGTCTAAAATTCTCTTTTTTTGTTGTGTCTCTTCCAGGCTTTGGTATCAGGATGATGTTGGCCTCATAAAATGAGTTAGGGAGGATTTCCTCTTTTTCTATTGATTGGAATAGTTTCAGAAGGAATGGTACCAGCTCCTCCTTGTACCTCTGGTAGAATTCAGCTGTGAATCCATCTGGTCCTGGACTTTTTTTGGTTGGTAGGCTATTAATTATTGCCTCAATTTCAGAGCCTGCTATTGGTCTATTCAGGGATTCAACTTCTTCCTGGTTTAATCTTGGAAGAGTGTAAGTGTCCAGGAAATTATCCATTTCTTCTAGATTTTCCAGTTTATTTGCGTAGAGGTGTTTATAGTATTCTCTGATGGTAGTTTGTATTTCTGTGGGGTCGGTGGTGACATCCCCTTTATCATTTTTAATTGTGTCGATTTGATTCTTCTCTCTTTTCTTCTTTATTAGTCTTGCTAGTGGTCTGTCAATTTTGTTGATCTTTACAAAAAACCAACTCCTGGATTCATTGATTTTTTTGGAGGGTTTTTTGTGTCTCTATCTCCTTCAGTTCTGCTCTGATCTTAGTTATTTCTTGCCTTCTGCTAGCTTTCGAATGTGTTTGCTCTTGCTTCTCTAGTTCTTTTAATTGCAATGTTAGAGTGTCAATTTTAGATCTTTCCTGCTTTCTCTTGTGGACATTTAGTGCTATAAATTTCCCTCTACACACTGCTTTAAATGTGTCCCAGAGATTCTGGTATGTTGTATCTTTGTTCTCATTGGTTTCAAAGAACATCTTTATTTCTGCCTTCATTTCGTTATGTACCCAGTAGTCATTCAGGAGCAGGTTGTTCAGTTTCCATGTAGTTGAGCGGTTTTGATTGAGTTTCTTAGTCCTGAGTTCTAGTTTGATTGCACTGTGGTCTGAGAGACAGTTTGTTATAATTTCTGTTCTTGTACATTTGCTGAGGAGTGCTTTACTTCCAATTACGTGGTCAATTTTGGAGTAAGTACGATGTGGTGCTGAGAAGAATGTATATTCTGTTGATTTGGGGTGGAGAGTTCTACAGATGTCTATTAGGTCTGCTTGCTGCAGAGATGAGTTCAATTCCTGGATATCCTTGTTAACTTTCTGCCTCGTTGATCTGTCTAATGTTGACAGTGGAGTGTTGAAGTCTCCCATTATTATTGTATGGGAGTCTAAGTCTCTCTGTAAGTCTCTAAGGACTTGCTTTATGAATCTGGGTGCTCCTGTATTGGGTGCATATATATTTAGGATAGTTAGCTCTTCCTGTTGAATTGATCCCTTTACCATTATGTAATGGCCTTCTTTGTCTCTTTTCATCTTTGATGGTTTAAAGTCTGTTTTATCAGAGACTAGTATTGCAACCCCCGCTTTTTTTTTGTTCTCCATTTGCTTGGTAAATCTTCCTCCATCCCTTTATTTTGAGCCTATGTATGTCTCTGCGTGTGAGATGGGTCTCCTGAATACAGCAGACTGATGGGTCTTGACTCTTTATCCAGTTTGCCAGTCTGTGTCTTTTAATTGGAGCATTTAGTCCATTTACATTTAAGGTTAAGATTGTTATGTGTGAACTTGATCCTGCCATTATGATATTAACTGGTTATTTTGCTCGTTAGTTGATGCAGTTTCTTCCTAGTCTTGATGCTTTAAAGAATTGTCACTTAACTAATAGAGTATCTTTTTAAACATTGACTTTTTTGTTTGTGTTTGCTACCACAGCAACTTTCATATATCTTTATTAAGATATTTGTAGATTTGAATCGTAATAATTATTTTCTCTACTTGTTTCTTTTCTTTTTTTTGGAAGAGGGCCAAATGCTCACTCACCCACAAGCGATGACAGCCAAAAGATGCTCAATACATATATATTAAGTGAAATAATAATGTTAGATGTTAATGTGTCTAACATTGGACTGCTTCATGCTGAATTTCAGTATGATATTATAACCTCAACCAAATATAAAACTAAATACAACAAGTTTTGAAATTTATGTCTTTGGCGAAGTCTCTTAAAGGCAAGGATGAAGCAGAAAATCCGCAAAACATACAGCAAAACTTTCCAAAAATAATATTTTCTATCTTGTTCCAAATTCCCACAAAGCATACGTGTTGATACTGATCATTTCTCTCTAGGTTAATCTCTAGCTTACGCTATCTTTTTCTCTATATAACTTAGTCTCTTCCTGATTCATTATCCATTTTGTGTGCTCTAGAAGAATTCTGTGTTTTTTAAAATGTAAATTAATCTAGTATTTCTTTCTAATTTTGTTCTACCAATTTAAATAAAATAAATGTACTTAAAAAGTTTAGATAACCAGTAGGCAAAAAAAAAAAAAAAAAAAAAAAAAAAAAAAAAAAAAAAATTATCAGAAAGCTCTCAGTGTGTAAAACTATAAATGTGCTAATTTTTTACTTATTTTTTCTAAGTCACAGAATGCATACCGAATAAATAGATTGTGCTATATACTTTTTATTTCCTTTGATTTTTAGGCCTAATTTGAAGGGATCTGATAAATTCATGAAAAACCCTGGAATATATTTCTTTTCTCTAACAAGGTGCCCAGTAAGGAGAATTTGTTTTGTTCTATTTTGTTTTATATATTATTGTTGTTAATGTGGATTTTTATGGGGGAAAGGAGCTTTACCAGCTTTGGAAGTGACTTTGTTTCAGTAAAATTACACTTTAGAAGCCAAAAGCACAGTGTTTTATTATTTGACAAACAGTGCAAAGACAATCTGGAACCTGAAAACTGAACTAATCGTTTTTAATATAGTAAATTGTGTTTATATGTGATTTCTGATAATAAACATTAGAAGTATATTTTTCTCCAAAATAGATTTGGACTAGACTACTGTTTTCATTCACATAAATTTACATTAATTTTGAAAAACTCAAACATCTAACAATTTATTCTAAAATTTTAGGGTTACTGTATTTTGGGGCATGGAGTTTAACCACATCCTATAGCAGCATGTAAGAATGTTCACTGATGTATTTATAATATATTTCTCCTGGCATCATAACTGTTAGCACTGTCATTTTTTACTCCTACTCCTGCTGGCTCTCAGATTGAAGAAAGAAAAGACGTTTTACCTCTGGAAAGTGAGTGCTGCACATAAGGCAAAATATGACCAAGGGGCATGAGGACTAACCCCTGGACATTTCTTATTAGGGGGCATGAACTAGCCCTCACATATAAAAACTTGTTCAAACTAATAAAGATATAAGCCTAAGATTTTAGGGCCATTTGATGGCTTGTACTCTGTCATCTTAGGAAAACTACATTCCCCAAAATTCCCTTGACTGAATAGTTCTGGTTTAGAATTGGTAACAGCAACAACAAAAAATACGTGCAGGTCTTGGAAAGTAGAAGGAATTAGAAACCATTATGCCATCAGGGTTGGTGTGGGCATACAACGCCACTGAAGCTCACAAACATCTCTGATATACCAGTTTCGAAGTGATATGTATGCTCAGCTATGTGATGGAAGTCAGGAACAGTTCACTCATTCCATCGACACTAGAGGCAGCTAGAAACCAATGTTGGTTTCAGGTTGTTTTTGCTCTCTCCAATTCATGTCGAGCTTTTCTTTCCAAATGTCAGTCATGAAGGCTTATTGCAACTTCAGCAGCAACAATCTGCCATGCTTTTCTTTGCCTATCTTTTCTTTCGTACAAAGCTTAATCTCTATAAAACATGCTTTCTTCCTTATCATCAGTGGTGGTTCTGCTTTCCTAATGAAATCCTGACTGGCATATGTTTGTGGGATAGTAGGATAGGCAGCTATGCTCAGCTTTCTATTTTTTATTGTTTCAGAAATTTGTACAATGTTTTAAATATACAATATGACCTTAACAAAACTTCTAGGAAGTTAAGGGAAGCAGCTTGATTCATATGTGAAGCGAAAAGTACAGACAATTCCAACTGCCTGGAGTTAAAGGTTAAGAAGTTCTGCTAAGTGGTCTGATAGCTTCAGTTAGCAACATGGAGAGTTTATGAAAGGAGAGGCAATAAGAAAATATGAACATAGATTTGTAATACCTGTAAGTGTTTTTATTAGTTTTCTATTGATGCTATAAGAAATCACTACATATTTAATGGCATAAGAAACAAAAATTTATTATTTTACAGATACAGAAGTCCTACACAGGTTTCACTGTATAGTGACACATCAAGGTATCAGCCAGACCATGCTCCTTCTGAAGGCTGTAGGAGGAAATCAGTTTCCTCCCTTTTCAATTTCTATAAGCATCCACGTCCTTAGTATATTAGAATGTTCTTGCATTACTGTAAGGAAATACCTGAGGCCGGGTAATTTATAAAGAAAAAAGGTTTATTTGGTCTTACAGTTCTGCAGGCTGTGCATGAAGAATAGTGCCAACATCTGCTTCGGGTGAGGGCCTCAGGAAGCTTACAATCATGCACGAAGGTAAAGGGGAATGCACATGTTATGTGGCGAGAGAGGGAGCAAAAGAGAGAAGAGAGAGTTCCAAAACTCCTTCAAACAACCAGACCTCGCATGAACTAACTGAGCAAAAACACATTTATTACCAAAGAGATGATGCTAAACATTCATTAAGGGTCCCTCCTATGATCCAATCGCCCTCCCACTAGGCACTGCCTCCAATATTGGGATCACAGTTCAACATGAAATTTGTAGGAGACAATATCCAAACCATATCACTTTCCATATGCCCCTCTTCAGTCATTTTCAAAGCCAGATATGTTGTATCTTCCTCTGACTTAAACCAGAAAAAGTTTTTCCCTTGGAGGATCCATGTGATTAGATTGGCCAACCTGGATAAACTCAGATAATCTTCCCATCTCGAGATCTTTAACCTTGTTCACACCTACAGAGACCCTTTGCCATGTAAAGCAGCATTTCTTCAGGTTTTGAAGAGTAGGATGTAGACACCTTTGGGGTAGGGAGGAATTATTCTGCCTATCACAGTGTTCAAAGGATTCATATAAACCATTTATGATGAAAAAAATCTTAGAGAAACGCTAGAATTCTTATCTGTCATAGAAGACTTATGCTTTGGATATACTCTGCTTTGAAATCTAATAAAAGTAGGACCTTAGACTTGAAAATTAACTTAAAAATTAGCAATAGTTGTTTTGTTTTGTTTTGTTTTCAGGTTTTTTTTTCCCCTAAATGAGGAGATATTTATTATTTTATGTTGTTTTCATTATTGCTTTAAGTGTATAGTGTAAATGTGCTTCAAGTCTTGAATGAGATTATAAAATCAGGGAAGTGAACGAATTAAATGTTTAAAAATATTGCACATATTTCCATATAAAACCCTGTTTTATGTAAGCCAAGGAAAAGTAGTTAGTATTATCTTAATATTTTTGTATATTTCAATTATTTATACTTGTATGAACCTAGTTAATGAAAAGCTTTTTATTTGTTCTTAAATCAAGAGAATTAATATTGTGCATATATTTGTAAATTCTGGGGCCTTAGTTATAATAAGAATGTTACATTCATAATGAGCAGCTATTTTTATAATCTGCTCTAACCTACGTTTGCCACTTTAAGGGGATAAACACATTCATCTACCAAGTAAATTGTAAGTCTTACATAATTTTGACCCCAACAGTTCTTGGATGATAACTTTTAAAACAAATGTATATATATCCCTCTTTAGTCAACAGAAAGAGTCTTAATTGAATTTCATAGTGAAGAAATGTAAAATAAATGTGATTTTAATTTAAAATTTTAGGTAAATGACATGCAAACAACTTCCAATTTTCTTTAATAGCATTCCAGAGTTTTGCAATCTCAAAAAATATTGGGTCAATCAATGATTCATGGAAAATTTCACTTTAAGTACTTTAAGACATATGATTTAAACTAACAATTCACAAAAATCTGAAACAATGCATTTGAGGCCTGTTATGTTTTTCCAAATATAAATTATCTCTATTATTTTTTTTCCAATAATGCCCTGAGATAGGTATTAAATGCAACATGGTACAAATGATTACTATGAGACTCTAGAGTTTAATAAACCTCTTCAGACCGAGAATTCTAATGACTTTAAACCTGGTGACTTTCTTACCACACCAACCATTTTAGTTTTTCTAAGGAGAATCTGTTATGAGCTGTCAGTCTGTAGCTCCTGCAGAGGCTTTGCTTCCTTTCTGGCATTCTTCTCTCATCCACTAGATGAAAGGAAGAGGTATTTGCTTTCTGTTTATAGTATGTTACTCCTCTTATGCTATGTTTGTCTTTATCTCCGAATTACTCATTGGATACCTCTGGGTCCTGAGTCATCTAACAAAATACACTTTGTGTAGATAATTTTTTTTATCTTCTTAAAACCATTTTAATGCACCTATTTAACTAAAAATTCCCTTCCCAGTGGATTTATTATATGCTACTGAGAGTTCAATAAATGAGAAATTTGCTATTCATTAAGGTAACTTAATTTTTTTAAATTTTACTTTAAGTTCTGGGATGCATGTGCTGAATATAAAAGTTTGTTACATAGGTATACATGAGCCATGATGGTTTGCTGCACCCATCGACCCATCATCCAGGTTTTATGCCCTGCATGCTTTAGGCATTTGTCCTAATGCTCTCCTTCCCCTTGCTCCCACCCCCTGAAATGCCCCCATGTGTGATGTTCCCCTCCCTGTGTCCATGTGTTCTCGTTGTTCTACTCTCACTTATAAATGAGAACAAAGGGTATTTGATTTTCTGTTCCTGTGTTAGTTTGCTGAGGATGATGGTTTCCAGTTTCAACAATGTTTCTGCAAAAGACATGAACTCATTCTTTTTACGGCTGCATAGCATTCCGTGGTGTATATGTACCATATTTTCTTTATCCAACCTGTCTTTGATGGACATTTGGGTTGGTTCCACGTCTTTGCTATTGTAAATAGTGCAGCAATAAACATATGGGTGCATGTGTCCTTATAGTAGAATGATTTAATATCTTTTGGGTATATACCCAGTAATGGGATTGCTGGGTCAAATGGTACTTCTGGTTCTAGATCCTTGAGGAATTGCCACGCTGCCTTCCACAATTGTTGAACTAATTTACACTTCCACCAACACTGTAAAAGTGTTCTTATTCTCCACAGCCTCACCAACATCTGTTGTCTCCTGCTTTTTTAATTATCGCTATTCTAACTGGCATGCGATGGTATCTCATCGTGGTTTTGATTCACATTTCTCTAATGACCAGTGATGATGAGCTTTTTCTTATGTTTGCCACGTAAATGTCTTTTTTTGAGAAGTGTCTGTTCATATCCTTCGCCTACTTTTTGATCGGGTTTTGCTTTTTCTTGTAAACTTGTTTAAGTTTCTTGTAGATTCTGGATATTAGACCTTTGTCAGATGGATAGGTTGCAAAATTTTCCCCCTATTCATAGGTTGCCTTTTCACTCAGATTATAGTTTATTTTGCCATGCAGAAGCAGTTTAGTTTAATTAGAACCCGTTTGTCAATTTTGGCTTTCATTGCAATTGCTTTTGGTGTTTTAGTCCTGAAGTCTTTGTCCAAGCCTATGTCCAGAATGATATTGTGTAGATTTTCTTCTAGGGTTTTTATGGCTTTAGGGTTTACATTTAAGTCTTTAATGCATCTTGAGTTATTTGTGTATAAGTTGTGAGTAAGGAGTACAGTTTCAGTTTTCTGCATATAGCTAGCCTGTTTTCCCAGCACCATTTATTAAATAGGGAATCCTTTCCCCATTGCTTGTTTTTGTCAGGTTTGTCGAAGATCAGATGGTTGCAAATGTGTGGTGTTATTTCTGAGTCCTCTGTTCTGTTCCATTGGTCTATATGTCTGTTTTGACACCAGTACCATGCTGTTTTGGTTACTGTAGCCTCATAGTATAGTCTGAAGTCAGGTAGTATTATGCCTCCAGCTTTGTTCTTTTTGCTTAGGATTGTCTTGGTTATACGGGTTCTTTTTTGGTTCCATATGAAGTGTAAAAAATTTTTTTTTCTAGTTCTGTGAAGAAAGTCAGTGGTACCTTGATGTGAATAGCATTGAATCCATAAAGTACTTTGGACAGTATAGGAATGCTTGTGATTTTTGCACATTAATTTTATATCCTGAGAGTTTGCTGAAGTTGCTTATCAGCTTAAGGAGTTTTGGGGCTGAGACAACGGGGTTTTCTAAATATACAATCATGTCATCTGCAAGCAGAGACAATTTGATTTCTTCTCTTTCTATTTGAATACCTTTTATTTCTTTTTCTTGCCTGATTGCCCTGGCCAGATCTTCCCATACTATGTTGAATAGGAGTGTTGAGAGAGGGAATCCTTTTCTTGTGCCAGTTGTCAAAGGGAATGCTTCCAGGTTTTCCCCATTCAGTATGATATTGGATATGGGTTTGTCATAAAAAGCTCTTGTTATTTTGAGATAGGTTTGATTGATATCTAGTGTATTGAGAGTTTTTAGTACGAAGGGATGTTGCGGCCTTTTATTAAAGGCCTTTTCTGTGTCTATTGAGGTAATCATGTATTTTTTTGTCATTGATTTTGTTTATGTGACAGATTACATTTATTGATTTGCATATGTTGAAGCAGCCTTGCCTCCCAGGGATGAAGTCGACTTGATCGTGGTGGATAAGCTTTTTAATGTGCTGTTGGATTTGGTTTGCCAGTATTTTATTGAGGATTTTTGCATCGATGTTCATCAGGGATATTGGCCTGAAATTTTCGTTGTTTGTTGTTGTTGTTGTTGTTGTTGTTGTTGTGTCTCTGCTAGGTTTTGGTATCAGAATGAGGCTGGACTCATAAAATGAGTTAGGGAGGAGTCACTTTTTCTATCGTTTAGAGTAGTTTCAGGAAGGAATGGCACCAGCTCCTCTTTGTACCTCAGATGGAATTTGACTGTGAATCTGTCTTGTCCCAGGGTTTTTTTTGACTGGTAGGCTATTAATTACTGCCTCAATTTCAGATCTTGTTATTGGTCTAGTCAGGGATTCGACTTCTTCCTGGTTTATCCTTGGGAGGTTGTATGTGTCCAGGAATTTATCCATGTCTTCTAGACTTTCTAGTTTATTTGCAGAGAGGTATTTATAGTATTCTTTGATGGTAGTTTCTATGTCTGTGGGATCAGTGGTGATATCCCCTTTATCATTTTTTACTGTGTCTGTTTGATTCTTTTCTTTTCTTCTGTCTTAGTCTAGCTAGTGGTCTATTTAATTTTTTTCATTTTTTGAACCAAAAAAAAAAAAAAAACAGTTCCTGGATTCATTGATTTTTTCAAGGTTTTTTTTTTTTAAAAAATTTTTTCATTTCTCTATCTCCTTCAGTTCTGCTCTGATCTTAGTTATTTCTTGTCTTCTGCTAGCTTTTGAATTTGTTTGCACTTGCTTCTCTAGTTCTTTTAATTGTGATGTTTGTGTGGTGATTTCAGATCATTCCAGCTTTCTGACGTGGGTATTTAGTGCTATAAATTTCCCTCTTAACACTGCTTTCGCTGTGTACCAGAGATTCTTGTATGTGTTATCTTTGTTCTCATTGGTTTCAAATAACTTCTTTATTTCTGTGTTAATTTTGTTATTTACCCAGTAGTCATTTAGGAGCAGGATGTTCAATTTCCATCTAGTTGTGTGGTTTTGAGTGAGTTTCTTAATCCTGAGTTCTAATTTGTTAGACTGTGGTCTGAGAGACTGTTTTTTATTATTTCCATTCTTTTGTATTTGCTGAGGAGTTTTTTACTTCCAATTGCATGGTCAATTTTAGAATAACTGTGATGTGGTGTTGAGAATTATGTATATTCTGTTGATTCGGGCTGGAGACTTCTATAGATGCCTATTATGTCTATATGTCCATAGCTGAGTTTAAGTTCTGAATATCCTTGTTACTTTTCTGCCTCACTGATCTGTCTAATATTGACAGTGGGGAATTAAAATCTCCTACTATTATTGTGTGGGAGTCCAAGTCTCTTAGTAGGTCTCTAAGAATCTGGATGCTCCTGTATTGGGTGCATGCATATTTAGGATAATTAGCTCTTCTTGTTGCATTGATCCCTTTACCGTTATGTAATGACTTCTTCTGTCTTTTTTGATCTTTGTTAGCTTAAAGTCTGTTTTATCAGAGACTAAAATTACACCCTCTGTTTTTTTTTTTTTTTTTTTTTTTTTTTTTTTTTCTTTCCGTTGCTTGGTAAATATTCCTCCATAATTTATTTTGGGTCTGTGTGTTTGCATGTGAGATTGGTCTCCTGAATACAGCACATGGATGGGTCTTGACTCTTTATCCAATTTGCCAGTCTGTATATTTTAATTGGGACATTTATCTCATTACATTTAAGGTTAATATTGTTATGTGTGAACATGATCCTGTCATCATGATGCTAGCTGCTTATTTCTCTCAATAGTTGATGCAGTGTCTTCATAGTGTCATTTGTCTTTATATTTTGGTGTGTTTTCGTAGTGGCTGGTACCAGATTTTCCCTTTTCCTATTCAGTGCTTCCTTCAGGAGTAGTATTTGTTACAAGTGACAAAATACCTCACCATTCACTTGTTTGGATAAAATCATGTTTTTCTTTTCTAGGAGACTCACAAAGACTTTATATCACATTGTTAAAAAAATATGGATGCATTTTACATTACTCAAAATGTATTAGATTTAAATGTTATATGAAATAATTTTAAATAAATTGGCAGATACATATAATGGAATATTATTTAAATTTTAAATAAACTGGCATATACATACATATATATATGTATATGAATATTATTTAACCAAAAAATGAAATAAATCCTGACATTTGTGACAGCATGGGTCAGCCTGGAGGGCATTATACTAAGAGCCATTTGTCCGAGTACAGGAAGACAAATGCTGTATAATCATATTAATATGTGGAATCTAAAGAAGTCTAATTCATGAAAACAGAGAGGAGAATGGTGGTTTCCAAGGGCTGGGAGGTGGGGGAAAAGGGAGGTCTTGGTGAAAAGGCACACACTTTATTTAGAAGATAAATAAATTCTGGGGTTATAATATACAACATGGTGACTGTAGCTAATAATTTTGCAAAAAAGAAAATATTTCTTTTCTGAACCTATACAGAAAGTTTGCTGACCCTTATATAGTACTTCTGAGAATCAGTTAAAAGATAAAAGAGCAAAGAATATGAGGCTTCAGTGGCATAAAAAACTCCACATGTCTTTTGGAATAATAAAACATAACCTATTCACTCATCTTTTCTACTGGACTGCAGTCTACAAGCTAACATTTAACTTCATACCACATGAGCTTTAATCAAATAGTAAATTGCATTTCAAATACCCGTATCTACTCCTGAATTATTATCTAGTCCTTGAGTATTCTTATTAACCATTGCCTCAGTAGATCATTGAAAGAACGTAATGTACTCTTTTTTGATTTCCAAGTTTGGGATAATTTTTCTTAATGCCACTGAAGTAAAAAATTCAATCAATCTTGAATCTCAATCAAGATCCAATCAAATTTAATCTTCTGGTTTCTGGTTTCTACTCTGTTATCTAATCATATCTCTGTCCTAATTTCATTATAATTGGTTTTGAAGGCAGTTGCTAAGGCACATACAAAATGTATAAAACATAGTATCATAAAAATTTTCATAGACATGATTCTTTCTTATCATTTTACTTTTCCATTCCTTGGGATATGACATAACCTTTAAACTGCTGGCACTTATTTTATTCTTCATAATGTAGAGTTATTTGCTACAGGTAAGGCTTTCTTATTAGGCTATAATACTTTGCATCGTAGCAGAGTCCACTATTATTACTGATTACTGCTTATTAAATTAGGTAGAGCTTTAATGCACACGGAGTTAAGTTTTGTAGATTTTTTGGTAAATAATCCTGCATCATATGAAACAGTGTGACATTTTGTAGACAAGTAGCAGGACTTCTCAAGTCTCTACTTCAATTACTTTAAGACAAGGTTCCATGTATTTGAAAATCTTTAACGTCTTCCAAAGATATTTTTCTCTTATGTTACATGTAAAACTATTTTATCGTCTTTGTGCTGCCTACTGAAGTGGAAACATTCTAAAAGTGTCTTTTTAAATATCATACCTCCTAAAGCAACAGAAATCATATTTGACCTCCTTTGCATTGCTGAAGCAAATACTACTATTTTAGTTAGTTTCCGTATTGCTATAAAGAACTTCCCAAGGCTGGGTAATTTATAAAGATGTTTAATTGACTCACAGTTTAACATGGCTGGGAAGGCCTCAGGAAAAATGCAATCATAGTGGAAGGTAAAGAGGAAGCAAGGCAGCTTCTTCACAAGGTAGGAAGAAAGAATACCAGTAGGAAGGAAGAATGTCAAGCAAAGGGGGAAGAACGCCTTATAAACAAACAAACAAACAAAAATGCAGATCTCCTGAGAACTCACTCACTGTCACAAGAACAGCATGGGGGAAATCACCTCCATGATTCAATTACCTCTACCTGATCTCCTCCTTGACATGTGGGGATTATGGGGATTACAATTGAAAATGAGATTTAGGTGGGGAAACAAAGCCTAACCATATCAACTACGGTGGCTATTTGTTATTTTCAATTCATTATTTAGTTTTTTTTTATGACATATATTTATGGATGCAAGTACCTATTATTGACAACAATATTATTCTGCTGATATATCTATCTGGTCATTGTTACCACCAACACACTAATAACATGTTTAGGTAAGAAGATACGTGTTTTTGTCAAAATAATTTTTATGCATCATTTTTCATAATGTATGATAATTCTAAACCATCAACAGATAATCCCAAGCACCATAAAAATTTATTATGTTTTGAATAATATTCAATATTTTTAAGATTCTTGATGATTATATAATGTTGAGTTTCAAATTTTCATGTGCCTAGTAATTATGTAAGAAAGTTGTGAATCATGAATCATGAATATGACAACGATCTATCTGCAGCTATTTAAGATTAGAAGTCAGCAAAGTATCCAGGGATCTACATCGCAACTGGACTCGAGGAGAATATATTGGAGGTTGTCTGACCTCAAACTGATAGAAATGCTGTAAAGTATGCATTTTCATAAGATTTTGAATGAGACTTTGAAAGTATTCCAAAGTCTTAGAACTGTGTGTTAAGCTATATTTTCTTTTTATATTTGAGAGTGGTAAATATTTCCAGTTTCACTAGATTTAAAATATTTAATATCATACATCTATTGAACTGATAATTCCTTCAACTGAATCTTCATAGGAATTTATTGGTCTAAGAATAGAAGCCCAAAAGTAAAATTATTTGCTTAGTTCTGCGGGTCAAAACGGAGAGCCAGAAGAACTCCTCTGTCATTTACCTGTGGTTCTATTTAGTATCGATGGAGGGTTAATATCAAAATTAGACTCTTTCTGAGGTGGAATATTAGGTCAGATTGGAAGAGAAAGACTAAATGAGTGTATCAAGTATGAGGATATGTGAAATAAGAATCAGAAGCAAAATCTAGGCAATAAAACATAAAGGCTTGAAGAAACAGAGGAGAGTAGGTTAGAATAAGTAAATGCATGGGATAAACTCTATTGATGTGGAAAGGAGTGTGGCACAGAAAGTTTAAGGTTTGCTATTTAGTCTGTATGGGAGGGGTGTGTGTGTGTGTGTGTGTGTGTGTGTGTGTGTGTAATTGAAATGGAAAACATTGTAATATTATAGAAGATTCCATAAAAATATATCTTGAAGCAGTGGTAGGGGCCAGGAAAAATGGGGGGGGGGGGATATTACATATAGTGTATTTAAGAAGAAAATAATCACATCAAACACTAACAGAAAATGAACAAGCTAGAAGCAGAGAAGAGGCATCAATAATGTACTGAAGGAAAAATAAAGAACTAACCTAAAATTCAGTATTCAAAAAGTATCTTAAAAATAATGTCTATTTGATTTTCTAGAAAAGCAGATGCTACAAATATTTGTTGCCAGAAGATCTGAACTATAAGAAATATCCAAGTAAGTTCTACAAGCAAAAATGGCATTGCACCCAGCGAAACTCGAATCTACTCAAATAAATGAAGAACGCTAAAAGCTGTAAAAAGTGAAAGTAAACATCATGCTAATTTTAATTGCTCTAACAGATAACTGACAATCTAAAGAAACAAACGGCAATATATTTTGAGATTCACAGCACATAAACGTAAACTACATGACTGCCCTGGGTGTAAGTTTGTCCCTTCACTTTCTAACTGAGTAAATCTTGGACAATTTATGGAACCTTCCCCATTTCAGTTTCCTTGTCCTTCAAATGGAAATGAGAATGGTATCTACCTCACAGGACTATTGCCAGAATAAAATGAGTTAACAAACATAAATATCGTGAAAGCACCACTTCATGTTCAGTAAACGTAAGAAATTATGGTTTATATTAATATTCTTTAGTATTATTTTATTACAGGGAATAAAATGTGAGATTAAACCAAAGTATGTTGAAGACCATGTTATAAAAGTCATAAATCCTTAAATTCATACAGATTTTTCACTAAAACAATGGTTCTACTATTATCATGACTACTTGGCAATATTTTTTATAAACAGTTTTCAAGGCCCGACTTTCAGTGCTACTGAGTTAATATGTCTAGGATAGAGCCCATTAATTTTTAAAACAAAACATACATAGTTGATTATAATGTAGTCTGTTACCATCCTTGATAAAACACTGTACTTCTAATAGTTAAGGGCCATGTTGTTTTTTTTTTATCATGTTTTCTCCAACTCCTCCCATAATTCTTGGCACAGAACAAACACTCAAAATTTTTCTTTAAATATTTTAATGAAAAGGGAGGTGGAAGGAGAAAGAAAAAGAGAGAAAAAATACTAAGATACATGTACAAATAAGATTGTCTACATGTAGAAAACTCAATATAATAATATGAACACACTTTTGTCTATACGCTACCACTACCAAAACTGAATAACAGTTATTGATATGAAAAATGAAATTGCCAATTTACAATATCATACACTGGGGAGAATAGAATCAGGACTCAAGTGACCTTAAATAGGGAGAATAGAACCAAGACCCAAGTGACACTAAATTAACTGGATTACTTATAAAAAGAATGTGCTATATCTGTCAGTTAATAGCTAATGTAAAATTCATTGAAATGTTGTAGTATACATATTTCCTTTGTAATTTAATCAGAAGTTATTTTTTCATATTTTAACAACAACAATGCAGGACACATATAGAGAATAAGGAACAGGTATGTATATATTAAAGCAGTCATATTTCTTAGAGAAGCTGAGATTTAACCAATAAATGCAATATTTATGCTATTATCATTTGGACAAGCTGCATTGCCATTACCTGTAGAAGTAAATCTCTTGTCGTGATAGATCTTCCTCTTTTAAGATTTATTAGCACTTTACCCTTCTTTTGAAATCACTCATTTTACTTTAACAATTCTTTAAAAGATGTGTCATTTAACAAACTGCTAGTGAAATATTTATAGAAAACATAAACATCTTATTTGTAGCAATGTCCCTAGCTCTAACAGAGTGCTGGTACATAGGAAACCCTAAATAAATATTTGTTAATTAAATAATTAACTAAATTAATTAACAGTCTTTTTGATTGGAATCTTTAGTTTTAAAAGTAAGGTCATACAATGTGTATGTGCAGTAGATTGACCTCATTGCAGTAACTTTTAGAATGATTCTGCAACTGTTTAGCTACATTGTGCTTCAGACCTAACTTTTTAAAAATGTAATTTAAAATTTTATTTTGTATTCAGGGAACACATGTGCAGGTTAGTTACAGGGATATAGTGTGGTGCTAAGGTTTGGGGTACAAATGATTCTATCATACAAGTAGTAAGCAGAGTAGCCAACAGGTAGCTTTTCAACCCTTGCCCCATCCCTCTCTACTATCTCTAGTAGTCTCTAAGTTTAGTAGTTTTGTTCCTATCTTTATGTCCATGTGTACCCAATGTTAAGTTCTCACTTATAAGTGAGAATATGTGGTATTTGATTTTCTGTTTTGCATTAATTCACTTAGGATAATGGCCTCCATTTCCATCCATGTTGCTGCCAAGTATGTAACTTTAAAGAGGACCTTTATTATTGTTCATAAACTTAATTTGGAATTAGAAATAAGTTGAAGCCATTGACATCTTTTAGAGGGTTTTGATGTGTTTATAAATGCATGAGGAAAATTATATAGGAAGCAGTATTAGATGAGGATGAGAGGTTGATTTCAGTTTCCTGTGAATAAATCCAGTTCCTCAGATATGAGATAAAATGAATGTCAAGTCATAGGAATACTTTAGAGAGACCTGAATGTTTAGGCAATTTCATAAAAATTGAGGGAAACTGGCTCAATCCTCTGTGGAAAGTGTAGTGAATCTACTGCTAAACTGTTGATGAATGACCAACGGAGATGTATGTAAAGAAAGAGAAAAACCTTTGTTTATATGTAGACATGAAGCAGTAACAAGCAGTAATTGCAGGAATAGTGGAAGCTTAAGAATAATGGACTTTGATATTTATTAAGTTACTAGTATTCAAATTCCTTTATTCATTTGGAAAACAAAATTTAAAAAATGATTGAGCTCTTATTGTGATTAAGGAACTGAAATTTATAGAATTAAATGCTATTAATATAGAATTAAATGCTATATGTATATTTACATTTTTTTTAGAAGCACAATTCAAAGTAAATATATGTACCATCAGAAAATTGTACTACGGTCTGTGTAGATAAGAAGTAATGGAATTATTGGTGTATGTCATTGCATATACTCCCCTGCAAACCACTCAGATGCACCTTTCTGTCTGCTTTTCTCTTGTTACAGGGAACTTCAGAAGTATCATTCAAGAACCAATTTATAGATTTATAAACTTTTATGGCAGGAATGGACCTTCGAGGTTACCCACTTCACCCCTTGGTTATAGATTTCTCTGACTTTGAATAGGCATCAATAAAAGTATCTGCTGGCTTTGCCTCTCTCACACTCAAATAGCACTCATGCAGTGGGGACCTGATCATTAAGAAACACATACATTTTGTCACCTCTTTCATGTGAAAGAATTTCAGCAATGCAACGTAAATGACCTTGAACAAAATGAAAATTTGGGAGAAGAAAATAATTTTGCATTAGCGATCTTAAATTATCCTTCCTCCGCACACTCAAAACAAGGAAAAATAGAAAACCTCTACATCAAAATCCCTAAGTCTCCATATTGCATATGCCCTCTAAATTGAATTAGCTACTTTGCCATCATAGATAAAAATCTGCTAAGACTTTATCCTAAATTCCCTTTGGTACCAGATACTGATTACCTTGAAATAATTTATGCAACTTCTTTTCTTTTTTTTTATCAGTGACTGTAATAGGAGGATATATTTTGCTCTTTTGGATTACTCTCTGTGGTTATTTTTGTTCCTTTCAATAAAATTAGACACTGAGAAACACAGCATTTTTTAAAATATCATATGGATATTCTGAATTTAAGAATTAGTGATTATTTTAACTCTCCCTCCACCATCTCACCGGGAAGCAAATGTTCCTATTATTGACAGAACAAATTTGTGGTTTTGGTCACCATCATGTTTTCAGGGAAAGCTCTCTGTGTTCTTGTATACCGAGATCCAGCATGTGAAAGTTCATGTCTGTAATACATTCTTCCTAATATACCAGAACAAAACCTGGGAAGGATGAAAACAAGTAAGTTCTTAAAATTATTTCCTGGAATTCATTCATATTCTGCTAAATTTGGGTATGCACCCAAAAGATGGAAAAATAGCAATTATTTATCTGTTAATTATACGACTCAACTTCATCCAGGAGTATGGGGAATTAGTAATTTTAAATGTGCCCTTTTCTTTTAGAAGCACGCTAGTATCTATCTTATCTCTCACAACAATATGCAAACCAGTATACATGTGAAATACAGTAATATGTAGAGCAGGCATCTCCGTTGCTTGGATTCATCTCCTCCTTGGATTCCCACAAAAATAACCACAGTTAAAATATTTTTCAACTTCTGCCTAAATATCCTATAAATATTCTTTAAACTTCATTCATTGTACATTTTTTTTTTAATTTTTGTACATCCCTTGGAAAACCACATATTCTTTGTTATTAGGATTTGAGTTTTTATCATATTTATATTCCTATGTGTCTAACATAGTGCCTGACATGTAGTTGAAAATGAGTTTGTGCTGGTGAAAAAAAAATACATGAATTTATACTATAATGTTGTGAAAAGATTAATCTATCAATACCACCTGATTAGTTTATCAATGATCCCTAAAAAAAAAATTTCTTCCTGTCCAACATTACCTTCTCCCTATGTGTTTTGAATCCCATTCATCACTGCTCCTCGAGAAATTTTTCTATGAAGAACATACTTTCACACAAAGAAATGATAAATGTTTGAGAGTATGGATATGCTAATTACCCTGATCTGATCAATATATATTATATGTACTGAAACATCACTTTGTACCCATGAATAAGTACGAAAAACAAAATTATAAAAGAACTCCCTCTCTCTACTAGCTCTTAAATTGCTCTCTTTTCAGCTTAATCATTATAATATTTTAAATGTTAATATCTTTTTTCATATGAAAGGCTAAGATGAATCGCAGAAACGAAAGAAAAAACAGAAAGGAATGATGAAAAACTTCTGGACATATACTGTTGATGATTGCACAGCAATGTATATATACTTAATGATACATACTTAATGTCACTGAACTGAGAACTTTAGCATTGTTACAATGGTAAATTTTATATTATGCATATTTTAACACAATAAAAATAAGCCTATATATTTATTGTTATTTTTCATTGTAATAAAGCCAATTTATTTAAAGTATGTATGCTACTGAAGAATTTCCAGTCACTGTGCATGTCACTGAAAATCTACACATATTACTAATTGATTTCCAAAGAAGAAATCAGGTATATGGTTTTATACAGGGGTTTGAATGTGGCAAGAGTTTGATCTGGTTATATTGTTGGTGTTCACTTAATAATTTAAGAAATAAAGTAAGTACCTGAAGTCTGTCCAAAAGAGAAACACTATAATAATGAGAAAATTGCAAACCATGGCAGGGAGAAACAGCTGCAGTACCTCCATTTGATTACCCTGCCTTAGTGTGGATACGATGAATTGTCTTTAAATAGAAAAGTGCTGTCATGTGGAGGAATAATTAAACTTGACAAAGGCAACCATGCAGGGCAAAACTAAAATCAATAGGTCAAAGTTATGAGAGGACAAATTTTAAATCTCAGAAAATGAGGTGAGCTTCCTTAAGAACAGTGATTTCCTAATCACCAAAGAAAATGCAAGAAATATATTAAGCAAAAACATGTTAAAGACACAATACATGCATAACATAAAAAGTAGGCCTGAAGATTCTCGAACAGACTTTCGTATCTGGAGATTCAATAGATCTGTGAACTTTCAACAGCTGATGATTTAAGCTTCTTTCCTCTGAAAAAAAAAAGGCATAATGCATTTTACTGTTTAAAATTACTAGTTTTAAAATTTCATGTATAATAAAATAAAAATAATTTATGCAAAATCCCTTTTAATGGATTTGAAAAATTTGTTTATGCTGAATGCAATAATATCTGCTGAATATAGCATTTCGTTTTGCCCTGCTCCACTCTTAAACATGCATACATGTATACACACACATGCATATATACGCACATACATATGCACATATATAAAGGTAAACAGGGTAGTTAGAAGCTAATAATGTGGTCAGTTATACCTATTGGTGTAGAAGTTTCATTTAAAACTGTCCCCTGTTATCCATAAAAGATATGTTCCAAGACTGCTAGTGATTGTCTGAAATCAAAGATGGTAGTAAATTCAATGGCCTTTATGTTTCTGCTTATGTTTTCCATCCATACATTTAATGTACTTTTCCTCTTAACTAAGTACTTACCATGCACTGTGGCTATAACTTTTTCAGTTTAAGGTAGCAACAGCAAAACTAGCATGAATTTCTTTTTCCTTTTTCACAATTTCATGGGTAGAAGATTTGTTCCTACCACAGGTCTTAGCAATCTCAGAATATGATTTTTTTTTTTTTCTTTCCTCATGAAGTCAAGAACCTTCACCTTTTTACTTAAAGAAAGCATTTTCTGGCTTCTCTTTTGCATACCCAAATTGCCAGCATCACTATTACTGCACTTTGGGACCATTACTAAATAAATAAGGGTTCGTTGAACACAAGCAGTGTGATACTGCAAAGGCCGATTTGATAATGAAGTCAGATACCAAGTAACTAATGAGTGAGTGGCATATACAGTATGAGTACTCAGAACCAAGGGATGATTCACCTCCTGAGCAAGACGGAGCCGGTCACTGTGAGATTTCATCATGCTACTCAGAATAGCGTGAAATTTCAAACTACTATGTTAATTTCTGCAATTTTTCCTATAATATTTTTGGACCACAGTTGACCACAGGTCATTGAAATCAGGGAAAGCAAAAAGTACAGATAAGGGGAAACTACTATATATGCACAATATCAATAACTATGAGAAAAGAATTAAGCTCTTTTATTACCAAAGAAAAGAAAAATGTATATTTTCTCCTAGAAAACACAGAATTTGGAGTTTCAATTTCATTCAGAGAAGACTTGGTGAAACAAAATGGCAATCGAAGCAATATTCAGCCTTCACCAAGAGAGTAGCAGTAACATGGACTAAACCTGTTTTCCTTAGGCAACCTGTCTCAGTTGTTAGATTAAGTACAATATTAAATGATGGCACTCATGTAGTTGTTCAGAATATCCAGTATGGATTCCTGGAATTGTCTAATATGTCCAGTATGGACTATTGAAATTGTCCAGTATGTAATGAAAAACTAAAAACATTACATTGAAAGAGAAACATGCTGAAAAGTAATTAAAACTATAATCAATACTAATCTCCCTATTAATTGCCTGCTTAAGACAGGCAAATTACAAACAACTCATTTTTTTCAATCTCATTGAAAGTTGTATCTTTATGATTATGTCCCTGTAATATCTCACATTTACTTACACTTATAATTATTGTTGTTTTAATTTACTAAAATGACTTATTTCAGTGCTAGAATTAATTTCTTTAACTTTACTGCAGCAATGCCTAATAACATTCTCATAAATCTGAAGATACATTTGAACATTGTGTGTGTAAGGCTGTTGTGAAAACATCAATTTAAATTTGCCAGTTTTAGCAGCTCAAAGACAGTCTGAAGAAGGTAAAATAGGAAAAAGTTCCCCAATACATCTACATTGACTTCACATCAAAGGTCAGAATAAAAACCTGCATCATGAAAATTAACATGGCTATTACAAAATCAAGGTGGGAATTGCAATCTTTTCAGCTAGCAATCAATTTCGCTATAAACATGGAAAGAATGCAGAACAGTAGAGCGGGGAGAAAAAATATTCTGGTCATCACACAATCTAGTTCAACATTAAAAAACAATAGCAATTCCTAACACTTTGCCAAACCAGAACAATGAAGGAGCAGTCAGGAAATGTTCCTTGTTTCATGTTTGCAGCTACAGCAAAGCATTAGCCAGTGAAGCTAAGATGTGACAATAAAAACTTAAAAGAAGAAATGACATATATGATTTTGAAGAAATCATATATTTGCCTAGAAGATAAAGAAGGATCACAATCTAATTTAAACCCTCATACTTTGAGCCAATTTATCATCATGTTTATTTTCCAAAACAAAGCATATGAAAGAAGTTCTCAAATCCAAGTGTTAAACTGAGTGAAATAGTAGATACCACAAAATCAGGCACAGTTTGAGGTTAAAATATTAGACAAATGAAATTTCAAGAGCATGTTAAACTGTATACAGGAATCAACAATCTATTGCCCATAGTCAAGCTGCCTTTGTTAATAAAGTTGCATTGGGATACAGCCATGCCCGTGTGTTTACATCTTGTGAACGGCTGTTTTTGATTATAGTAGTGAAGTAGAAGATGTGGGACAGAGATCCGATGGCCTGCAAAGCTGAAAATACTTACTACTTGCCTCTTTAAGGAAATATTGCCTTCGACTTCAAATAATATCGTTTTTTAAATGGACGTTGACTGACATGTATACAGATATATACAAGCTCACTTGTCTACTTATAAGAAAAGCATAACTTTTTTTCGTTTTACACAGAACCAGTGTATATTGGTTTACAGAGAACCAGACTACAGGAACATAGTAAGGACAATTATCCTTTTCCCATTGACTATTCAGAATTTTATAAATATCCACAGTGAAATTCCATATATCATGCACATGCCTTTAAACTACATTAGTAATGTTTGTTTTCTTCTTACTCTCCCTTATATTTGTCTCACATCTATGCACTCCTTATTTGTGTCTGAGTATTAGAATTAGAAATTGAGATACCTCAATGAATAGGATGGTCAAATCAGACTCACAAGAATTGGAGTCTTACTGAGTATCAATCTATGCTAATAATTTCAAGAATACATTTAATCACAAGGCACAGGAAGCAGTCTGGGATGTCAAAGTAGCTCCTTGTGCTCTTTTTTCCACATTAGAATATACTTTAGCCCAAATTAGCATATGCAATCTGTAAGTGATGTATATAGACATCACACAGAAGGAAGCTATTTTGGTCAGAAAGCATCTGCGTTTTATACTTCAAAGTTTAGCTTTTGTGATATTTTCCAGGTAGTTGAGCAATAAATCCTGCTAAAAGCATACCCTATAGAGCAGACCCTCTACTGAAAAATTGCATAAGGCTTTTGCATTTTTGTGTTTACCAGAAAGTTTGTCAATGGCTTATTTAAAAAGATTTGACATTATTTGCTTTCTTTCTTGATGATCCCCCCGCAAAGAAGATAATGATCTGTAGTCATGCTGATAACACTTTGTTTATAACAATGTAAGCTATATTTATAGAACTAAGAGTATCATTATTTGGCTATACATATCAAAATTGGGAACTGAGACTGATCCTAGGAACAAACTTAAAAGTGAAACACACAGCACTGACTTCTTGAATTCTGATTCAAACACAAATACATGTAAATACACATATCTATAACTTTTTCTAGCAAACTTTGAACAGCATTTGTTTATTTAAAACAAGAATCCTTCCAGCACTCTGGAGAAAAGTTCAATACAATTTGGACCTAAAATCCCTAATAAGCAATGGAATAAAAACCAAAGGATTTCAAACAATCCTAAACCAAATGTGAGAAGCACTGATCATTTGTGCATGTCTAGTGTCCAATTTAAAATGAGGAATTGTTTTGAATCTTGTAGATATAGACTCAACCATGAAAGCAGCAGTTTTGCTCAATTGCCCTGAGAAAATGAAGAAATCCCTTGAAAAAATAAAAGATTAAGCCAGAGTGCTATGAATAAATTGTTAATAATTGTTATGGGAATTGATTGGCTCATAAACGCTTCACTCTATCATATTAACCACTTACTTCTGAGGAAAGTTTAAGTCCCATAAAATAGTTTTCATTTAGTTGCTAGAGCTAGTAAAGAAATAGGCTGGGAAGGCAGAACATATCTGGGAAGAAAAATGAAACTTACTTTATGCACACTAACTAAGAAGAAGAAGCAGAAAGAGGAGGAAAAGAATGAAAGTGAGAAGGAAGGGGAGGGACACATTTAGCACTACACTGACTCTTGGATGGTGGGAGACATAATAAATAATAAAAAAATAAAAACTTAAGTTTTTCAAAATTTTAACTATAAAATTTTAGAGCAACATTATAATATTTTATTGTAAGATTATTCTATGAGATTATAAAGATATCACCTTCTGTTTTCTTCTGTTTCAATTATGTAACTTTAAAAAGCTGTTTCTGAATATATAGTGTCTCTAGGTTTCAGCTGGTTTTTCAATATAAGGTGTCACTGCTAGAGTTGTAGTTAAGTGCGAATCATCATTCTAGAGAAAGAGTTTAGACTCTATAGTCAATGTGTCCTGAAACATCACCTGATCTATCACTTACCTACTGGATGTCCTTGATTTAATTTCTCAACTACTCCCACCCTCAGTTTCTTCAACTGCATAGAGAGATAATAATAGTTCTTATGACTAAGAGTTGTTCTTATTAAACAAAATACTTTTAAAGGTATATGACATACAAAAAAAAGCACACACAAAAATGGTACTTACATTTAATATTATTCTTACTTAATTTTATCAACTAAGGCACCATTAATTATGAAATACATTCAAATTTTGGAAATGTCAAATTGTAAACAAAAATATATGTTTCTCGATGAATACAAAAAGAACCACAAGAAAATCCAGAAATAAAAATATGGCTGTAGGTCAAGCAACCTGGCTTAGAATTTTGTGAAACTTGTAGGCACTAGTAAGCAGAAAATAAAGATATAATTTTGAGCATGCATAGTTAAAATATTTCAGTATGCTTTTTAAAATTTTTATTTTTATTTTCCCAAGTTGTTGGATCAATGTTTATAAGTATCTCCTATAGTCTAAAACAACTTTAGTGTAGAAAATAGTATTTATGCCACCTAAACTAAAGAAAGGACTTAAATTTGCTTGAAATGAGTAACAGTATGCATGTTAAGAAAACAAGGGTAATAGAAACAAGATAAAAATAATAGCTCTTATGGAAGGCCCTAGATAGTTATATCACTTATTAAAGAGGGTCACTAGATAACATTAGGAAAAGAAATATAGTGTTATCTATTTGTTAGAATTTATGACTACTTGTGTTTTCAAAATTATAAACACCTTTTGACAACATGAAACACAATGCTGTTTAGAAATCATTCAAATAATGATTTAAATAAAAATAATTATTTAAATATGACAGTGCCATTATAAGCATAACTGACTTGTCTCACTTTGTTATTTGGAATACACATATCAATCAAAATGAATCTAAATTTTCCTCTGCCTAGATTGGCAAAGGGCAGAGATCTTTATTAATTACAAAAGCTAACCCTTATTATTTTTGTCTACAGAAGAAGTCAACAGGAGACTCTAGTTTCCTGACAAAACAGCTCATTTTCTGAAAAATCAGTCAAAATTAGCTCACTCATCAGTTTGATGGAAGGTTCTGTTGCACCACAATAATCACTGTGTCATGGTGAGCTAAACAAACAAACAAGGAAACGAACAAAATGGGAATTGCTTTGGTCAAGGTTTACTACCATCACTATTTCTAAACTTTTTTTTTTTTAATTTTTAATCGGGAAAATGTCATTTTTCCCAGAGTTATATTCAACTGGGCTATTTCAGAATTAAACTGTATATGCGGCCCCGTGTGTCATTTTTATGACAATTTCTTCAACGTCGTTATTTTGAATTCATATTCTGCAAGTCATCCAAAGTGCCAAGATGTTTAGTTCAGAGGTATTTCACATCAGTTGCATGCTTAACACATACCAGCTAGTCCTAGAACAATTCAAAGCCTAATGGTAGCTCAGTTTATTACTCGGTGATTTATATTCTTTAATTATGCTCAGCCCTTTTGCCTTTTTTTATTGATTTCAGAGAGGCCAACTCGGGTTATGAGAATTCTTCTGGTCATTGGTGATTTGATTCTATATAAAGCTTCAATCATAGGTCTGAATAATGTATTTCTGAAAGTGTTACCTTCAGAATTTAGAAATACTTTGGTAAGAAGACTCTAAGCAGAGAATACCATGGATGTGATTGTTTTCCTCAGGCAAAGCTGTTTTGTAGTACCACTGCCATCATGGCATTCCCTCTGCTTTGGGATCTTTAATTCTGTGTCATCTGAAACAGTCTAGATTATACACTAAATTCTGGAACCCAAAATGCTTCAATAAACTCATGAAATACTCTTGAAACTTTCTTTCTTGTGTGTTCCCTCAATTTTTAAACTGTGCAGATAGACTATCATGTCAACACCATCTGTATCTGAAAAGCTTTCCTTGTGTTATTTTAAAACTAATGATACAAACTGACACATTGTGTTAGTCCTTTTGGGTTGCTGTAACAAAAATACCATAGACTGGTTAGTTTATAAGCCACCGGAATTTATTTCTCACCTTTCTGAAGGCTGAGAGGTATTAGATCAAAGGGCAGACAGATTCAGTGCCTGGTGAGGGCCTGCTTCCTTGTTCCTGAAAAACTGTTTTCTGTTTTCTGTGTCCTCGTATGGCAGAAGGGGCAAGGAGGCTCCCTTGTGGCACTTTTATAAGGGACACTGATTCCATTCATGAGGACTCCTTCTTCATGACCTAATTATTTCCCAAAGGCTCTATCTCCTAATACAGTAACATCGGGGGTCAGAATTTCAACATACAAATATTCAGGGGAAACATCCTATCTACATCATATGTTTTCTGTCCTGCTATTAATAGTGATACTTTAAGGCTAATGTCCAAAACAGACCACAATAGATAAGATAAACTGGAGTTATACCTAAAGACATCATTTCATGTAGCCTCTAAATATGAGTGTATACCTGAAGGGAAAGATTCAGTGATTCCTGAATAAACACATTTTTAAAAAACAGTCTGTTATGGTTCAAATGGAGCTTTTTACATAAACCAAAAGGCATATACTTGGTTTTGTTCTTATGATCCTGTCAGTTTTCAGCTTCACTCATTTTCTTTCACCAAATTGGTATTCAGTGGTCTCTATAATAATCCCATTCTTGTCATACTGTTTTCAGTTGTAAATGACTGGCATTATAAAGCTCTTGTCTTATAGCCTAGGCTAAACTTTTCTTTAATAAATCACATGACTATATTTAAGGTTTTAATGAAAAGGCTAAAGTACAAGTGACTATTGCCTCTTTCCTTTTACAGATGAACAGAGGAAACATTACATATTTCCTCATCAGGATTTTGTTTTTTTAACCTCCTTCCATCCTCCCACACTCAAGCACATTAGCCATGTTCCATGATTTCAAACGTGATGACTTGCATCCCCAGACTGCATAGATAGAAAATTTTCTCTCTTGTTTTTCAGAATAATTCTCTCTCTCTCTCTCTTTTTTTTTTTTTTTTTTCTGTTTTGTTATGTGCCTGAATCGCCACTATTGCCATGGTTAGTAGTGACTAGCTTTGCTGGTATAATTTTGTCGCTAATTTTTTTCCCTTTATTCAATTGACTTCATTCCAATATATTTTTTAATTAGCTCTTTTCCATCTCCAGCTTCTCCTGCATATTTTACTTTCCACCAAAAAGGGCTAACTTTCATACATATTAAATCCCAATATTTATTTTTACCTATGAAAAATTTCATACTTCATCTCTTGTATGTGATACTTGGGCTTTTAGCTTATTGGTTCTTTTAGATTGTTTAATTCATTGCTCCCAAATCGCATTTTTAATTACAAAAGATCTTTGTGCTTTTAGTTTTTTTGTTGTTGTTGTTTGTTTATTTGTTTGTGACAGAGTCTCTGTCGCCAGACCGGAGTGCAGAGGCTCAATCTCGGCTCACTGCAACCTCAGACTCCCGGGTTCAAGCAATTTTCCTGTCTCAGTCTCCAGAGTAGCTGGCACTACAGGCACACACCACCACGTGCAGCAAATTTTTGTATTTTTTTTTAGTAGAGATGGGGTTTCACCATGTTGGCCAGGATGGTCTCGATCTCTTGACCTCGTGATCCACCCTCCTCAGCCTGCCAAAGTGCTGGGATTACAAGCGTGAGCCACAGTGACTGGACTAGTTTGATTGTTCATTTTTAAATTTTGAGGCTGATGATATATTGGAAAACTAAGTTTCCCAAAAGCCTTGTCTCTGAATTAGACATACTTCACAAAGAGCCTCCAGTATAACAAAAATAGATGCATTTTCAGCATAATATAATCCATATTCATTTTCTGACTTGAGCATTCTTTTTGATTAAATTGAGACAGGTGGTAACTTTAATCACTAGTCATTATCATATATTCATCACATAGTATTTCACTAACATTTTTGTAACAGGTCATGATTAGAAGTATTTCATTTTTTTTTTTTCATTCACAATTCAATAAATGTTACTCATCATTGCTCAGGGAAATATTTAATCTAAGAACAGTGTTACTCAATGAATAGATGAATGAGCTCTAATTTTGTTCATCATAATTTATTTGTGCATACTTAGAAGCAGGAAAGTAGACATACACAGGGCAAAAATATTACTTTAATATTGGACAATATTACTTAAATGTGAAAATTCAAATTATGAAGGCATATCTAAAAAACTTATTGTGTAAATTATTTTTTGTCTGGAATTTGAGTAGTTATATAACATATGATAATAAGAAAAAAAGACTTATAAATAAAATGAATAATCTGAGGTAAACAGTAACAAGCTTCCTAAATGTATTTCCGAATACGTTTTCGTAAAAATAAAAGAGTAAATATTAGCTTTCCAGAATTAGTAATAGTGAATTAATATAATTATATTTAAATATACATAACTCAATAAATGCAAGGAAGAGTGTGGATTATCATAACTATTTGTAAGGTGAAAATAAAATAACAGAGTATCTTTATCATGCGATAACTTAGCAGCTTCCCTTTGATGCTAAAAGTAGAGTTAACTTCTCTGCTCCACTTGTATTTGAAGAACAAGTGAAGATAATACTGACCTTCTGATTTAGACGAGAAAGACTGAGGAGATACCCAGAGAGGAATCAAAGTGATCTCTCAAGTTTTTAGGAATCCATCAATTCCAAATCTAGGTCCCACTCTCAGAGGAAAGTTGAGGGATAAAATCAAATAAAAAATATATATTAATAGCAATCTTGTTGTTAAATATATTTTTTTCTATTCAAAATATTGGAAGTTTTCATCTTCTTTAAAGTGAAAAAAAATTAGGAGAAACAATATAGCTTTCACATTTTCTGATGAAATGACATCTTCCTGGGTCACTCTTGGTATAAATGTATTTTGTTAAGTAGATTTTAATCACAACTAAATAAGTCAAATGAATTAAAAACATATCTGATGTATGAAGTCACAATTAGGTTTAAAAAACAAAACATGAAAAAGGGAAGACTTTTCCAAAAAGGCATCTTACATTGTTTAAATTTTAAAAAAAATCACAGGTAAAAATATGCAATTTCTTTAAGCTAGCCACTTTAGTAATAAATGGCAAATCAATTTAGTCTAGAAACTAGAAATGGACCCAAACAGAAAACAAATAAGGGAACAAATGAATAGTTTTACAGCAGCATGAGACATCTCTGGAGTAGTAGCTACAGGACATGTTATATAAAATGTGTATTTTCATATAGCTAGTGGAATGACAAAGTGAGTAGTTAAATTAGAATCACATAAGTAATAATCTCAAAACACCAAGGGAGTATTTTGTTGCAATTAGTGATGCAAGTTCAATAATTGAGCAGGCATAAGAGTGTTAAGAAAATAGATGGGGAACATGCTAGTTCACCCTAAAGATCAAGTATGTCTAGCATTCACGGTGCTCTATCACAATATATGTGTTGCTAAGGACTTAAAGATATGGTAATTCATGGAGGATCTTATGTTTGATTGTACCATCACTGTGGATATTTTAATATTTAATGTAAGTTGATAGTCTAATATCACAATGTAAATGCCCACGTGGCAAGCATAGCAGATAATGTGGTTGCTTTAAGCTGCAATAGCAGTATGTATTATTCATTCTTTAATAGAAAAATAAACAGTCAAATTCTCTGCTTCTAAGGGAAAACTAAATGCCAGATAACATTTATCTTGCAAAACCTCTTGTTGAAGTGTGGCACAGAATTTAAGTTGCTCATTAGTCTTTTATTAGGGTAATCCAGGTTTCTTGCTATGGGACAGACAACAGGATGTAGAAGTTTAAAAGACATTATTTTTCTATCACTAACAGACAAACACTTAATATATAATGCACTTAACATACAATGATTTACACAAATTAACCCCGGTTTCATTCCCAGCAGACATATCTTGGCATCTCATGAAAACAGAGATTGGAACATCTGTGCTATTACTGAACAAATCTCTTCCTAGAAGTTGCTCTGTAGCAATACCATATGGAGAAAATGTTTTCACATTTCTTTCATTCATTAGACATTACATTAAAAAATTTGTACAATTACTAAGAAGGAATACAGGATGAAACAAATCTGCTTGTAACATATTTACAGGCATCGTTCAGAGATATTGTAGGGTCAGTTCCAGACCACGGCAATTAAGCAATTATTTCAATAAAATGAGTCACAAAGATTTATTGTCTTCCCAGTGAATATGAAAGTTATTTTTACATTATATTATAGTCTGTTAAGTTTGCATTGACATTATATCTAAAAAGCAAGGTATTTTCTGTAATTTGAAAATACTTTTATTGCTAGGAAATGCTAACAATCATCTAAGCCTTTAAAGAGTTTTAATCTTTTTGCCAGTGGAGGGTCTTGCCTCAATGTCGATGGCTACTGACTGATCATAGTGGTGGTTACTGAAAGGTGGAGTGGCTGTGGCAATTTCTTAAAATAAGACAAAAATGGAGTTTTCTACATCTATTTACTTTTCCGTTTACAGAAGATTTCTATGTAGCCAGCAATGTTTGATAGCATTTTACCCATACCAGAACTTCTTCCAAAATTGGAGTTGATTATTTCAAATTCTGCCACTGCCTTATCAACTAAGTTTATGGAATATTCTAAACCCTTTGTTGATATTTTAAAATCATTCACAGCATCTTCCTCAGGAGTAGATTTCATCTCAGGAAACCACTTTTGTTGTTCATCTATACAAAGCAATTTATTTCCATTCAAGTTTTATCATGGGATTCAGCAATTCAGTCACATCTTCAGGCTCCATTTCTAATTCTGGTTTTCTTGCTATTTCCACCACATCTGCAGTGACTTCCTCCATGGAAATCTTGAATGCCTCAAAGTCATCTATGAGGGTTGGAATCAACTTCTTCTAAACTCCTGTTAATGTGGACATTTTGACATCTTCTCTTGAGTTACAGATGTTCTCAGTGACCTTTCCAGAATGTTTTCCATTTACTTTGCTCGAATTCATCAGATAAATCACTATCTATGGCAGCCATAGCCTTGAAAAACCTATTTCTTAAATAATAAAACTTCGAAGTCAAAATTACTTCTTGATGCATGGACTGCAGAATAGATGTTTTATTAGCAGTCATGAAAACATTAATCTTCTTGTATATATAGACAATGTTATCTATCTCTCTATCAATCATCTATTTAGCTGCAGAGCTCTTGGGTAGCCAAATACATTGCCAATGAGCAGTAATATTTTCAAAATCTTATGAGAAGTAGGTCTCAACAGTGGATTTAAAATAATCAGTAAACAATGCTATAAACAGATGTGTTATCATTCAGGGTTTGTTGTTCCATTTATAAAGGGCAGGTAGAGTCAATTTAGAGTAATTCTTAAAGGCCCTAGGATTCTCAAGCCAATAAATGAGTATTGGCTTCAACTTAATGTTACCACATGCATTAGCCCCTAACAAGAGAGTCAGTCTGTCCTTTGAAGCTCTAAGGTCAGGCATTGACTTCTTTCTAGCTTCAAAAGTCTTAGATGGACTATTCTTCACTATAAGGCTGTTTTTTTTTTTTTTCTATATTGTGAATCTTTTGTATAGTGTGGCCACATTCATTAGCTATCTTAATTAGTTCCTTTGGGTAACTTGAAGCTTCAATTGCACTTTTATGTTATGAAAATATCTTCCTTTTCTTAAAAAAAAAAAAATTATACTTTAAGTTCTAGGGTACATGTGCACAACATGCAGGTTTGTTACACATGTATACATGTGCCATGTTGGTGTGCTGCACCCATTAACTCATCACTTACCTTAGGTATATCTCCTAATGCTATCTCTCCTCCCTCCGCCTACCCCACAGCAGGCCCTGGTGTGTGATGTTCCCCACCCTGTGTCCAAGTATTCTCATTGATCAATTCCCACTTCTGAGTGAGAAAATGTGGTGTTTGGTATTCTGTCTTTGCGATAGTTTGCTCAGAATGATGGTTTCCAGCTTCATGCATATCCCTACAAAGGACATGAACTTGTCCTTTTTTACGGCTGCATAGTTTTCCATGGTGTATATGTGCCACATTTTCTTAAACTAGTCTACCATTGATGGACATTTGGGTTGGTTCCAAGTCTTTGCTATTGTGAATAGTGCTACAATAAATATATATGTGCACGTGTCGTTAGAGCAGCATGATTTACACTCCTTTGGTATATACCCAGCAATGGGATGGCTGGGTCAAATGGTATTTCTAGTTCCAGATCCTTGAGGAATCCCCACACTGTCTTTCACAATGATTGAACTAGTTTACACTCCCACCAACAGTGTAAAGGTGTTCCTATTTCTTCACATCCTCTCCAGCATCCATAGCTTCCTGACTTTTTAATGATCACCATTCTAACTGGTGTGAGATGGTATCTCACTGTGGTTTTGATTTGCATTTCTCTGATGATCAGTGATGATGAGCATTTTTTCATGTGTCTGTTGGCTGCATAAATGTCTTCTTTTGAGCAGTGTCTGTTCATAACCTTTGCCCACTTTTTGATGGGGTTGTTAGATTTTTTCTCGTAAATTTGTTTAAATTCCTTGTAGATTCTAGATATTAGCCCTTTGTCAGATGGGTAGATTGTAAAAATATTTTCCCATTCTGTAGGTTGCCTGTTCACTCTGATGGTAGCTTGTTTTGCTGTGCGGAAACTCTTCCATTTAATTAGATCCCATTTGTCTATTTTGACTTTTGTTGCCATTGCTTTTGGTGTTTTAGTCATGAAGTCCTTGCCCATGCCTGTGTTCTGAATGGTATTGCCTAGGTTTTCTTCTATGGTTTTTATGGTTTTAGGTCTAACATTTAAGTCTTTAATCCATCTGTAATTAATTTTTGTATAAGGTGTAAGGAAGGGATCCAGTTTCAGCTTTCTACATATGGCTAGTCAGTTTTCCCAGCACCATTTATTAAGTAGGGAATCCGGCCAGATGTGGTGGCTCATGCCTGTAATCCCAGCACTTTAGGAGGCTGAGGTGGGCAGATCACAAGGTCAGGAGGTTGAGACCATTCGGGCTAACTTGGTGAAACACCTTCTCTACTGAAAATACAAAAAATTAGCCAGGTGTGGTAGCTGGCGCCTGTAGTCCCAGCTACCAGGAGACTGAGGCAGGAGAATGACATGAACCCGGGAGGTAGAGTTTGCAGTGAGCCGAGATCACGCCACTGCACTCCAGCCTGGGAGACAGAGTGAGACTCCATCTCAAAAAAAAAAAAAAAAAAAAAAAAAAAAAAAGATAAAAGAAATAAAGAAAGAAAGAAAAATAGGGAATCTTTTTACCATTTTTTGCTTTTGTCAGGTTTGTCAAAGATCAGATGGTTGTAGATGTGTGGTATTATTTCTGAGGACTGTGTTCTGTTCCATTCATCTATATCTCTGTTTTGGTACCAGTACCATGGTGTTTTGGTTACTGTAGCCTTGTAGTATAGTTTGAAGTCAGGTAACGTGATGGCTCTAGCTTTGTTCTTTTTGCTTAAGATTGTCTTGGCAATGCGGGCTCTTTTTTGGTTCCATATGAACTTTAAAGTAGTTTTTTCCAATTCTGTGAAGAAAGTCATTGGTATCTTGATGGGGATGGCATTGAATCTATAAATTACCATGGGCAGTATGGCCATTTTCACGATATTGACTTTTCCTATCCATGAGCATGGAATGTTCTTCCATTTGTTTGTGTCCTCTTTTATTTCGTTGAGCAGTGATTTGTTGTTCTCCTTGAAGAGGTCCTTCACATTCCTTGTAAATTGGATTCCTAGGTATTTTATTCTCTTCGAAGCAATTGTGATGGGAGTTCACTCATGATTTGGCTCTCTGTTTGTCTGTTATTGGTGTATAGGAAGCATGTGATATTTGCACATTGATTTTGTATCCTGAGACTGCTGAATTTGCTTATCAGCTTAAGGAGATTTTGGGTTGAGACAATGGGATTTTCTAAATATACAATCATGTCATCTGCAAATAGGGACAATTTGACTTCCTCTTTTTCTAACTGAGTACTCCTTATTTCTTTCTCCTGCCTGATTGCACTTGCCAGAACTTCCAACACTATGTTGAATAGGAGTGGTGATAGAGGGCATTTCTGTCTTGTGCCAGTTTTCAAAGGAAATGCTTCCAGTTTTTGCCCATTCAGTATGATATTGGCTGTGGGTTTGTCATAAATAGCTCTTATTATTTTGAGATACGTCCCATCAATACATAGTTTAATGAGAGTTTTTAGCATGAAGCGCTGTTGAATTTTGTCGAAGGCCTTTTCTGCATCTATTAAGATAATCATGTGGTTTTTGTCATTGGTTCTGTTTATGTGATGGATTACGTTTACTGATTTGTGTATGTTCAACCAACCTGGCATCTCAGAGATGAAGACAACTTGATCATGGAGGATAAGCTTCTTGATGTGCTTCTGTATTCAGTTTGCCAGTATTTTATTGAGGATTTTTGCATCGATGTTCATCAGGGATATTGGTCTAAAATTCTCTTTTCTTGTTGTGTCTCTGCAAGGCTTTGGTATCAGGATGATGCTGGCCTCATAAAATGAGTTAGGGAGGATTTCCTCTTTTTCTATTGATTGGAATAGTTTCAGAAGGAATGGTACTAGCTCTTCTTTGTACCTCTGGTATAATTTGGCTGTGAATCCATGTGTTTCTGGACTTTTTTGGTTGGTAGGCTGTTAATTATTGCCTCAATTTCAGAGCCTGTTATTGGTCTATTCAGGGATGCAACTTCTTCCTGGTTTAGTCTTGGGAGGGTGTATGTATCCAGGAAATTATCCATTTCTTCTAGATTTTCTAGTTTATTTGCATAGAGGTATTTATAGTATTATCTGATGGTAGTTTGTATTTCTGTGGGATTGGTGGTGATACTCCCTCTATCAGTTTTTATTACATCTATTTTATTCTTCTCTCTTTTCTTCTTTATTAGTCTTGCTAGGAGTCTATCAATTTTGTTGATCTTTTCAAAAAAAAAAAAAAAAAACAGCTCCTGGATTCACTGATTTATTGAAGGGTTTTTTGTGTTTATCTCTCTTTAACTCTCATGAACCAACCTCTGCTAGCTTTAAACTTTTCTTCTTCAGTTTGCTCGCCTCTTTCAGCCTCATTTAATTGAAGAGAGTTCAAGATTAGGCTTTGCTTTACAGAATGTTGCGGCTGATTTGATCTTCTATCCAGACTACTGAAACTTTCCCCACTTCAGCAGTAAGACTGTTTAACTTATTTATTACTTGTGTGTTCACTGGAGTTAACTTCTAATTTCCTTCAATTTTTTTTTTTTTTTTCCTTTGCATTCACAACTTTGCTGCTTGAAACAAGAGGCCTAGCTTTCAGCCTGAAAACTCAAAGAAGACTGAGGAAGGCATGTCAAAACCCTGTCCTGGCCTTCACATGCCCTCTTCAATAAGTTTAACTATTTCTATCTTTGACAATTTTGACTTTAATTTTTAGATAGGATTTTGCCCGGTTGATAAAACTGGAGCACAATGGCATGAACAGGGCTCACTGCAGCCCTGACCTCCTGGGTTCATGTGGTCCTCCCAACTCAGTTTCCTGAGTAGCTGAGACCACAGGAGTGTACCACCACACCCATTTAATTTGGTTTTTTATTTATTTATTTATTTATTTATTTATTTATTTATTTATTGTAGGGACAAGACCTCAGGTATGTTTCCCAGCCTGGTCTTGAACTCCTGGGCTCAAGCAATCTTGCTGCCTTGGCCTTTCAAAGTGCTGGGATTCATCATAAGCCACCACACCCAGCACATTTCTAGCTTTTGATGTAACGTGTGAGACGTGACTCTTTCTGTCACCAGAACACTTACAGGCCATTGTAGGGTTATTAATTGACCTAATATCAATATTGTTTCAGGTAATAGAGAGGCCTGAGGAGAGGGAGAGAGACAGAGGAATGACTTGTTAGTGGAGCAGTCGGACACATTCAACATTTATCAATTAAGTTTGCCATCTTTACAGTGCATAGTTTGTGGCACCCCAAAACAATTCCAATAGTAATATCAGAGATCACTGATCACAGATGACTAAAATAGATATAATATTAATAAATATGTCTGAAATATTGCAATGATCACCCAATGTGACACATAGACATAAAGTGAGCACATGCTGTTGAAAATGGCACTGATAGACTTGATCCAATGCAGGGTTGCCACAAACCTTCAATTTCTGAAAAACGCCATATCCATAAAGTGCAATAAAGCAAAGTGTAATAAAACAAGTTATTTCTACATCCATTTATTTTATTGGTGTTAATATGAATAGGCTATCATTTTCAACACTTTTGTATTTATTATTGGCAAAAATATAGACTCTTTATGTCTGGAAAAAAATGACAAAATATAAAGATGAAAAGTGATATGACATCTGCTATGGGCCAAGCACTGCTCCAACCATTTTAACTATAATAATTCATTTAATCAACACCTGAAATAGGTAGTCATTTCCTCTCTCGTAACTATGTGGAACCTTAGGCATGCAGAGACTAAGTAAGCTGATAACCGAGAGCAACAGCAGGCAAGTCTATGTTTTTGACTACCATGTATTTACTTGAAATTAATAGAATATTAATAAGTAATCAAATGAAATTCATATTTTATATAAAATAAAATGAATTACCATTTTATTGACACTGATAAATATGTGTGTGTATATATCTATCTTTAAAATTATATCATTCAATAGTAAATATTGAAACCCAATATTTTGTTATAAGTTATCTTCCAATTTTTTGGTCAAATCCTGATTTTTTAAAAAATTGCATGCATAAACTTATCTTTCTAAATATTTCTAGAATATGTAAGTATTTATTCATGAAGTTTATCAAAACATCTCTTTTGATGATTCAAACAATAACTCTATAGAGTGATTACATACAGTATAGAGTTGTGCTTAATTTGGCTTAATTAAAACAATGTTAGTTTTCATATTTCTGGTGAGCAATCTCTTTTGATGCATTAGAAGTATCAAAAGAAGCGGCCGGGCGCGGTGGCTCAAGCCTGTAATCCCAGCACTTTGGGAGGCCGAGACGGGCGGATCACAAGGTCAGGAGATCGAGACCATCCTGGCTAACATGGTGAAACCCCGTCTCTACTAAAAAACACAAAAAACTAGCCGGGCGTGGTGGTGGGCGCCTGTAGTCCCAGCTACTCGGGAGGCTGAGGCAGGAGAACGGCGTAAACCCGGGAGGCGGAGCTTGCAGTGAGCTGAGATCCGGCCACTGCACTCCAGCCTGGGCGACAGAGCGAGACTCCGTCTCAAAAAAAAAAAAAAAAAAAAAAAGAAGTATCAAAAGAAGCTTCAAATTATAATTAACCAATTTCTATAGTCTTTATGTTGGTCTGTGAATTAGGTTTTTCTTTGCTCCATCATTCACAAGTGAAAAAATATTTCATTGTCAATGCTTGCACACAGTGATTTTTCTGTAGTATCTTTTAGCCATTATCTGCATCTGTGTATAGGCACATATGATAAAAGAAGGCATGGGTTATTAAAGTCTCTTCTGATAGCATTTCTATCTTGAACTTTTCACAACCAAGAGAGAATCTCTCAATAGTGTAAAGACTATGCTTCTGAATATGAAATTATTTTAGAGTGGTTTGAGCTGAAAATAAAATACAATGAGCAAAAGCATACATTGTTGGAAACCAATGTTTGTCATAATTCAGTGAAAACAATTGGATGAATATAAATTGTCTTTTGATAGTGCAAATTACTGAGCTTTACTATAGACATTCGAAGTCATAGGACCATGAATCTTCAAGGATCTCTTACAAGGATACCAGGTAATTCTGATACAAGTTGTCCAGGAACTACGTTTCAAGAACACTTCACCTGACTCATATCTCTCGGTATATGTAACTCCCTAGTTCCTGATTTTAATGATGCCCATATATATTGTACACACTACAGTAAGTGTTAGATATTCCTTGATGCTTGAAACTAAGCCTATAACTGATTTTACCATTCCCTCACTCTTGATGGAATTTAGGGGAACATTATAGTATGTGCTTAGTCTGACAAGGACAAAGTGGCAAAACTACAAGCCAAACAACTACGAAGTTATCGTAATGATCAATTCAGGGATCACAAGTCTTTATGTTCCCTTACTGCAAAATAACTGATTTCTGACTTCTCTTTCTGGTGTGCACTCTGGTGGCCATTTCTGGTAGCATTGATGAAAACCCAGCTTTTCCACCTGCAAATCCAGTAGCAGCATGATATTCTCACTGTAACAAATGTCTCTTGTAAGTAAAAGTAATTAATCTTCTAAATGACATGTGTTTTTGATTATTGCAATTGTAGCTGTTGTTGTCAGTATTATATTTATTTGTATTTGATAGGCCCAAAAGAAGAAAAATTTACCTTTTGTTCCAGAGAGGAAGGAATCAATAAAAATCTGAGATCCACTGAGTCTAAAATAGATAAATCTCCATTGTGAGCTTTCTAAAAAGGTTGCCAAATTGCCATCCCATTGCCTATTTGTGAGAAATATTGTTCAAGTTTGCTGGAAATTGACAAAAGCAATTTAATATAAATGAAAGAAAAGTAGGAGAAGTACATTTACTAGATTTTACTATTTTCAGAAATTATTTTTGGTAGGCAGCTCTTATTTAATTCAGAATTGTTCCATAGAAAAGAAACATAACTCATGTACATGAATTTGGAAAAACAAATTTTCTGTCTGTAACAAATATAAAAATTTAGAATTAGAAACATTGAATTGTAACTAAAAAGGCTCTTCGATTCTCCTCTTCCTCTTACTCATCATCATGATGAAAAGGTAAGCCTAAATATCTCTAACTTAATTTGAGCAACTCTATGTATGTATGTACGTAGGTAGGTAGGTATGCATTTATCTATCTATCTATCTATCTATCTATCTATCTATCTAATCTATCATGTTTGCTTTTTCCAGTAAACATAATGAAGAAGAGCTCAATTTGTTCCCGGATGTCATAGAATATTTTTCTATTTTGGAAAGGAGTTAGACCTCTATAAGTCCCTTGTAACATCAACATTCTTTGGGTTAATGACCCTTCTCCATTCATGATCATACATCATTTGGGTCTTGCAAGAGTGTCAGTTAAACAGAGTGTATCAGTTAAGCACAATTAAGCTCAATAGAGCTTCCATAATTTCCAATTTCCTGCTTATCATCCAGAAATAAATATGATCAGAAATAACAGTGTCTCTCTCTCTCTGTCTCTTTTTTTCTTTCTCTCTTCCTTTTGCTTTAAAAGTTTATATATATATATATATGCATAATATATATGCATATATATTATGCATTTTACTAAAAAAATCTTTACCTACCAAATATTTCTGTAACAAAATCTTTAAAAATTCAGATAAAGTTAAATGTATACTTGAAGAAGATACTTCCAGCCACCTCTCCCATTCACCTTCACCCTTCTCTTCAGGATTTTTATTAACATTAACAACAAAGGTATTCTCATTATTCAGAGTCTTTTACACCTCATAGCTAGAAATTGTCTTGGGATAAAATTATCTGTTGCAAAGCATGTAGCCTATACTAAGTGTTAATCTTGTTTTCCCTAGTAAACAGGTTACTTTCAATAAAGTGAAATACTAAAGTTGAGTTACATCTGACATAAAATTTCTATAGAAAATGCACATTCTCTGAAGGATGTTTTATTAATACTGTATGCTCATCATCAAAATCTAGGTTTGCCTTTGTTAGATTCATGTGTAAAGTTATGTAGGCAGAGGAAAGAGTGACATATACTCCTATACTGAAATATATCAGTTTTCGAAGAATATGAGAGATTGAAAATTGTGGTGTATTTGTGAATTAGAATTTTTGATTTTTGGTAATTTTCTGAGAGTGGGGAGTAGAGTAGTGAGTTCTAATTTGCATTTAAATAGCTCACCAAAAATAAGGTCACCTGATTCAAATTTATTTTCATTCAGTTCTATTATAAAACCAGACAGATCAGACCTAAATATTTACAGCTGTTATGATATTTAGAAAGCCACAAGTATTTTAAATGTTTGTAAAATTGCTATGCATCCTATCCCATACACATGTTAGTTTCAAAGGTAAAATAGTGATCTTATTTTTTTACACAATTGAGGTGAATATTTAATTATTGAATTGGTCCAAAAATAGATGGTTGAGTAGAATTGAGAATGACCTTCGTGCAATCATAATGACTTAAGTGTAATCTCAAGAAGGAAAAAACAAGAAAAATTAAAAAGAAAAATCATTTATTAAAGAATTACAATTTAATTAATATCATTTATTTCACCTGAGGAAATTTTGTTGATGGTTGGAACGCTTGTATAATCCAGAGAGCCTCAAACAATAGTATCTTGTTACTATTAGAGGGAAAGACCGCTCAGTTGACAAAATACTTTGTTTTGTATATCTCTATGAAACAGATCCACGTACATCAGACTATGGTGACTAGAGGGTAATTGGTATTAAGATTACACCCACCTTGGTTGTGGTGATGGTATCATGAGTATTTCCACATGTTCAAGGTCATCAAGATGTGTACATTAAATGTGTAAAATTGCTGGAAGTCTGGGGAAAAATATTTTCTAGTTTGTTTCCCTTGCTCTGATTCTATGGTTATCAAACAGGTCTTAGTGACTTTTTACTTACCCTTCAAGACAGAATGAGCTGAATAGAGACACAAATTGCCTAGTTTAGCTTTCAGTTATATTTCTCACCCTAACTTAATAATCCACCTTCCAGTTTGTGCATTCACATATTGTATGTCTGGTACATGAGTCAGTTCCCTTAAACTTATTAAACCCTGAGCCCATTGAATTTATAAATTTCTATGTCTGCTTTGAATGACTCAAACTAAAATTACCACATCCTGATCAGTGTCTGAGTGGCCAGCTGGTTTCTTTTTTAAGATCTTCATGAATTTCTCTCTAATTTTTACATAAGGCAGGTATGGAAATAAAAGGTCAGTGATTTGTTATGTCGGTACTATCTAAGAGTCTTGGCTCGACACAAATATATAGATTAATATCAGAAGGAATTTGGGCCAGAGAATAGCCAGATCACAGGGTTCAAAGAAATAATTGGTAAAAAGGAGTTAAGAGCAGTTAGAAATCAGGGAAATATGTAGATATTGATAACAGGAAAACAGAAAGTGAGTGAAAAGTAGATAAAACATCAGAGGTTAGGGAAAAAGTTATGGGCTGTAAGTCTAAAAGACTCCATCCTTGACAGAAGAAAGGAGAATGCGTATATTGAGTTAGAAAGTTAGATCTGAATCAAGAGTGATAGTCACCACACTAAATTTAGCAAAAATATGACTGGAAGAGGAGTTCGAGTGGGTAGTTTTCAGGGTAAGATGGCGTGTAAGTATTGGGGTTAAGGATAATATTTGTCTAAAAAGTGAGGCATGATAGCATCCACATATATTATTCATTTATTGCCATATTTTCCCTGTAGAAACCACTCATTCATTGATTGTACTGTGATGAGTACCTCCAAACCTCAATGTAGTTTAAGAGGGAAGAGATAAAGTGCAAACTCAGTGTTTTTCCTACTTGTGTAAGTTACAAACAGAAAAAATAGTTTGACCAAGAGCTAGAAATTAAAATCATCACAAGATTAGAGATGAAAAGATAAAGAAAAACAAAAACTCAATGATATATCTGTCAAAAAATGAGCATTGTGATCTATTGTGATATGCGTAATCTTTAAATTGGAGTATTCTTTAATCTAAAGTAATCTAGCTCTTTATAATTACAACCTTCAAAATTTACAGCTAGTTGAAACTTATTAATTTGTTTATTTATTTGATTATCTTTTAAAGTCAAGGTGTTAATCTCTATGATAGAGATTAAGGATATCAATACAGAGAAAAATAGTTAGAGATTGTTGAATGTCAAAATTTTTCCAAGACTTTAGGATTTGGTTTTGAGGCATAAAAATAAATCAATGAGAACTTGAATCTGCAGTTTTTCCTCCATCATTATTCTAGCTAGCGTAGTGATTATTTTGAAATCTTATCATTTTATAGATAAATACATGAATTAAATGAACTCTCATATTTAAAAAGAAAAAGTGTTTTACATGTCATCTAAGGCAATAGTCTACACTCAATACTATCCTCTTCCTTCTCTAGACAGGCAATATCAAATATTCCCTGTATGACTCAACAGTTATTTCTTTTTCTCCCCATTGCTTTCTTTCACCTTTCCTTCAGCAAATATTTATTTTCTCTGTGAAGCGTGCTTAATGCTGAGGACATAAATATAAATATCATATGGTTGCCATCATCAGGGATCTTAGGGCCTTACTGTAAGGGAAGATATACATACATATTGTAATAGTTACAAGAAAGAATGGGACAAAACTAAGAGAGTTAGTCATTCTACTTGGAGACTCCAGCAGAGGCCACAGCTTAGATGAGCTTATAAGTATGCTAAATATAAAATAGGAGATGATTTTTTTTTTGGAGCAGACAAGAAAGCAGACAAAGGGCAAAGAAACAGGTGTGAGAGAGGATGTGTTCATTGAACAACAAATAATTGGTTTTCCTGAGAACAGAAGATTCCCAGAAGTATCTGAGAGATGAAGCTGGAAGTAAGCAGAGGCGTATGAAGGAGAGATCCATATATTACCTGAGAATCTCATTTTACCCCTTACACCTTGCAGATTCAATGACAGGTGTTAGGCATAGACATGTCATCATCATGCTGTCAATGCTTAAAGGCTAATTTGGAGGGCCTAATTAAGGAAATCTGAGATCAGGGTCATATTTTCACAATTCAGGGAAAAGATGATATGGCTTGACCCAAAGCAGGCTTTGTAGCTTCCTATTTACCAATTCAAACTTGATTTGAACCTTTGAATTAATATGAGTTACTGATATTTTTGGTTACTTCAATTCATTGTCATCTAAATACATGCAGATTAAATAAGGGAAGAGTCAAGCTACAAGAGCTGAGGGCCACTTCAATGTAACTTCTGTTGATATTGTATTTTGATTTTCCCAGCCATAGATTTCCTCTGTCTTTTCATTATTAATCCCCTCTATGCCCTTGCATTCTGCCTTTATTTTTAATAACATAGGATTTTTTTCAACATATTTATATAAACAAGAAAACAAGTAAAAATATATCTTAAACTGAATTAATATTTGGTCTTTTTAAAAAACTGAGCATAAAGAGATTTGACAATTGGGTTCATTCGTGCACTAACCCCCGCAAAAGAAGATATAGACTGTTTCCACAACTCTAAATAATTCTTTTGTACCTCTCTTCAGTCAATCCTCTGAAAAGACAATTACATTCTGATTTTTCTAATCTAGATTATTTTTGCCTACAGTTAGACCATCTATAAACTGAATCAGATGTGTATATTCTTTGGTATTTGACTTCTTGCGTTCAAAAATATTTTGGAAATTCATGCATATTTTTGCATGCACCAGTAATTCACTATCTTTTCTTGTTAGTGGTATTCCATTGTATAATTATATCACAATGTGCTTATCCTTTTTTCTGATAATGGCCACTTGAGTTAAGCTCTAAGATGTTATAAATGAAGCACTTTGGGACATTGCTGTACAAAGATGATATAAACATATTTTCATTTTATTTCTCTTGGATAAATTCCTTACATGGAAATTGCAGGAATAAAAGATGAATGTATGTCTAAATGCCAGAGAGTTCCCCAAAGTGATTGAAGCACTGTACACTACCATCAAAGATATATGAGAATTCCATTTTTTTCATATTCTTTCCATCATTTGTATTGTCAGTCTTTCTTTTTTTTTCTTTTTAGACATTTTAATGGGTATAAAATAGTACCACATTGTAGTTTTTACTTCCCTGAAAACTAATAATGAGAACCTTTTTATTGGTAATTCTTATATGTTGCACATTTTAATTGAATTATTTGACTTTTATGTTTAGGATACAATTTCTAAATAGATATATGAATTACAAATATTTGTTCTCATCTGTGTCTTGCCTGTTAATATTCTTTATGATGTTTTTTTTTAGAAAACAACCATGTATAATTTTGCTGAAATTTAATGTATGCTTTTTCTTAATAACTCATGCTTTTGTAATCTAAAAATGTTGCTACCTTCTAGCTAGAATTTGTATTCTATTAAACATTTAAAAGTCATTGATTCTTTCTCCTACTTTATCTAGTCTATTTTTAAATAAATTAAACATATTCTTCATTTCTGACATTATATTGTTTTATTTCAGACATTTCTATTTAGTTTATTTTTAGAATTTTCATTTCTTCGCTGAGAGTATTTTGGCTTTCACAAATATTGTTCATCTTTTCCATTACATCCCTTCATGCATTTTTTATAGTTTAAGGCAGGGGTGTCCAATTTTCTAACTTCCCTGAGCTGCATTGGAAGAATTGTCTTGGGCCTCATGTAAAATACACTAACTATAGCTGATGAGCTATTAAAAAAAATAGAATTGCAAAAGAAATTCCGTAATGTTTTAAGAAAGTTTACGAATTTGTGTTGAGCTACATTCAAAGCTGTCCTGGGGAACTTGTGGCCTGCAGACTGTGGGTTGAATGAGCTTCATTTAAGGTTTTTCATTTATCTTTCTAGGTTAGATTCTCTAGTTCCATTGAGTTACTTTTTAGTGAATGCTAAACATTGATGCCAGTTTTTCTTTTTTTTTTTTTTTTTGTTGTTGTTTTTTGATTTTTTTTTTTTAACCAGACTCCCATGGTAGAGGAGAACTATTAATCTAATCTATCGTTGAGCTGGATCTTGGCTTTTTGACAACTATTTAGAAATGATTACCAGTGATAGTAAATGTTTCAAGGACACTATTAAGAGCTTCTCTTAGATAGGGCTTGGGATCTGAGTACAAGCTGGATTACGGAAATCTCTATATGCTTTATAGTTCACCCGCAGCATCCTAAATCAGGAGAGAACTAGGCTTTCCAGCTAGACAGCCAGTTTTGATGGTCACCAGAATGTTCTCCCTGTTCTCCAGTTCAGCCCAGATTTTTTTGTCGTGCTCTTTTGCACCAGGCTGTTGGAAGAATGTCGCTGGGTACTTGGGTAAAGCCAAGGGTCCCTTTCAGGGATGTCTGTCAGCATTCCTAGTCTGCCTTGACTTTTAGCCCACTATCCTCAGGATCTCTGTTAACACCAGCAGGAAAAAGTGGGCAGATTGGGTTCAGATTCACACTGTGAGGAGAGGTCGTTAGTATCCTAATTCACCAGCGCCCCAACACATGAATGTAAAATGTTTGTTAAAATTAGATTGCTCTCTCCTTAAACCCCTCTATAGTACTTTTCTTTTCTGTTCACCTCTCTGGCAAAAGTGGAGAGATACACTGGGTTCTTCTGTCTTAGAAAGAGGTTGTCACTTTCTTAAATTTCATTTATTTATGTTTCCTTGCATTGATTCCTATTTGATTTTAAACATAATTTAGAAATAATGACGATGATGTTGAGATTTACTCACTTTGTTCTAATTGTTAGTAGAAATGATGGTCTGTTAAAACTTTCTACATCCTAACCACAAGCCAAAGCCTGTTTTCTTTCATACCTGTATATTAAAAACCAATAAATAACTCTGTAGTGAATGTTAAGGAATAATTTGTTTCACAATTAACAAATATATACATTCATGCAGTTGATTGAAGAAAACCTGTTACCTATAATCTAGAGCAGATGTGTATAAATGCTAGAGTAATGCATCATTATTTCCATAAGAACAAATCTTCAAATTTTCTGTTTTCTTAAGAACAAGAACAATTTTCAAGGTGAAATTATGCATGTTATATGCCATTACATTGTAGCCAAAGACGCTGTGTACCTGTCAGTTGCCCTGCTAATACCTTCCGAAAAGCTGTCTATAACAACATTTATTTTGTTTTACAAAAGGAAAAGACAAGCAGCAAAGAAAACATAACATTAGTGTCACATTAGTGGAGGGTTTGCCATGCTCTTTCAAAAAGAGTATTTTATTTTCTAGTTAGAGACAACAAAGGGCACATGTGATTGTTTTAATTTCACTGTGGAGAAAGTATGGCCTGGTCAGGTTACAGTACTTTCTCAAGGTCATAGCTAGCAGAAGGAGGTATAATAACAGGAATTTAAATAGTCCTAATTAACTCTTCTGAGACAGCCAAGTGAAGAATAAATGAAGGGAATCTGCAATGTTTAATAACTCTAAACATGATTTGTGTGTTTTAAAGGACTTCGTTTATTAAAACAAGTGAAAATATTTGTTATTGATTTATACTTGGCTCTCAATCAGTAAACTTGTCTGATGGCTTTAATAGAAGAGATATAAGTAATTACCTAATGTGTTAGGAAAAGATAAATGGAAAAAAAAATATGACTTCCTTTTCCTATATATCTATTGATTTTAACAATGAGAGCTATTTCATCTCTGTCTACTAATTGAACCCCACCCCAGAAGACAAGAGGAATAATTAAACAGAATAACAATAACAACAAAAAAAAAACTTGTCAATACTACTACTCTGAATTTGAGAATTTTGAGTCATTTGAATGTTTGGGAGGCATGCTTAAAATACATAATTATTTTGTTTTGAGTAAATAGATTTATTATTATTTGAATTTATGCTCTAGATGTTTATTGTACTTTAGAAAGAGTGTATATGAATTATAAAATACTACTTTGTTCATAACTCTGTTTAGAAACAATATCATCACATTTTCACATTTCTGTCATTAACTAAAGGATCAGACTACCGATCAGAGATTACAAGAAATTGAAAAAGACCTAATCTCCTAGTAATACACTCAAACTATAGGTGTGCGAGTATCACTAAAATAACTAATAAATGACTATTACTTTCAAATAACATTTTTATAATGCATATGTACTAAGTTTATTTGAGATCGTTTTGTAAGGAAGGTGATTTTATTATTATCCTGGCTTTATAGAAGAGAAAACTGAGATACAGAATATAAAATGAGTATCACTTTCATACAACTTGTAAGTTGAAAATTCAAGACTACTCCCATTTTTCTGATCCTAATTCTTGTTTCCCCAAAGAGATTTTACAAAAGGTAATACCACCTTTTGTTCATTGTGCTACTTAGACCACTTAATTTGCATACCATCCCTCTTCTAAACTTTTTGACAGTAAAATAACTACTTGGAATGTAGTTAGAGCATACCCTAGTTTATAGTAGTGCAAGTTGAAAATACCTGAGAATATATATATATTTTTAATAACAATTCTGATATCCTAGAAACTCTGATTTAATTTAGTTGTGTTGTCTTGATTGCCGGCATTTTTTTTTTTTTTTTTTTTTTTTTGAGACGGAGTCTTGCTCTGTTGCCCGGGCTGGAGTGCAATGGCCGGATCTCAGCTCACTGCAACCTCTGCCTCCCGGGTTTACGCCATTCTCCTGCCTCAGCCTCCTAAGTGACTGGGACTACAGGCGCCTGCCACCTCGCCCGGCTAGTTTTTTTTGTATTTTTAGTAGAGACAGGGTTTCACCGTGTTAGCCAGGTTGGTCTCGATCTCCTGACCTCGTGATCCGCCCGTCTCGGCCTCCCAAAGTGCTGGGATTACAGGCTTGAGCCACCGCGCCCGGCCGATTGCCGGCATTTTTAAAGCTCTGTAGGTTTGTTAACTTCGAGGAGTAGAGAGAGATGAGAACTATGGTTTAGGAGCCAGAAGTTAGTATCAAGTTTATTTCTTTATTTGTTGACTCTATCTATATGCAGTACTAGCTCCACTCACATAACTAGTCCTACCTCAATAACCACTTCGTTTCCATGTGTGAAAAAGTAATAAATTACATATTATTTAATATGGGGACTTATTTTCATGATTAAGTACTTACATTATTTCTCATCGTTTTGGAAGTGTTTAAAGAGCAATTCCTTCTTTGATTCCAAGGGAGATATATTTCTGTTTTGGTTTATTCTTATTCTTGTGCTTGCTAATACTTTGGACTGTAGATTTTGTAGTTTATGTATGTGAAGAGAAAGAAAATGATGAAAAAAAAAACCATATTTCTAGGGGAATTAGTAAGGTCTAGATATTAAGTTATGAGGAAGAAAATGTTGCGGCCTAAGCCAAGGGAGCCTGAAAGATTTAAGTGAGATATCTGAAAGACTTACAAGTCTCATTGTTTGGAAAATTTAGTAACACTGGAGGCTAAGGAGATATTACGATAAGGATTACAGAATAGCTGTCTAGACATTGCTCAGCCTTCCCTGGAGCGACTACCCTATCTCTTGTCCACAACTATATCGTTAGAGGCCTTCGAACCAGAGCGACTCCATTTTGTGTGAGGGCTAGGAAAATGAGACTGAGACTTACCAGGCTGTATTTTCAGAAAGTTGGGCATTCCAAGCCTCTATATGTTTACAGTTAAGGAAGCAAATTAATAATGTTTACTAAACAAACCCAGTCCTGGGACTCTGCAGGTATCCCAATATTTGGAGAAGAAAGGCATTCCTAATTTTGCTTTAAAGATAATAATATTGATTCTTGCAAAATATAGTAATTAAAAAAAATTAAGCCTTTATCACAAACCCATGTAGCAGAACTCATCTCCCCACATACACAAGCATTGTACCCAGGGTGGATGTGTTCCTCCTCTTACTTTCAGAAACATCCTACTCTGTCTATGGAGTAACTATCTTTTCACCACTTTACTTTCTTAATAAACCTGATTTTGCTTTGCACTGTGGACTTGCCCTGAATTATTTCTTGTGTGAGATTGAAGAACCCTCTCTAGAGATCTAGATCGGGACCCCTTTCCTGTAACAATATTAGTTGATTTCCTTTTCTGCCTCATATAGTAAATTTACTTTTTATAATATCTAGTCCTTTCACTATTGATTCAAAATATAAAATGTACTATCTTATTAAATATTACTGCAGTTGTGAAACATACATATTTTGTGGCCATTTTTTGGATAAGTAATCTAACTTGCTTAGACAGATAAAATGGCTTTAAAAGGTTATGCCAATTTGATTGCAGATTCATTGACTCTGAAGTTCACTATCATTCAAACATGTTAACATTATAAAGTTGTTTAAATTTTACTTATATTTTTAATAATTAATTTGTTATTCTACAATAGTAGAAAGCTTCCTCTTATTTTCAAACTTTTATTTTAGGTTCAAAGCATACATTTCCAGATTTGTTACATGAATAAATTGTGTGTTGTGGAGGTTTGGTGTACAGATTATTTTGCCACCCAGTTAATAAGCATAGTACCTGAGAGGTAGTTTTTCAGTGTCCATTCTCTTCCTAACCTGAACCCTCAAGTAGGTCCTAGTGTCTACTCTTCCCTTCTCTGCATCCATATCTAATCAATTTTTAGCTCCCACTTATAAGTGAGAATATGTAGTATTTGGTTTTCTGTTCCTGTGTTAATTTAATTAGGATAATGGCCTTCAGCTCCATCCATGTTGCTGTAAAGGACATGATTTTGTTCTTTTTTATGACTGCATAGTATTCTGTCTTGTATATATACGAGATTTTCTTTATGTGGTCTACCACTGATGGGCATCTAGATCTAGATTGATGGCATGTCTTTCCTATTGTGAATGGTACTGTGATGAACATATACGAGCATCCATCTTTAGGGTAGAATGATTATTTTCCTTTGGGTATATACTCAATAATGAGACTGCTCAGTTGAATAATAGTTCTATATTATGTTCTTTTAAAAATCTCCAGACTGCTTTTCACAGTGGCTGGAGTAATTTACATTCCTACTAGCAAGGTATAAGTGTTTCCTTTCCTCTGCAACCTTACTGGCATCTGTTATTTTTTCACTTTCTAGTAATAACTATTCTGACTAGTGTGAGATGGTATTTCATTGTGGTTTTAATTTGCATTTCCTTAATGACTAGTGATATTAAGCATTTTTTCATATGTTTATTGACCACATGTATGTGCTTTGAGAAATGTCTTTTCGTGTCCTTTGCTGATGTTGTAATGAGGTTATTTGTTTTTTGTCTGTTAATTTGCTTAAATTCCTTACAGATTCTGAATGTTACAACTTTGTCAGATGCAGAGTTTGCAAATGTTTTCTCCTATTCAGTAGGTTTTCTGTTTACTCTGTTAAAAGTTTCTTTTGCTATGTAGAAGCTCTTAAGTTTCACTTGTCAAATTTTGGTTTTTTTGCAATTGCTTTTGGAGCCTTCCTTATGAAGTCTTTGCCAGAGCCTATGTCTAAAATGGTAGTTCCTAGATTTTCTTCTAGAATTTTTACAATTGCAGGCTTTATTTTTAAGTCTTTAATCCATCTTGAGTTGATTTGTCTATATGGTGAAATGTAGGAGTCTAGTTTCAATCTTCTGCATATGGCCAGCCTGTTATCCCAGCACCATTTATTTAATAGGGAGTCCTTTCTGCATTGCTTGTTATTGCCAGTTTTGTCTGGGTTCTTGTTATTGTCAATTTTTCTGGGTTCTCTAACCTGTTCCATTGGTCTATGTGTCTGTTTTTATACCACGCTTTTTAGTTACTGTAGCCTTGTATTATAGTTGAAGTCAGGAATATGATGCCTCCAGCTTTGTTCTTTTTGCTTAGGATTGTCTTGGCTATCTGGAATCTTTTTTGTTTCCAAATAAATTTTAGGATAGTTTCATATAACTCTGTAAAAAAATGTCATTGGTAATTTGATAAGAATAGCACTATATCTGTACATTGCTTTGGGCAGTATTACCATTTTAACCATATTGATTCTTCCTATCTATGGGCATTGAATGTTTTTACATTTGTTTGGGTTATCATTGATTTCTTTCAGAAGTATTTTGTAATTCTTGTTGTAAAGGCCTTTCACCTCCCTGGTTAGATATATTTTTAGAAGTTTTATTCTTTTTGTGGCTATTGTGAATGGGATTGTGTTCTTGATTTGACTCTCAGTTTGAAGGTTATGATGTAAAGAAATGCTACTAATTTTGAACACTCACTTTGTATCCTGAAACTTTGCTTAAGTTAGTAGATCTAGAAACTTTTAAAAGTGCATTCATGGAACAATATTTTGTGGGATGTTAATTAATCTTTTGGGATGATTCTTTGGTTGTGTTAGAAATTCCCAATGCCTATAGCAGAGCTGTAAAATATTCCACCGTAAAAGGTTTTATTTTTGTTTTAACTTTACAGAATATTCAGTCACATTTGTAAAAAATAGTTTGGAAGCTTCCCTCAGGGGGAAAAACATTTTTCTTTAGTCTTACCGTTCCTTGACAAATATGTTAGCCAAGTCTACTTCTGCAAGAGACAGTCTATCTAGTTCCTGATAGTACCTGGTGTTGTAGTCCATCCAGCCTCCTCCTTTGTGATTAGATCAACATGGTAACTCCATAATAATTGTATTAGTGTTATTGATATCCATTTGACTCCTGTCATCTTCTTTTACCTGTAACTCCTCCTACCCATGGAGAGCCTTGAGATTCTCAATTTACTGACTTTTATTTGATTCTTTCTATGCTTTATGTGATTGGTGAGCATTTATTTATTTATTACTTATCACTATCCCAGATACTTTGAAATACTTGTGAGCTTAAAAAGTTAAAACCATAATGTTTATTCTATACAAAATAAAGGAGGTATAGTGGGAAAATAGATCCATTAAAAGACAAGAATGTAAAACAAGGCCAGTTACAACAGAGATTCAGTGAAGGCTTTGCAGATGAGGTAGTGGCTCAAACTGAAACTGACATATAAATTAAAATGCCAAGTTATAGATTTGAGGAATATGGGTGGAGGAAAGAGAATAGAAAAGTATAGATGAGAGAAAGAGATAAAGAAAAAGGTCAAGAGAAAGAAGGAGGTTTTACTGTAATGTAAATATGTGGAATGTGGAAATATATGATATTTCAACATAAATATAGGAGTAATAGAAAGCAAGGGATAATAAGTAATCTTGTTGTGTTATAAAGTGGACCTCTGAGATTTCTGTCTTTCCTGTATCTGTTCTTTTTGTATGTTTGATAACATCACCCACCTATCTTTTAGAAAATTTCTCCTCCCCTTTGCTACATCTACTAATTATGGAAGACCCTTCTACCCAGAAAACTTAAATCATGACAAACTATTTCCTTCTCAGTTATAAAGCAAAACATATATTATTTTCCCTCAATAATTTTGAAATATAAAGACATTATATCAGAGCTAAGTATAGCAATGATCTCTGGTACACAGTAAAAGCCTGGAGGAATGACAACAAAAATATTGTTAACACGTTTTTTCCTTTCTATCGTCAACATTATTGTAATAAAACATAATAATAAAATCAATTAGCATTATTACTGGCACTAAATTGAATTTGTATTAGATTTATGTAACTTGGAATTAATGGTATCCAGAAAAACTCACCGCACAAGGTCATAGTATTAAGAGATGGGGCTCATAGGAGGTGTTTACGTAAAGGATTGAGCCGTCACAAATAGGATTACTGTCTTTTTAAAAGGGGTCCCGGCCGGGTGCTGTGGCTCACGCCTGTAATCCCAGCACTTTAGGAGGCCGAGGCAGGCGGATCATGAGGTCAGGAGATCAAGACCATCCTGGCTAACACAGTGAAACCCCGTCTCTACTAAAAGTACAAAAAACTAGCCGGGCGAGGTGGCAGGCACCTGTAGTCCCAGCTGCTCAGGAGGCTGAGGCAGGAGAATGGTGTGAACCCGGGAGGCGGAGCTTGCAGTGAGCTGAGATCACGCCACTGCACTCCAGCCTGGGCAACACAGCGAGACTCCGTCTCAAAAAAAAAAAAAAAAAAAAAAAAAACCAAAGAGTTCCCTGTTTCTTCTGGCATGAGGACACAGCAAGAAGATAGTCATCTATGAACCAGAAAGTGAGCCCTCACCAGGCAGAGACTGCCAGTGCCTTATTCTTGGGTTTCTTAGCCTCCAGGGAGGTAAGAAATATATATATTTTTGTGTTTATAAGCCACCCAGTCTATGACATTTTGTCAAAGCAGCCTTAATGAACCAAAACAATAGATTAGAGAGTAAAATTGTAAACCAGATCCCCAAGACCATCTGATGTGGAAGATGGCTTCACTATTGAGGATTATACATTGGGTATTCTAGTGACCCAGGATGGTCTTTGAAATTAAAACAAAAAAAAAAACATGAATTCTATTTTTCTGATGCTGCCTTAGCCTAAAAAATACAAGTGATACCTTTTCCCACGTACAACTTTTGCCCCTCAAGCTACCAGACTCCAAGAATCCCACTCTTCTTAAAACAATATCCGATTTTTAAAATTATATTTTAGATTTGAAGGTTTTCCTTAAAAAACTTCCTACCCAAATTTTAGAAGTTGAGAGACATTTAAAATTAATCTATTTCCCCATTACACATTAGTAAATTATGGAAAACAATGCCTAAAAAATAATTGAAGAGAATTTTGAAATCAAATCATAAAGTGGCCCATAATGTCAATTTTCACTGTTTACCCTCTTTACTAGATTCTATTTTTCCTCTTTAAATCTTGAATAGCCTTTAGAAATTTTCTTTTCACCCACTATTCCACAATTTATTTACTTAAAATAGCTAATAGCTAATAAAGAAGTTTACACATTATTTAATTTGGTTGAGTGATTAATTCCTTGACTTTTTAAATCTCCTTTTAAAAAAAGTTATTAAAAGGAGAAGAAAGGATTGGACATACTATTTCTTGGCAACCTTCAGTCAATAATGATTATTTTTTCCAGTGAGGAAAGAATCAAGACAGAAGGTGGCTACATGTTTTCTCCTTTTATAAGCTAAAATATTTGAACTATATATGATGAGGAATTGAGATTATTATTCTATTCTATCTTTAAACATTCCATAGAAAGCTAGGAGAAGTTGTGAATATGTTTCTGGGGTTAGATAACAAATCATTACAAAGAAAGATGGTAAACTGAGGGTACATATAACATTTTATGTATTTCCAAATTCCTGGTGCCTGGTGTTATGCACAGACAACATCTATTGTTCAACATAAATGTATTGAATTACCTTCATACAAATTCTAGACAAGAGTCTCATTATACATTATTTGTATTGTTCTAAGACTTCATAATATGAATAGAATTTCTGCACTAGTTATTTTAGTAGGTCTGTGCTTATTAACAATGATACCCAATTCAGTTTTCCATTAAATTGATGACTCAAAGTTTGGTTTCCTCCCAGCTGTGCTTTCATTACATTATAATTTTACATTTCAATCCAGTTATCTTTGAATTTAATTTCTACTATACAACATTATAAAACAGCATAGAACAATTTCATTTACAAATTAAAAAGCATCTTAAGGCGCCACAAAGATATGAAATTCTCAAAATGAGTAGTAAACATCTTTAATCAAATTGCAAATGATAGCAAATAATTTGTCTCAGTATCTTTTATACTTAAAACACTGTTATTTCTAAAATGAAACAAAATAAATTAAATGAATGGCCTTAGAAAAACTTAATGGAATAAATAAATTTAAAAAAAACAAACCAAAAAACTATACTTCTTATTGGATATTTTTATATTAACTATCATCTCAGAACTGACATGCTAGAATTATAAAAAAAATGTATAATTCAAATAGACAATTAAACTAATTTCACATTGACTTTGCTTTTATAAAAATATTTTCTGTGTTCTATGAAATTCTTCCAATTAACATTGAAGAGTACAAGAAAAAAACAGACTGACTCTATAAATTTCAGATAATTAGTATCATCCAAAATGCTATGGTATTATTTATTGATCTCAAATTATAGACTAGTAAATAAAAGATTAAGATCCTGTTTTCATTTTTATTTATATTTGGGTTTCATATATATGGCCTTCAAACTGTATAAAGATTTCTACTTATTAAAGTCGATTTTAGGAGCATCTTATATTCATAAAACTTTCACACACAAATCTGGTTTAATTATATTTATTCATATCTTATTCAGCTAATGCTAAAAAGAGCCACAACAACAGACTAAAATCCTGCATATGCTAGAGCAGATCAATTATTCAGAATGTTGGTCTCCTTTACATAGGAGAAAACTGTATATAAAACTATAAGAGAAATTATAATTTGTAGACAAAAGTGAGGTAAAAGAAAAAACTTATTCTCATGGAATTTAAACAGCAATCAGAGCAAAAGGAGGCAACAGATCTCTGTGTAAAGTAAGTGACTTTCCAGAAATCATGAAGAACAAGAGGAAATATGGGATTAGAGGATATTGTTTCTGCTACCCTATTAGGCTTACACATATAAAATTAGAACAGTGCTTCTTAGCATTTTATTATGATAATTCCTTTCTACTCTTAAAAATTTTAGAGGACCAGAAAAATTACTTCTTAATGTGGGTATATTTTTATCAACTAAAAATTGAAGAAATACTTAACCTTCTATAAAATTAAATAAATATAACTTATATTATATGAATATATAATAATATAAATGCAATATAAATATAAATTAAATACAAATAAAGAAAATTTAGCATATTTATATACTGATTTATTTAAAAATAAAAGCAGTAAGTCCATTACATGCTTAAATACTGTTATATTTTATAAAAAATAATTTTTTTGGCTGAGTACAGTGACTCATGCCTGTAATCCCAGAACTTTGGGAGGCCGAGGTGGGATGATCATGATTTCAGGAGTTTGAGACCAGCCTGGCCAACATGGTGAAACCCCATCTCTACTAAAAATACAAAAATTATCTGGGTGTGGTGGTGCACACTTGTAATCCCAGCTATTGGGGAGGCTGAGGCAGCAGAATGCCTTGAACCCAGGAGGTGGAGGTTGCAGTAAACTGAGATCATCCACACAGCACTCCAGCTTGTGTGACAGTGCAAGACTCCAAAATTAAAAAATAGTTTTGAAATGGAGGAGTGGTGTTTTGTAGTTTTCTAAATCTGTTTAATGTCTGTATTAGTAGAAAATAACTTTATTATTTTACCTGCTTTTTCAATTTTCTGTGCTATGTGACATGAGTTAGACTCTGGGAAGCTCTATCTTATATTTGTCAAAAATGACTGCAAAAGGCAAAAATAAAGTATCAATATTATAATAAAAATAGTTTTTATCTATGTACCAAGGAAAGCATATAAAAGGAACCCCTAGGGGTCCCTGGAACACACTGAGAACTTAGATAATTGGTTTTCAACACTGATTGCCATGACAATTAGGAGTAAGCCTTGAAAAGATATAGATGCTCTAGATAATTCCTCAGAACAATTGATTTAATTGGTTTGCAGAAAGATCTGGACATAAGTAGTTGTGAAATCTCCAGGGAGTTTCTCATATGCAACTAGGATTAAGACTGATAAATTGTGTAATGAGACATGTCTTCATCTTAGTATTTTTGCATCTTTATAAATTTAGATAATCATCTATTTCCTCTTTAGGATTTTATTTTGTGGGGTTATAGATATTTAAAATATACATTTTATTTAATATAAAATTAGATACTACTACAAACATACTAGTGAAAGATTGTTCCAATGACACAACTGTTCTCAATGAATAAATAAGAAAAAAATACATTGAACTCTTTTTACAGATATAGAAATGAATGATTTGCCAGTCAAATAAAAAATCTAAAGTTTGTTCAGCACGGCCAGAAAAAATAAGTCAGATGGAAGTATAACTCTTTCTTGTGATTTAAATTATAAAGATGTTTCCATGGCAGAAAAAAAAAAATGACAAGTAGCTGATAAAGACAATTGTGCACTAGCATTTTCACTCACAGCAGAAAGAGGGAAGAAAATACATATTAAGTCCACAAGTCTTTGCTGTCTATTAGGGCCCATATTTTTGTAGATATATTCCAGCATGAGAGATAACATGTCTTTTGAATATAAGATGTAAGGTAGGTGCAGTAAAGCCATGATTTCTCTTTTCTAACATATACAATGATTAATTAATTATTCATAAGGTTTATATGCCTAAAAACTGAAGCATCATTATTAATCTGAATTTTCTATCATTATCAAAACACAGCATTTCTGACAATTAGTTTCTATTCTTTATTCAGACCCTGCCTCTCTGTAAAAGCAATTTTATTGACTCAGAACTCTTGTTCTCAAGGGCCTGAGAACATCGATGGATCTTAGTTGGTGGTGATTATTTTTTTCCTCCAGGGGACGTTTGTTATAAACGTAGGCATTTGTTTGTGGGGACGGGGAAGGCAGCTGCTAGTGCATCCAATATGTAGAAGTCAAGGATGCTGCTAAACCTCCTGTAATGCACAGGACATCACCTCCACTTTCAACAAATCCATTACCTGTCCCAAGATATCATTAGTGCCAAGGCTGAGAAGCTTGCATTAGATGATACACTGTACTAACAATTCTTGTCTTGTCAGAAGTTCCTTGTGGACATTTAAAACCACTAAGTAGTTTGATTCAATAATATAGTTCAGTTCCATTCATTTCTAAGTGAATATGATAATTTTAAAAAGATTATTAGAAAATGCTTAGAGATTAACCCAGTAGCCGTGACTTTTGGGGAAACTGAGTGATATATTAGAGGATCATTCAAAGAAATATTTTCTTATCATATTATTTTAAACTTTGAGCTTTACTTAACAATACATTTCTCTTCTTTCTATAGTACAGTTGAATACTTTTATGTTATTAACTATTTTATAATAATATTGCAAATAGCAAACCGTTCATAATAGAGTGTAGAAGATATGTAGCTCTTTGATTTTCAAGATGAATTTGACTATAACTGTCTTCTACATAAAAAGAATAAATAGTATATTATATACTATGATTGGAAGGACACTGTCAGAAACATGCCTACAAGGAAACTATTATCCTTGAAGTCCTGTTCTAAAAGCTGTCATTCCATTATTTTTATCAAGTATTTAACGGACCAGGCTTCCAGAATTGCCATATAACGGCAAGTACTCCACAGAGAGAGAAACAGAGAGAGAGAGAGAGAGAGAGAGAGAGAGAGAGAGAAGTGCAAATTTATTGTCATTTTATGATTGCTTAGATGGTCATCTACAAAGGCCCTTGTATAATAAGGAATAATTTTTCTAAATAAGTGCAAAGGAACTCTAGTAAGCTGGGTTAGGAAATGGAAGAGTAGAGACTCAGTGGACACTAATAAACACCCTTATCTACACTTATCTTTATTTCAAAAGCTAAACATTTTCCCTTCAGATAATACATTATCTTCCAGTCAAAGAATCAAAATTGGTGTACAGAGGATTACTATTTGTTGAAAAAAATCATACATGCAAAACTCACTTGAAATTGATCCAATTAAAATTGGCCGAAATACTGTATGTGACAGTACACTCAAAGCCCTATTATACTATATATAAGAGACCAGCGATTAGCTGATTCAAGTAGTTAAAGGAAAGAACTATTAAAACTTAATAGGTATTTAAGTCATTTGAGATAATTAATTAAGGTAGCAAAACGTTAAAAATTGGTATATATTTTAGACATTGTGTTTTTTAAAAGCATACAGTCATGTTCATTTGCTATTCTTTTATGTAGTACCAAATCTTTCTGCTAGAGTAAAAATGAACCTGTAAACTTTATGTCTTGCATAAAGTATACCCAAATTTATCATATACAATTGTCATTCTCATTTTTAAAAGTGAAATCATAATTTAAAGATAATTAAGAAGCAACTTAGTCCAGTATTTTTCTAAATTTTCTTCAGTGTTTTTTCTAATCATTCTTAGTTGTCTAACCCATACTTTGATATTGATGTATTACACTGATGTTATTCACCTTATTGAAATGGATGACATCAATAAATCTGAAGACCTATATAACTGACACTTGACAAGTAAAACCTCAAGTAGTCATTGCAGGGTTAGCGTATCTTAAAAAAATGATTAGTTTGTATTATCTTGGCAAATGAGTTAAAAATGAGGGTAAATTATGTCATTTATATACTAACTTTTAGAATATAGAAAACATTAATGGTTGAGCTATTATCGGTTTTTGTATACTATATATAATTTATGAGCTGTACATCATTTTACAGATTTTTCCTTTTAAAATACATCAAGAGCCTTATATGCAATTTTGATCAATTTTTCAGTGCCACTTCCAAAACTTCATGATATTTCTTGACTTTGATACTGATGTATATTGAATATTATATATTTACAACACCTTTAAATAAACTAAAAATTAAACATTTGGCAGAATGGATCGAGATAGACATGGGTCTGATTTTTGAGTGGGGATTCTATTGATCCGCAAAGAAGACTACACCCACAAGAAACAAAGATATGATAATTACTCCACTTTTACCAGTAGTAGAAAACACAAGGTCAGACACATTCTTCAAGCTTATCACTCAGCAAAAATGTCTGTTGCCTTACCTTCAGCGATCAGTTCATTTCTCATCTCTCCTACTTGGGTTTTAAGAAAATCCTAGAGCCCACGAGAATGATGAAGTGTCATGTCTGAATGTGCAATGTTTGAGATGACAGCAAGTATCTTTCCATCTTCAAAGTTGGGATGGAGTGGTTCAAGAGATCCACATATATGGACACTAAGAATGCCTATTTGAAAGAAAAACTGACATTTAATTATCCTTTTAGATGGTTATTAGGTGGCAGATTCTGGAGGTCTGAATTTGTGCTACCATCAAAATGAGGCTAATCCCTGTGAGAGAGTTGGAGCAATTGACAAATTGTATAGGAGTTTGGAACCTAAGTGTAGAGAAAGGTACTTTATTCTTGAGTTGAATTTTTGGACATGAAAAGGCTTTTGTGGCAGCTTACAGCAGAGAAAAAATAGTGTGTCTGGAAAGACTTGGCAACTCTATGCTCTAAAGCCCTTAGAAATTTCAGAAGATGACTTCAATATTTCCCTGTGATTTCATACAAGAAAATACATAAAATCACATGGCTAGGTAATAAGACAGAATAAGTATAAATGCTCATATATTTTTTGTTATTTCAATAGCTTTTGGGGTACAAGTGGTTTTTGATTACATGGATGAATTATATAGTGGTGAATTCTTAGATTTTAGTGTACCCATTATAAACTGTTCCTTCCAGAAAAAGGGCTGAGGTTATGTGACAAGCCTGGGATTCATGAAAGACCATTTGGCTGGCTTTTTCTGAGAATGGTCATATTAGGGGTTGCAGGTAAAAAAATAATAATAATAATAATAATAAAATCCTTAACACAAATATCCTAAAAAAATCGTGCCAACCTTTAAATTGGCTAGTCATTTTGGAAGAGAACATTAGCTTCAAGTGGATCCAAGAAAAATACAGTGAAATCAAGAAGCACACCGTTCACCACCACAGTTAGCAAGAGACTTTAAGAAAATTCCTGTCTCCCCCTCCTCATCCCTATTTCCAGTCACAGAAAAGCACGAAAAAGGGTTTGTGCCAGAGAAAGGCATAAGAATATATCATTAGATATTTCACCTGAATTGTATGGGACTAGACTTTTCATAAATAAAATCAATATGAAGTTATATGAATTGTCTAGCTTGCTTTGCAGTGATTGAAGAGGGTAATTTGATAGACTACAGCTAAAAGCAGTAATTGTTGGAAAACAATATCATATTTAAATTATTTTCCCACTGATTTGAGAGTGCTCAATAAACCAATTACTAATTCCAGAGTTAGAAGAAGGGGTATATTTTAGTGGAAATACATTTATAAATTCTCTGTTATTAGTGAGTATTTTTGTCTTATGGTGACACTAATTTCCCTCTGTAATATCATGACTATGAATATTTTGTTAATAAACACTTAGATAGCATAAACCTTTGTTATATTTTGGGTTACTGTACCTGCCTGGATATTTCAGGTTACCATATTCATCTCTTTTCTCTTATTGAACGAAATTGTAGTTATAACTATTTACATTTTCATGAAATTATTAGATTAAAAATTTAAAGGAACAACAGCTTTTGAAATTTTGATATTTTAGAGTGAGAAAATATTCTACCATATGGGATGAGTGGCGCTAAACGGATTATTTAAAATTAAGAAATGTGCTTCAGAATGGGTGCAATGGCTCACGCTTGTAATCCCAGCACTTTGGGAGGCCAAGGACAATGGATCACCTGAGGTTGGGAGTTCAAGACCAGTCTGGCCAACATAATGAAACCCCATCTTCACTAAATACACAAAAATTAGCTAGGTGTGGTGGTGCACACCTGTAATCCCAGCTACTCAGGAGACTGATGCAGAAAAATCGTTTGAACCTGGGAGGTGGAAGTTGCAGTGAGATGAGATTGTGCAACTGTACTCCAGACTGGGTGACAGAGCAAGACTCTGTCAAAATAATAATAATAATAATAATAATAATAATAATAGTAATAATAAAATAAAAGGTGTTTCAGAGAATAAATCTATGGTAAGTTCCAAATGTTATTGTTTATGTTCTCTAAATCATTACATGGTTTCATGGAGCATAAGTTTATAAATTTCTAAGTGGCATTTAAACCAGTAAAATTTACTGATAATATTAAATTTTCTTTGGGATGTATCTTTCTATTGTAAGCATGAAACTGTATGCCATCCATCATCAACATTTTTTTGAAAACCTACTATGACAGGTACTATTTTAAACAGTGGTGATGTTATTGCTATCTAGAGGAAAGCCAGCAAAATAATGAATTAACTGAATATAGTGAAGTATATCCTATCAGAAAAGTATAATTAGAAACGTAAAACCAGAGAACACATCTCAAACTCAGCCTTGACATTTTAGACTTTGAGAAAAAAAAAATGATGAGTTAGCTGAGTTTTTAATAAGAAAGAGTTTGGCAGATAATTCAAGCTGGTTAAGGATTTTCCATTAAGCATGCACAAAGCTGATAGCAAAGAGATTTGTGTGTATTCACAATACATGTGTTTGTTTGGATGCTTGTGTAGCTCTTTTGAGGTTTTAAATGAGAAGATAGCCAGCTCATAAGTCTTTCCTGCTATGCAAAAATAAATCTCTTATAGCTCTTTATATGAACTTCTAGGAAAGTGTTATATATTTCTATAAGCATAGTAGAAGAAACCATTATTGGCCAAGGAGGAGCCCATAGTCTCTTTAGCAGTCAGTAGAACAACTTTCAGCATGTGGAAATATTATATGCAGGTAATTCCCTAGTTCAGGCTTGGCAGATTAAACAAATACTTTATTTGGAAGGAATACTTATACAGATAGGTAATAATCATCATCACATTCTTTATAGAATATGCTTTATCTCTGAGATGATTCATATTAATAATTTACCATAGGTCAAATTAATCATGAGAAAATATTTAGAGTATAGCCTGGTCATCTAATTATTTCATGTTGATGTAGCAGTACAAAAGAAACGTGTTGTTATATTCTATAGTTTACACATTCAGCAAATATCAGATATTATTATTTATCTTTGAAAATAGCAATAAGTATTGGAAACATATATCATGTTTTTGTGTATTCATTAATAAAATATATATTAGAACTTGTAAAATGCTACTTTGCTCTAGTTTGCCAATGACAAAAAAAGAAAAGTTAAAAAAAGGAAAGAAAAGATTTTCTTATTTTACTTTTATATGAAATGAAATATAATTTTTTAGATATAAAAATGCTCTTTCCTTTATGTTAAAGAAGAGGTGGTTATAGGGGTGCAAGATATAGCAAATTAAAGTATAAGCGTGGGCTATATAATATTTGGTGAATAGATACACTACAAAAATGATTCTTATTAGTCTGAAATTCAAATTTAACATTGTTTTATCTAACAATATTAACAATTTATATCAAAAGGGTAAATAACTTAGATTTTTTTAATCATTGTAATGTGCTTTGAGTGATAAACTTGTTTTTATTTTTCCTTTCATTATCTACATTAGTTTCCAGTTTAACCCTAAAAGCAATATTTACATCAAATAGTTCAAAGTTTATGAGATATTGAAATTAAGTCATTCATAATTAATAAATATCAATACAACATATAATCAAATCGAAACATTTTGCTAAATTATTTATATATTTTTAAGTTTTATTTCTTAACCTTCAATATTTAGAAACAGCCTTTTCATTTAATTTTTGTGTAAATATGTAAAACATTTATGAGACGTTGAAGTCAAATCTATGAAACAAGATCTATTTAGAGTAGATTACTTTCTGTCTCTATTCCTTCAGGCCTAGTTCTTTCCTCTCCCTGTAGATAACTATATTTTTAATTAAAATTTTGCTTATTTCTCAATTAAAAACAAGCATTCTCACACATATACACACATATATTTATATCCTTTCCTCTCTTTTAGATAGACAGTCGCATAACATAATCACTTTTTTTTTTTTTTTTTTTTTTTTTTTTGAGACGGAGTCTCGCTCTGTCCCCCAGGCTGGAGTGCAGTGGCCGGATCTCAGCTCACTGCAAGCTCTGCCTCCCGGGTTCACGCCATTCTCCTGCCTCGGCCTCCTGAGTAGCTGGGACTACAGGCGCCCGCCACCGCGCCCGGCTAATTTTTGTATTTTTTTAGTAGAGACGGGGTTTCACCGTGTTAGCCAGGATGGTCTCGATCTCCTGACCTCGTGATCCGCCCGTCTCGGCCTCCCAAAGTGCTGGGATTACAGGCTTGAGCCACCGTGCCCGGCCAACATATTCACTTTTTGTTCACTTGTTTTTTTTCTATTAATGTGTCCTAGTTTAATCATTTAATGTCAGTATATGGAAAGATTACTCGTTGTTGTCTGTTTTTAAAGCTTTATTCAGGCATGATCGGTATCTAAGAAACTGCAAATATTTAATATGTACATTTTAATGAGTCTGGACATATGCATAAACCAGTGATTCCACTGTCACTGGATCCTTCGGGTGTTGTTTTGCCAACTGGAAACCTCTGTGTCTGGTGCCGCCTCTGCTTGAGTTTCACTCACACTCACTGAGTTTGTTCCACCCACTTGGCTCAGCAGGCTGTGCTCAGCTCACGATACCAGCCCAAATCCCACACCCACCAAGGGTGAGCCAGGTGCAGAGTGGCAAGGGGTCTGTGAGTCAGCAAGCATGAGGTCCAGCCATTATGCACAGCCAGGGGTGCCAACTGCTATGGCAGGGGCAGGCAGCTCCAAGCACAGGCAAAGGTGCCAGCTCCATGAAAAGCTATGGCTGGGCCAGATGTAGCACAGGCAGCTTCTGCCATGGGCACTGACATTTGGACAAGGAAAATGTGGTTGTGCCAGAAAACTCAGAGAGGCCAGCAACCGTGGAGCCCCAAGGGGTGAGGGAGGACGTGTTACAACTCTCTCATTCCTGCTGCCCATAGCACAGTGAATTGAGGAGTGGGCATGTTTCAGTTATTTGTGTTACAGCTTGTTCATTCCCCCTGTCACGCTCAGGCCCATGACTCCTGGGCTAGCCCAGTCCTGCTGCTACTTCCTGTCATATGGGGTGACTGCCTGACGCCAGCAGAGGGCCGGACGGCTATAGTGTTACACCTCTGGCTTGGGGAATTCCGAGGTCTGGGACCCCAGAAGTGTTGCTTGTCTTCACTCCCACAGCCTGACAAATGAGAGCGTGGCACTACCTGCAGCTCAGTGAACCAATCAGGAATGTGTTACAGCCCTTTTTGCTACCACCCACAGCTCAGCAAGCTAGCAAGGAAAGTGTTACACCCCTTTTCACATCCACCATTTCGCGGGTTCCAAGTCCGTCCCATGTCCATTAAGACTAAAGTTGCATGGACAATTGGAGAGTAAGTAAGGCAGAGAAGAGCTTTATTGAGTGACAAAACAGCTCTTGGTAGAGAGGAGACCCAAAGTGGGTATCTCCTATCCACAGCCAGGTAGAGCTGATGTGTGGCTAAGTCCAGGGTTTTTATAGGCTCAGAATAAAGGAAGTTCATGCTGATTGGTCCTGGAATGGATCTGTAAAAGGCACCATCTCACTGGCCAAAAGGCATCAAGAAAGTCCCCACTCTGGGTTGTGAACTCCACCCAGAACTGGTAGCCCTGCCCCCAGGTTTCAGGACATTACTGGCTTGAAAGTCAAGCCTCACCAGAGACCCACTCCTTTCTACCTAGGGACCTGTCTGCCTCCTACAGCTATCATCAATCCCCCCTAGGAAGAGGTATATCTAACTGCCCTTAGGATAGGGATGACCACTCTTAACCCCTTCATGCTGACAGGGTATGTTGTTTTGAGAAAACAGCAGTCAGAGCTTTTTCAGAGGCCTATCTAGGGGTCCCTGATAAAAAGAGCCATTGTCTGAGGCTCCCCTTGCATGATCATTTGGAGTTTGATGACCTCTAGGTGAGAAGAAACAGATTTTACAAGAAGTTTAAGTATACATGGACTAAATATGAGTATTATATATAGAGCAGCTAACATGAAAAATCTGCCAAATATAACAGAAATAAAAAGTAAAATAGACTAAACATTCTGAAAACAATGTTATGGCTAGAGCTGTTTCATCCTGGTGAAATAAATTAAATCTTGTATGGGGTAGTTAAACTTTAAAGGAGAAATAACTGCACAGGGGAGTAGATAATCCCTTGGGAGTTCATGACTAAGGTGTCCTTGACAAAGATGCCTTATGGTGAGGAACAGAACAAAGGTGAGAACAGCAAGCATAGGTGAGACTATAAAGAGGATATCTATGGAATGTTAATTATTGGCACTTAGCTTTTGTAATTTTTAGCTTGAGGTCTCTGATTTCTTCTCATGGGTACTTTAGGTGCTCTTCTGGGTCAACAGAGGTAATTCTTTCAGTTTCCCAGGGCTTTATTCAAGTACAATGAATCAAAAAATGTATTTCAGTGATCTTTACTGTGGTAGGAGTAGAAAGAAATACAATCTAAAGTCTCTCCCACTCTGAGCCTAGAGAGGGAAAAAGGGAGGGAAAGTGCCTTTACCAGTACTAAGTCCCCTGGTGATATGGTTTGGCTCTATGATCTCACCCAAATCTCATTTTGAATTGTACTTCCATAATTCCCCCATGTTGTGGGAGAGACCTGCTGGGAGATGATTTGCATCATGGGTGAGGTTTCCCCCATACTGTTCTCATGGTAGTGAATAAGTCTCATAAGATCTGAGGGTTTTATCAGGGGTTTCTGCTTTTTCACCTTCCTCATTTTCTCTTGCCGCCACCATGTAAGAAGTTCCTTTCACCTCCCACCATGATTCTGAGGCCTCTCGAGCCATGTGGAACTGTAAGTCCAATTAAACCTCTTTTTCTTCCCAGGTTCTGGTATGTCTTTATCAGCAGCATGAAAACTAACTAATGTAGTAGACTGGTACCAGTAGAGTGGGGGGCATTGCTTAAAAGATACTCCAAAATGCGGAGGCAACTTTGGAACTGGGTAACTGGCAGAGGTTGGAACAGCTTGAAGGGCTTAGACAGGAAAATGTGAGAAAGTTTAGAACTTCCTAGAGATTTTTTGAATGGGTTTGACAAAAAATACTGATAATGATATGGACAATGAAATCCAGGCTGAGGTGGTTTCAGAGGCGGATGAGGAACATGTTAGAAACTGGAGCGAAGGTGACTCTTGTTATGCTTCAGAAAAGAGACTGGTGACACTTTGCCGCTTCCCTAGAGATTTGGAACTTTGAACTTTGAACCTGAATAAGGAATTTTGAACCTGAAAGAGATGATGTAGGGTATCTGGTGGAATAAATTCCTAAGCAATACAAAGCATTCAAGAGGTGACTTGGGTGCAGTTAAAGGCATTTAGTTTTAAAAGGAAAGCAGAGCATAAAAGCAAAAATATTGTAGCCTGACAATGTGATAGAAAATAAAACCCTATTTTCTGATGAGAAATTCAAGCTGCCTGGAGATATTTGCATAACTAACAATGAGCCAAATGTGAATCACCAGGACAATGAAGAAAACGTCTCCAGGTCATGTCAGAAGCTTTTGCAGCAGCTTCCCTCATCACAGACCCGGAAGTCTAGGAGGAAAAAAAAAATGGTTTTTTGGACACGGCTCGGGGTCCTTATGCTGTGTGCAGTCTAGGGACTTGGTTCCCTGCATTACAGATGCTCCAGCTGTGGCTGAAAAGGGCCAATGCAGATCTCAGGCTGTGGCTTCAGAGGGTGCAAGCACCATGCCTTGGAAGCTTCCATGTGGTGTTGAGCCTGTGGGTGCACAGAATTAAAGAACTGGTATTTTGGAACCTTCATCTAGATTTCAGAAGATGTATAGAAATTCCGAGATGTCCAGGCAGAAGTTTGGCAGTGCAGAAAAGAAATATGGGGTTGGAACTCTCACAAAGAGTTTATACTAGGGCACCACCTAGTGGAGCTGTGAGAAGAGGGCCACCATTTTCCACGTAAAGGTAGAATGGTAGATCCACCTACAGCTTACACCATGTGCAAGGGGCTGTTCTTTCTTTTGCACTACATAAAAATTAAATATAAATTAACTTTTAGAACATAAACTATTGCAGAATAAGGAAACTCCTTAAATAATCCTGAAGATGAGATAAACTAAAATTCTATGATATATGATACAGAAAGACAATAATGAAACATCACCTGTGAAACCTAGACTAACCAAAAAAAAGTTAACAAAAGCAAATCTATGTTTTAATTATTAAACAAAATATTATTGATTTAAACTGCACCAAATATTACAAGAAGGAACTAAAACTAATCTGTGAAAATTAAAATGTGGGAATTAATTAAGCTAAGAGAAGGAATTAATGAGTTATAAACAGAAATAAGGTCTAATTTGTAAGTGTAGTGAAGAAGTTAATAAAAATCGACCATAAAAGAGTTAAAATTAGATGCTAACAAAATGGAAATTTAATTTTATAAAAAGAGAGACAAAAATAACATTGTAATATACAAATGTATTCTAATACATTTTTGTGAAATAGGTATTTTCTTAAAACTTTTGACATAATAGGTAAGAAACCTAAACAGAAATATAACCACAAAAAGACTGCTTTAAAAGAAACTTAAAAAAGAATGTCAATGAGTGCTACTGAAGCAATTACCAGGTGTCTTAGTCAGTTTGGGCTGCTATGACAAAAATATCATGGGCTGATTTGCTTAAAACACACTTCTCATGTTTTTAAAGGCTGGGAAGTCCAACATCAGTGCACCAGTTTATTCAATTTTTTATGGAGTCTCTTTTCCAGTTTGCAGAATGAAGCCTGCATATCATAGATAGAGAGAACACTAGTCTCATTTTCTTTTTACAAGGACAATCATCATGGAGTTTCCAGCCTCATGACTTTATCTAAACCTAACTACCTTCCAAAGGTCCCACTTTCTAGTATACTCTCCCAGCACCTTGGGAGTTGGGCTTTCGACATGAGAATTTGGGGGGAACACAAATATTCAGTCCACAACAGAAAGTAAATTATTTATCACAAAAGGTCTTTCTCTTAAGAATGGTTTAGTCATATGTTATAAAGTAGATTTTGACTTGAGAAACTGATAAGATTATGAATTAATTTTATGACACCAGCATAACAATAATGCCAGAAAATACATATATAAATTAGGAAAGCATAGAATAAATATTTTCCCTTATTAATAAATGAAAACAGATTCAAGGTAATCTTCTAGCATATTTAATATGCAGTATTTTTAAATTAAAATATAACAACATTAAATATTCTTTATTTTAAAAAAGTAAACCTTGTTGGGTATTGTAAAATCAGTTAATTTATTTCCACACAGCAATGGGCCACATAAATTTTTTTTCTTCAAACATGAGAAAAGCTTGTGGAATGCATTTGTACTTATCTAACATAATAAATAAAATATTCTTCAATGTAATAGACTATGCTAATATCTACAGGTAATTCCCCAGCATGATTGCCAGTAAAATATTAAAAATTAAGAATGTCCTTAATCACTCACATTATTCAACATTTTTATGAAAATTCTAGAATGTGATGTATAAGAAGCTCCTATATGTATTCAGTATTTTTTATTATGTATTCACTGAATATGTATTTTTATGTTGAATATATAATATTGAATTTAAAATTGACTTTATAAATGTAATATTGAATTTATAAATATATAATGTGTATTAATAAATTACATGATAAAATATATTATTGAATACATATTATATCTACTATGTATGGTATATATAATACATATATATCTAATATATAGTGTTCAATATATATTATTTTATGTTTTCTTAATATATAGTACATATACATATTTAATATATATTTTGAATGCAATTCATTATATAGAATATAGAATATATATTATACTTTGAATATATATTTTGCGTGTATCTACACATATATACGGTAAACAATCTCACCTCACTGAAAAGTGGAAAAAATATTCATGAGAATTTTGTGAAACTGGCCGCTTAGAAAGTATCTCACCACTAGTAATCATGAAATACAAATTACATTTAAAAAGTAATAGCATTTCACACTGATTATTTTGACACAATTTCAAATCTGACAATAAAATTGAAATCTGGGGAGAGGTTCAATGATAAGAACCTTATAACTTATTTTGCAAATGTAGTTTACACAACCGTTTTGGAAAACTGAATGGTAATATCTAATAAAGTTGAAAGATACTGCATTGATGAATATATAGGTCCTACTGCTTACCAGACACAAAACATATCATTGACTTAAGTAAGAGTGCTTATTTTTTTCACGTAACTATCCAGGCATAAGCAGCCTGGGGTCTGGATCACAGATTCTTTTAGGACTCCACCACTCCTCAGGAGAGGCCAACATCCTCATATTCCAAGATGCAGAAGATATGTAAAGCAACATATTGAAAACACTGGAGAACAGCCAATTTATCATGGCATTTTAGAGGGCAGCGTCATATTTAACAAAATTTAACATATTATCTTAGTGTTAACTCTGGCTCACATTCTAGAATTTAACTTTAAAGAAAATAATTACCATTTTTATGTAGAATAATAAGAAAAGAATCCAATGTAATATCTTATGAAAACTTTATGAATTAAAATTTTATGAATTAAAATAATTGAATTCAATTTCTCTTTTAATATCATAAGCACATATTCTTAATCACAAATATTATTAATTTGTTTTCTATCTCTCCATTTACATTTTGCTTTAATATCTAGCAGTTTAGTGCTTTTCATTTTTAATTTCCCTTAAGTAATGTAATAATGGCAATATTAAAAATGCTGAATCATGAATTTGGTTGTATTAAATGTTAATTATATTAAAGAAATGAATTTCGTATTTTTAATATAATCACAATATTAATTTTCCTGACTTATTTTATTTTACTATTAAATTATAGGCCTTCTAGTTCAGATGTTATTGCAGTTTGAATATTGTTATGTTCTGTATAATTAGTTATGCCACAGAGTAGGAACCACTGGCTATATTCTTAATATATAATTAACCATTTCTATTTGAACTATATTAATATGTATTCAAAATACATATATTATATTTTTATATCAAGAAGTTATTTGAAAATATCCAATTCATACCCAATATATTTCCAATTAGATCTTGATATTTTTGCATTAAATTCATTTATATTTTTTCTTAATACTATCTAAACACTGTAAAATATACATTAATATTTTCATCATAATACTATTTTTTATAAATAGAGTTTCAAAAAGTTAAAGGTAATTTTTTTTTTTTTTTTTTTTTTTTTTTTTTGAGGCGGAGTCTTGCTCTGTCGCCCAGGCTGGAGTGCAGTGGCACTATCTCGGCTCACTGCAAGCTCCGCCTCCTGGGTTCACACCATTCTCCTGCCTCAGGCTCCCGAGTAGCTGGGACTACAGGCGCCTACCACCACGCCCGGCTAATTTTTTTGTATTTTTAGTAGAGATGGGGTTTCACCGTGTTAACCAGGATGGTCTCGATCTCCTGACCTCGTGATCCACCCATCTCGGCCTCCCAAAGTGCTGGGATTACAGGCTTGAGCCACCGCGCCCGGCCAAAGTTAAAGGTAATTTAACAGTTGATTAAGTATTATGTAAAATTACATTTAGTATATTCTATAAGTTTTCATATCTTTCATTAAATTAATTAAAAGAGCTTATAACTAATATATAATTTAATGGTATGTCACTTTTTTAACAGAGAAATATCAATAGGAAAACAAAGATTCTTTCTACACAGTTAGAATTAATTGGTTTTTGAAATCAAGTTTTTGGAAAAATTTATTTTTCTTCTACTAAGTGACTCAGTTCTAAAAAATGTTAGCATGACCAGGTGGAAAAAGTAAAAAAAAAAAAAAAAGAAATACTTGTTGATTTTTTTAAAATGTCAAATAAACATTCCTTATCAATAATATATAAATAATTAATTTATATATTTTGAAGCAGAAGTTTATAAATCCCAAATCTCTGTTAAGATGTGCTCAGTACTGAGACTCTGGAGTATCTGGCCTTTTCTGGTGGACTGCTTGGCTTAAGTATAGCTGGAAATTTAGGTACAGTTCCTATTTTATAGAAAACATCAAACTTAAGATTAAAATATCTGAGTTTTTTAGGGGTAAGAATAACCTCAATACACCAGGCACAGTGGGTCATGCCAGTAATACCAGAACTTCGAGAGGTTTAGGTGGGAGGATCCCTTGAAACTGGGAGTTTGAGAACAGACTGGGCAACACGGTGAGACCTTGTCCCTAAAAACAAGAAAGTGAACACACACAGGAATAAACTCAATAAAGCCTAGCAATTGAAGCAAGCAAAGATTCTTTACAAATTTAGAAATCATGTTTAAGGGAAGTAGTGGAGCTATAAATATAATACTAAGCATGTCCATGTGACTAAAATAATTGGGAAGCTCTGGAACACAAGACACTTAGCATTGTTTGAGTATTTGTAAAGTGAAATTTAGACAGGAATGAACAATTTGTATTTTGCCACAAATGGAACCCATACACGTGCATACATGTGTGTCTGTGTATATGTATGCATGTATGGGTATATGTATATATATATGCACATGTGTGTGTAGATACATACACATACGTATATATGTTTATATATATGAACATATATACGTATATATGTTTGTAAACACACACATGCATAATATCATTAAATTTTGGCTTAAATAATCCAAAGCAACCTGGCTTGCAACATAAGTGATGATTCCATTCTTTGTTGGTAGTGAGAAGTCAGGCCTATGTATGACTATTGTGATTGCAAATTAGCTTGTGGTGGCAAGTGGCTCTTGGCCTTCATGGATCAAAAAATGCCCAAAGAGAACATATTAATTAAAATAATCAGAGAAAAATAGGAAGGAAACAAACCATAACATAGAGTAGCTGAGAATACTTGTTTATGAAAAAAATTCTATGGAATCTCAAAAATGATTCTAAAATTTTGATGTTCTTGCAATAGAGAACAGGTTGACAAGCTAGAGAAGTTATTATTTCCTGTTATGCCCTCCCTCCCCCCTGCTCCATTACCCTAGTTATAGCCCCATTTTTCTTCAATGTAAATAAAGAAGAAAGTGTAAAAATCATAGCTTTAACTATATGAGCTAATGAAGTAGCTGCTGTGTGTATTGGGGAGAGTGCATGAATATTAACCACTTCTAATGTGCTTATGATTTGTTAATTATTTCATTTGTCATATATCTTTTGTTTTAATATACAAACAGGGATAGGAAATAATGTAATAGTTTGAAAGTTGGAAGTGAGACTTTTGCAATTGCTAAATGTCTTGAAATATTGTCTCATTAGCTGAAGTCTGGAGAAAGTATTCTGTTTAATGATACAAGGTAGAAGAAGAGGAACATTTTATATCTGTGTCTGAGATTTGGATGGCAAAATAAATCCTCTGACAATGTGTGATGTTTCTAATACAGGTTTGGTGTTTGAATTCATAATACCCCTGTAGCATAGGAACTAAGAGAAAAATAAACTAAAATTTAAAAATTATATTTCGGGGAGTGAAAATTATGAATGTGAAGAAGAAAGAAAGAAAAATTATTACAGAGAAAAACACAGTCAAACCAAGCTACACAGAATTCCCAATGAAAACACTGCTGCGAGTTGGATTACAAATAAATATAAAAAATACAGTAGGTAAACATTTACTTTTGAGTAAGATTTGCAGGTTATAGAGTTTTAGATGATAAAGCAAACTGTTAGAACCTATGAAATAAGTAGGTGTAAATAAGCAAAGATATTTAAAAAGTTAGGTCCACAATAAAGACAAAACATTATTGCAAAATAAATAGAAAAAAATTGAAAAGTTTCTAATAAACACAAAATAAAAAGCTTTCGGAAGTGTGTTTGTGTGTGTGTGAAGCTATACAAAAATAAGCACTAATGCATTAACAGAAGTTATCTCTAGATAATGAACTATATGTTTTTATAGATGTATTTCTTTGTATACTTTTGTATGTTCTAATTTTACACAATCCAGTGCTTCTGTAATTGCAAAATCATATTAAAATGTACATTAAAGAGTATTTCATTTTCACGTGTTAAAAGTATAAAAAAAGTACCTTTACGAAAAAATAAATAGAACTAAAATATCAGAAGAAATGTAATATATAAGACCAAAGAGAATTTAAGCATTCTAAGTAGTGATGGGCAGGAGCTAGAATATACCTGCTCACGAGAGTCAGTTTTTCACATCTCTTCTCAGCATTCAGAGAAATAACATTGGTGGCTTAAAATATGTAACAGTGGAAATGTTTACACCACATACTTATCAGGGCTTTAATTTGTTTATGTATTTATTTATTGCAATAAAATAAAAATATGAGTTTTTATAGATGGATTACCAGCAAATTTCTAGGACAATGGCTTTTGGATTATTGTTTTTGGTAAAAAGGGCTAAAGATATGGATTTACCCAAAACTTAATTATGATTCTAAAAGACCTAGAGTAAATGCTAAGTTAAAGATTATATATATATATGAATACATATAATCACATACATATTTACATATATTCTCTCTATATGTATATATATTCTAATTTATTGGAAGAAAAAATACATTAGAAAAAAAATTCAGTCAACTCAAGGAAGAAAAGCGTGAAGTTAAATGAAGAAACAAAAGTAAGTAAATTGTACTCAGTAAAATGATAGTTTTGTTTCAGAAATCACGATAAATATAAATGGACTAAACTGTCTCATTTTATAAAAGAAGTTTCCACACCAGATAATAAAATAAAATTATAAAGTGCAGCATTTATAATATTATAATATTTATAATAGAGGGACACAGATAGATGGATAATATGGGTTAAAAATTTTTACCAGCAAATATTAACAAAATGAAAAAATTAAATTTTTTTTAAATTTTTTAATTTTAACAAAATTTTTAAAATCACTATATTTATAACACCAAAATGGGCAATAGAAGAAAAACGCTGCCTGAGACATACGGGATTATATCACAATGTAACATGCTTTGGTTACTGAAAAGGGATAATTCTTCTAAGTTCCCTACATCTGATAACATGTGCTCAAATATATATAAATCAAAAGTGAGCACAATTACAAGGAAAACTGACGTCCAATATCATACTGTAAAAAATAATATGTATCTTAATAGATTTAGGCTGACAAGCAATCATTTGTGACAGAGTCATTCTTTTTAGATTGGCAGTACAAATAACTAATTAATGCACACAAAAATGCTAAAATACTAAATATAAAAGTGAGATGAAAGAACATCAATGCGATATTAATACTAATATCAAAAGTCTGGTGTGCCTATATTTTACCATGCAAAGTAAAACTCATTTTTGTGTTTAAAGAAGCATTTGTGAATTATGATTGAAAGAATGATTTACCAATAATACATAACAATTATAAATTTGTATATACATCATGAAATAGTCTCAGAATACATCAAGCAAAATTTGAAAAAATATGAAATTATTTTTAAATTTATAATTATATGGGAGTTTTGAACCTATTCTCACCATAACTAATAGAGCAACAAAAAACTGTTAGTCTATGTAATGTGAATAGCATAATTATAAAGCATAACGTAATGACTGTGTGAAGATCAGTGCAACCAATGCTTAGAGAATAACCATTATGTGAAAATACCCATAGGACATTTATATATTCCAGAGAAAGAAGAGGGGAGCCATGTGCTACTACTTTCAAACCCCAAGAATCATCAGCTATTTGGAAACTACCTGAAAGACAGAAAAAAATAACACGATTACAAATCAAATAAATTATTCTGAATAAAATATTCAAGTAACAGTAAAGCTTTTTAAACAATCAAATTCTTCTTATTTGCATTCAGAGAGAGTTGAGAGGATAGCACCACCATACAAAATGTTGATTTGAAAATAAAATAATCAGTTAACAACAATGAAGACTATATTCAAAAGTTGACTCAATTAACAGAGGAGTCTGTGCAAACAGATTAGACAATAAAACTATTAGGATAATAAATAAGAGACAATTAACAGAAAAGTATTATACATAATCAGGGAAAATACAGTAGCACAATAAAATAAGATAGGAAAATATAAAAAGGTAAAAAAGTGGTTCAAGACAGAAAATAAAATAAGTATATTGCTCAGGTCACCTTTAATCAATATTTTTAGATAATTTTTTTTCATAATTTCAGTTATAAAGATAATATCTGAAATTTCAGTCCCCTCATAGAACTTGAGTAAATTTAAAGTTTTAAATATCCAAATTACTTAAATTTTATTAATCATTTTATTTGCAACAAAAAGGTAAGATTTTTTATACTTATCACAATTCTATTGATTTTTAGAAGATAAATATTAGGTTTTTATTTTATGGAAGATTCTTTAAATTCTAAAATAAAATACTTACATGAATAGGTAAATTTTATTTCCAACCAGTATACAGTAATGTATTAACTTTTGATGTTTCTATTTAATATTTACCATTCAGAAAATTATTTTAAGCAAAATATATAATTTTTAGCTGCCAAAGGTTAATTTATAAGAAAAAACATTATCTATTTTATGCACTTTATATATAAACTTCAGTTATTACATTACAAATGACAATATCCTACCATTTTTATAGTAAATTTAAATGAGGTACATGAAATACTGAAAGATTTTCAATTATATTTTCCAGATATTAAATTGAAAATGCTTATCAATTTCATTTAACCTTTGATCTGTATCTATCCACACTTAATGAGTGGTTTATTTGCTATTATGAATAGCAAAGCTACACTGAATTGAGCTATTAGTCTGTATTTATAGTCAGGAAACTTAGTCATTTTTATATTTTTATAAAAATGATATAAAATTAATATATTTAAAAATATTTTGTCAACTATGTAGCTTTATAAAAGTGTAATTGAGTTCTCATTTTAAAACAAATAATCTTATGACTATAGGTATTATAGATTGAGTGCAATATAAACATTTAAATTTTTTTCTATTGCTATGCTAGTCATAACAGGCAATGCAGCTCTATTTTTAAAAAACTTAAAAACAAAGTTAAAAATGTAAAAATGTTTTGTGCTTCTTGTTTACTTAGTGACGAGGTAAGATATTTTACAAATTTGCATTTGACAACTAATTTTGCTTAATAAAATAAATATGCATTATCAATTCACTGTGTACACTGAAAACATAATTTCTCAATCATCATTTGTTAAACACATGCAACCATTTTAGATTGATTAGATTAGTATTTTAATAAGCAATTGTTCATTTAGGCACACAGTTCAAATGATAACAACAATGCTTCAGTAGCTACAATTTGTTTTGGTTTGTTGTTGATTTAACTGAATTTTAATGTTTATTATTGAATCATTTACAGAATAACATTTATTTTTTGTTTAATGTAAGTAGAGACTACTTATTTTCTACTTTTTTTGTATGATTTAAACTTTATATCATCTCTCAAGTGTTTCCCTTTTATTCTCTGTATTCTCTTTATTTGTTTTTGAAAAATGAAGCTTTGTTCATTGAAAAAAAAATTGAGGAATAGAAAAAAACTTCTTTTGAAAAATTAGTGTATAATTAACTTATTTGCAAAGTGAGACTGTTAAAAAACCAGGAGTTAGTAAAAAAACAATCTATGTTTTGAGTGTTTTTCTTTACTAAAATTTATCAGAAAGAAAATGAAAACAATAGCTAATTAAAAAGTCATGATTATAAAAATAAGTAAGCATTTCAATATATTTAATTAATTCAAGTTTCACAAAGGTTTAAAAATTAAAGACTAAATTTTCTCAGAGAGTAAGTACAAACGTTGGCTTCTATTAGCTGGTGAGTAAAATGCTGTTAGCTCATCTTAATTGACAAATGACCTACTGCTCTGAGCCTGTGCTGTTAGGAACAAATGCCTTCAAAACAACAAACTTTTAAGAAAATATATCCTCAAATGTGTGTTGTTATAGTTTTTGGTTCTATGGAAAAAAGACCACAATAATGAGGAATAGGCAATTAGCCATTAAGAACTTGGTTCTAGCTTTTCAGGTTATTACATTTCAATGCATTCATAATTTCGTACCAACAATACTCCCGCTCACAAATTAGAATATATGTAAATGAAGTAATAGCTGGTCTTCTAATAAAAGGAAGAGGAGTAAAATCACTCAATATTATCATCAGTTTTTTGATTTTTGTTTTTCTTCTTTCCGGGATGGCAGGACAGAATAGTGTGTGGAGAGTCACACTGTGAACTTTTGAGGTTTCTAAACTCTTAGATTTCTCTTCTAAGCCAAGAACATCAATCATTCTTAGGTTTGGCCATTTTACATAATCCCATAATTCTTGCAGACTTTGTTCATTTCTTAAAAATTCTTTTGTTTGTTTGTTTCTGTTTGATTGGGTTAATTCAAAACCTTGTCTTCTGACTTTGAAATTCTTTATTCTATTTGTTCTAGTCTATTGTTGAAACATTCCACTGTACTTTGTATTTTCCTAAGTATGTTTTTCATTCCCAGAAGTTCTGATAGATTTTTCTTTATGATCTCTATTTTTCTGGGAACTTTTTTATTTATATCGTGATATTTTTAATTTCTTTAAGTTGGTTTTTATCTTTTTCTGGTATCTCCTTGAGTACCTTAGTAATGAATTTTTCGAATTCATTATCTGGCAATTCATAGATTTCTTTTTCGGGAACACACAAATTTATATAACAGTTACCACTAGACCTAAGAAATGAGATAAACAGCAGCATAATAATAGTGAGGAAATTCAATACTCCACCGACAGCACTAAGCAGATTATCAAGATAGAAAGTCCACAAAGAAACAATGAATTTAAATTATACCCTAAAATAAATGGACTTAACAGAGCATTCTACCCAACGACTGCAGAATATACATTCTTCTCCTCAGCACACGGATCATTATCCAAGATAGACCATATGATAGGCCACAAAACAAGTCTCACTAAATGTTAAAAAAACAAGATTATATCAAGTACATTCTCAGACCACAGTGTAATATAACTGAAAATCAACTGCAAAAGGAACACTCAAATCTATATAGATACCTAGAAATTAAGTAATCTGCTCTTGGATTATCTTTGAGTGAACAATGTAATCAAGATGAAAACTAAAAAAACTTTTGAAATGAATGATAATAGTTACAAAATTTAACAAAACCTCTACCGTACAGTAAAGCAGTGCTAAGATGAAATAATTCATAGTATTAAATGCCTGCATCAAAATGCCTGAGAGAGCACAAAGAGACAAGCTAATGTGACACTTAAGGGAACTACAGAAACAAGAACAAAGTAAGCCCAAACCCAGCAGAAGAAAAATAACAAAGATAAGAGCAGAACTCAATGAAATTGAAACCAAAAAAAGCAAAAGATAATTGAAACAAAAAGCTGGTTCTTTGATAACACAAAGAGAATTGATAGACCAACGATTAGCAAGAACAAAAAATCCAAATAAGGAAAATAAGAAATGAAACTGAGATATTACAACCAATACCACAGAAATACAAAAGATCATTCAAAGCTACTATGAACACCTTTATGTGCCAAACTGAACAATCTGGAGGACATAGATAAATTTCTGAAAATATACAACTCTCATAGATGAAACCAGGGAGAAGTACAAACCCTTACCAGACTAATAGCAAGTGGCAAGATTGAATCAGAAAAAAAAAAAAAAAAAAAAAAAAATAGACAACAAAAAAAGTCCAGGACCAGATTAATTAACAGCTGAATTCTATTAGACATTCAAAGAAGAATCGGTATTAATCCTACTGAAGCTATTTAGGATTGTCATATTTTCCTGAAGGACTAGTCTTTTATCATTATACAATGTCCTTCTTTGTCTTTTTTAACTGCTGTTGTTTTAAAGTCCTTTTCGTCTGATATAAGAATAGCTACTTCTGCTCCATTTTGGTGTCCTTGGCATGGAATTTTTTTTCCACACCTATACTTTAAGTTTATATGAGTCCTTATGCGTTAGGTGAATCTCTTAAAGAAACCAGATACTTGGTTGGTGAATGTTTATCTGTTCTGCCATTCTGTATCTTTTATGTGACGCATTTAGGCCATTTACACTCAATGTTACTATTCAGATGTGAGGTACTATTATATTCATTTAACTATTTGTTGCCTGAATACCTTGTATGTCTTTTTCTTCCATTATGTTATTGTTTTATAGGCTGTGTAAGATTTATGTTTTAAGGAGATTCTATTTTAATGTATTTTGAAGGTTTTTTTCCAAGATTTATAACTCTTTTTAGCAGTTTTTTTTATTGCTTACTTAGTAGTGGCAAATTCAGCATTTGTTTGAAAAAGACTGTATCTTTCCTTGATTTTTGAAGCTTAGTTTTCCTGGTTAGCAAATTCTTAGCTGATAATTGTTTTGTTTAAGGAGGCTTAAGATAGGAGCCTAATTCGTTCTAGCTTGTAGGATTTCTGCTGAGAAATCTGCTGTTAATTTGATAGGTTTTCCTTTATAGATTACCTAATACTCTTGCCTCACAGCTCTTAAGATTCTTTCCTTTATCTTGATTTTAGATATCCTGATGACCATGTGCCTAGGTGATAATCTTTTTGTAATGAATTTCCCAAGTGTTCTTTCAGCTTCTTATATTTGAATGTTTAGATCTCTAGCAAGACCCGGAAAGTTTTCCTCTCTTATTCTCTGAAACATGGTTTTCAAACTTTTAGATTACTCTTCTTTCTTGGGAACACCAATTCTTCTTAGGTTTGATCATTCAACATATCCCCAAACTTCTTGGAAGCTTTGTTCATTTTTTTGATTCTTTTTTCTTTTTCTTTGTTGGATTGTGTTAATACAAAGGCCTTGTCATTTATCTCTGAAGTTCTTTCTACTTGTTTGATTCTATTACTGACACTTGCTAGTGTATTTTGTACTTCTCTAAGTGTGTCTTTCATTTGCAGAAGTTGTTATTTTTTTATTTATATTATCTATTTCTCTGTGTATTTTTCCATTTATATCCTGCATTACTTTTTATATTTCTTTATGTTGGATTTTAATAATTGACCTTCTGAGTTCTTTTCCAGGCAAACTATAGACTTTTTTGTGGTTTGGATCCATTGCTGGTGAACTAGTGTGATCTTTTGAGGGCGTTTAAGAACCTCGTTTTGTCATATTTCCAGAATAGTTTTTCTGGTTTTATTTTATTTGAGTAGACTACGTCAGAGGAAAGATCTGGGGCTCAAGCACTGTTGTTCAGATTTTTCAGTCCGATGGGGTGCTCTGTTAATGTGTTCTCTTCTTTCTCCTTGGGATGGGGCTTTCTAAGAGACAGACTGCAGTGATTTTTATTGGTCTTTTGGATCCACTCACCCAGCGGAACTACCGGGTTATGTGCTGGTCCTGGAGAGTGTTTGCAGAGTCCTGTCATGTGATCCATCTTCATGTCTCTCAGCTATGGATACCAGAACATGCTCTGATGGAGGTAGCAGGGGAATGAAGTAGACTTTGTGAGGGTCCTTGATTGTAGTTTTGTTTAGTGCACTAGTTTTATGGAATGCTGGTTGTGCTGGCAATGAAGTTATCACATGGACAGACTTAGAACCTCTAGTTAAATAGCATGTTACAGAAGGTGGAATTCACTGTTGCTTCCTTTTTTCTTGGAGCACCACTATTCTTCTTTCAGTTGCTGTAATGGCTTGATTTGGTTGGCCTCCAGTGCAGAGGTGGCATCAGCTGCAGTAGTATGGGGAGATACAAGTTTGTTCCAAGATCACCTGGATAAGTATTTGGTTTTCTCAGGTGGTAAGGAGGGCCGTAGATCTTCCATGAGATTATATTTTTGCCTTCAGCTACCAGGGTAGGTGGAGAAAGGCCATCAGGTTTTTTTGTTGTTGTTGTTGTTGTTTTAGCATTTTATTTTATTTTATTTTATTTATTTTTATTTATTTATTTATTATTATTATTATACTTTAAGTTCTAGGGTACATGTGCATAACGTGCAGGTTTGTTACATATGTATACTTGTGCCATGTTGGTGTGCTGCACCCATCAACTCGTCAGCACCCATCAACTCGTCATTTACATCAGGTATAACTCCCAATGCAATCCCTCCCCCTCCCCCCTCCCCATGATAGGCCCCGGTGTGTGATGCCCCCCTTCCCGAGTCCAAGTGATCTCATTGTTCAGTTCCCACCTATGACAACCTACAGAATGGGAGAAAATTTTTGCAATCTACTCATCTGACAAAGGGCTAATATCCAGAACCTACAAAGAACTCAAACAAATTTATAAGAAAAAAACAAACAATCCCATCAAAAAGTGGACAAAGGATATGAACAGACATTTCTCAAAAGAAGACATTCATACAGCCAACAGACACATGAAAAAATGCTCATCATCACTGGCCATCAGAGAAATGCAAATCAAAACCACAATGAGATACCATCTCACACCAGTTAGAATGGCGATCATTCAAAAGTCAGGAAACAACAGGTGCTGGAGAGGATGTGGAGAAATAGGAACATTTTTACACTGTTGGTGGGATTGTAAACTAGTTCAACCATTATGGAAAACAGTATGGAGATTCCTCAAGGATCTAGAACTAGATGTACCATATGACCCAGCCATCCCATTACTGGGTATATACCCAAAGGATTATAAATCATGCTGCTATAAAGACACATGCACACGTATGTTTATTGCAGCACTATTCACAATAGCAAAGACTTGGAATCAACCCAAATGTCCATCAGTGACAGACTGGATTAAGAAAATGTGGCATATATACACCATGGAATACTATGCAGCCATAAAAAAGGATGAGTTTGTGTCCTTTGTAGGGACATGGATGCAGCTGGAAACCATCATTCTTAGCAAACTATCACAAGAACAGAAAACCAAACACCGCATGTTCTCACTCATAGGAAGGCCATCAGGTTTAACCAGGGTTAGGAGTGTCTGAGCTCAGACTCTCCTTGAATGGGGCTTTCTGTTGCCACTGTAGGGGCTCAGGGTTAGTTCTCAGGCCAATGGAATTATGTTTGCAGGGGGGATTATGGCTCCCTCTACTGCATCATCCACATCACCAGGGAACTTGGGAAAAACCAGCAGTGACAGGTCTCACCCAGCTCCCATCCAGGCAACAAGGTCAGTCTCACTCTCACAATGTTCCACCAACAGCATCAAATTTATTTACAGACAGCTGGTGAGAAGGGCTGAGACCTTGCCCCAGGCTACATGTCTCCCCACTGAGAAAGCAAGCAGGACTTTCAGGCCCCACTCTCCCCACCAGCCACAGGTTCTGTGCTCATATCTGCACTTCCTATTCGCCTCCTCCCAGACTCTGCCCAGAAAAATTCATGCTTTGTCGAGTTTGTTACAACATTCAAGTGAAAGTTTCTATCTCCCTGTGGTGTTTCCCCGATTCCACTGGTAGCCCTCCCCAAGGACCCCTGTGAGATAAAGTCAGAAATGGCTTCTTGAGCTTTCCTGCTAACTGGAAGTGCCCACTCTTCCCATTGCTGCTGCTTCTTTTATATTGTACTCAGCTCTCTGAATTCATTCCAGTTCTAGGTAAATTCTTCTTCCATTATCTGGATTTTCAAGTTCTCCAAAGGCAATGTGTGTTTGGAGGTGGACTTTCTCCCTCTCACACTTTGGGCACTTACAGTTTTTCAGCTGTCACGTGGAGTTTGCAGTGACAAGCCACTTCTTTCAAAGGATCCATGTATTCTTTCAGATGTCCTGGTATGTTCTTGCAGTAGTTCTTGGAGCAAAAGTTAACAACATGAGTCTTCACACAATGTTCTGTCCATCACAGTGAGACCTGCAAGTCAGTCCTGCCTCTTATTCGTCATTTTTTTTTTTTTTCCCCAGACCCTGTTTTCTAATAGCATCTTCTGTGGTGCTATTATTGCACAAGGGATGACAGATACAGTAGAGGGCACTTTTTTCATGTTTATTTATTATTTAAAAAAATCTGCACAATGATGGTAATATATAGATAATATATATAGTGTTATCAGTTAAAATATATATTATATATAACATATATACTATTACATATTTAATATATTATTTTTAAATAATCCACACAATGATAATATATAATCATATTATCTATAAATATATAATATATTATAATTATAATGTTATACTATAATTATATTAACATATAATATAATTATTATATTTTGTTATTTAACATATTATAATATGTTATATATGCTATTATGTGTAATATATAATGTAATTACATATAATATATAGTAATATATATTTGTATAATATTCATACATATAATAAATATATTTTAATTCTTTATATATATAATTTTATTGCAGATTTGTGGCTTGAATAATGAAAATCATTAAGTTTAATCTAAATACACATCTTATATTCTTTACCTTCTTCCATTATGTAGGACCCAGTAAATCTCATCTCCACTGGTTACTTTACCTGAATGTAGCCAGCACCTTTGAGGCCTTTTATTAGTTGCCAGAATTTCATTCGTACTCATCACACAGAATCGACCCAGCAGGGGTTACCCTATTGAAAATATATTGGTTGCTAAAGTCCAGATAGTTAAAATTATGCTATCATCGAAAATAGGAAAGATTTGGGAAAAAAATAAAAATTATAATTTCTTTGTCAAGTTGTAGAGCAGTTACTTCTTAAAGGAACCAGGTTTGCATTCTGAATCATCTTCAATCATAGGCAAGGTTGCTTCAAAGTCTTCACCTACTGAAGCTGATTATTTTATGCAGCCTTATAAAGTTTTCTAACCTGCCCTAACTTGCTTAATTTCTAATGTCTTTTGCAATTACTCTTTCTCATGTTTCAATTTCCACAGAGCTCAATGAGTCACTTGTAAAAACTGCCTAGTCTGCACTGGAAGAAAATATTTTTTCTAGCTTTGTCTTCTAGACATTTTTGCAAATGTGAAACATACACATGTAATCAACCACACACACGGGCACATACACACACACAGAGACACAATGATTTCTTCCTTGCCTCAACAAATATTTGCTAAGCATTTCTTATGTGATAGTTTGTGCTCTAGGTTCTGAGCATTTGCTCAGAATGCAACAAAACAATTGCTTAAGCAAATACATTTATAATATGTCATGTCGGTGAAATTCTACAAAAAGTATAATTTGTTGAGATGCCAGTATTAGCCAATCAAGCCATAAGATTCACAATTAAATTTGAATTTCAGAAAAATGCTAAATGTTTAGTATAAGAAGTTCCCATGCCATATAAACTTACCATAAAACACTTGGAAATTATACCAAAAATTTAATATGAAATATTTCTTGGTTATATGAACTTCAAATTAAACTAGGTGTCCTCTATCTTTGATCTGTAGTGCAATTATAGAGCAATAGAAGATGCTGTTTAGGACGACAGGTCTGAAGATGTGACAACTGAGCAGAAACCTAGTGAAGTGAGAGAGAATGTGCAAATCTTTTTGGGAGAGTAATCTAAACAGAGTAAACAATATGTGTAAAGTTCCTCAAATGGAAAGTCATGGTTGTATTTGAGAAAAAAAAAAAAAAAAAAAAAAAAAAAAAAACACACATAGCCAGCATAGCTAGAGTGTAGAGAATAAGTGGGAGGGGTGTCCTTAAATAGGCCCTGACCATCTCCTTTGCTTTTTATTCTAGGTTTTATTGGTATCTCTTAGATTGTTGCAACAGAAAAGTTATACTATTACCTTGGTTTTTATATGAATAATGGCGACAAATTGGGAGGTTATTGCAATTACCTAAGTAAAAATTTGGCAGATTGTGCTAATGTAGTGCTGATGGAGGAGGTGAGATATTGTACCCAGAAAATATTCTACTAGTGTTTTTCATAGAATTGTATTATCTTGGGTATAACCCAAAAAGAAAGAACCATTGATAACCCCATATATTAACATGAGCAAAGCAGAAAGGTGGTTCTTTTACTGAGATGAGAAAAAGTGGTGAGAGACCCATATCTTTTTGAACATTGTCAATTCTACATGATCTCCTGAATGAAGCAACATTAATTGACATGTTTCTCTTTTTATAGTATTGAGAAAGCATAATGCAAGAGTATATTTTGAAAGCTGGCATGAGAATAAAGAAAAAGAGTTTATTATCTTCAGATCCTGCTTGCTCTTCCTAACCTTAAGAGCAATGAAGCAGTTGGAAAGTAGTTGTTAAGATTTATTTACCTGTCTATTTCCCCTCTAACTTTTGAGTTCCAGGAGTAAAGGGTCATAATTTTCTGGCTTGTTGTCTTCATTATTTAGCAAAATACCTAGCACATTCCATTAGTTTGAACAATAGAAAATTGCCATTTCTATATGTCAAAAATGAAAAAATATCAGGCATTTCTTGTGGCTAACTTAATATGAACTCAATTCATGTTTGCTCTAGAAATAAATTGTGTGACTGCAAGAGTTTGAAAACACTCAGACTTCAAATTCACACTATAGGAATTGCCTTGCAATTAAATCAGTGCTTATTTTTCTAAATGTATTATGAAATATTATGATTAAATTAATAAATCTCATTAGAGACTGATTTATGTGGTTACAATCACTGGGTAATCTTTTTGTAGTATATTTTAAGTTATAAAAGTAAAGAACAAGAGAATTTCTTTCAAACCTTTGATGGTGACTCTACTAGAATTTTTTTTCATAGATTATCATGAATATAAATGGAAGAAAAGCTTAGTAGAAACTTTTTGTGGCTTTATCCATGATATGAAACTAATTAACTGTTCTAAAGATTAAGGATTATACACATTTTGGAATGTATACACATTGGAATGTATATACCATATACTCTAGGCAAAGCAGATAAGCCATGTGTAAGAGTACAGAACTCAGATTTATGTCAGTCTGTTTTTCCTGTGTGACAAGATTTCAAATCATTTTCTTGTCCTCATCTCTAAATCTAGATTCCTAACTTCCTTGGATACTGAGAACTATATGAACCTTTTGATCATTATGACCCCTAGCGGTGGAAATATAAACTCTAACTCCCCTACTAGCCTCTCATATGATGCCAGCTATGATATGCCCATGAAGAGACACAAAAAGAATACAGAAAGTGGGGCCAAGGTGGCAGGCTAGAAGCAGCTATAGTGCATGACTCTCATGGAGAGAAATGAAAGGGACAAGTAAATATAGCACCTTCAACTGAAACATCCAGGTATTTACATTCAACTTATCAGGAAAACACCTCGACCCACAGAGAACAGAGAAAAGCAGAGCAGGGTGATGGCCCATCTAGGAGTGACAGGGAGCCAAGAAAACCTCCACCTGCCCAAAGAAGTGGTGACTGAATGGGCAACCCAGGAAACCACACTTCTCCCATAGATCTTTGCAACCCTCAGGTCAGGAGATTCCCTCATGAACCCACTTTACCAGGGCCTTTGGTCTGACACACAGAGCTGCATGTACTCTGAGCAGAGCAGCTGCTCAGGCATGCACAGAGATCCAGGAGCTTTATACACTCTGGCTCTAGGATCCCGGAAAAAGGTAACTGCAACTCAGGCAGGGCAAGGGGTTGGACCTCCATACATACCCCTTGGAAAGGAGTTGAATTCAGGGGTATAAGCAGCATCAATCTGCAAGCCCCACTTTCACAGTTCCTAACAGGATAAAACCCACTGTCTTGGAATTCCAGCTAGTTCCCAGCAACAGGGTTGCACCTACCTGAGACTAGACAGAGCACTCAGCGGGAGGGGCAGACTACCATCATTGCTGTTTGGGTGACACAGCCATTCCAGCCTAAGCTGACGCAAGGCAGTAACAGCACCCTAGCATGGCACATGCTCTAAAATATGTGGCCAGGCTACTTCCTTATGGGTCCCCAATCTGTTTCTCTTCACAGGGCACTTTCCAACTAGGGCCTCCAGTCACTCCTGTGGATATTCTCTGGCCAACAGAGGTTTGAAAGCTTCCTGGGGCAGAGTCTATAGAAGGAGCATTGGGCCACCATCTTTACTGTTTTGACAACTTAACCATTCTAACCTACAGTCTTGGGAGATCCCAAGCTGACCTGTGCTGTCCTGGGGTACCAACAGGGGAAGCAGTACCCAAGCACAGCACAGCTGTTCTATGAATGTGTGACTAGACTGATTATTTAAACAGGTCTCCAGTCCTGTTTCTACTGATTGGGTCAGACCTCCCAGCTGGAGTCTCCAGCCACCTCCTACAGGTGTGTTTGGGAAAACAACAGGTTCCTACCACCGTGGGACAGAGCTCCCAGAGGAAGGGGCAGGCTACCATCTATGTTCTTTTGCAGGCTTCACTAGTGATAACTCCAGGTACTAGAAAACCTAAGGTGACTAGGGACTGAAGTAGACTCCAAGCAAACAACAGCAGCCCTATAGACAAGTGGCCAGACTCTTACAAGAAAAAAAAAAAAAAAAATCCAAAGGTTAGCAACTTCAAAGACTGAAGGTAGATAAACTCACCAAAATGAAAAAGAAAGACTGTAATAATGCTAAAAACTCAAAAACCAGAGTGCCCTCTTTCCTCCAAATGACTGCATTACCTCTCCAGCAAGTATTCAGACTGGACGGAGACTGACATAGTTAAAATGACAGGAGTGGACTTCAGAATGAGGATAAAATTGATCTTCACTGAGCTAAAGGAGCATGTTCTAACTCAATGCAAGCAAGCTAAAACTCATGATAAAATATTGCAGGAGCTGACAGACAAATAGCCGGTATAGAAAAGAGCATAACCAACTTGATAGAACTGAAAAACACAATACAAGAAGGTCATAATACAATAAGAAGTATTAATAGCAGAATAGATCAAGTGGAGAAAAGAATCTTGGAGCTTGAAGACTCTCTTTCTGAAATAAGACAGCCAGAAAAGAATAGAGAAAAAAGAATTTAAAAGAATGAATAAAGCCTCTGAGAAATATGTGATTATGTAAAGAGACTGAATATGTGACTGATTATTGTACCTGAAAGAGATGGAAAGAATAGAACCAATCTGGAAAACATATTTCAGAATATCTATGAGAACTTCCCCAACCTAGTTAGACAGGTCAACATTCACATTCAGGACATGCAGATAACTCCAGTAAGATACTCCACAAGAAGATCATCCCCAAGACACATCATCATCAGATTTTCCGAGGTTGAAATTCAAAAAAAAAAAAAAAAATTAAGGGCAGCCAGAGAGAAAGGCCAGGTCACCTACGAAGGGAATTTCATTGGACTAACAATAGAATTCTCAGCAGAAATCCTGCAAGCAAGCCAGAAGAGATTGGAGCACAATATTTAACATTCTTAAAGTAAATAATTTTCAAACCAGAATTTCATATCCAGCCAAAATAAGCTTCATAAAAGAAGAAATAAGATCCTTTCCAGACAAGGAAATGTTGAGGAGTTTGTAACCATCAGCCTGTCTTACCATCAGCTTCTGAAAGAAGCACTAAATATGGAAAGAAGTAACCATTACCAGCCAATATAAAAACACACTGAAGTACATGGACCAATGACGCTATGAAACAACCACATAAACAAGTCTGCAAAATAACCAGCTAGCATCATGATGACAGGATAAAATCCACACATAACAATACTAATCATGAATGTAAATGGGCTACTTGCCTTAATTAAAAGACACAGAATGGCAAGCTAGATAAAAGACCCAATGCTACGCTATCTTCAAGACACCTATCTCACATGCAATGACACACATAGGCTCAAAATAAAGGGACAGAGAAAAATTTACCAAGTAAATGAAAAACAAAAAAAGCAGGGGTTGCCAACTTAGTTTCTGGCAAAAACAGACTTTAACCCAACAAAGATTTAAAAAGATAAAGAAGGTCATTACATAATAGTAAGGGGTTCAATTAAACAAAAAGAGCTAACTATCCTAAATATATATGCACCTAACACAGGAGCCCCCACATTCATAAAACAAGTTATTAGAGACCTTCAAAGAAACTTAGACTCCCACACAATAATAGGGAGATTTTAACAACCCACTGACAATATTAGACAAATCATCAAGACAGATAATTAACAAAGGTATTCAGTACTTGAACTCATCTCTGGATCAAATGGACCTGATAGATATCTACAGAACTCTCCACCCAAAACCAACAGAATATACATTCTTCTCATCACCACATGACCCATACTCTAAAATTGATTATATAATCAGAAGTAAAACACTAAGAAATTCACTCAAAATCATACAATCACGTGGAAATTGAATAACCCGTCCTGTATGACTTTTGGGTAAGTAATGAAATTAAGGCAGAATTTGAAAAGTTATTTGAACCTAATGAGAACAAAGATACAGTGTACCAGAATCTCTGGAACATAGCTAAGGCAGTGATAAGAGTGAAATTTATAGTACTAAATGCCCACATTAAAAAGCTGGGAAGATCTCAAGTTAACAACCTAATGTAACAACTAAAAGAACTAGAGAACCAAGAGCAAACAAATCCCAAAGCTAGCAGAAGACAAGAAATCACCAAAATCAGATCTAAACTGAAAGAGACAGAAACATACAAAACCATTAAAAAGATCAGTGAAACTGAGGGCTAGTTTTTGAAAAAAATAATAAAATAGACCACTAACTACACTAATAAGGAAGAAAAGAGAAGATTCAAATAAACACCATCAGAAATGATAAGGGGAGTATTACCACTGACACTGCAGAAACACAAACAACCATCAGAGAATGTTATAAACACCTCTATGCATATAAACTAAAAAATCTAGAACATATGGATATATTCCTGGACACATACAACCTCCCAAGACTGAACCAGAAAGAAACTAAATTCCTGAAGAGACCACTAATGAGTTCTGAAATTGAAGCAGTAGTAAATAGCCTACCAACCAATAAAAGCCCACGACCAGATGGATTCACAGCTGAATTCTACCACATGTACAATGAAAAGTTAGTACCACTCCTACTAAAACTATTTCAAAAAAACTGAACAGGAACGACTCTTTCTTAACTCAGTCTATGTGACCCACGTCATCCTGATACCAAAACTTGGCTGAGATACAAAAAAAAAAAAAAAAAGGAAACTTCAGGACAATATCCTTGATGAACATTGATACAGAAATCCTCAATAAAACATTGGCAAACTGAATCCAGCAGCACATCAAAAATCTTATCCACCATGATCAAGTAGGTTTCATTCTTGGGATGTAAAGTTGGTTCAACACACACAAATCAATAAATGTAACTCATCACACACACACACACACACACACACACACACAAACTAAAGATAAAAAACACATGATTATCTCAATAGATGCAGAAAAGACTGTTGAAAAAATTCAACAGCCTTTTTAAAACTCTCAACAAACTAGGTATTGAAAGAACATAAATCAAAATAATAAAAGTTATTTATGACAAACCCACAGCCAACAAACCCACAGCCATTTTTGCTGAATGAACAAAAACTAGAAGCATCCCTGTTGAAAAACAGCACAAATCAAGGATCCCCTCTCTCATCATTTATATTTAACATAGTATTGGAAGTTCTGGCCAGACCAATCAGGCAAGAGAAAGAAATGAAGGGCATTCAAATGGGAAGAGAGGAAGTCAATCTATTTGTTTGCAGATGACATCATCTTATATCTAGAAAACTCCATTGTCTCAGCGCAAAATCTTCTTAAACTCATAAACAACATCATCAAAGTCTCAGGATACAAAATAAATGTCCAAAAGTTGCTAGCATTTGTATGCATCAATGACAGTCAAACGAAGAGCCAAATCATGAATTAACTCCCATTTATAACTGCCACACACACAAAGTAAAATATCTAAAAATACGACTAATGAGGGAAGTAAAAGATCTCTACCAGGAAGACTACCGATACAGGACAGGAGTTAAGAGGAAATCATTTAGGCAGATAGTAAGGGTATGGGAGTCCTCGGTAAGGCTTTTCTTTTTAATAAAAACAAGCCAAAATCATTTTCTAACAAACAGCAGCCTGTAAAGTCAAGCTATGGACATAGACAAGCAAGCTGGGAGCTTGCATAGGTGAATGTCGGCAGGAACTAGAGACTAGAGATGTTGAAGTTGGTGGCTCCATCTTCCTTTCTCTGCCAGCCATGTGAAAAGTAAGAAGCAGACAAGATGGCGCAGATCAACTGGAAAGTCCATTTGCATAATAACATTCGGGTGGAATGAACAGCCTTTCCTGCGTGCTATGTAAACATCATACCTGATGTAACCAGTCTGTGAGCCCTATGTAAATCAGACACTGCCTCCTCAAACCAGACTATAAAATCCAGTGCATCCACTGTCAGTTTATCCTTTCTGCTTGGAGAAGCAGCTCTCTCTAATTTTATTATAATTAAATTATTACTTTTATTATAATTAATTTTATTTCTCTGTGATATACTCTGATATGATAAATTTATCAATCTTTCTCTTATGAATGGTGATTTTGGTGTTAGTCTAGGAACTGTTTCCCTACTCTTAAACTCTGAAGATCTTCTCTTAGGTTTGTTTTCTAAAAATTATACCATTTTACCTTTTATATTTAAATCTATGATTCATTTTGAGTCAATTTTTGTAAAAGTCGTGAGATTCAATGCAGTCTTTAGACGGTGGATATGTAATTTTTCTAGCAATCTTTGCTAAGACTACCTTTTCTTCATCAAATTATTTTGGATTTTTGTCAAAAGTCAGTTGGACATATTTCTATGGGTCTGTATCTCAGTTTAATATTCTGTTCCACTGACTTATATATGTGTCCTTTTGCTATTACTACACTGTATTAATTACTATATTTTAATCTTCAGTGTTGGGTAGGGTGATTTATTTTACTTTCTTCTTTTTTTTTTACAAGATAGCTTTAGCTGTCCTAGGACTTATGCTTCTGGATATATATTTTAGAATGCATTTCAATTCCTAAAAATAAAAAAAAAAGATGGAATTTTGATAAAAAGTGCACTAAACCTATAAATCAATTTGGTAAGAATTGACATCTTTGCAGTATTGTGCCTTCCAATCCATGTATATGGTGTGTTACTTGAATTATTTAGGATTTCTTTGATCTCTTTAATCAGAATTTTGTAATTTTCAGGATACAGATCCTGTACATATTTTGTTAGAATTGTGCCAAAGTATTTAATTTTCTTTAGATAAACTATTAATTGTATTGTTTTTAATTTTGGTTTTTATTTGCTTGTAAATAAAAGTTTGATTGTTAAGTGTATTGATCTTGTTATTGTGACCGAGTTAAACTTACTTATTAGTATTGAGATACTTGCTTTTGTTTTTGTAGATTCTTTAAGATTTTCTATGTAGACAATAAGTGACATCTGGAAATAGAGATCATTGTTATGTGTTTCTTTATAATATATATGTTTTTTATTTATTTTTCTTAGCTTATTGTACTAACTAGAAATTTTAGTATTATTTTGATAAGAGTGGTAAGAACAGACATTCTTACCTTATTCTTAATCTTAGGGAGTAAGCATTTAGCTTTTTATTTTTAAGTATGATTTTAGTTGTAGATTTTTACAAAACACTCTTTACCAAGTTGAGGTCATCGCCTATGTTCCTAACTTACTAAAAGTTTTTATCATGAGTGTTAGATTTTATGAAATGTTTTTTCTGAATTAATTAATGTGCTCATAAGATTTTTCTTCTTTAGCCTGATGTAAATTACAATGATTGATCTTTGAATGCTGAACTTGACATGCACACCTGAAATAAATTACTCTTGGTCATAAAGTACAATTCTTTTTATATATTATGAAAATTAGTTTGCTATTTTTTAAATGTCATTTTTTAAATTCAAGTTTTGTTCTGGTTCCAAAGATTCATAAAACATATGATTGTGTTTTGTTTGAATATTTTTCATTCAATTAAAAATGCATTAATGTCCTGAGTTTTATAATTTTAATGTGTTTTTTTACATCTGTAAGCTACATTTTAGACTGAAGTTCTGGTTTATGTTTCTATGGCACTTTTTATTTTGAAATGTAAAACATTGTTTTACCTCATGTCTGAAGTTAAGTAATTAAATATATTTTTTTGATCCACTGCCTTTTGATTGTTCCTTTCTCCACCTCCTTCCCTTTTCTCTTTCCGCATGCCTTCCTTGCCTTATTACTTAAGTCGTTTCTATCATTCAAATTAAATTTGATAATTGAAGCATATCTAAAATTATAGCATGTAAGGCTCAGAGTACATGTAAGATCATATCAAGAGTAAGTAGGAAGTAAAACAAGACCATAGCAATTTAAAACATATCAAGAGAAAAATGTGCTTGCTTTTACAAAATATATATATTTTTTATTTTACAAGTCTGTTTCCATTTTCAGATTGCTGTCAATAGGATGGCCCAGACAGTAAGTGAATATATGAGAAAATATATGAGAAGAGACAAAAAGGCATAAAGATATTAATAGGCCAGAAATAAAATATATCTTCTTCTTCAGCCTCACGTGGGCTACGGTCAGTCTACTATAACTTAGGGATCAGATGAAAGGTACAGGCCGGGCGCGGTGGCTCAAGCCTGTAATCCCAGCACTTTGGGAGGCCGAGACGGGTGGATCACGAGGTCAGGAGATCGAGACCATCCCGGCTAACACGGTGAAACCCCGTCTCTACTAAAAACACAAAAAACTAGCCGGGCGAGGTGGCCGGCGCCTGTAGTCCTCGCTACTCGGGAGGCTGAGGCAGGAGAATGGTGTAAACCCGGGAGGCGGAGCTTGCAGTGAGCTGAGATCCGGCCACTGCACTCCAGCCCGGGCGACAGAGCAAGACTCCGTCTCAAAAAAAAAAAAAAAAAAAAAAAAGAAAGGTACAGAGATATCAATCTTGTTTTTAAAGTACCCTTACTTGCTCCAAGAAGTTCTGGCATCCATTCTTCAGTGAAGACTAAATATGCGACAAGCATGAACTTTAAAAGCAAAATATTTTCAAGTTTTAAAGTGTATTAAAAATGTCTGAAAAAATTCTAAAAGTTCAGCTTTAGATAACTCAAAATGACTTAATGAAATTTTGCTAACCTTTCCAAATATTGTACCTCAAAGCTGAGAGGAGGAATGAAAAATTTTGGCTTAAAGGGTAATATTTCAAGAAAAGTATAAATGCTTGAAAGTAAGGGCTATAAAAATGTGTGTATAAATGTTTTTTTTTCAAACGTAGCTACAGTTGTCTTTCCAGAAATATTTTTTAATTAATTGAATCCAAAACTATTAAGCTTTTTTTTTACATAAACATGGAATTTGTTTTCATATTGACACTTTATGAATGGTTTGTTAACTGTTTAATCAGATATCTCAATAAAAGATGGATGGGGGATCAATGTAGTATTTTGTACTGCAATTAAATATATTTTTTTAATTTTTAATTTTTTATTATTATTATACTTTAAGTTCTAGGGTACATGTGCATAACGTGCAGGTTTGTTACATATGTATACTTGTGCCATGTTGCTGTGCTGCACCCATCAACTCGTCAGCACCCATCAACTCGTCATTTACATCAGGTATAACTCCCAATGCAGTCCCTCCCCCCTCCCCCCTCCCCATGATAGGCCCCGGTGTGTGATGTTCCCCTTCCCGAGTCCAAGTGATCTCATTGTTCAGTTCCCACCTATGACTGAGAACATGTGGTGTTTGGTTTTCTGTTCTTGTGATAGTTTGCTAAGAATGATGGTTTCCAGCTGCATCCATGTCCCTACAAAGGACACAAACTCATCTTTTTTATGGCTGCATAGTATTCCATGGTGTATATGTGCCACATTTTCTTAATCCAGTCTGTCACTGATGGACATTTGGGTTGATTCCAAGTCTTTGCTATTGTGAATAGTGTCGCAATAAACATACGTGTGCATGTGTCTTTATAGCAGCATGATTTATAATCCTTTGGGTATATACCCAGTAATGGGATGGCTGGGTCATATGGTACATCTAGTTCTAGATCCTTGAGGAATCGCCATACTGTTTTCCATAATGGTTGAACTAGTTTACAATCCCACCAACAGTGTAAAAGTGTTCCTATTTCTCCACATCCTCTCCAGCACCTGTTGTTTCCTGACTTTTGAATGATCGCCATTCTAACTGGTGTGAGATGGTATCTCATTGTGGTTTTGATTTGCATTTCTCTGATGGCCAGTGATGATGAGCATTTTTTCATGTTTCTGTTGGCTGTATGAATGTCTTCTTTTGAGAAATGTCTGTTCATATCCTTTGTCCACTTTTTGATGGGGTTGTTTGTTTTTTTCTTGTAAATTTGTTTGAGTTCTTTGTAGGTTCTGGATATTAGCCCTTTGTCAGATGAGTAGATTGCAAAAATTTTCTCCCATTCTGTAGGTTGCCTGTTCACTCTGATGGTAGTTTCTTTTGCTGTGCAGAAGCTCTTTAGTTTAATGAGATCCCATTTGTCAATTTTGGCTTTTGCTGCCGTTGCTTTTGGTGTTTTAGACATGAAGTCTTTGCCCATGCCTATGTCCTGAATGGTACTACCTAGGTTTTCCTCTAGGATTTTTATGGTATTAGGTCTAACATTTAAGTCTCTAATCCATCTTGAATTAATTTTCGTATAAGGAGTAAGGAAAGGATCCAGTTTCAGCTTTCTACTTATGGCTAGCCAATTTTCCCAGCACCATTTATTAAATAGGGAATCCTTTCCCCATTTCTTGTTTCTCTCAGGTTTGTCAAAGATCAGATGGCTGTAGATGTGTGGTATTATTTCTGAGGACTCTGTTCTGTTCCATTGGTCTATATCTCTGTTTTGGTACCAGTACTATGCTGTTTTGGTTACTGTAGCCTTGTAGTATAGTTTGAAGTCAGGTAGCGTGATGCCTCCAGCTTTGTTCTTTTGACTTAGGATTGTCTTAGAGATGTGGGCTCTTTTTTGGTTCCATATGAACTTTAAAGCAATTTTTTCCAATTCTGTGAAGAAACTCGTTGGTAGCTTGATGGGGATGACATTGAATCTATAAATTACCTTGGGCAGTAGGGCCATTTTCACGATATTGATTCTTCCTATCCATGAGCATGGTATGTTCTTCCATTTGTTTGTGTCCTCTTTGATTTCACTGAGCAGTGGTTTGTAGTTCTCCTTGACGAGGTCCTTTACATCCCTTGTAAGTTGGATTCCTAGGTATTTTATTCTCTTTGAAGCAATTGTGAATGGAAGTTCATTCATGATTTCGCTCTCTGTTTGTCTGTTACTGGTGTATACGAATGCTTGTGATTTTTGCACATTAATTTTGTATCCTGAGACTTTGCTGAAGTTGCTTATCAGCTTAAGGAGATTTTGGGCTGAGACAATGGGAGCTTCTAAATATACAATCATGTCATCTGCAAAGAGGGACAATTTGACTTCTTCTTTTCCTAACTGAATTCTCTTGATTTCTTTCTCTTGCCTGATTGCCCTAGCCAGAACTTCCAACACTATGCTGAATAGGAGTGGTGAGAGAGGGCATCCCTGTCTTGTGCCAGGTTTCAAAGGGAATTTTTCCAGTTTTTGCCCATTCAGTATGATATTGGCTGTGGGTTTGTCATAAATAGCTCTTATTATTTTGAGGTACGTTCCATCAATACCGAATTTATTGAGCGTTTTTAGCATGAAGGGCTGTTGAATTTTGTCAAAAGCCTTTTCTGCATCTATTGAGATAATCATGTGGTTCTTGTCTTTGGTTCTGTTTATATGCTGGATTATGTTTATTGATTTGCGAATGTTGAACCAGCCTTGCATCCCAGGGATGAAGCCAACTTGATCATGATGGATAAGCTTTTTGATGTGCTGCTGAATCCGGTTTGCCAGTATTTTATTGAGGATTTTTGCATCGATGTTCATCAGGGATATTGGTCTAAAATTCTCTTTTTTTGTTGTGTCTCTGCCAGGCTTTGGTATCAGGATGATGTTGGCCTCATAAAATGAGTTAGGGAGGATTCCCTCTTTTTCTATTGATTGGAATAGTTTCAGAAGGAATGGTACCAGCTCCTCCTTGTACCTCTGGTAGAATTCAGCTGTGAATCCATCTGGTCCTGGACTTTTTTTGGTTGGTAGGCTATTAATTATTGCCTCAATTTCAGAGCCTGCTATTGGTCTATTCAGGGATTCAACTTCTTCCTGGTTTAGTCTTGGAAGAGTGTAAGTGTCCAGGAAATTATCCATTTCTTCTAGATTTTCTAGTTTATTTGCATAGAGGTGTTCATAGTATTCTCTGATGGTAGTTTGTATTTCTGTGGGGTCAGTGGTGATATCCCCTTTATCATTTTTTATTGCGTCTATTTGATTCTTCTCTCTTTTCTTCTTTATTAGTCTTACTAGCAGTCTATCAATTTTGTTGATCTTTTCAAAAATTTCCCTCTACACACTGCTTTAAATGTGTCCCAGAGATTCTGGTATGTTGTATCTTTGTTCTCATTGGTTTCAAAGAACATCTTTATTTCTGCCTTCATTTCATTATGTACCCAGTAATCATTCAGGAGCAGGTTGTTCAGTTTCCATGTAGTTGAGCGGTTTTGATTGAGTTTCTTAGTCCTGAGTTCTAGTTTGATTGCACTGTGGTCTGAGAGACAGTTTGTTACAATTTCTGTTCTTGTACATTTGCTGAGGAGTGCTTTACTTCCAATTATGTGGTCAATTTTGGAATAAGTGCGATGTGGTGCTGAGAAGAATGTATATTCTGTTGATTTGGGGTGGAGAGTTCTATAGATGTCTATTAGGTCTGCTTGCTGCAGAGATGAGTTCAGTTCCTGGATATCCTTGTTAACTTTCTGTCTCATTGATCTGTCTAATGTTGACAGTGGAGTGTTGAAATCTCCCATTATTATTGTATGGGAGTCTAAGTCTCTTTGCAAGTCTCTAAGGACTTGCTTTATGAATCTGGGTGCTCCTGTATTGTGTGCATATATATTTAGGATAGTTAGCTCTTCCTGTTGAATTGATCCTTTTACCATTATGTAATGGCCTTTTTTGTCTCTTTTGATCTTTGATGGTTTAAAGTCTGTTTTATCAGAGACTAGTATTGCAACCCCCGCTTTTTTTTGTTCTCCATTTGCTTGGTAAATCTTCCTCCATCCCTTTATTTTGAGCCTATGTATGTCTCTGCGTGTGAGATGGGTCTCCTGAATACAGCACACTGATGGGTCTTGACTCTTTATCCAGTTTGCCAGTCTGTGTCTTTTAATTGGAGCATTTAGTCCATTTACATTTAAGGTTAATATTGCTATGTGTGAACTTGTTCCTGCCATTATGATATTAACTGGTTATTTTGCTCGTTAGTTGATGCAGTTTCTTCCTAGCCTAAATGGTCTTTACATTTTGGCATGTTTTTGCAATGGCTGGTACCGGTTGTTCTTTTCCATGTTTAGTGCTTCCTTCAGGGTCTCTTGTAAGGCAGGCCTAGTGGTGACAAAATCTCTAAGCATTTGCTTATCTGTAAAGGATTTTATTGCTCCTTCACTTATGAAACTTAGTTTGGCTGGATATGAAATTTTGGGTTTAAAATTCTTTTCTTTAAGAATGTTGAATATTGGCCCCCACTCTCTTCTGGCTTGTAGAGTTTCTGCCGAGAGATCTGCTGTTAGTCTGATGGGTTTCCCTTTGTGGGTAACCCAACCTTTCTCTCTGGCTGCCCTTAAGATTTTTTTCCTTCATTTCAACTTTGGTGAATCTGGCAATTATGTGTCTTGGAGTTGCTCTTCTCGAGGAGTATCTTTGTGGTGTTCTCTGTATTTCCTGGATTTGAATGTTGGCCTGCCCTACTAGGTTGGGGAAGTTCTCCTGGATGATATCCTGAAGAGTGTTTTCCAACTTGGTTCCATATTCCCCCTCACTTTCAGGCACCCCAATCAGACGTAGATTTGGTCTTTTTACATAATCCCATACTTCTTGCAGGCTTTGTTCATTTCTTTTTCTTCTTTTTTCCTTTTTGGTTTCTCTTTTTCCCTTTGGTTTCTCTTTTGGCCTGGTGTGGGATATAATCTCCTGGTGTGCCTGTTTGCTTAAAGGGCAGTATTGGGGTGGGAGTTACCCGATTTTCCAGGTGTTGTGTGTCTCAGTTCCCCTGGCTAGGAAAAGGGATTCCCTTTCCCCTTGCACTTCCCAGGTGAGGTGATGCCTCGCCCTGCTTCAGCTCTAGCTGGTTGGGCTGCAGCAGCTGACTAGCACCGATTGTCCGGCACTCCCTAGTGAGATTAACCCAGTACCTCAGTTGAAAATGCAGAAATCACCGGTCTTCTGTGTCACTTGCCCTGGGAGTTGGAGACTGGAGCTGTTCCTATTTGGCCATCTTGCTCCGCCCCCCACAATTAAATGTTAATAGTAGCTATAAATAGAATATTTGTTAAGAATAGTGTGATTATTACTATGTATAATTTTATATTATATAAATAATAGTTTATAAAAATTGCAGTCCTGTGCCACAGAATGATGTTTCAGTTGATGATGGACTACATAAGTAACAACAGTCCCATATGATATAATGGAGCCCAAAAACTTGTTTGGCCTAGTGACATCATAGCCATTGTAACATCATAGAGCAATTACTCAATTTTTGTATACATTTAAGTGTAGTCTGAGTGTACAATGCTTACAAAGCCTACAAAAGTATACAGTAGTGTCTTAGGCCTTTGCATTCATTCACCACTTAGCCACCAAGAGCAATTTTCAGCTTTGCAAATTTCATTCATGGTAAGTGCTCCATACAGGTGTACCATTTTTAAAAATCACTGATACCATATTTTACTCTACTTGTTTTATGTTTACATAGGTTTAGATACACAAATACTGATAGCAGCAGTGACCAATCTGAAGCAGCCACTGCGAATATGCGAGCTGCAGTGGGGGAGGCACAGCCAGGGTTGCATGTTCCTCAGAGTCATAGGGAGCCGGGAACAGGCAAGAGTCCTGCCCCCTACCAAATTGGCAGGGCAAGATTCCCATGCTCCTGGGCACAGCCACAGCCACCCAGCTTCAGCTCCAGACCCCAGCATCCCCGCACTCTCAGAGACCTAGGAAGCCCCTTGCCCTTTCCGCAGGCTGGAAAGTGCCTGGTGCTACTCCCCGGCCTCTTCCTGCCCCAAGCGCCCACTCTGATTTCAAAGCAAAGTTATGGCTGAGCCCAGGAGCATGCGGCCCTGGCTGGTTATGCATGTGTTCAGGGCAGCCCCCACATGCCAGCCCCTGCCACCTTGGCCTCCTCCAGACTTTGGGTGTCAACAAATATGGGAGGGAGACCGAGGTTGGGGGGTGAGGGTGTCTTGGCATGGGCCTGCAGGCGCCCCTTGGAACAAAGAGCCTGGGTGTCTTAATGGCATGTTGATTGCGGCAGGAGGCAGGCAGGTTTCTGAGCAGAAAGGGGCAGGTTCCAGGTGAAACCTCACCTTTAATCCAGGGACGGCTTGAAGCCTAGGGGCAGGCTGGGCTACCAGTTCTGGGTGGAGTCCAAGGCCTGGAGCTAGAACCTGTGGTGCTTCACACCCCACCCCCCACTCTGCCCATGGACCAATCAGCATGCGCTTCCTCTCTTCTGAGCCCATAACTGTGGACTCAGCCAAACTTGGATAAATGTCGGGACTACCAGCTGTATGAAGGAGCTACCCACCAGAGGTCTCCTCTCTGCTGAGAGCTGGATACTTGTCAGGATGATGTGCCTGTGGAAAGGAGCTACCCACTATGGGTCTCTTGAGAGTTGTCCTGACACTCAATGAAGCTCCTCTCTGCCTTGCTTACCCTCCAGTTGTCCACATACCTCATCCTTCCTGGACACGTGACAAAAACTCAGGACCTGCCAAATGGCAAGACTGAAAGACCTTGGACAACAAGGAGAGAAGAGCTACAGCTCTACTGGGCACCCAGACATTGGGGCTCCCCGTGGCAGGGCTGTGACATGCTGTAACACAGTCTTTGGGACTTGCAGTTCCTGGAGTCTTTGAGCTTTGGGGAGTCATTTTGTTTCCCTTGTTCAGATGTTGGTGTCTGCAGCGAAAGCTGCTTGTAGTATGTCTGGTCCAGTGCAGCCTCTCATGAAGCTAGTGCCTGTGCTAGCTAGCGCCCCTGGTGCTGCCTGCCCCACCAAAGCTGGAATCCCTGGCTGTGTGCATTGGCCGCACCCCACGCTTGCTTGCTCACACACCCCTCACCACTCTGCACCTGGCTCGCCTTTTACTGGCATAGGATCCAGGCCAGTAGCACAAGTCAAACACAGCTTGCTGGGCCCAGTGTGTGGAACAAGACCAGCGAGCTCAAGCAAAACGCAAGCAGAGGTGTAAAACAGTTAGAAAATTAAAACATGCAATATTTTTGTTTCATTGAAATATTTTTTGTACTTATGTAGTCCCTATCTTCAAAGCCTCAAGTAACTGAAGAAAATTAAATAAATGCCAGGTCTATCTAATTTAAAATGAGTTCAATATTGATTAAACATTGTAATTCCATTAAAAATTCTAACTAGTCAAATACTTCATTTAATGAAAACTACAAATTTGATAACACAATTAAAAATATCTATTTAATTTATCCAAGTTCCTTACTTGGATACCGAGACCAGCTCGGTCGGGGAGACCCTAACATAGCGGCGCTAGAGGAATTAAAGAAACACAGAAATATAGCGGTGTGGAGTTGGAAATCAGGGGTCTCACAACCTTCAGAGCTGAGAGCCTCGAACAGAGATTTACCCACGTATTTATTGACAGCAAGCCAGTGATAAGCACTGTTTCTGTAGATTGCAGATTAACTAAAAGTATTCCTTACTGGAAACAAAGGGATGGGCCAAAATAAAGGGATGGGCTCTGGCTAGTCATCTGCAACAGAAGCATGTTCTTAAGGCACAGATCATCAAGCTATTGTTTGTGATTTAAGAATGCCTTTAAGCGGTTTTCCACCCTGGGTGGGCCTGGTGTGCCTTGCCCTCATTCCGGTAAACCCACAGCCTTCTAGTGTGGGTGTCATGGCCATCATGAACATGTCACAGTGCTGCAGAGATTTTGTTTATGGCCAGTTTTTGGATCAGTTTATGGACAGATTTTGGAGGCCTATTCCCAACACTTGGAGATCAAATTTTAGATTTTGATTTACATAACATTGGAGAAAAGATTCATTGCTATCTAGTCTCCAGTTCCAGTCCTTCCACCTTAGTCCTGACCAACTTCTGAAATTTTAATAACCTTAAGATCAAACTTTCTGTCTTTAGACTATTCATGAATCATCTTTTAAACACTATTAATGGAGCTCTTTTAATTATGAGCCAGCACTCACTGAATCTAGCAGCTATAATTTGCATTGTACTTAGCCAGTGGTGTGCTGGAGCTAGCCCTAACTGAGTCATGAGGGATGACTTTGACATTTTTTTTCCCATTTTCCTATTTGGTGGCATGAAAGTGGGAACTTGAAATTGGTCATGCTGAGGAAATTAACACCACAGACATCAGCAAATAGTACAAAACTGAGATTTTTGCCCACTCTCTGGTGAACTAACTGCAAAATATTTACTGTCACATCATTGCTTATAGCGCTTCATAAACTGATCCTACCACATTCACATCTAAAGGTGAAGATAATTTAGGATTTTGGTATGTATTGTAATTTATTTATTCTTTGTGACTTGGGAAAAAATATAAGATTTCTTACAATTCTTCAGCCTATTCTTTGTTTTTGTCACATTGCTTTGCTGACTTTATCTCACAAACCACAGTACCTTTCATTCCAGTGTTTGTACTATTGTTTCCCCAGTACAAGAAGTTTAACATTTAAACTTACACAGATCTGCATTCTTACACGTGCACACACACACACACACACACACATAGCCTGTCTGGTGTGCATGACAATACACTAGAAAAAGCTGAGATTTAGTGATCAAAATAAATTGAGTTTAAATCACTACTCTATCACATACTAACATAAATGTTGAAGATAATTCTATTTTTTATGAAAGAGAAATACAATTATAGGGTTAATAGGGTGGTTGTGAAGGACAAATGAGAGAATATATTCAAATGTCTTATGTGCCTTAATACTATCTGGCACATGATCATTTCCAAATCATTTTTGTTATTTTTCTCCATTCGTTAACAATCAACAATATGGTATATCACTTGATATAGTTTGGATGTGTGTCCCCGCCCAAATCTCATGTCAAATTTTAATCCTTAATGTGGGAGGAGGACCTGGTGGGAGGTGATTTGATCATGACAGTGAACTTCCCTCTTGCTGTTCTCATAATAATGGGTAAGTTCTCAGGAGATCTGATTGTTTAAAAGTGTGTAGCAACTCCCCCTTCTCTCTCTTTCTCCTTCTTCAGCCATGTAAGATGTGCCTGCTTCCCTTTCACCTTAAGTCATTATTGTAAGTTTCCTGAGGTCTCCCCTATGGAACTGAGAGCCAATTAAGTCTCTTTGCTTTATAAATTACCCTGTTTCAGGTATTTCTTTCTTTCTTTTTTTTTTTTTTTTTTTTTTTTTTTGAGACGGAGTCTCGCTCTGTCACCCAGGCTGGAGTGCAGTGGCACAATCTCGGCTCACTGCAAGCTCTGCCTCCCAGGTTCAGGCCATTCTCCTGCCTCAGCATCCCAAGTAACTGAGACTACAAGTGCCCGCCACCACACCTGGCTAATTATTTGTATTTTTTAGTAGAAACAGGGTTTCACTATGTTAGCCAGGATGGTCTCGATTTCCTGATCTCGTGATCCAATTGCCTCAGCCTCCGAAAGTGCTAGGATTACAGGCGTGAGCCACCACACCTGACCAGTTTCAGGTATTTCTTTATAGCACTGTGAGAAGGAACTAATACATCACCCTTCAATAACATAAAATTGCAATTTTTTAAAAAATCACCTTCTTGAAAAAGTTTTAGAGAAACTTACACAAACATTTTCCAAGCTATGACACGTTATCTCTTTTGCCATTAAACATTTGGTTATATTAGCAGTAATCCTGACTGTTTTCAATCTCCACTATCTCCATCATGTATAGACATGAAAGATATTACTTCCTATAAACAAACTCAAAAGAGGAAACAGGTGAAAACAGCCTGTCATTATTGTGAACATAGGAATCTAGAAGTGATAATTAACAAATATTATGATCCAAATATACATATATATTTCTAAAGACAGGTGCTAACAAGAAATCTTGTATAGAATGCATTGAATTCAACCTCATGGTACAATCAGTTCTTCAAAACTATTGCTGTAATATAGACTTAGATTATCATTGTCAGCAGCTCAACAATTCAGAACATTTTCACATATTAGAATCTCTGTTATTTATTACAACCTCCTTTGAATAATATAATCGTTTTTCTTATAAGGAAAAAAAAATGGTGCATCAGAGCTTCAGGGGTGCAAATAGCTAAGATAATAAAAACTAAAGTATCTTTTCTTTCACTGTTTTGCCTTGATATTTATTTTAAGAAATAGGGATTCAAAGGTAAAATTGATCTCTACTTCTTTTCACATAGCCAATTTTGATTTGTACAAAGACCTCATTCAATTTCTACATATACATACTGACATCAATTGCTAATGGATATTCTCTGCATATCCTTGGCACAATGACAATTTAATTTTCACAGAGGCAAGCACATACCTAAGCTTGTCATACAAACAGCCAGGCTTCTCATCGGCTGGTTCTTTGGGGTTGGGACATATTAGGGAAACATTTTATCTTGCATACCAGATGCTGTCTCTTACAGAAATATGACAGCATCATTTCTTAAACTCAAAAGCCAGGTCAAGGTCCCAAAATATCATCTGGCTTATATTACCTTTAGTAAATGTTTTCCTTTTAACTGTAGAACCTTAAATGATTAATCAATCTTCAAGTGATTACATTGGAATGCTGTCACCTGATATAGATGATAAGTCGTCATAGCTGAATGAGGGAAAGGGAAGATTGCATTCAGAATATGTCCACTTGGGATATAAATATTTATCTGAGCTTCATCCTCTGGCCCCAATGGGGCCTTCGCCTCTATTCTGTTTTTATGTTTATTTTGATAATAATACAACACAATACACTTAAATAATACAGTTAAATGATAGGGATTCTTCTAAATAGTTTAAATATCATTCTCACGCATATTGGAGTAAAATTTTAAATCTGAAATACCCTGAATCTCCTGAGATAAATCCAAATTTGCATGAAAGTTCAGATGTCAGACTTCTTAACTCAGATAAAAGTGTTTCTACTAGGAAAGTTGTAGCAGCAGATAGAATTGTTTCCAAGACACAGGCATCTTGAAAAATATATTTGGATGTGAGAAATCAAAACATTGTCTTTTGACCAAGAATTTACATTCTAGATTTATTTTACTCCTCTTTATGTTTTTAGATCACTTAAAAAATGATGTCATAAGTAACCTTAGTGACAGCCCATGTTGTTTTTCACCACAAAAGCAAAGATTTTGAGCATCATAATTTTCTAGAATATGACAGAAAAGAACTGTCTTTGATGAAATTTTTTTGAAGAAGAAAAAAAATTATTTTCCAAACAAACAACTTAAATCAAAACTTTGTGTAAGCTTTCATTTCTTTTTAAAACTTGAATGTAGAAATGTTGGGGGGTTACAAATGATGTTACCATCAATACAGTTATGAGTTTAATGTACATATTCTGTATCAGAATATTCACAAATACAAATTTCAGTTCATTTGGCATTGGTTTGTGAAGTATTTAGGGATTCTAAATAATTTTATAATTTATAATTTTCATTTGATAAGTTGATGGTTGAGATAACAGGTTGACACTTTTATTTTAAAAAGATTGCAAGTAATCTTCGTGGGAATATATCTCTGGACGAGTCTTACTCCAACATTGAGACATGTCTCAGGATGGCTATTATTCATGCACCCCTGGGTATCAAGCCCTGCAGTATGCCAGTCACTGCACTGCACTTCACCAGTTGATATGGCTATGAAGTTGCAAACGAATGATGTTTCTGCCCTGCTATAGTGCACATTCTGTTGGAGATGAGGAGTAGATAATTTAAAAATAAAATAAATACATATTTTGTGACATAATTTTAAGTGCTATTGAGTAAAATAAGTTAACAAGACGTGAAGTATCATGTCAGATTTCTAATTTATATAGGGTAATATGGGAGATGATACTGATAAAGACGGAAATTAAAGAGAGATAATGAATTAAGAGTGAGCCTTGTGATAACTGGAGGGAGCACCCACCAGGCAAAAGAATACTTCTAAGAAAGAGCCAGGAGGTCAGCTGTAGCTTGAAGAAAAAGAACAGAGATGAGAGAGGTAGAAAATGCGGTCAGAGAAATAGCCAGGGTCCAGACAATATTGAGTCTTGTGCTCTGTTTAAGGCCATAGGTCTATGGTGACAGAAATGATACTGTATGCCATTAGACATCCTAGAGTGGAATTTACTCCAAGTCCAAAATGACAACAACAAAAACAGTCATCATAAGCAAAGATTCAGGCTCGCTTTAGGGGAATATTATTGAATTCTTATAATCCTTGATGTGAGAATAGCCTTCTTATTTTGGTAGATGTGGAATGGCCAGTATTAACACAGGCCTGCTGTGTGCTACAGCAGTAGCAGTGTGAGTACTTAGCAGCAAGCATTACAGAGGACCTGGTGGGGGGCAGCAAGTAAAAGATAGGTGTCTCTGCCAGAGTAAGGAAGAATAAAGAATCTCAGAGACTTATTGAACTGAGATCTAGAGACAAAGACCGTGTTCTTAAGGCTTGGGCTGTACCTGCACAAGTAGCATGATAAAGGACAACAGAATCTCATTTATTTCATCACTATTGCAAATATCATTCAATTTTACTTTTCTATTAGCTTTGTCCTGGACTGAAAAATATTTAACTCCAAGTGGTAATTTTTCCATTAATAGCTCACCTTAATATGAAAATGAATTATAGCTATGGCTTGGGAGGAAGGCAAAAATGTTTTTGCTAGAAATAATGCCCCATCACACAGGAAAAATCTACTAATACAGACAGCAGCAATGTCAGAAGGCACAATGTTCTTTGACTGTTAACAGGCTCCTTCCTACCTGGTCTATTCACTGAGAAATAGCTTCTCAGTTTCTGTGATACAGGCCTTTCCCATATCCCTTTTTACATTACCATTTTGGTGTCCACCTGTTTAGTTTCTACTTCTGATTTTGTTGTAATTTTATTTTAGTGTGATTCCTGCTGCTAGATGTTTTGGCATAGGCTGCCTATTCCTTCCAAGAATGTGCCAGATTTTATCCAGGAAATCTCATTAAAGATTTCAATGATGGCAATTTGGTAGTTTTCAAAACTGAATTAAGAATATTTATAGATTAATTTTCTCTTCTACATCTAGGTCCAATTCAGTAAGTTGAATTTAAGAAAGAAGCATGGAAGAGAATTTTGTGGCTAATATCATGACCAATGTCTTCTATAAATGGTTCATTCAAAATCCTGCGCATTTTCTGCTATAACATTTTCTAATGTCACCAAGGCCTATCAACTACCTCTGTGGATAAATAAAGTTCAAAATTATCATGATATTACCTTTTACAAAACAATATTACATACCATTTCTGACTTCAATAAGATATTCTAGAAAATATTTACATTCCTCCCCTTCACATTTATTTCTTATCGTTTACTAAGGCCAACACATGCATGATAAAAAATAAGTCTTAGTTGTTAAAAAATTTCAAATATTTATTTTTATCAATTTATGTATATTAAAGCAGAATAAGGACTGACATCTTTTGAAGTTGGGAGGGTAAAGCCTAATTATTGTAAAAGTATTGCTATTGTACACTAGAATCATGGGAGTCTACCACCTTTGACCCATATAAACTGTAATTTCATACAATTAAACCAACATAGAATAAAATGATGTGATAATATCAGTCTTATGCTTTTCAGTCTGTAATCCTATTTAGCATAGTAAGATGCTTTCATTAAGTACTAATCCAGGAATTTTTATGCATGTTTTATAGTAAGAACTATCTTTCAAAGGAATCTTACCTCCAAGACCAATAAATATATGCAACAGGGGTGCTGCAGTTCTCACAAAGAGAAACCCTAGAATCCTAATGGTCGGAATTTCCTTCTCTCTCTCTACTTAGTAATCACAGAAATGATTGAGGGAAGGTCACTTGAAATAATTTCTCTAATACTTTAAACTCATTTTACAAATTACAAGTGAGATTCCAAAGGACTCACTTGGAATCTGGTCTGGTCTAAATCTGATCTGAAACTGACTAGACCAGATTTATACAACATATCAATGGCTGACTAATAAATAAAATATAAGCTGGCTGGGCGTGGTGGCTCACACCTGTAATCCCAGCACTTTGGGAGGCTGAGGTGGGTGAATCAACTGTGGTCAGGAGTTCCAGATTAGCCTGGTCCACATGGCAAAACCCCGTCTCTACTAAAAATAGGAAAAATTAGTCGGGCGTGGTGGTGGGCGCCTATAATCCCAGCTACTCGGGAGGCTGAGACAGGAGAATCGCTTGAACCCGGGAGGCGGAGGTTGCACTGAGCTGAGATGGTGCCACTGCACTCCAGCCTGGGCCACAGAGCGAGATTCCACCTCAGAAAAAAAAATATATATATATATGTGTGTGTGTGTGTGTGTGTACACACACACACACACACACACACACACACACATAACCCTTATAATTTATTCACTAAATGTCTCAAAAGTATGTATCTCACAGCCATTCAGGTTTTTTCTGTTATCTGTAAATTTACATATCAGAATGCTAAGATATAAAAATACCCTTGAAAGACCATGCAACCAGTTACGATTTGCATACTTTATTCTCATGTTGTTATTTTTCACAGTGTTTGAGTACACTACCTGCTTATTTTTATTATTTTTTTTAACTTGGCAGTGATGAGTTGATGGTTTGGAAATATGTGTTATGAATGTTATTTCATAGTAAAGTATAGTTAATCATTGCAGAAGTGTGTCACCAAAGCTTTTTGAGAAATAATTGGTTTACAGCACTAGAAAATATTGTCCAAGCCTTGGAATCTTGAGATCAATTAGATTAGAAAAAGGTATCAATATATTTTCCAATTAATTCCCTCAGACATGAGCAGTTTAAAAGAGAACATGGGTATCATTTAAACTCAATCTGGGCATTGTATAAATTAACTTGGAAGACAGAATTGTAATATAACTCTAAAGAAGTTAAAAGAAAAAGATATTGACTTGGCTTCTAATCAAAGAGGCTACCCTCTAAACTCTTAAATATAGATAGTTTACTGTATTAATATTCTGCTTGTATTAAAACAAAATCACAACATTTTGCTAGGTCTCTGGAGAGCTAACAAGCTAACAACCTGGGAGTCAGTCACATTATCTTCTCTCCTTCATTTCAAACCTTCTCTCTTTTCAGATAGTCTGTGTGATCTAGACTTTGTATAAAGTAGTGGAATACATGTCCAAGCCACATTCTCAAACTTATGTTTACTGCAATAAATCTGATTCCTATATTACTTCTATGCTGACTTTAAATATCTTTAAAGTTATAAGAGAGAATATGAGTGAAGAGAGAATACAATACAGAATTCCAAAGATAATAAATGTTTTGTCTTGTAATTTAGTATATGACATCTCTTTATCCCTCTCGTATTTCCACTACATAGGAAATACTTTGTCTGTGAATTTCCCTAATAATATTTTGCCTTACACAAGTGAATTCTACACATATTTGGAAAATAATTAAACATTTACAGGGCCGGGCGCGGTGGCTCAAGCCTGTAATCCCAGCACTTTGGGAGGCCGAGATGGGCGGATCACGAGGTCAGGAGATCGAGAACATCCTGGCTAACACGGTGAAACCCCGTGTCTACTAAAAATAATACAAAAAACTAGCCGGGCGAGGTGGCAGCGCCTGTAGTCCCAGCTACTCGGGAGGCTGAGGCAGGAGAATGGCGTAAACTCAGGAAGCAGAGCTTGCAGTGAGCTGAGATCCGGCCACTGCACTCCAGCCTGGGCGACAGAGCAAGACTCTGTCTCAAAAAAAAAAAAAAAAAAAAAAAAAAAAAAAAAAAAAAAAAAAAACCTTTACCAGGAAATATGCTACAGATACTTTAAGTACTCAGTGCTTTTTTTTTTTTTAGCATTTTTCTCTCGAAACAATTTTTTTCAGGGGGCGGGGCATGGAAATCAAAGAAACAATCATCTGGAAAATGTGGTCAACCAAGCAAACACTATTTATGAAGAGATTCAAATGTAAGCACCTTTTGTTTGAATTCATTATCTGTGCACTGCACAGTCCTCTGAAAACAGTGATACCCTCTGCAGAGATCCCTCTGTGACAAACCCCCTCCAAAGCTTTTGTTGCAGTGGCCTCCACAGGGTTTGGTACTGGGGTCCTCTTACCTGACAGGCCATCATCCTGTTTGTCAGGACACCTTTATGGCTTAACCCCTTCCGCTTCTTCTTGCCCCAGGAAAAACCCAAAGACTATCTATTGATCTGCTGCCTTATTTCTTTCCTTTGCTTTTGTCTACTACAGCCAGTATCCTGCATTTACAGAGGAAAGGCAGGCATCAGCTGCCCCCCACACACTAGGTCAGTGTTTCTCAAATTCTACATGGAGGAGATAACTAAATTTTTTCTCTTTTATTAAATTTCAAGGATCACAAACCATATTTATGTAAAATGCAATGAAAATAAATTACCAGAAAAATGAAAGGAAACATTAAAAAAGATATCAATATAATCCCTATTCTTTATTATAATTAGACACAACAGACATTCTTAAATTGCCAGTGTTTACTTTCAATGTCTCTACTATTTAAGCAGTTCAGGGACCACCCTTTGGGTAGGACTGCTCTAAGAGGCAAATGTCAGGTCCTCCTGTGAACCCTTTGAATATACTACAGTGGACTGATAGAACTCTGCAGAGTAGAAAGCATCAAACCTAGAGGTGAGATGACAATGACCCTTTTTTTGTCCACATTCTCTATGGGTGCTTCTCATCCCCAGTCCCTACTTCATGAAAGCATATCCCACTTAGTGGAAGCCTCTGTATTTTGATGACTCTAATTCTCTTTTTGAAGTCCTGGTCTTTTGTGAGTTGGAAGTGGGTGATGCGGGGAAGTACAACTATCATTTAAAAAATTTAGCATGCATTGTTCCAGCAGCTTTTAATAAAGTGATGTTTCTTATCAATTTTCTCCAATTTGGAGCTTCTACAAAAGTCACAAAAATAAGATCACATTCACTGTCCTATTACATTAGTATAAAATTAAAACACTTTAAAAAGCCTTCTTACCTCTACCCTCATTATGTATTTAGCTAATCTAAAAATTTGGTTAGTTAAATATAATTTTTTTAAAGAAGAAAATAATAAGTGATTAATAGATACTGGAAACTTTACTTAAATTTGAAACATATGTGTATACTCTTTCATTCTTTTGACATATGGTCAAGGCCATTCCTTTGATTATATGTCCACTGAGCATTATTTTCTACCTTCATTTTTCCATGACATTCAACCCTATCATTATCTAAAATATCCAATTACTATAAGAATCACAAGGTTTGGAAAGTAAATTTATTTTCAGGTTAAAACTCCACCAATAGAAGCGGGCATATATTGGCATCTAAAGAAAGGTCTACTTGTCAAATAGTTTGTATATTAGTGTTCTCTGAGTATCATAGGTTTATTTAATACTGTTCTCATGAGATCTGATGGTTTTATAAGGGGCTTTTCCCCCTTTGGTTGGCACTTACCCTGCCTGCCGCCCTGTGAAGAAGGTGCCTTTTTTTCCCTTTGCCTTCCGCCATGATTGTAAGTTTCCTGAGGCCTTACCAGCCATGTGGAATTGAGTCAATTAAACTTTTTTTCTTTATAACTTACCCAGCCTTGGGCATGTTTTCATAGCATCAGGAGAACAAACTAATACAGTAGTCCATCTTGGCATGGAATCTTTTCAAGCTGCCACCTTAGCTATGCCTTCAAAATCTATTCAATTGTTATATTAGGCTGGCAACTTCCAGGTTCTGAATGTAATGGCTATGAGCCCATTGCTCTGTCTTCTTTGATAGATATAATCCCTTATCCTGAAATATTGTGATTTTGGATATTTGTCAGGAGATCAAATACGATATTCCTTGGATTAGTAGTGCTGCCTGAGAAGACACACCCATAACCACAATGTATGCAAATTCCAGTCAAGACGAATATCCACATCTTCCAAGGTAGAAGTGCTTTAATATAATAAACTTTCCACCAACTTCTGGATGTCTTCCAGAAAAATGATACCTGATCAAGGACTCAGTGTTGGTCTCTATTATTGACACTGGTACATTCAGCAGTTATGGTATTTAGACCATGGTGAATAGACTACTTAATGGCCTGCTCCTGCCCAGGCTTCATCCCTGCCTACATGACTCCTCTGTTCATGCTCACCATACCAGAATGGATATGGCTGATGAAAAAGGCTAATGTCAAAAAATAAAAAAATAAAAATTTAAAAAACAAGTACATGTGGTGGCTTGTGTCTGTAATCTCAGCAATTTGGGAGGCTGAGTCAGGCAGATCACCTGAGGTCAAGGGTTCAAGACCAGTGTGACCAACTTGGTGAAACCCCATCTCTATTAAGAATACAAAAATTAGGGCTGAGCGCGGTGGCTCAAGCCTGTAATCCCAGCACTTTGGGAGGCCGAGATGGGCGGATCACGAGGTCAGGAGATCTAGACCATCCTGGCTAACATGGTGAAACCCCATCTCTACTAAAAAATACAAAAAAAAAAAAACTAGCCGGGCGAGGTGGCAGGCGCCTGTAATCCCAGCTACTGGGGAGGCTGAGGCAGGAGAATGGCATAAACCCGGGAGGCAGAGCTTGCAGTGAGCTGAGATCCAGCCACTGCACTCCAGCCTGGGCGACAGAGCAAGACTCTGTCTCAAAAAAAAATAAATAAATAAACAAAAATAAAAAATAAATAAAAATAAAAATAAAAAAAGAATACAAAAATTAGCTGGGTATGGTGGCACATGCCTGTAATGCCAGCTACTCAGGAGGCTGAGGCAGGAGAATCACTGGAACCTGAGAGGCAGAGGTTTCAGTGAGCTGAGATCGCGTCACTGCACTCTGGCCTGGGCAACACAATGAGACTTCATCTCAAAAATAAAACAAAATAATATAAAATAAGTATTACTACTTGATTGTCTGATGCCTTATGCAGGATAGATGATCTTTGATAAATATTAACATGCAGTATAGGATCTTCACACCTTATGCTCACTCCCATAGACACATTTACAAGCTTCTTCCCCAGACCTCAGATCTTTCTTTTTTATGGCCTCTACCCAACTAACCAAATTGTTTGCCATCCCTCATGAATCTATCTATATTTTTAACTAGGCCACTTCCCTTTCCACACACAGTAGATGATCATGCGCAACTGTTGAAGCCTGGCCCAAGAAGAGGGTTTTCTTTAACTGCAGAGCAACCGTACAGTCGGGCTACAGTTTAATCGACATCAGTTTTCAGCTGTTATACACGTACCTATCTGACTCATTTGAGAATCTAGCCTACTTCTTCTGTCAACTGGACATAAGAGACCTATTCATCTGAACATAGGTATGAACTGAAAGAGAGGCATCAAGTAGTGATGTGGTGGTTAGGGTTTTTTCTTTTGTTATTTATTTATTTTTAGCTGGAGTCTCGCTCTGTTGCCCACACTGGAATGCAGTGACACGATCACTGCTCACTGCAACCTTCACCTCCGGGGTTCAAGTGATTCTCCTGCCTCAGTCTCCCGAGTAGCTGGAACTACCGGTGTGTGCAACCACATCCAGCTAATTTTTTGTATTTTTAATAGAGACAGGGTTTCACTGTGTTAGCCAGGATGGTCTTGATTTCCTGACCTCATGATCTGCCCACCTTGGCCTCCCAAAGTGCTGGGATTACAGGCGTGAGCCACCGGGCGCAGTCGGTGGTTAGGGTTTTAACCTACACAGCTTATATGTGTCATCTGGCCTTAATTATGCTTGATCTCATACATATATGCATCTTCCAATAGATTTATGTGAGCCTACCCAACTTCCTAAATTCATGAATATTAGGCAGTTCTGCCTATGTGGTTATAATATATGCTGTGGTGAGATGCTCCATCTTACCAGGATCCAGTAAATATTATATAGTTCCCCACATATACTTTTAATACAGTAATTTTCAAACTTTTTAACCTAGAAACTCTTCACCATCTTAAAAATCCTCAAGAACACAAAAGAGTTTGTGTTTATGTGGATGATGTAGTTATAGGCATATACATACAGATGTAGATGTAGGTATGTTCTTTGCATTAGAAATTAAAATTAAGAAATTAAAACACATCTATTTGATAATTAATTTAAAATAATGATAGCAAATTTATTACATGTTACCACAAATAATGGCTTCATGAAAAGTAATTATACTTTCCAAAAAAATTTAATGATATGAAGGGCCTTGTTTCACATTTTTGTGAATATTTTTTATCTGGCTTATTAGATGATAGTTGGATTCTTGTATCAGCTACTACATGACTCTGCTGTTATATAATGTCTTCATTAAAGTATATGAGAAATATCTAGTCTCACAATATTTAGTTCAAAAAGGAAGAATATTTTAGTAGTCTTTTCATATAATTTTGGGTATTCTGCTTTGATCCTATACCAAAATTCAAGATGCAGTTTTTCAAAGCTAAGTTGCAACATGGAGCATGGCACAATGTTAATGACATTCCATACATGGTTCTGTAATGTTATTAAATGAGCACTTAGAAAAATAGTAATACAATGAGTTATTTAATGAGATATTTCAACTGTTGAGATATCCCATTATACAATATAAAAACTCTCATTAATTCATAACATGATTGATCTCATTGGAAATTTTTTGGACTATTAGGAAGCTATCAAGTTCATAGTTTGAGATACAAATTTCACAAAACTCTTAATTTTTGTTTGAACTGTCAGTTGTTATGATTGTTAATAAGTAATGCTAATTATTTTTTCAGGTCTGAAAAATGTCATATGATAATATTAGTTCAAATGACTGCAAAGTAATAATAATATTGTGTACATAGTTAAACAGGTTATAAGAAAGAGTTGTAATATAGGCAACTATATTTTAATACTCTTATTGCATAATATATTTTTAAAAATCAAGAAATATAAGCAGTTGATATAAATACATTTAGATCTATAACATACAAATTCTGAATAAACACGTAATGTAGTTGAATTCACAAATAACTAAACAATACATGTAAATGTCCGTCTACACACACACACATACATACACAACATGAATATGGAAAATTCACATACTGGTGTGAATTTTGAGAAAATTTGAGACTTTTAGAGGAATTAAAAAAAAAAATGTTCCAAAGCAAGTTCAAAATTTGTGTCAAACTCTTTATTCAATTTGATCCATTGATTATTTGAATAAGTCAATATATTAAAAATTTGACACTTATATTTGTTCAATATTAACATGAGAGAATATTATACAGTCTTTGGAAACATTACTTTTTCAGTAGGTAAATTGTTCATTGTATTTGCACATATGTGTGGAAAATAAAGCACTTATCAAATATCACCTCCTCAGAGAAATCCTCTGATATACATAACAGTCATCCATAACCAGCCTTGTCACCTATTTTATGTTTCTTCTAGTCAAAATGTGTTTCTCACCCAATGAAAATGAGGTGAAATATCAAAATATTTTCCTCACTCAATTAAATTTAGTTTCTATGAAAAAATATGTTATGTATTTTTCACCCTGTTTACTAAGCAGACATACAGAACCTGGCATATTGGGGTCTCAGGTAATTGTCATATTTATGAATAACTGAAAATTAACAGGATATAAGGGAGGGATAAACTTTTCTCATGCTATCATTTTCTGAGGGTTTTTTTTTTGGCAAATTATTCTTCCAGATAATGTTTCCTATTGTAATCACAAAATTACATGTTTGAGGAAGAATAATCTGGAAAAGACGTTCAGCATCTAAGGTTTTATTTTCTTCTGTTTTACTTTTTTACTTACTGTCAAATTAAAAATTACTCTAGCACTTAATGTAAGGGCTATTTGATAATACAGTGATTCCATATTCCAAATAGGCAATTAAAGTATTTTGGTGTTTACTCAATTTCTACTGTTTTCATTATTGCTTTTGTTTATTTTTTTATAGCAGACAATCCCTGTGGCATGAAGACAAGATTCTCTATAGCTCTAGAATGGACCTTCTCAGTATGCTTTCTAGAATGTGAATTTATTATAGATTGATAAAACTGTGCTAGAGCATTTTTACGACCTAAAGCCCTGTTCTTTTTTACTGTGCTTTACTCTGGCAGTTTTACTGAAAAAATCCCAGATGGCACTGAGGCCCATTGTTAATTATCAAAAACACTGTCACAAAAAGGATGAAATTTCACACAAATTGACAAGCATTCTTGTTTTAACTGTCTGGTCAAGTGGGAAAATGTTCAGATTCATTTGCTACTTTGCTATAATCATTTCTTTTTAACCACAAGATTATTTGTTAGTTATCATGAACACAAAATTCTACCCTTAAGTGTGTCTTCGATATCCAGAGCAAAGAAAAGAATGTCTCAAGTTTATATGGCCATCTGCCATTTCAGCATTCAAGTTTTGATCTGTTACCCCCTTTAGAACCATGTTTCACTCTCCCCTAACTTCTATAGGAACTGTAATTGTCCTGTATGTTAAGCTGCATGAAGTGGGGAAAATATCAACATACTAAAAGTGATCTGCCTCATTCCCTCCAGAATTTTCATCGTTTTATGAGCTCTGAGCTGTGAAGACAATGAAACATAGTGAAGTTTTTGTCAATTCTAGTCAGTTGCCTTGGGAGGGTTTCTCACCCTTAGTCATATTGGCTTTTTTGCCCAGGTGATTCTTTTTTGTGGCATCTTGTCCTATGCATTGCAGGATGTTTAGAAGCATCTCTGACCTCTACAGATTAAAAGCACTAGCACTCACCCTCTTATGACAACCAGAAATGACTCTAGACACTGATTGCCAAATATTCCATGAACAGCAAAATCCATTCCCCTCCAGTTGAGAAAGGCAGTTTTAGGGATTAAAACAAAACATTCAACAATAACCATCATGACAAAAACATTTGATAATAACTAGATACCCCCCCCCCAAATAAGCACAAACATTGCTTAAAAGAAGTGCCATTGCTGTCTTAGCTAACAGCATTCCTCAAGTGACGGAACAAACTACAGAAACAAGGGTCTTGGTTTTTAAACTTTAATGAGCATTCTAATTATCAAAATTCTTTAAACCCCACTTCTAAGAAACTCTGACTAAATAGTTTTTTAGTGGAGCCTAATAAGTTATTTGTTACCCAACCATGGGAAATACAGAATCACAGGCAAAATGAGTTAATGCATAGACACATTAAGAAATTAGATAAGGATTAGAAAGACTCAAAATAAAGAATAATGAAGATGATCCAAGATAGAATGGAAGGTTCAGAAAAAAAAACACTCTACTTTTGTGGGAAGAAAGAAGTCTTTTTTTTTTTTTTTCTATACATAAAAATGTCTCAACAAATAGCCTTAGCCTGTATTTCTGTGGAATTAAATGCTTACTTACATCCCTGAGGTAATTTAGAAGTACAAGCCATGCACAAACAATGAACAAAATCTTTGTGTGGAAAATTGTGGCTGTTACCTCAAGTGGTAGTTTTAAATAAGGTTCTCTTGACCACATTGAAAATAACAGATGCTGAATTGGCTTTGATACAAAGGATTAGTTAGAAGCTATATCTAGTCATTGCAATGGATTTTGATGTTAAAAATATGTAACTGAGTATAGCATTGGCCAAGTTATTTTTTTCCCATAGGACATGAAACCTATAGAGGCTTTATATTGCTTTTGCCTTGCCATTTTCAGGAAAACTTAACACTAGATCAGGAAGTTGTTCACTGTTCCTTCTCAAACCTCTGCTGACACAATCTCATCAGCTCTTTGAAAACAGTGATTGCCAGACACAAGCATTTCTGTCAGCTGAATAAGGAGTTCTTTTAAAAGAAACATTACCCAAATTGTTCCTTTCATGCTTCTTTTTCAAGCAAATACTTAGACTGAAATTTCAACAAAGATAACCAAGGCAACACTGAAGTGGATTTTTTGTAAGATATTGGATGAAAATTGTAGGAAGTGTTTTCATTCTGCAATGTGTTATTTCACATTTAATAGTTTTGTTAAAAGGCAAACCCCATGAAGGCAGGGCTGCTTTTGATCTTTTTTGTTTACTGCTATGCCCCAGCAAATAAAACAGTTCCTAATGCCTGAAACATGGTGAATAAATATTTATTAAATGCACAAATAAACAGAAACTCAGTGTGTTGAAATTAAAATGAGTGAACAATTCAAACTTTTCCTCAAGCATTTCTGAATAGATGTAACTATAGATAAATACATCTTTTTTTTTCGTAAGGCCAATCCCTGAATTTGTGCCCATCCCCTTCTCATCTACCCAAAACATTTAATTTCCCCTCTCCCTCATGCTTCAGCATTGTTTCTCCTCTCTAGTAGAACATCAAGCTGGCACACATATAAGCTCTTTTATGTCCTACTTGAAAAAGAAAACTGCTTATTATAAAAACTCTCTTTCATTCTTGCTTCTTTCTCCAATAAACCTCATTTTCTCTTTCTCTTTACAAAAAAGCAGTGTCTGCATTTTAATTTTTAATTCCTCCCTGTCTATTTCCTTTTGAACTTTTTCCAATAAAATATTTGCCCTATGAGTTCACTGAAAGTGTTCATGTTTAGGTCAATAAGGTCATGTTAAGGTCAATTAAGTTAAGGACCTTAACTGAATATGCAGTTCTCAATTCTCACCTGACTTGATTCATCAGAAGCATTTGACAAAATTGATTACTGTTTATCTAAAAACACTATTTATTTGACTTGTCATATGCAGAATTACTGTTCCTTACCTTTGGTAATTTCTTCTCAATCTTCTTTTCTTGGTTCTTCTCATCTATTTAAACTGTTAGATTTGGAATGCCCTAAGTCTCAGTTCATAGATTTCTTTACTTATTTATTTGCTTTCACTCTTAAATCTCATCTATTTTCCTGGCTTTGAATACCACTGATATTGTCTACATTTTTATAAACAACAAAGAGCTTCCTTATGAATTCCACGCTGCCTAGCTGGAATGCCCACCAAGAGCCTGCCTAAGTTCAGCTAAACTTTTGGACTCATAAGACCGTCTTAGCCTTCAGTTGACATCAGCCTACACAAAACAATGTAACACAGTTACCATAGCTTGCTATCAGGAGCCTTACTTCTTTCTTCCTTATCTGCAGATATCCTAGTAGCATTTTTTTTTCTTTCTTTTTTTTTTTTTTTTTTTGAGACAGAGTCTCACTGTCACCCAGACTGGAGTGCAGTAGCATGATCTTGGCTCACTGCAACCTCTGCTGCCCAGGTTCAAGCGATTCTCCTGCCTAGACCTCCCGAGTAGCTGAGATTATAGTCAACTGCCACTGCGCCTGGCTAATTTTTGTATTTTTAGTAGACAAGGGATTTCACCATATTCGTCAGGCTGGTCTTGAACTCCTGACCTCATGATCCACCTTACTCAGCTTCCCAAAGTGCAGGGATTACAGGCGTGAGCCACTGCTCACAGTCCAGTAGCATTTTTTGTAGCAGTTCATATAGCTCAGAGGCAAGGAAACAGAATCATTTCAGGGAGATGCAAGATCCACCCAGTACTAAAAACCTCACATACCACAGGAACAGTATTTTTTCTAACAATTCAAAAAGCATGGCTTCCAGGGTCTTTATAAGGGGCATGCCTAATTACCATACTCATTGCCATTGGAGAAGCATAACGCTGTGGCTTCTTTAAAAGTAGTTATTGTTTCCCCAGTAAAACGGCAGTTTATCAATCATAGATTTTTTGGCCATAAGCAGTGTTAATTTGTGTTAACACACATTTCCAAAATCCACCATTGAAACACCTACAGTAAAAAAAAAAAAAAAAAAAAAAAAAAGTTTAAGTTTATTGAATTTGTTGCAACAAAGGATACACCTAAGAATCAGTGGAATGTCTCAAAAAGGAAGAGTTAAAAAAAGGATGCAGATAGGATTTTGATGTCTGAAATAGTAGGGATTTGTCAGTTTTTGCAAACTAAGATGTTGCTGTAACACGGTCTTGTCTTTGGGACATATGAGTTCACACAGAGTTTTTGTTAGTTCAGTTTGTTCTTAGTCCTATCTTACAACATATGGGGCTGAAACTCGTTGGTGTTAAAAGAGTTTGAAATCAGAGAATCTGTGATGTAATCCATGATTTTGGTTTGGTATATTTATCTGTTTTGTGTGCCCTACTGTAGTAAAGTGTTACACTTTTGGTTTCAATTTTCAGTGTATCATCCTTTTTTTTTTTTTTTTTTTTTTTTTTGAGACAGAGTCTCGCTCTGTCATCCAGACTGGAGTTCAGTGGCCCGATCTCGGCTCACTGCAAGCTCTGCCTCCCGGGTTCACGCCATTCTCCTGCCTCAGCCTCCTGAGTAGCTGGGACTACAGGTGCCCGCCACCACGCCCAGCTAATTTTGTTTCTGTATTTTTAGCAGAGACGGGGTTTCACCGTGTTAGCCAGGATGGTCTCGATCTCCGAACCTGGTGATCCGCCTGCCTCAGCCATTTGTAACACCATCAGTATATTATTCTCACCAGGTTCTCAGGGAAACAGAAGTAGAGAGCAAAACAAAAGTCAAATTCTTTTTCCAAACAGGAAAACATTAGCTAACCCGTTTCTACAATATCAGACTGCCTGCTTCACATTTCTCTCTGGAGGTAGATCACAAAGTCAGCTTAAACTTAACATTTCCAAAGTTAACATTTTTCCCCCACCAGAAAGTAAACAAACTAACAAACAGCTAAGCCAAACAAAAGACATAGCAACCCAAAGACTGCTGCTTCCACACTCTTGCATACTGCGTTCACGGAAAGCCCATGCTTTCAGCTTTGCAACTTAAAAACCCAAAAACCCAAAACCTCTTTGATTTTCTGTTTTTCTCATAACTCATATTCAGTGGGGAAACATATTCTATTAGCTTTATCTTCAAAACAAATCCAGAATTCAATCACGTTTCATAATGTCTGTTTTGCCTGGATGCTTACAATATCATACTAACTGATCTTTTACTCCAGCCTTCTCCTTCAGTGTGTTGGAGACATGGTGACCACAGTGATTACTTTATAGTTATCTCACTCTCCTCAGAAGGTTCTGGTCGCTTCCCATGTCACTCAGAGTAAAATCCAAAGTTCTAAAAATGACATTCAAGGTCCTGGGGAAAATTGCCTTCACGATGTCTTTAGCCTTCTAATTTTGGCCATAATAAAGATTGAAATAATAGGGTTGCATACAGCTAATGAAATAGAGGAGCCACTAGGTACTCTTTGAGGTCAGATGGCCTCATAATACATGTATTAATCATCTCTGCAGCCAAACTTGAAATATTTCTGAGAATACTGAGCATGCATTGCCGAAGATAGAATTTTATCATGCGGGGTCAGCAATAAAGCTTTTATATCCACATGGTCTGTAAAGGTAATTTTCTGAGGGACGAGCAGATTGTTTAAACTTCTGATCTAAAACTAGGCTTTCTTCACATGCCAGAAAACAATGGTGTATCTATGGGCTTCCATAGAAACCATGACATATTGTAAGTATGGACTCCATTATCTTCTGCATGTAGATCTTAATGAACAATTGCTGGAGAGAACACAAAGCCTCTGACAATCCACCTATGACTAGATTACACTGTATATACTATATCATGAGCATTTTTCATGTCGATACATAAACTTGGCCCCAGGCCATGTCTGAACAGTAGAATTCTACCTGGCTGAACAATTCACTTGTTATGATTTGTTGTGACCTGTCTACATGATTCTCTAGCAATGGATGTCTTAATGAGCCACAGCAAATTGGATGAACCAATTCGTAGCTGTTTTCACCTACTGTACCCATGACCTCAATTAAAGTTATAGATTGCCTCTAAGCATTGCTCATTGGTAGTGACTCAAACAATAGCATAAAATGTTCTCATTAATCCCTTGATCAAATTGAGAACATATATATATCAGGCATTTCTGCACTGAAGGTATTACTTTACCTATGGAGATATAGCATAATTTGATTGACTGTAATTGTAACCATCTGCATTCAATTATCTAATTAGTAATTGCTACCACATATGCTACCAATTACATAAAAAAACTAGCAGTGCTTTAAACCCTTCATTCAAAACTGTCACTGAATTTCAGAATGTTGCAGTGTTTGCTTGAAAAAACACATCCTCAATTGCTATGTATATATACCCTAGGATGAGTAATAATAAAAAAGTTAACCTAATATTTAGTTCACATAAAAGTATTGAAAATAAAAATTGAAAATAAAAGTGGTAAAGAAAAACACATATAGAAACAAACTTTAAATCAATCTCAATGTCACGTTAACAATCTATAACACAAAGGTTTCACCTCTTTTAACTATAAAAGAAAATTAAGTAGCTACTAGAATATCACGTGTTTATTTTTTAATCATTCATTTATTGAATGAAAATTGAGAACAATTTTATACAAAATGCTGAATTTAAAGATCATAATTAGAAAAGATAAAAGACAATTTTGTCTATAATATAGATGACCCCAATGTACACAATTAAATTACAAACTATAATGTAATAACTTGAAAGAATTAGTGACAAAGATTCTCTCTTTGACTAAACTCTTCTTAGGTTCATCTGAACTATCTTCTCAAGTCAGCTATGATTTTTGCGCTTTCATGTTCACCTCTGCATTGTCCAATTTAAATCAGTTTAACAGGAATTTCTCATCTCCCATATCCAATCACCCTCCGTATCTGATCAGGTTTCTCATTCACCACCATTCTCCAGGTGATATCTGACCATGCTGACATGATTTTAGTAAGAATTCTGTTGTCTGTTGAGCCAGAATCCCCACTTATCCCTCATATTTTATCTTGTGAATTTTCCATCCACGGTCCCTCACCCAGTTCCTTGGCTATAATTTGCCATTTTCCTTGCTGTTCAAAGTTGGGTCAGATTTTTCTTTCCTAATAAAAAACTTCACAGTAGTTGTCTCCCTGTGTACCTATCACTATAGTCCTCATTAAATAAAGTTTACCTTAGCAGGCATTAACAAGTATCATGATTATTTTTTCTTTAGCACTGCTAAGCACTATTATCATTATAGTAAAGATTATTTTCGTTCTGTAGAGAAATACACAATTAAAGTGATGGTGCAAAAGTTCAATTCATTCTTGAAGAATACATAAGATTACTTAGAAATAGGGATAGATGAAGGTTGCTCCATGCAGAGAAAATAGTAAGAACATGGGTGATCGGTTTACATTAGTGATAGTGAACCACGTGTTCAGGTCAACATCTTAACATGCCATTCAAACAATAAAATTTTGACAGTCTACAAATAAAATACTGATTGTTCTAAAGTTTCTCTTCTTTATTTACACTGTGTTTTGGGAAAATATAAAAAATACACAGTTGACATTTTGAAGTCCAGTACAATGTATAATACAAAACCTAATGATTGTCAAAACTCCTTGGGAACAGTGACATAGATTCTTTTTTATTTAGTTTAAATATTTTTTTCTTTTTTGTTGGCATCTACTTATATAATTCTAGTGTATTATAGCTTTACTATTTGACTCCAGTATTTCTCCATTCTAATACATATTTTATGCAACTTCCTGATTATTTTGAAAATAATTTATGCAGATTTTATTTATAGAAAAACTAATTATTAATCACCTACTGTGTGGCAGCTTCTTTGTTAAGTACTGGGAGAATCATGACCCTTGTGGACCATTTGTTATGCAATTTGAACTATGCCAATTGTCCTAAGCAAAAAATCAAAATGGCTTTTTTTTTTTTTTTTTTTTTTTTGCCTAGTGCAATATTTTTCAAAATGTATTCCATACTAAATCAGAATACCCTGGAAATGTGTATTTTTAACAAGTTCATTGAGTATCTTCCTAAAAGCATGTTGAAGAAAAGTGCCTACTGGTTCTACTTCATTTACTGTTTCATCTAAATTAATATATATATAATTCACTTATAGTGCTTTTTTTAACTCATCTCTTCAAATCACTATCAAGGGGTGAAATACTTGTATGCACACTTCATTCAATCTAACCATCACAGACCCCAACCTTTCCTTTTTAATATTATTACCTAGTCTTCAAAAGCTAGCTCAGGTAAAATCTGTTCATCATAATTTTCCTTACATAATTAAGGCTAAACTAGACCTTTGCACATTTTAGACTTTTATATACAATAAGGCATGACAATATGTTGTCTATATTAATAAAAAAAATCCAATGTCTGTATTGGTAAATGGTTTTGAAAATCAGTGTGTAAATTCCAGCGAAAGATAAAGGTGAAAGATGATGCTGAATGTCTTATACAGACGGGAATGATAGGACTGAATAGCAATCACTTGGTTCTACAACGAGTAAAGTTCTTATGCTTGATAATGAATATTAAATGGTAATCTACATTCTCAATTGACCCTAGATTCCGAGAGCCAGTTGCTTTGCACACGGCAGAACAAGAGAGTACAACATTAAATTCAAATAGAACCTTCTAACATAAACAGAAATGTATTAAACACAAGGCAGAAAAAAAGTTAAAAGAAGCATTCTATTTGAGGATAATGAGGCAAAATTTCAAGTAATCTGAAGAGCAAAAATAGTGAAAAGCCTAAGAGCGCTGCTATGGATTTAACTGTGTCCTCCCGAATTCCTATTTCGGAGCCCTAACCTCCAATGTGACTTTATTTGGGGAAAAGGCTGTTATGAGATACTTGGAATTAGACCTGGTCATGAGGGTGGGATCCTCATGATGAAATCAGTGTCTTTTTGAGAAGAAATGGCAGAGAACATGAATTCCAGCTTTCACTCTCTTTTCCTGTCCTTCTCTACCACTCTATTTCTCCCTATATATTTTTTCTCTCTCTCTGCCATATGAAGACACAGCAAGAAGAGGGTCTGCAAACCAGGAATAGGGACCTCCTCAAAATATGACAATGCTGGCACCTTGACCCTGGACTTCCAGCCTCCAGAACTGTGAGAAAATAAATTTCTGTTGTACAAACTATCCAGTCAGTGAAAGCTTATTATGACAGCCTAGAAATAGTAATATAGGTATATGCAAGTCAGGACATACCAGGATGAGCCCCTATTTCAACTGTGCCATATGCTCTTTAAGATAAAATCATTAAACCAAAACTAGATAACACCCATAGACAAAACTACTCCAGACGCTGTAAGAAAAAATTATTGCCTGAATGGAATAGGGAGAAAAAGTATCTCACTGGACATTAGGAGAGACACACTTTCAATTAGGAAGGAACTGTAGAAAATCATGATGCAATGATGCTGTATCTTTAACATCAAACCAGAAAACAAACTGAAAATTAGTTTATACTCTGATAACAAATTAACATGTATTAAGTTCTTGAATGTTCTGCAGAAAAGTATTAGAATAAGAATATATTTGAATTGTCAATGTTTTTGCTCTTATCTCAAAGTGCAAACCACATAGTAACACCTTCGATCAAGTTTTAATGCCTTTAAATTATAATTTAATTTGTGTTACTGAAATATTTCTTATAAATGACACAAGGTGCTATTTCCATTTATTTCTTCAATATTAGTAGGTTAACATTTGATGTTTAGTTTTGCCTCTGAAACAAAACAGATGTTTGCTAAAGTGTACATAAAATTTAAAGCCTCATACGCTGTAAGGAAATGTTGTTATAATTATTATAAAACTGTTTTCAGAGGTAAAGTTGCCTTTGGGGGTAAAAATTACATATAATGACATCTAAATTATTCTACTTTTTCTAAAGACAAAGAGCAGCTTATGGTGGAAATCTTATGAAAAATATCTGAAGGTAAAGCACAAGATAATAAATTAGGCTCTAAAAATGCTATATCCTGATTACAACTTCTGATATTTTGCCCAGGATATGAAAGAATCTAAAATATGCACAACCATGCAGTCAGCATTATTTCTTGCAGAAGAAATAAGTCATCTCCAGTTGGAAAAGTGATACAATAAGTATAGGAGCTATAAATCATGTATTCTGTTAAGAGAAACAACTCTAGGGAGGTTGGAAATATACTCTATTTGGAGAGACAAATTAAGTGCATGGGTTGAAATAATTGATAATATTTCTCCCATATTTAATGGGTTTATTTTTCACGTGACAATCCAAAGAAAATATGATTCCTCTTGGTCTGTTTTTTTATACAGCATTTTTCATTTGTTGTAATCATGTGTATTACAGCTTTTCACCTTTATGCATCATGTCTTATGAAAGTGTATTGACTGGATAGTATCAAAATGAAACAAGTATTATGTCCATGAATCAAAATAAATTGAATTAGAACAAATTGTGCTTGTTGAAAAATTGCTCATTCCTAAAGTAAGCGAGACTGCAAAAGGAAAAAAGGGTAGTGGGATGGGGAGTGTATTGTAACAAATAAATTCTACACTCGTGAACATGTTGAAGTTAAATTCTAAACTTGATGAATCTGAAAACAATGTTGGAACAAGCTACGTGGGAAATTATCTCTTGAACTAAATTATAAAAAGGGAATAAAGAGAGAGAAAATTATTAACATTATATTTATGTAAATTTATTTTTACATTGATTTGTTCCTCCTTTCTAAATGGAGGCAAGTTTTAACTAGTAACTAGTAACATACAAATATGAGGAGTCTAGTTTTTTTTTTTTTTTTTTTTTTTTTTTTTTGCCCAAAGACACCCAAATTATCAATATTTTGCACTTACTCTGAGGTGTTCATTTTATTTTAGTTCAACACTTCACTGCCATTATTTACCTGAATAATTCAAGAGCCAGGTAGATCAAGAAGTTTGTAAAAATTTCGATATTTTGGCAATTAAGCTACCTCTTTCCCAGATTACACACTTGATTAAATCGTGGCAGAAAAACTTTTTTTTCTCCAATTGATGAGGCCATATTCATGCTATATCTTTTATTATAAGAAATAAAATAATTATTTTTTAGACTAATGCGGTTTTCTGGCAATGCTTAATAAAACTTTCTTTATCAACTACTTTGGCAAATCAAAAACATTAGAAAAACATCTGAGTAAAATTATAAAAAAGTATATAAATATTGTTTAATTGGCAGTGGGTTTGAGGGCAAGTATTGGTATATGTATGTGGTCCATGTGTATTTGTGTGTGTTTTAAAGAGGAATCAGAAGAAAAGAGGAAAACGACTTATGAAAGTATGTACTACTGAATACAATTTTAAAATTCAAATTTTAAATCACTTTGTTTCATACATAAGAGAGACATAAATAGCTTAAACAACTTGCAATTTGTAAGTGCTTAGTTTTGCACTTAGTTTTCTACTCTCTAATGGTTTTCAAAAACAACTGAATTTTACCAAAACAATACTGGAAAAAGACCTCATGAAAAGCACTGTCTTGAATGAAGACACTTACCTAATATCCTCTGTCCTTGATGTAATTAAGAAAAGATAGGAAAATGGCTGGACTTTGTTTTTTTACATCAGCTTAACTTTGAAATAAAGAACTCTTTTCGTTTAGACTTTCAATTTATTTATTACAGTTTGATTTAATTAATTCTACAGGAACGTTGAGAAATCATGACAGGATATCACTAAAAGTATCAAGGAATTACATATTGCTAAGGAATGATAGTAGCCACCATGAAGTGGCCACACTCAAATCTCTTCCCATAACCACCTAATTTCTTTGCAAGGGGTTTTTGCTGTGTTTTATTTGAGTGCACTGACATTTTCAAATTTGCCACATAATATTAAATGACTGCAAGCTGCTTTATTCTTGATAAGAAAGTGTACCAGTAAATTAGGAAACTCTGGGTTAAGAAACCATGTGAGGCACTTCCTAGCAATGCTTTATGCATCTGCTTGCTGCTGGAACTGAGTGGAGAGTTTGTAATCTCCTACACTAGTGCTTTACTTATTTTTGTCTTTTACACTGTTTTTATTATTGATTATTAAAATATATTCATTAAAATTCACTCTGTAGTGTATAGTTCTATGGGCTTGGCAAATGCACAGTATGTGCCCATCAATATAGGCATGATAAAAAAGAGTTTCATTACATTAAAAAGTTTTCTGTGCATTCCATTTGTGGTCAAATGCTGCCCCTTCTTTTTACCGCTGGAAACCACCAATCTACTTTCAGTCCCTATAGTTTTGCCATTTTTAGAATGCCAGACAAATATAATCAGATAGTATATCGCCTTTTGGGTTTTGTTCCTTGCACTTAGCAAAATGCATGCTGGTGCTTGTATCAATAATCTACTGCATTTTATTGCTATAAATCATTCTAGTGTATGCATGTATCAGTTTATATAATCAGTGGTTGAATGACATATGGTTTTTGTGTTTCCAGATTGATTATAAATAAAGCTTCTGTAAACATTTAAATACAGATTTGCGTGTGTAAATATACATTTTCATTTCATCTCCAGCAAATATCCTGGAGTAGATTTGAGTTACGTGTTCAGTGTGTATTAATTTTGCAACAAACTACAAAACTACTTTCCAAAGTGGCTCTATAGTTTTGCACTCCTGTCAGCAAAGTAGAAGAGTTTCAGGTATTTTGCATCCTTGCAAGTCCTTGCATAGTCAGTTTTATTTTGGCTTTAGTCATTTTATAATTGTGTATTGGCATTTTATTGTTATTTGTATTTTTTTACTTTCCTAAAAATTTATATTGTTTAGTGTTATTGTGAGTGTGAGATTGATACTTTTCTAGCTCTCTGCTCTGATACCTGCCAGAATTCTTCAAATGTTGCTTTTAACAGTTTTCTTCATGCAAAACATGACAATAAAGTTTGTGTAAAGAGAAGTTCAGCATTTAAAACATGATTAGACCTTTAAATTAATGTTGATAAACATTGAAACTGATAATATCAATAGTCAGAAGGTTATGTTTTGTCATTATTTCTGATGTGAGGATATTTGTGATATACTTAATCTTATGTTATAAGTGTTCATTAAAAAAAAATTCCCCAGCTATAGCAAAAGTATACATGAGTATTTTACTCTGATAAAGAAGTAGAAAGTCACCAGATAAAATATTGCTCGGATCCAAACCCGGAGAGCAAGCCAAATAAACTACAAAATCAAAGTTAAAAAATATCCATTAAAGAAAAACACAGAAACTTAAATGAACTAAATTCCAGGAAATAACATCCCTCTCCCAGGGAAGAACAGACCTGTGGCCTAATGATTGGAAAGGAAGGAGTTTGATTCTTCATTTAGAGAGGAAATGCTTGTGTACAGATATTATTATTTCAGATCTTCAAATAATTATGAGAATTAGTAAATTATTATTGCCAGGTGGCAGAAAATGAAGTCAGAATCCACAATCTTTTGCATTACTATATTTTAGAAATAAAATGGAGAGTGAAAACAAATGCCATTTGCAATAATTTTAAAAGCATATCAAATTGCTATGAAAAATATAATAAAATATGTTCAAGATCTATGCATTAATACAACATATTGCTTAGAGATGTTAAAGAAGACCTAAATAATGCTGACTTACACATGGCATATGGGATGTACTTGGTTTGAAAGACGCAGTAAGTTTGAATCATCCATTCTTCCCAGGAATATTTATGGTTTCAAAGCAATCTCAGTAAAAATACTAGCAGACTTTTGAAGAAATTTATATGCTAGTATTAAAATTTATGTAAAAATGTAAATATTTAAAGGAGCCCAAATAATCCTTAAAAGGAACAAAAAGATGTAAGTCTTACTTAATCTAAGTTAAAAATTAACTATAAAGTTATAATAATCAAGGAAACTTATTATTCATGAAAGAATAGACCAAAGATCTATGAACAGAATAGATTCCAAAAATAAATCTGAAGATTTATAGTTAGCTAATTTTTGACTAAAATGTCAGGTTAACTTAATGAGGAAGATAAAGTACTTTTTAAATTTAGTACTGAAAAAATTGCCTGTCTCTAGTAACATAATAAATAAGCATAAAGTAAATGCTCTGTCCTGCTCTACACACAAAAAGTAATTTGAGAGAGATTATAGTGCTAAATGTAAATACTAGAAAATAATTTTGGAATAAGCAAGATAATATATTTGAAGACTTTGGCTAGGCAAATATTTCTTAGATAAAACATAAAAAGCACTAAAGATTCGATTTTATTAGAGTTAAAATTTTTCTGTTCATTAAATGACATCTAAAGGAAACTGAATAGAAAAATTATACACTGAATTTGTTTTCACAAATGCAACTTTTAAAACCCTTTAATCCATAAGATACGAAGAATCAAACTAAATGCCCATCAATGACAGATTGGACAAAGAAAATATGGCATATATACTCCATGGAATGCTATGCAGTCTTGAAAAATGAGATAATGTCCTTTGATGGAACATGAATGGAGCTGGAGGCCATTATCCCTAGCAAACTAATGCAGGAACAACAAGAAAAACAAATTCCACATGTTCTCAGTTATAAATGGGAACTAAATGATGAGAACACATGGACACAGAGAGGAAAATGGATGTGGGGCCTACTGGAGGAGGAGGGAGAGGATCAGAAGAAACAACTATTGGATATTAAGCTTTGTACCTGGGTGACAAAATAATCTGCACAACAAACCCCTGTGACACGACTTTCCCTATGTAACAAACCTGCACCTGTATCCCTGAACCTAAAATTGATGTTTTTTAAAAAAAAATATTTTAAAAATTCTTAAAATGTAATGAGAACAAAAAATTCAGTTGAAGCTGGGTAGATTTAAACAGGCACTTTAACCAAAGAACTTGTATGAATGACAAAAAATTTATGAAAAGGTATTTTGTTATTTAGTTCATCAAGAAAATACAAATTAAAATCACAATGAGATACCACTAATCTCCTACTAGAATGGCAAACATAAAAAGGATAGACAATTTTTAAATGGTCTGAATTTTGAAATATTTTCTAGAATATGGATCCACCATAACACTCATAATATGCCGATGGGTATATTTCATTATGTAGCTATTTGGATAACTGTTTGGCAGTTTCTAATAAAAACAAACACGAATATAGCCAATAATTTATCAGTATTTACACCAGGAATTTTTAAAAAGTCAATAAAACAACTTGGGAAACAGTAGATACAACAGACTTATTTTTAATAGCACTAGACTAAAAACAACTTTAATTTGCATCATCAGGTTGATGAACACACCTGTTTTAGTCATAACTGAAATATTACTCAAATATTAAAAGGTATGAATTAATGTTACAAGATGAATAGTTTCAAATATAGTATGTTAAGCAAAAGAAGCCAGACACAAAAAGCCAGATTGTTATTTCAAGGATGCTAAATCTAAGAACAGGCAAAATTAATCTATAGTTTTAGGAATATGAAATTATTTTCCTCTTGTAGAGTACAGAAGAAATAGACTGAAAGAAACAAGATATATCTCTGGGAATATGGAAATGCCCTATCTCTTGTTTTGAGTCGTGGTTACATTAGGTTATACAACTATTAAAATTTGCCACACCAAAAGGTGAAATATGCACATTTTATTTTATGTATTTTAAAATATTTTAAACGTTAATGAAATAAAACATATTTGCAAAAAACAAAAACAAAACAATAATTGTGCTCTTATTAGCCTTTTGTTTTGCTGTTGTACTTCAATTTTGGAAATGTGTCTCCATCAGTAAGATTATTATCTTTAAATCTTATTTGTGGAGTGTTTCTACATATATGACAGATCATTATCTTCAACAGACCATCTTTGTAAAGTCTGATTTATTTTATGTTTTCTAGTTTTATTTTATTTCTAATTGGCAGATAATAATTATACATATTTATGGGGTACAATGTGATGTTTCTATACATGTATGCATTGTAGAATGATCAAATCATTAAGACATTTAAAATTGAGCTTAAAATTTTATTTTCAAAATTAACTCGCTGTAATCAATTCTTCACACAATTCCTTGGCTGGTGGAGGGGAGGAGGGGAAGGATCAGAAAGTATAATTAGCACAATTTTTAGTTGTAGCCATTAGGATTAAACTCTTTCTTAAATCTGATTTAAATATTACATATTTTTCTTCTTTTTTTTTTTTTTTTTTTTTTTTTGAGACGGAGTCTCGCTCTGTCACCAGGTTGGAATGCAGTGTGCAGTGGCACAATCTCAGTTCACTGCAGCCTCCACCTCCCAGGTAGGCGATTCTCCTGACTCAACCTCCCGAGTAGCTGGGACTACAGACTCGCGCCACCACACCTGGCTAATTTTTGTATTTTTAGTAGAGACGAGGTTTCACTATGTTGGCCAGGATGGTCTTGATCTCCTGACTTTGTGATATGCCGGCCTCAGCCTCCCAAAGAGCTGGTATTACAGGCATGAGCAACCATGCCTGGCCCATAATTGCAAACTTTGATTACCAGATTCACTGATTGAGTGCCTCTTCTAATGTTTCGTGTTTATATTTCTTTGGCTTGTTTCTTTCCCCTCACATCCTCAACTATACTCTTATTGATGATAGTGATAGTATATCAATTTCTGTTTCCCTTATTACCTGATCAGAATAAATGACATATGTTAAAAGCTAAATTTATTTAGTGTTAAGTACGCGAGGATTTAAATAGAATAACGTAATATATGAATAATATAATATTTATCTATCTTCAGTGATTTCTTTAAAATTTCAGTGTTATCTTTCCAGGCATTTTTGACAATGACAGTTTATTAATTTCTCTTTTGATTGTCTTAGTGTAGAACACTTGGTCACAATGATAGGGTCTAAGGACTTGATGTTTCTCTATGAACATTTTCTCTTCAATCGGTGTGTAATTTTATGACACACAGCACAGGATGACTATGTGTGTGTGTTGAAGAGGGTGGAATATGGAGGTTTGTGAGGAGGGCAGCATTTGTCTCCAGGGTTCCTATGTTTTCCTGGGAGGGAACCCAGCTGCCTGCAGCTGTGGTCTTTACAACTTTTGGTCTAAGGTGAAACAAAGAACAATTTTGAAATCCCATATGAACATGTCAGGAATAAATGATGACTGTACTAGGTCAAATGATCTACCATTCTCAAAGGTCAAGGGGGTATTACTACGATTCATGTTCTTGCTGAACACACATAGCTTTCCCAAGGAGTAGTTCTGAAAGCAAAAGCATCACAAAGAAGAGTGATAAAGGAATCAAAAACACAGGAATCAAAAAAGAAGGATGGATGAGCAGATTAACAATGGATGTACACTATTAAGGATGTTTTCTAGAGGAAGTATCTGCTGTTTTTCTGTGTCCTCTGATTTTTATTAAAATCCTTGTTCTTATGTACTCTGGCCCCTCCCTTGCATTTTAGCTTTGTTCTACTTGGGTTTGGAGAAAACTCTCCCCTTCAGAGCTCCGTACCACTGGGTTCCTAAGACACTGAGGGAGAATTGGCCAACAGGGGAAAGGGAGAAGACTGAATGTCTCTCCTTCTGTTTTTGCCTCTCCTAAAGTCACTTCATCATCTCTGAGGCTCTGGCTTCCATGAGCAAGGCTTATCACATCTCTAGCTTCTGTTTGATAATCTTGGCACCTGGGCACTAGTAACACTGCCTGACTTACTAGTTTCTCCATTTTAAAATGGTAGACAGCTTTGCTGCCAATATCACCATAGCTGTTAATCTCAAGATCACTTCGCAGTCCCATTTGGTTTAATATAATAGTTCTTTTATCAATATAGTAATTTCAAAGAATTAAATGTCCTATTTTTCTTATTAGATTGTGACTTGCATCTATTTTATTCTATCAGAATCTTCACCATTCTTCAATGTCCACCTTAAATGCTTTTCTTGTTGTTTTTTATAAAAAAAAAAAAACTCTCTCTTTTTAATACTTTGTTCTTCTATTTATACTCAACAGTCTCATATTGATGGTAGTTTCATACAAGCTTGTCTATTTTAAATGACTATTTGTAGAGAACTATGTCTCATTTATCTTCGTATCTCCCAAGATGCGAAAATGTCAAAGATGCAACATCTCTCCCACTGTGATTCTCACACCTGTTATATAACTGACAAATATTTGTTGCAGTGAAGTAAAATAGATATACAGGATGTGCTATGTCATAGCTGAAAAAATTTAAAAAAATACTAAATTTGGGATTTCTTGAAGATAGAGACAGTTATAAACTGGATTATGGCAAATTTTACATTAATGTATTAATATAATTTGTACTATAATTTTGCCTGAAATATTGCTGGTTTATCCATATTTCCCTGTCTAATTAAGTACTTCATTTCATTCTCTAAGGTATCCAATTTTGGACAATAAAAGTATACATTATCAGAGTTATAACCCAGACTACCAAATACAATAAAAAAAAATAGTTATATACACCAAATAATATATTTACCTCCTTTTTTTTTTTCTTTTTCTTGAGATGGACTTTCACTCTTGTTGCCCAGGCTGAAGTGCGATGGCACGATCTCAGCTCACTGCAACCTCCACCTGTCAGGTTCAAGCAATTCTCATGCCTCAGTCTCCTGAGTAACTGGGGTTACAGGGCCCCCACATTATCCCTGGCTAATTTTTGTATTGTTAGTAGGGACGGGGTTTCACCATGTTGACCAGATTTGTCTCAAACTCCTCACCTCATGCCATCCACCCGCCTCGGCCTCCCTAGTGCTGGGATTACAGGTGTAAGCCACCGCGCACAGCCCCAAATAATATTTTTAAAATCATGAGGCCCAGGACCAAGTTCAAGAATGAAGAATGAGAAAAGAAATGACTTATAAGGTTTCTTATTTGCTCTTTTTCAAGACTTTTGAGGCTGTTAAATAAATCAACCTGAGTACATTGAACTAAGAGACTCAAATTATCACTGTAAATAATTCTTATAAAGAATATCTTCTGATCACAGTAAGCTGGAATTGTGTACTTCCCTGACCAGTGTATGGTAGATGATGACTCAGGCTGAGATGGAACATTGGAAAAACAATAAATAAGAGAAAATGGGCAGTGAGCATCAGACAGTGGGAGAATCTGCTTACCTAATGAGGCATGGGTGGCCAGAAAGAGGCAAGGCAAAGAACGGCAAGTGCAGGTACTCACTTCTATAAATATAATTACCATATTCAATTAGCTTCCTTAAGATGCACACTAATATGCTAGTAAAAACCACTATGTTACATTCAAGGTTTTTATTTTCTCCCTTAAGCTGGAAAGCAACTGAAGGCTCATACTTCCTGAAAATTAATTTTTAACTATCATCGCTGGGAATTAGGCAGATTTCAGTCATTCAACACAGATTGATTGCCTACAAAAAAGATTAGTTTGATGCTAAATGCCTGGTATAGAGTGTTGAATGAAGCAGGCATGATATCTGCCCTTTTAAAACTTTACAACTCTTGAAAAAATAGTAATTAAACCAAAAAGCAAAGCAAAATATGTGAATATAGAATGTTAGACTTCCCTTTGCATTTACTTTCAGTTTTTAACCTTCACAGACCATGTTTAGAATGCCATTCAGATTTAGGGATGAGAATAATGAAATTAGGATCATTTTTCAAGCTAGTGCTACTTCTGCGTGGACCCAGTTTATTACATCGTTCCTTATTATGAGCTGTGACCTTGAGTTTACATAAAGAAGGAAAGGAGAAAAAAAATCATTTAGAAATATCCTGGCTGTATTACGAATTCACGGAAGGAATTAAAATCAATGAAAGTTATTGGCAAAAAAGAATACAGTGATAAAGATTTCCCAGGCTTCTACATGAAGTCAGAATGAACATTAAGAACAACAGCAGCCAACATCTGCCATGGTACTCCCTGGTTGTCTGAAGTCATAAAGAAACACAAGCCTATTTTAAGATACAATTTGATGTAAATAATATGTCCTTTGCTCAGAGTCAAAAATAATATATCTAGATTTAAACAATAACAAGGAGACAGTTGTTTAAGGAAGCAAAGCTAATGAGAGTGATAATTAATTTTTATGCTTGTTACTAACAAAGTTAATTTTGCCTTTATCAGCCTTCATCCCCACCCCCCTACCTTTCCAGTCAAACATCAATCTTACAACTTCTAGCTTTACCAGCAAATTTCAGAATATCTGCAGGGCAAAAATTTCTGAATTTAATTTACTCAAGGCTATTCAAAGACAAACTCAGGGAGTTGGACCTCAAATCTCTCTTCTATTACATCTGGATGATGAGGTTTATTTAGAACTCCAAAAACGGAGTACCATGAAATTAGATCCTGTGCTCTGAAAGCTCTGAACTTTTTATTGCCAGGTTAAAATTGGTAAGAGTTAGCTCTTGAGTACCAGATAAAAAGTGCATCTTCATGGATCTTAACTCAATTTGTATAGTTAGTTTATCCACTGGATTATTCCACCCCTTTAAATCTCTTCACCCCTGTAAAATTGTCTCTGACCATTTCATCCCACAGCACCTTACTTTGTCATGGGATCAAGTAGCTAGTTTTTGCCATATTGTATGGCACTTAAAATGTACTACTTATTTTGCCTATATGCCATGTTGTACTCACTGCTGTTTCATATATGACAAATTAATTTCAAGTAAAATAGAATCCGTTATTTCTAGTTTTTAGGCTTTTTGTTAACTTGTTAAACTGGTGGATTAATATTTTTGCCCAATTTTTGAAATATAAACACGAACTCATTTACTTTCCTTCTTCAAGTTTTGCTTTAATCACTCAGAAATTGTACTAATTTCATCTTTCTCTGCATCTGATTTATGAAATAAAATATCTGTTTTCAGATCTGACTTGATGTAATATAAGGATAGTGGATTACTTGGTATAACCAATGATCCATCAATTGTGTAATCATATAAATAATTAAAGACATTTCTGTTTTATTGATAACTGTTAAGTATTTAAATAGCTGTGCTTTCACTTATTTGGCACATCTAAATCATAGTAATTTTTTTTTAGTTTTTTGGTGCAAGAAAAGTTATTTTTTTTTTCCTTTTCATTCTTTTTCCCAGATGAGAAATTGATTTGAAAGTATACATGGACAACTGTATGAAAGCATTGGAGAGACACATGACTATGGTCACAGTTTCTTCAACTAATGCAGAAATGTGAATTTTTTTTTTTTCTAGAAATAAAGCAAGCAGCAAAAAGGAAAAAAAAAAAATTTTACGTTGCTACAGTCATAGTTAGCAACTAACTTGGCAAACACTGTTTGTATCAGATGTTCATGCATGGTTGATCATGCAAATGTTCATGCATGATTTATGGCAGCAAACTTGCAAAAAAATTGTTTATTTGGCCTCAATCTGCTTTCATAATAATTTTCATGTCTAATTGTAGGATAGAAGAAAGGTGTTTTCTTGTTTAGTAAAAAATATTTTAATATATTTTACCTTTATTTCATTTTATTACTTTGCTACAATTACTACATTTATATAAAATCTGGGCCAAGCATGGTAGTTCATGCCTGTAATCCTAGCACTTTGGGAGGCCTAGGCAGGAAGACCACTTGAGATCAGAAGTTCAAGATCAGCCTGGGCAAAACAGTGAGACAGCATCTCTACAGAGAATTAAAAAATTACTTGGATGTGGCGGTGTACTCCTAGATACTTGAGAGGCTGAGGTGAAAGGATCATTTGAGCCCAGGAGCTTGAGGTTGCACTGAGCTGTGATCCTAACCCTGCACTCCAGCCTAGGACTCCTTCTCAAAAAAGAAAAGATTTTATTTCATGAAGACATTTTGTTGTTACTAGGTTTGCACTGTGAAGTTAGAATTATAAATATATCGTAATTGTACAGCATATTTAGCAGGATTATGAATACATGTATTTAAATTATATTTTATTTATTTTGGGAAAATTGTAACTTACAAATGGATAGGTGCATGGGCTGGATGTGGTGACTCATGACTGCAATACTAGCACTTCGGGAGGCAGAGGCAGGAGGATCACTTGAGGTCAGGAGTTGGAGATCAGCCTAGGCAACAAAGCGAGACCTCTGTCTCTACAGAAAAATAAAAATTAGCCAAGCAGGATTACCTGTGCCTGTAGTTCCAGCTACTCAGGAGGCTGAGGTGGAAGGATTGCTTGAGGTCAGGAGGTCAAGGCTGTAGTGAGCTGTGATCATGCCACTGCACTCCAGCCCAGGTGACAGAGCCAGACCCTATCTCAAAGGGAAAAAAAAAAAAAAAAAAAAAAAAAAAAAAAAAAAGGCAAGCAGATTATTTTCTTCAGCACTTTTGTTGGAAAGGAAAATTTATGTTGAACTATGACAACCAAGAAAATCTGTAAGATTTTGCTCAATGGACAAAGAGCTCAAATGTCTGCTCGACATGATTTACCTTGATCCTTCTGGGTATCACATAATGGAGTGTTCTTGGTGCTATTTGAGCAGATTTTAAGCTTAAATTGTTTTTGTTTGTAATTACTCTCATCCAGCTGTGGATAATCAAAAAGATAACCAATGGGAGAAGGCGCCAGCTCTCCTAGTATAATTCACCCTGTAAGGAGCAGAAATTGTATTGAATGGAAGGGTTGCAACATCCAGGCTATAACTGCATACTATTGAATTACAGTCTCTACTAGACTTCTTTTCCATGGGAGTTCATGTGATTGAAGAACTTCACCAGAGTTGATGAAGTTGAAGAACGTGTCCAGATTTCTTTATGTACATCCAAAGCTTATTGGAATGACCAGATGGATATTTCTGCATTAAGATGGGTCATAGTCTTTGGAAATGTATTTCACAGAATGTCATTCATTTTTTAATAAGTACTTGAGTGTGTTATATGTTTATGGGAAAGGATATTAGACACACCTTACTAAATACATAAAACAAGCAAAGTATGGGTAACTGGAATAAAATATGGCTATCAGTTCACTGACTCATTTTGTTTTCCTTTTTTTTCTCAACCTAGGAATCACTAAAATCTAGATTTATTAAATAACATTGAATTTTCTCTTACTTTGGAGTAGATGACCCAGTGGAAACCAAATCATTCCAAAATAAATTTGCAAGCAAAAATAGCCATTAAGATTTTTTTTCTACTAAGAACATTGATATACTGACTATTATATTCCACTCTTAAAAATCACAGCCTGGGATTTTCAACTCAAAAAAAAAAAAAAAAAAAAAAAAGTATTAACAACACCAACATAGTAATACTTTAAATATTTAATAAAGTTGAAATAACTAAGGGAGAAATTTTCTGGAATTCATTTCTTGTGTGTTCATTCTGGATTATAAACCATGATTATGTAGTTCCATTTTAATTTTGAATTCCAGATTTAATGCAGGATTGGGTGATGCAGATATCAGCTGAAGATGAAAAAAATCATTTCTAACAGTAATAATCCATCTCAATGAACCTTGTTACTGCTGTTCATTATGTGTATCAGTCTGGTATTATGGAAAGTTCATGAACATTGTTGCCAATCAGAGCTTAGTTCCACTTCTGGCTTTGCCTTTTTTAAAATGACTTCCCTCCTTCTCTTGTTCAAATTTTCTTCCTCATTACTGAGTTTCCCCAATGTGACATGGACATACTACCATCCTCAAATATTTTTGTAAAGATTAAATTAGATAAGTTATTTTAAATGCCAGATCCAAAATAGACTTTAAGCAAATAACAATGTCTTTTTGTGTTGTTTCTTTAAAATGTATGTGTATATTTAATAATTAAATTCAAGTCATTAGTTTGTTTCCAGATGTTGTTAGAGGTTAAAGTTTCCAATTAGTTTGTTACCGAACAATGTAATTTATATTTAATAGGTACATTTACAAGTTCCCATTGTCCCTGGACGCAGTTGTTGATATTCAATAGCTGCTGAGAAAATGATGCAGACAAGTACAGAGGAATGGAACACTGCCAGTTGGGAAGTGAGCTACCGTGTGTATAGGACTAGTGTCTCCATTGTAGTGAAGGCATCGACTTATTCGGCTAATGTTAATAATAAATCCCAGAGAATCGGTATATTTAGAATTTTATGAATGAGCTTTGCATTTACATGATACTTCCATGCCTGAATTAAAAGTCATCCCATTTGTGAAAAAGGTGGTGTGTGGGAAGTCAAACTGTTGTTCTTTTTAGGTAGAAATCAATATTATTAACAACAACAACAACTGAATGTATTGGCAGTTTAGTAATTTTCCATTAAAGTGTAAAGCAATCAATGATCAAGAAGAATTGAGACTGAGCCAGTTAGGCTTTTTCAACATTTAGTTTGTTTTCCTTTCCGTAGCCCTTTTTTATTCTGAGTGCATAGATGATGTAAGTGGCAGTATGCAAATCTCCTCCTCTGAGAGCTGTAATTCAGTGCAGTGTATAATTGCAGTGTCCATCTGGCACAGTCCCACAAAAGCACATGTAGCAGTTTAGTTATAAAAATGTTCAGGTGACAGAATGCCAGATGTTTTACATGGTTGTCATCTTTGAATTTCCTTTCATTTTATCACCTAACAGAACCTCAGTATAATGACCTTCGTGTTCATGAATTGTTTTACATTTTCTTTTGACCTCTGAAACATCAGAAAAATAAGCACAGTAAATAATTAGGGTAGAATATGCATAATTATAGGTATATATCCTACATGGTGTATAAATTACATAGAGTATTACATTATAGCAAAGCCTTCTTTAATATTTTATTTTTGTATGTATTTAGCTATCATATTTAACTATGGTCTTCCTTAGGTGAGGATGTAAAATGATATTCCATGTGGTAAACAGTTTCTCATGTTTTGGTTCACTCTTGTAAATCCATGTGAGTTTGGATAATCGTAACAGCAAAATACAGAGTAAGTCTTGAATCTGGATTCTACAAAGTCCTCATTCTTTTCTTTTCACTGTTATTTTTGTGATTACTACAGAGGAATGTTTTATACCTTTGGCCAACTTTAAGAACCAGATCTCTGCAATGCTTACCACTCCTTAGTTAGTCTGAATCTTTGTGTCAGTCAGTAATACATAGAGAAGGTTCCCTGGAAAAAAAAAAAAAAAAAAAAAAAAAAAAAAAAAAAAAAAAAAAAAAAAAAAAAACCTGCATGGTTTTTAATGGAAAATAACTAGCTGCTTTAAAGACAAGGACAAATTGTCCAACAATAATTGTAATCTATGGCTCTGGGTGTTTTGATCAGCAGGAATACATCTAGGGTACGTCTAACTTTAGAGGGTTCCCTAATTAATAATAGTGATGCAGCACTTTTGATAAAGTATGTAATGCTGAAACTCTTGCTTCTAAAATTCATTCTTCATTTGGACATAAAATTCAACTTGAAGGACTTTTGGTTATATAAAATTTCTGAATGTTTTTTATACCTTTCATTTCTTTAGACTGCAAATGGTGGCTGCAGAATTCACTGAAATGTTGAACTTAAAATGTTGTAGCAGTCAAAGAAAACACTCCTTAATTTACTGATTGTTTCTCAAGAATCTATCTCCCTGAATATCAGATACTGGTTGATAAAAGGAGTTGCTGCTGCCCTATCATTGTAAGCAGAAAAAAAAAAAAAAAAAAAAAAGTTTTATATGCAATAGTCAAGAGCTTTAATAGTAGTGGACCGTGATTTTGTTCTTAGAGAGAAATATTTTAGATGAGTTAGAGCTTTCCTTTCTCTCATGTCCATTAGTCAAACTCCTTTAGATATAGAATCACCAGCTTCCTGGCGTATGTCTATTTCTCTCACATTTCTCATAAGTTACCAAACAGAGCAGAATGACTTGGGGAACTTGGGGAGATCAATTTGTCTACATATTGTGCTTCTTAATTTGAATTCTTACAATTGTCATGAATATTTGAAGAAAAATAATCCTTTGGTATGAAATACATCTCTGACCAAGTATGATTTCTCAAACAATAATATTTGTTGGTATAAATGCATTTATTTTTACATAAATAACAAAATGTGTCAAAATATTAATTAGCAGTTATACAGAGTATTTCAATAGCTTCCTGTTTTGTAAAATTGCACATTATATCTTTCATTTATTGTAAGAGTTAGTGCGTAGAGAAACTTCAACCTGGGGCACATGAATATTCACCCAGAGAAATTTAAATGTGGGCCAAATGATAATCCATTGTCGATTAATATGCTTTATGTACCTATAGAATACATTAGGCTAACACCCATTTGATCATTGTGAAACTGAAGATGACTGATTTTATTCCAATTAATAAAAACTGACTTTGTTATAGAAGTTGACTAATTGTAAGTACATATATACTACTTTCAGAATTCATCTTGAGAAAAAGACTGATTTATTCAATTAGAATAAAGTAGCTTTCAGAAGTATGTGACATGGGACAAAAATTAAAACCTAAGGAAGCAAAGGCTTAAAGCTTGATATTAGGGTCTTGTAAAGGATCAGTCCTGACAAATTAAAAACAGAAACTTTTGGCCGGGCGCAGTGGCTCACCCCTGTAATTCCAGCACTTTGGAAGGCTAAGGAGGATAGATCACGAGGTCAAGATTTCGAGACCAGCCCGGCCAACATCGTGAAACCCTGTCTCTACTAAAAATACAAAAAATTAGTCGGGTGTGGTGACGCGCGCCTGTAGTCCCAGCTACTGAGGAGGCTGAGGCAGGAGAATTGCTTGAACCCAGGAGACAAAGGTTTCAGTGAGCCGAGATCGCACCATTGCACTCCAGTCTGAGTGACAGGGCGAGACTTCTTCTCGAAAAAACAACAAAAAAAAGAGACCCTTTCTTCAAGGCAGCAGGATTGCCCATAAAGACTCTCCTGTTTGGGGCTAACACACAGTGTTTGAAGGCTAAAAAGGGCCATTTTAAACCATTATACATTTTACACAACAAGAAATTAAGAATCTAGAATATGTCCCCACTTGCCCAGATCACATAGATATTATTGATGGAATTAAAGTAGATCCTAGTAAAACCAGTACAGATTCTAGTACACTCTCTACCAAGGTATACACTGTTATGTACAAAAACAAGTGAAGAAAAAAGAAATAAGACTCAAAATGGATTCATATCAAGCCTACTGTATGTAAGAGGTAACATTAAGTGTGGTTAAGGAATAAAGGCACCAAAAGCCTGAAATAAGCAACATTTGAAAAGGCAAATGAAGACTTGATAGGGTAGCTATTAAAGTAACTCCTCATAATCAACAAAAATCTTCTTACGACTGACCTGTAATATATCAGTTTACCATTTGTCAGAGAAAAAAAATAATGATTTTACTATTCCACATTCCTTTATACATGCAGATTGTGAGGACAAACACATCCCCTTTTCTCCAGGTATTTTCAATAAAATTTCCAGTGTTCACAGATACACATAATCAAAAACAAATGTACATTCACTTCTTATAACATGCTTTGCGTATTATAAAATTATATTTTTGGTCTGGTTGTAGATGAATTCATAGCTGAAATTGTTTTTTACCAATATTACAACTAATGACTCTAGAAATACTATAATTTCTTACATCTATTTATATAATATTGTGGCAAATATTTGTGTGTATGTGTGTGTGTGTGTGTGTACATGTTGATATTTCAAAATTGTTAACCTGACATTCACTAAAATGTATTTCTTGCAGTTATCTTGTATTTCTTTGGAGGCAAATAATTTTAAATATTGATATAGTATAAATATAGCTTAGTTTGAATCTAGTTAGGTGTTAAATATAGTTGAGAACAGGGTTGTCTAGAAACATAATTATGCTGAATATTAATGTATCGAAATTCTTAATCTGATTCATTACTGGGTGAAGAAAGAAAACTCAACAAAGTAATTTCTTTTTTCTAAAGAAAATGAAGCACAATCCTGCAAGATTAAAAATGTTGTGTAAGAAAACACACAGAAGAATTTAAATCATATTAAATGTTTAAATGCATTCAACATACCTCAAAACATATGTTCTGCAATGAAATTTTACATGTTTAAAACAAGGTGTAATCATTAAAATACAATTAAAATCGTGTCATAACATAAAAGAAAAGCTACCATAAGGATATTGTGAGTAGTATTAGGTGCCAGATTTACCTGAAAAAATTCTCGTCATTCTTTATCTTCAGTAGTAGAATATGGGCACTAGGGAAATTGCTATGTGTTTTTTTCATCTGTCATCTAAACCATTGACACAAGGGCAAAATGTAACAAGTGGGAACACCTTATGGACTTGGAAACTTCTTTGTGGAGTTTCAATTTTATAAAGCTAAAAATAAATTGTTAGTGACACACAAAAGCATGACAGTCCTGTTTTTATTTGTGCATTGTTTCAAGCAAAATTTAAAATGTAAGCTTAACCAAAGTACGTCGGTTAGCACTGTAACAAAAAGACTTTTCAGAGAGGCATTAATTTTGTTAGATTTAATTGTTTCCTAAAGAAATCTACTGCCATCATTCATTCAGCTTTCTTAACCTTATAAAATGAAATGGATAGCAAAAGAAGAGAGGATATAAGGAAAGAAAGAAGAGAGGGAGTGAGGGTGTCTTATTCCATTTGCACTGTTCTAAAGGAATACCAGAGGCTGGGTAATTTATAAAGAAAATAAGTTTATTTGGTTCACAATTCTTCAGACTCACCATGCTGGCAAGAAACATGATGCCAGCATCTGCTTCTGGTGAAGGTTTCCTGAAATTTCCATTCATGGTGGAAAGCAAGGAAAGCAGGCATGATTTGGCAGTGGAAGGAAGCAAGAGATGGGAGGAGGTGTCAGACTTTTTTTAACAGTCTGTTCTTCCAGGAATTATTAGAGCAAGGATTCATTCATTACCACAAAGATGGCACCAAACCATTCATGAGGAATTCACCACCATAATCCAAACACATCTCACCAGACCTCACCTCCAACACTGGGAATTAAATATCAACATGAGATTTGGAAGGGACCAATATCCAAACTATATCAGAAGGAGTAAGGAAGGAAGGCAGATTTAGCATATATGATTTGAGTAGGTGTCTTGGGGGAAACTTCAAAATCAATAACTTTCTAAGTCTAGAGTATAAGGATATCTCCAAGAAGGATCAATTACAAGATAAGGAAAATACCAAAAATAGAGCATAAAGCAGACCTAAGGTTTCTGGTAGATTAAAATATGCATCTATCCATGGAAAGTGATTTACCCAACAAAAGTTTAAATTTGAAAAAGTAGACTTCTAAACATTATTATTACCAATGTAAAAACAAATATAAACAAACTGCAAGAGCCTAAACTTAAGCAAATAATAGAATGGGAAGAAAGCAAATAAAAAGGACCTAACCGCGATCAAAATGCTTGAAATAATTTTCAAAAATGATTCTGAATGCCTCCTTTAAATTTAAAACTATTATATTATTGTGTAGCAGAAGAGATTGCATATAGGATGGGAAATACTTTCTGTGGAATCAACTACGTGCACAGTTGTCTTGAATTTTAGTGAATCATTAAAATTCTTTTTGTTTTGTATTTTCAGATATGTGCCTTTTTCATAGTTCTATTCCTTTGGTTAAAATGTGTCGTGAGAAGTCCTTTTAGTTTTAAGCTAGGAAAAATAAGTTTCTTGGAGTAATCATCAACTCTAAAAAGTCTAGATATGAAGAGAATTGAATGAGGATTTCTCAGACAGTCATAAACACATTAGATTTATCAAACCTAGAACTGAATAATTTGAACAGCTTCAGAACTTGATTCTTCATCTAAATTCAGGATGTAGGAGGAAAATACTCATTAGTCTACAATATGAGTTAACTAGATGAATTGAGTGGCAGCATAAAATATAAAAAGCTGAAGTAATTTAAATATGAGAATATTTTACATGTAATTGAAGATGTGCTCTGCTCCTATTACTGTGAAAGAAACTGCCTACATGTCTTGGCCTATCAAGTATGCAGAATGAAAATATTTGTCAGCATTTGTCAACAAAGAGCACAAAATGCACGGACATGCACACATATTTAAGAGCAACACAAATTTGTTTTACTGATACATATTTCAATATACTTAAAATGTTTGAATCAGTAATTCTAAAAACTGATTTTATATTGAATTTTATGGGAATACTTAAATATCATATTTTTAAAAATATAAAGTTTAACATTTAATTTTTACACATATATGTACACATATGCCAATACCACAAACCTACACATACACACACACACACGCCACACACAAAACACATTCACTTACCTTACAAAATCATGCGTCAATAGAAGAATTAGCAAATAGAGGGTGCATTTCTCTCAAACACTTTATCATAAATTCCAATGGATATATCAAACAAATGGGACTGGTTTGGTATGCTTAATTTTGAACATACAGTGCCATATTCAAATGGAAAGTGGTGAAAAATGAGCAAAATTCAGAGATAAGCATTATTTATTGTATTCTACAAGGTGCTATGCTGGACAATATATTTATTATTTCACTGGTCCCATCATTAAAATATTGATAACTTACATTACAAGTCTTTTGATTCTTCTGTATAGTTAAGACTACAATATTCTGATAACATCTGTGTTAATTTATTTTAGAGTTAAGAAAATACTGCGTTCCATTTTCATACTTATAACAAGCTACACCTTTCTTGTGTTATATTGCATCAAGTTTTCTGAATAACCATAGTCCTAACAGATGCCTTATGGAAAAATTATTGGCTGTGGTCATATAACTTAAAAACATCATAATAAACACATTTCTTGGAAATTGGAAGTGAATATTTGCATTTTAAAAGATCTGAGGAGGTGCGGTGGTTCACGCCTGTAATCCCAGCACTTTGGGAGGCTGAGATGGGCGGATCACGAGGTCAGGAGATCGAGATCATCCTGGCTAACACAGTGAAACCCCGTCTCTACTGAAAATACAAAAAAATAGCCAGCCGTGGTGGCGGGCCCCTGTAGTCCCAGCTACTCAGGAGGCTGAGGCAGGAGAATTGAGTGAACCCAGGAGGCAGAGGTTGCAGTGAGCCAAGATCGCGCTACTGCACTCCAGCCTGGGCGACAGAGAGAGACTCCATCCAAAAAAAAAAGAAAAAAAAAAATCTGAGGAAACATGTTTTAAAATATGTATTTATATCATAAAGCTCTTCTTTGTGTTAATTCTTTCTTTTTTTAAAAAAACACTCTTTTTTTAAACAACATTTTTAAAGATTCTTCAGAATAACTGTTTTAAACTGTACAAAGTTTGTGGACAAAGACATCATCATATTTATATATAAATAAACTTTTTCTTACATGGGAAATAACAGATTTTAATTAAGCTTTTACTGAACAAATAGAACATTTAAATGACACGTTTTATCTTCATGAAACTTCATGAAGCATCTATTACCTTCATATGTGGAGAGTATTTAGAAGCTAACCTTGTTGGTGCAAATACTTAAAATTTGGCAGTAATTCAAATAATATGGCAGACATTTATGTAGTTTGCATTTTAATGAATAGTGAATGTCTACACAAACCTATCACATACCAACCACAAGCAGTAGATATAGTCTCTTTGGTTCTGAAAGCATTATGTAGCAATCCTTGGAAATAAAATACTTAAACTACTATTCCTCCTAACCAGTCCTCACACATAATTGTGAAGCTCACCATTGTATTTCACACCTAGCTGTCTGTTCTGTGATGCATCTTCTGTTAGAAATCTTCACCAATATCCTTCAACTGAATATCATGTCATTTTTCTACATTCTAATGAAGTATCACTTTCATCTTTAAAGCACTTTTTGATAACTGCCTGCACCCTCTCACCCACAAAGTTTAATTATCTCCATAACTCTTTTTCTGTACTTTGTGGTATTCAATGCTTCTATGCCTACACACATACACAAATACACAATAGTTTATTATTTACACATTTATTATTTACATATATATACAGACATATATAGAGAGAAAAAAACTTCAAGAAATAAGATGAATAACAAATTTCAGATATGTTTTCTTCCACATATTCTATATTTTTAGGTTTTACTGTACTATTATACTTTTTATTTCAGTTTTTAATGAGGTCAAAGGTATGGACAGAGATTCAGTTTTCTGCATAGGGATGTCCAATATTTTAAATAGGACTCACAATGACACATAACTATGCTCTGAGTTACTATCTTAACATTGTCGAAGCTTTCAATCTATGAACATGGTACACTTCTACGTTCATATGGGTCTTTTTAAATTTTTTTTGTCATTAATTTTTAGTGTTCAGTATAGAATTCCTGAGCACATTTTGTTAGCTTATACTTAACAAACTTGTGTTATTCCAGTATGTTATATAATTCAATTAGATTTATAATACTGGGAAAGAGTTAATATATAAATAATGCATTTAAAAAAATTAACTTCAATTGTTCATTGTTAACATAAAGGAAAACTATGTTTTCTTTATATTTGCTCTATATCAATGCCTACCTAAATTATGAGTTTATAGACATTTCTTTATTGGTTCCACATGATTATCCACATAGCTCTCTCTCTTCTACAAATAAAGACAGTTTTATTTTTTTCCTTAACAATCTGGAAGTCCATATTTCTAGCTTATTGGACATCATAAGAGTGTCAGTATAACGTTAATTAGAAGTGGTAGGAATAGATACCTTTGCTTTGTTTTCAGTTTTAATTATAAAAAGTATTTCATCTTTTATCAGTAGTTTTGATATTAGCTGTAGATTTCTGATGTTATTTATAATGTTAAGGAATTTCTATCCCTATTTTGCTGAGAGTATTAATCAGAAATAGTGTTGAGTTTTGTCAAATATTTGTATACATTAATTGAGACACTTATACCATTTTTTCTTTAGTCTGTTCATATGATATTTTGAAGGCTTTCAAAAGTTAAATTACCTTTACATTACCAGAATAATCCCCATTTGATCTTTATATATTTTGTTTTTATACATTGCTGGATTCTACTTGCTGTAAGAGTGTATTTGTTAGATTCTATTCTTTTGTTGATGATGTTTGCTTCTATGTTTACAAACAACATATACTTTTACATTTTTATAATTACTTGATTTTATTTTAAAATCAATAGTGGTTTCACAAAAACAGTTTCTGAAGAATTACTATAATTTATTTTTAAATTATTTTGTAGAATTCATTGGTGAAATGATCTTGCCCAGGAATTTTCTTTTATAGAAAGGTTTAGCTATTTTAGCTATGAATTAATGACTTTAGCAGACTTAAGACCATTGAAGTGCTCTCACTCGCTCTCTCTTTCTCTCACTTTTTGAATGAACACTCGTTTTCAAGAAATTGAACCATAGTAAGTTGTAGAATTGGTTAGCATAAATTATTTCATATTTTTAATGATCTTTTTACTCTCTATGGTGTTTATAGTTATATTCCCTTTTTCATTTATTGTGTTCTTAACTAATTATAATTTGTTTAGAGGTTTTGGTTGTAATCGTCAGTGAAATATATAGGCTGTGGTGAGCTTACCTCACCATTTAGAAGCAGAACCACGGCTTTTAATTTTTATGTCAACAAATGTAACTGTTATTTATGCCTTTTGTGTTCCCATTGTGTTTAAGAAGTCCTCAAGAAACATAATTCAGCTCAACATTCAGTTCAGTACATTATTTGAAATATATGTTAAGTTAGCTACTAGATTAGATGAATACACATGAAATGTTTTCTAAGTCAAAAATTACTTATGCATTTTTTTTTCATTTAAGGAATAGTTTTTCTATAAAAGAATTTATATGTATGTTTGAACCTATAGACGTTTTGAATTATTTTATTTTTGTTGATGTAAAAACTGTAGTAGTTTAATAAATACAATTTAATTTTCTAATAAAAATAATATAAAATACTAGCTTTCTTAATATATCTGTGTATATAAAATGGACACTTCAGGGCATTTAAAATATAAATTACTGGTTCCAAAGTTTTTAAAAATTTTTTATTGGATTCATAATTGTAGATTCCAGGATGAGCCACTGGTTTTTCCAATATTTTATATAATTCAATTAGGTTTATAATACTGGGAAAGAGTTAATATATTAAAATCTTTTTGATATCTTTAGGTATCATAAGTCTATAATTCCACATGGTAATTATCTAATTATAAGCTGTCAGCATATGATTGCTGACATTTGTAATATTTTGTAATTACATAATTTGGCATGATTACAATTATAAAAAGGATACATGATAATTGACTAGAATTACTTTTAGTTTTTCAGAAACACAAAATTGTGTTCTATATTAAGACAAGGAATAAAATGTAGAACATTTAGTTCTATCTGAACAGGTATTTGAAAAAAAAATGATAGTACTTAAAATGTCGTTAATTAGAGATTTATTTGTATTTATATAATATCTTAATATGTTTCCGTTAATATTATATTTACCTGATTCTGTTGAAATATATGGAATACAATTATTTAATATGGAGGCAACATTATTCTTTGCTTTGACTTTTTTTATTTTAGTAATTAAGTTATTTTGCATCTTAGTGAAATAAATGAACCAAAAAAAGTGATAAAGAGTGACATTTCTGAACATAATTGCGAGTTTATTATTTCACTGATAAAATTCAAAGTTCACTAATAATAAAACATAAGATTTCCTGTATACATCCTACCTGATCTTTGTTCTTATATGTTTGATGAAGGGGATAGTATGCTTTTTGAACAATAGAAGTTAATATGAAAAAGCATGTTGTACACAAAAGTAAGCTTATAATTCTGGCATGCAGATTTATAGAGACCAGGAATAGCAAAAATTGCTGATTCTACTAAAATAATACTTACTTCTCTTTAAAGAAACAAGTAAAAAACTACAGTATTTTATTTTTATAGAATGTTTTAATTTCTGATCAAAGTAATTATACCTGGTGTTCTTTCTTTAATGGTTTATTGCAGCCAGTAAAACTAAAATTCTCTCTTAATCTCTCCCCACCATCAATCCTATAAATCACTCAAAAGATGTAAAACTGGCATTTATTTAGCTCTTATTCTGTATCAGACGATATCTTTAGTACTCTGAATTCCTCATCTCAGTGACAGTAAATTCTTACCTTTTCCACTACACTGCCCTTCTTTGACCTATCACCTAATTTGGTAAAGATTACAGAGGTATTTTTCATTGATAAAATTATACAGAAATTATATGCATTATTAATAGATATATAATAAAAATGTCATTTAATTTACATCACAATTCACTTATGTTGTTAAAGTCTAATTTTTAAATGTTATTTGCTTTCAAAGAGTACATATTTTATTTCATTAAAAATTTTAAAAATAGTTGAATATATGTGTGATGGCTGCAATGAATGAAACTGGAGCATTTTTCAATCTGTTGTTTTAAATAAATACTAGATTCATACAACACTCAATTGCACAATTATTGAATATAGCCAGAGGTTTTCAATTTAGAAATAAGGCAATTTTTAAGAATGCATATGAAAGTCAACTACAGACAGTGTTTTATCTTATAGTTCATAATAGACCCATTTTTTGATCTCAACAATGGACTTAGTTTAAGTTATATAAGCAACAGAACCTTTTAGAATAGATGAAAAATTGATCAGAGAAAACAATCATGACCTTACAATCCTCTTAAATTGCCTGCTTGTGTTTTCATTTGTTTGTTTTGTGTGTGTGTGCTTGTGGTTTCTTTTTAATATTTATTTAAAGGACGGAAAGCACCTTTTGAGCAACTCTGCTCCTGAAGGCAAGTCACCAAATGCGATGGTTGCTGGGAAACGATTGTATTTAAATTATGGTATTGAAAGTCAAACTTTCAGCCCATGAACACACAACAATAACAGAAAGAAAAATATAATACAGAATCTAGGGCTTCAAAATGTAAGTTAGTAAAAGACATAGTTTAATATAGGAGATTATTTTCTTTATTTAAATGCAATATTTGTAATCCTTAAAACATATTATCTCTTGACAGTTAAACAATTTTACCTTTTTTACTAACATAGTTATTGTAAAAGAGTTCAATTTTACTATAATGATGTCAATTAGGTTAATGAGATATTAATATTATAATTCTAACAAATGATGAATAATGGAATTATTGAAATCTTTGTTTCCCTTAAAGGATAGTGATTCTATTGAAAATAGTAAAAAAAAGAATATTACCTCTAGAAAACTATTTTTTAAATAGTATTATAATCAACTATATCAAATTACTTATCTCATTTAGACACATTATATTCTAGAATATTTTGAATCTGAAATTTTCAAACTTTTCCAGAGACCCTGTATGAATTTTGAAAGAGGGAACTGGTAAAGGAAGAAAAGCTATACCTCTGTGATTTAGGATTTTAGAAATAATTTTCTAATGTTTAAAAATGGGATTGAGATTTTTATTGGAGAAATGTGGAACAGATACAATATTTTCTTTTTTTTAAATTTTTTTTGCTACATACAACGAAACTCCCCAGACATTTTATGTAAAACAAGCAAAGCGGAAAATGTGAGACAAAATAAATAAATAAATAAATGCCTAGGGACCTAGAGAGAGCAGGACTTGCACAGCAAGGTAGAGAATTCCCTGTGATTTTATGTTTTTTTCTTCATTTATTCCAGACTTGGATCTGAAGAAGTTGGCAACCTGAGAACATTAATAAGCATAGACAAAATAAGTGTCAACCAAAGGCTATTCTCTCCAACAAAAGGATGGGGAGTTAGGTTAGCAGACACAAATGTTTAGACGATAACCTCTTTATGCTAGCCAACCACTGAAGAAAACCTATGGCTCCACCCACAAACACATCAGCAAAGATTAAACAGGGAACCTACATATTTACCCTTACTAAACTGTAATGACATACTTGAACATCTCACTGGGGCACTGTCAAAGAAGACAAAGTCTGGACTTCTATCTCCTTCAGTCAATAACAAGGCCGCCATCAGTAGTGTCACTAAAAATCATGCATGGATCTTGAAATCCCACCATCAGTCATCATAATGAAGCTTTTCATCCCTCCTCTGAGGGGTGGTATCAAAGAAGGTCTAATCTAGAGTCAAGTCATTCAACCACTGCCCAGCTGTAATGGCTGCACACTCAACATAGTGTCAGTGGATACTAAATGAGAGATAGTCTCCAATCTCTACCCAACAGTAATGAGGAGCCCCATATCTAAGAATCCAGGACAGCCTAGTGAGGAAACTGGGCTTCTACCTCTATCTAGCAGGAATTATGTGGCATTTCCAATCTCCTGTTGAAGTGAGACATCAGTGAAGGTCAGCTACAAAAGAAGGTTTAATTAATACCCAGAGTTCCAGAACACAACACACAAATCTCTGTGCTGCAATCAGAAATTACTTGTTGGACCAAGAATAAGAGAGTCTCAAAATCAATGTAAAAGGGCAATGAACACATGAAACACCAAGAAGATAGAGATATTAGAATTATCTGTTAAAGTTTTTAAAGTAGTTATGGTAAAACATGCTTTAGCAAATAATTATGAACAGATTTGGGGTGGGGAGGGAAGCTTCAGCAAAGAATTGGAAAGTCTAGATAAAGCAATGAAAGATATAAAGAAAGATTAAATAAAAATTTTTAGAACCCAAAACTATTTAATAAAATGTTTGGTGGATGGGTTTAAGGGCAGAATACAGGTGATGTAAAAACAAACAAACAAACAAACAAAAACAAACAAACAAACAACAACAACAACAAAACCCAGAAAATAGAGCAATAGACATTACCCAGTCAGAATAACAGAGAGAAAACAGACTGAGAACAAAATGAACAGAGCCTCAAAGAACTCTAGGAGTATAACAAAAGATAGATAATGTATGTCATTGAAGTCACAGAAGCAGAAAAGAAAGACAGTGGAACTTTAAAAGTACTTTGAGATCTAGTAAATGAAAAGTTTCCATATTTGACAAAGCAAATCAAGCAACGTATTCAATAAAATGAGTGAATACCAAACCCAAAGATAATCCAAACCAAGATGCTTCATAATTGAATAGCTGAAAATAAAGATACATAAAAATGATAGACAAAATAGAGAAAAAACAATGTGAGTCATGGCTGACTTCACATCAGAAGCCAGAAAAAAGTGGAATATATTTCAAGTGCTTCATGAAAAGAAATATCAACCCCAAAACATACACAAAACAAAAACAGTCTTCTGAAACGAAGGGGAAAGAAAAATAGTTTTTTAGGAAAAAAAATAAAAACCTATGATAACTTATCACCAACAGAATTTTCCCAAAAGAATTGCCAAAGGAAATTAAACAAAAAATAAGTTAAAAATAAGACAACTTAGAACATCAGTAAGGAAAACAGAACATGATAAGAAAAGTGCGTTTAAGTAAACCTCTTGAGGTCTCTAGAGTACATTAGGTGTTTTTTGTTTTTGGGGTTTTTTTGTTTTTGTTTTTGTTTTTGTTTTTGTTTTTAAGCAGAGTCTCACTGTCACCCAGGTTGGAGTGCAGTGGCATGATCTCAGCTCACTGCAACCTCCACCTCTCAGGTTCAAGCGATTCTCCTGCCTCAGCCTCCCAAGTAGCTGGGATTACAGGTTAAAGCAAAAATTTTGAAAATTGGCTAAAATAGTTCTAATTTATGTAGCGAAAATATTTGACAATTATTTTATAACCTGGAGAGGATAAAGGGATACATAAGAGATAACATTTTTACATTTCACTTAAATTGAAAATACGCCAATAACAGTATAGTGTGATAAATAATGTATATGTTTAACATCTAGGTCCACCAATAAACAAGCTATACAAAGAAATACACTAAAAACCTTATAAATAAATAAATATAAAAGTAAAATTAAGTTAAATAAAATAGCAGACTTAGGCTTAATGTATGAATAATTACATTATATGTAAGTCATATAAATGCACTACTGAAAATGTGGGAATCATCAGTGTATTTTAAAATATCACCCAACACTACGCTATCTACAATAAATTTACTTCAAATATAACACTATAGGTAGCTTAAAAGTAAAATGATGGGAAAAGATATATCAAGCAAACATTAATCAAAAAGAAAAGAATCTATAGTAATAATATATAAAGCAGAATTCATAGTAAAGAAAATTACCAGAGGCAAAGAAGAATATTGCCTGTGATAAAAGGGCTTATAAAAGCAGAGCGTTTCTCGGCCTGACACAGTGGCTCAGACCTATAATCTCAGCACTTTGGGAGGCCAAGGTGGGCATATCACCTGAGGTCAGAAGTTTGAGAACAGCCTGGCCAACATGGTGAAACCCCAACTCTACTAAAAATGCAAAAATTACCCTGGCATGGTGGTATGCACCAGTAATCCCAGCTACCCAGGAGGCTGAGGCAGGAAAATTGCTGGAACCTGGGAGGTGGAGGTTACAGTGAGCCGAGATCACGCCACTTTATTCCAGCCTGGGTAACAGAGCAAGACTCCGTCTCGAAAGAAAAAAAAGTGTTTATCAAGGGTTTAATGTGTGCACTAGAATACAGCACTGCAAAATATTTGAGACAAAAGCTGACAGAACTGAGAGAAAAGGCAAGTTCACAATTATACTGAATTGACTCTATATAAACTAACTTTCTTCTCTTAACAATTGATAAAAACAATTGACAAAAGTCATCAGAAATATAGAAGAACACAACAGCACCATCAAACAATTGAATCTAATCAAAATGTATAGGACACTCCAACAACAGCAGAACATATGCTCATTTCATATGCCTTTAAGACATTTACCAAAATAGACCTACCAGAGGCCATAAAACAAATTTCAAAACATTTTAAATAATTGAAATTATATAACGTATGTTTGCTGACCACAAGTTAAGCAAACTAATAAAGCAGAAAGATAATAGGAAACTCTCTAAACTCTTGGTAACTGAAAAGCAAAATTTTAAATAAAGGTTGAAAATCCCTAATCTGAAAATACAAAATCTGAAATGCTCTAAAAGCTGAAACTTTTGAAAGTCAACATGACACAACAAGTTGAAAATTTCACACTTGACCTCATGTGACTGGTCACAGTTAAAATTGTTTCATACACAAAATTATTTTAAAATGTTGTATAAAATTACTTTAAGTCTATGTCTATAAGATGCATATGAAACATAAATGAATTTTTGTGCTGAGACTTGGGTACTATCCCCAAGATATCTCATTATGTATATGCAAATATTCCAAAATATGAAAAACTCTGAAATCTGAAACATTTCTGGTCCCAAGCATTTTGGATAAGCGATACTCAGCCTGTAATCTATAGATTAAAAAACAATTTGGACACAACTGAAGCAGGATTGAGAAGATAGTTAGAACAAAATTCATATATTAGAAAAAAATGACAAGTCTCGGATCAATAATTTAAGCTCTTACTTCAATAATCTAAAAAAAAGAAGAACATAAACTTTAAGCAAGCAGGCAAAGGGAATAAGATCAAAGCAGAAAATAATAAAATTGAAATCAGGCTGGGAACAGTGGCTCATGCCTGCAATCCCGTCACTTTGGAGGTCAGGCAGTAGATGACCTGAAGTCAGGAATGAGAGACCAGCCAAACCAATATGGTGAAACCTGCTCTCTACTAAAAACACACACAAAAAAATGAGCCAGGCATGGTGGCTGGTGCCTGTAATCCCAGCTACCAGGCAGGTTAAGGCAGGAGAATAGCTTGAACCCAGGAGGCGAAAGTTGCAGCGAGCCTAGATCACTCCATTGAATGCACTCCAGCCTAAGTGACAGCGCGAGACTAAATCTCAAAAAAAAAAAAAAAAAAAAAGCAGAAAAATAATAAAGAAAATTAATTAAACAAAAAGACAATTCTTTGAAAAGATTAATAAAATTGACAAACTTCTAGACAGAGTGGTAAAGTAAAAAAGAGAAAAAAATACACACTGCTAATTATGAGAAATGCCTTTTTATGGATTCTTCTGATTTCTGGCTGCTTCATTTTCTTTTCGTGAATCATGACCAAATTCTACTGTTGATGTTTTAATGAGTCTGAAATTTGAACTTTTAAATGATTTAGGCTATAATATTTTTAATATTAATTCAGTCTTATGTCATTAAGTTGTATTTATCAAACATTTATATATTTTTACTTGTTTGCTTATATAAATAATACATGTGCATATAGAAATATAAATTCAAATAATATGTTACTATTCAAAATACATGGTAAAATTTCCCTCCCTTACCTTATTTCCCAATTCCACAAGTAACTTATAAACAACAAAAAGAAAGAGAAAGGACTAGTCTTACTACACATCAACATTGATTTTAAAGCTCTGGTAGTTGACAGTTTTCCACGTAGGTCAAAAGAGACCAAATAACCAATAAAATAAAATAGAAAAAAACTCTTCAAACTTTTTGATTCCAAGATTGATTTATAATTTTAGGACGTTATTGAGGAAGTCGAGGGGCTTTATTTTTACTTCTATATTTACTACAGTCTAAATTAAATTAGAAAAAAATAGAAATAATTAGTTGCTAATTTCAAAATAAAATTAAAAAGTAAAATTTAAATTTAAAATGTATTTTTTAATAACAAAATTAAATCTATAATATTATCAGCAGCATTCTTATGAAAAATGTTTTCCCAAACAAGCAAAAAATCCAAACTAGTTTTAATGTTTCTGGTCTATTTAATGTCTAGCTTAATAGAAGACAGTGGAATTTTTATATTGGCTTCTGCATTAAAAAAGTTTCTGTGTGTTGTTTTGTTGGACATATGTGAAGAATATCTGGGTTTACCATCTTATGCAATTAGGAAAAAAAAAAAGCTTTTTTCAGATATTTGAGAATAATCTACTTTGTAACCATAGCAAAATATGGCCAAGAGTAGTTTCCGAATGACTTAATAAAGTGTGTATCTTAAACTGTATGTTAGTATCTATCATAGTAGTGGACAAGTTCAGCTTGTGAAAGTTGTCATTCCTGAAGTAAATCACACATAAATACCTTCTCATTAGATTATCAGTTTCCTATCCAACCTGAAGATGAGCTCAGGACTCCTACAATTTCCATAATAACAGGAGGACTAAGACAATAAATAACTGAGGTTCAAGGAAAGTCTATAACGTGTCCAAAGTAACACAAATAATAATTGATAAAGCTGCCATTCAAACTCAATTACATATCTCTAAATTCTCCCCGTAATCACATTTATATTCTACCTTCTTGTAGCCAACTTGTTTCTAAATATTGCTTTAAAGAAAATCAGTGAAATAAAACATTAAAAAAAAAAAAAAAAGAATGCATGCTCTGGTCAGTCATGGTGACGCACATCCCAGTAATCCCAGAACTTTAGGATGCTTCAGTGGAAGGATTGCCTGAAGCCAGGAGTTCACCCTAGGCAACATAGTGAGACCTCATCTCTACAAAAAGATTAAAAACTAGCTGGTGGCATACTTCTGTAGTCCTAGCTACTTGGGAGGCTGAGGCAGGAGAATTGCTTAAACCCAGGAGTTCCAGGCTGCAGTGAGATATAACAACGTCACTGCCCTCCAGCCTGGTCAACAGAGTGAGACTCTGTCTCAAAAGACAAACAACAAAAATGCATGTTCCTCTAAAATTCACAAAATTCAGTTGAATTTATATAAATGACTTTATGCTGGAGTTACAAAATATATCTACAAATACAGAAAGACTTCCTCTATGAAAGGAAATGAGACAAAATTAAAGAAAAACTGGAAGCAGAAATTTACAATACTGCAGCAGCCACTTCCATCTGGCTTGCAACTTTTCATTATTTGTGAAACAAAACTGGAGTGCTCTCACAGTAACTGAAATACAGTTTTTGTTTTTTTGTTGTTTGTTTGTTTGTTTGTTTTGAGAAAGAGTCTTGCTTTGTTGCCCAGGCTGGAGCACAGTGGCACAATCTCAGTTCACTGCAACCTCTGTCTCCCAGGTTCAAGCAATTCTCCTGTGTCAGCCTTCTGAGTAGCTGGGACTACAGGCACGTGCCACCACACTTGGCTAATTTTTGTGTATTTTTAGTAGAGATGGGGTTTCACCCATATTGGCCAGACTGGTATTGAATTCCTGACCTCAAGTGATCCACCCACCTCAGCCTCCAAAGTGCTGATATCATAGATGTGAGCCACTGTGCTGGGCCTGAAATATAGTTTTTCAATATTTCCCTGTAACAGGTATATTCTGTAAAACAAAATAAACAGTGTTTAATAGGTTTCCTATTTCAAAGCATAAAGAATTCTAAATTTAGAATTTTAAAGTAAAAGATTGACTAGTTCACCTTAATTGCCTCTAGATACATTTCTTGCCATTACTTAATAGAATGCAATTATTTTAAATAACATGACAGGTCCTTGTGAATTGTTAATTTCTCCCCTCTACTCAGTAACTATAACTTGCCTCTACCCTCTTTAAACAGGACATTTAGATTTACATTTCCACTATATTGAGGTGTATGTAAACATTTGAAAAGATCGGTGCCACCAGAAAACAGAAATGTAAATCTAAATAATGTATTACAATATCTACACACACACACACACAATCATTATCACACTCATCCATGGAATCATTGCAAATCTTTCTTCCTTTATACCTTTTGTAAATAATTAACAAAAAGGTAAATAGAACATGTAGATTATATCTCATTTACTTTTACTAATATTTCTATGAAGTTTTAATATAATATAAACATTTTACCTTTTCAAACTTCTAGATACTGTTTCACTATATGAACCACATGCTGTCAGTGCACAAATATATAAAGAGTACAATAGCATGTGCAAACCTAATTCATTATTCATGAATCTGTTAATTAGCCAATCCCCAAACAGGTTTATGCTATGCACATTGGTGGGGTGGGGCTAGAGTGAAGTGGAACAGTAGAAGCAAAAAAAAAAAAAAAGTTTTTTAAATGTGAGCATATACACATAGTATATGTGCAATAAAAATAATTTAAAATTACATATAACTGGAGTTTATTACAGTCAAAACATAAAGCAACTATTTTTAGCAAATATGAAATTTCTTCACAAAGGTGATTTTTCATGAATCATAATTACAGGTAAAAAGCTGTATTCATTCTCTGTCTAGCTCAGACACCTAGATGTGTCATTTCCATTACTTTGCTACCAGAACCATCACATCAAATCTCTTCACGGTCATGCTTGCAAACAGAAATGATAGAAACTAGCAACATGACATGAGTGTTATCTTTGTCAGAGTTCCATAAGAGAAACAGAGTAACTTGCGGCTTATTTAGTAACTGGACTTTGCACAGATGTTCCAGCTGGTTATGTGAGTCTGCATATACTACTGCTTCTATTTCTGGTGTAGGAAATTAGTACTGGCAAAGCAAGTGATCAGGAAGAGAAGATGGACATGAGGCAAGACAAAGAAAAAAAACAAACAAACTGCACTGTAAAGATAAGCTGGAAACAAAGAGGAAAAGATAGGAACAATATGGGTTTCTGTTTTCCTCCGGACCTCCAACTTCGATGATGGGGGCATCCTTCAAAAGAAACTCATGATACTCTTCATGGAGATAAAGGCATAGTTGCCCCAGAAGTAAAAGAAGATTAAGAAAGATTTAGCAGGTTCTGAGGAAGATACAGGCCTAGATGCTACCTCACACCAATAAATGAAATCAACATATAAGTGTCAATATGTGAGTAGTACACTGACCTTCTGATGTATAACCGTTTTCATTCTACCTTTAGAATCTTGTCCAAAATGTATCTGTGTTTCATGTTAACACAAAATTATTGGCATAAGGAAATGTGGGGAAAGAGTAGTTTCTACTTATCTAAACTGATACAATACAAATGTTAACATACTCAATTTTCTGTTTTACTACCTTATGCAGTGATAGCTGTGCACTGTGCACTGCAGGAAGAAACATCCGATGACATAGTTTGTGTGGCAGGTATGGTGTCTAAACTTCACTGTGTACCCGTCACCTTTATATCACTGGCCTCATTTATCCTTCCACAAACCCACAGAAGTTGTTGTTTCCTTTATACATTATTAAATTGTATGGACATTTTCCTCAACCCTACTTTCAATTCAACAACAACAGAAAAATGACTTTGATTGTTACTTTCTAAATGAAAAATGGTTATCAGAAATGAACTCAAATTTTCCTCCCCAGCACCTACAAAATTATCAATGTCTGGCAAATCACTGTATCACATCTTTCAGGAAAGTACCTTTCTTCTCCAGCTGAAATTTTATTTCTTGAGATTTTTTCCTAAACATTTCATTCTTCTGTTTTTTGGAGTCTATGATCTTCAGTTGAACACGACCAGTCCTGAATTATATCAATAGGGACTACTATAGTTGCCCTAGGATAACTTGCACTAGGAAATATATTTTTAATTTTTTTCATTGCCTATGCTCTTATGATAACACTATCATTTGTCAGAATTCAAGAATGCCACCTTCTAGCTAAAATATCTCTAAAGACTATCTGCTATTGATCAAGTTAAGTATAAATTACTCTGTCTGCTGTTTAGGACTCTCTACAATATTGCCACCACACAGGTTCATGGCTTCTCTTCAGGTGTATATTTCACACTTGCCAGTCAAAATAATCATGCTGTTCATGAGATATGGCTCATGTTTTTGTTTTGTTTTTCTCATCATGATCTTTGTTGTTGCTATTGCTCCAAAGTTTATTTTTACAACCAAGAAAGGTTTGAATGCAAACAAAGTGGTACATACTACTGAGAATACAAAATAAACAGGACAAATATGTTGCCACAAATGAGGTAACTATCCAATTACAAGATATTTGTGAAAGCAGTTATTATTTGTAGGAATAATTGTCATCATATAAGTACATAATGGTGGGAAAAAAAAATACAGAGAAAAAGAAATGCCCTAATTTTCCTAGAGGGGAAGGAAGGGGTGAAGAAGGCTTATTAGACTAGCTAACACTTAAGCTAAGTAGTAAGTGATAATTCTAGTTTAGCAAGCAAGTAAAGTGGTGACAGACAGATTAGTGGGGAATGCTTTTTCTTGTAATTTATATATCAAGTAATACTTACCTCAGGTGCTTTTTCCATGTTATCAATCCAGTAAATATTCTGCCTATGTTGATCTCTTGTGGTTTGGTGTTTATGGTGTTTATATAACTTTTTAACATGTGGTACCACTTGTCTATCCTCCTACTTGTATTTTGGAAACAGCAAAGCTCCTTGTATCTATTACTGGCTCAAAAAAGATTTCATAATGGCTATTGTTTGGATATGATTTACTTGTCTCCACCAAAAGTCATGTTGAAATTTGAACCCTAAGGTGGCAGTGTTGGAAGTTGGGCCTAGTGGTAGGTGTTTGAAACATGAGAGCAGATTCCTCATGGATGACTTGGCACTGTTCTTGCAGTAGTGAATGAGTTCTTGCTCAGGGAAGAACAGATTAGCTTTCTCAGAAATGGATTAGCTCCTGCAAGAATGAGTTGTTCTAAACCCAGGATCCTCCTTGGGTTTTCTCTCTTTGCATGTATCTGTTTCCCCTTTGACTTTCTCTGCCATGTTATGTCTCAACATGAAAGCCCTCACCAGAAGCCAGGGACATGTCCTCAAAGATTTTAGCCTGTAGAACCATGAGCTAGATAAACCTTTTCTCTTTATAAATTACCCAATCTTCAGATATTCTGTTACAGTGTTAGAAGCAGATAATTAGTGTCGCCAAGAAAAATCTGCAGGGAGACAAAGATCTCCCAGTAAGGCAATCTCGTGTTCCTCGCCAGCAGTCTTGCCACAAGAGCACACCAAACAAAGGGGGTAAAAATATTTATATCTGACATATCTGAACCATACTGCTGTGTCCTGATTCCATTGGCTGGAATCGAACCTCACAGTCTAAGCTGTACCTGGTTGGCTAAAGGTTTAAAACTTTTCCTAAAGAGATAATGGCTGAGAAGAACAAAGGAGGAAGTTGCTTATGAAAAGACTTAGAAAAGTAATAACACTCCCAAATAAGGATGGGGCATAGGCTGAGAGCTGGGACATGCCTGTAAGTACATCCAGCACAGATATCTTCATTAAAGTAGAAGGACATAGAATGTATTATGTGCCTGTGAGCATGTCTAGCATAAAGTTTGTCTTTAAAAGAAACGATTATTTCTAACACTTACCATTTATTCCTTAACAAGAAGGGAAACTTTGAAGAGGAACTTTTACTTTCTACATATAGGAACACAAAATGATTTAAAACAATGCAGCATTTCTTTGAAAAATTTGTCCAATATTATTTTCAAATATCAATTTCTGTTTTATAAGTAAATTATGCCATATGTGGAATGTAATCTATATAACAGAACTCAGCCAAAGGTAATCTAAATTGATTACATTGCTCTTCCAGAGGTCAGTTAGCCTAAGAAAGACAACTTTGAGAGAGAAACAGAAGTACTTTAAGGGAATGAGCACTTTCTTCCTACAACCTGGAACTCATAACATCAGGACCAGCCTTGTATGTCTTCATCACCCTTCAGAAGCTTTAATGTGAGAAAGCAGTGTTTTGTTTGCCTCGTTTCAGTACAAAATTCAGTAATAATCGTTAAAAACTGCTAAATGTGTTTTACTTATTAGAGTTGGGTTTATAGAAAATTTGTGAAGGTTAAAGTTCGGCAACCCTTATCTAAATGGGGCTCTTGTCAATGTATGAGAGAGAATCCTTGAAATGGGTGTAGAGGACTATATATTTAAAAACCCCGGTTGGGCAACATTGCTCTGTCTTTCCACCCCTATGTCCTCATTATCTAATTTCTCCTTAGAATTGGAAAGGATCAGGTTTTTTAGGGATATGGCTAAAGATAATTTATGTTGGGGGTACATTTTGATGGTTTTAGTGCAATATCCTTATGTAGTTCATGGTCACTTCAATGAGTAGTTATTGTCACTGTCACTTCAATGAATAGTTACTGCTACTGCTAGTGAGATGGTTTCCAGAATACCCTTGCCACTCATTGAATCAGCTTACTCAGTATCTTCTAAAAAGGTAGCAGAGAATACATGTGTTTTTTTTTTTTTTAATCTCAATATGTTCTAAATTTCATTTTAAGTATTTGTGAGTTGTAGAATAAACAAGATCTTAAAGGTACAGAGTCAATAACTAGCCTATGGGAACTTTTTTCCAATCATCAGGCATATAAAGCTGTAACAAGATTAGGTTCCCATCAAGACCTAGACAAATTGGAAGTTCTCTCTGGTTAGAAAAATACAACGTAAAGGCTGTGTGCAGTGGCTCACGCCTATAATCCTAGCACTTTGGGAGGCCAAGGCAGGTGGATCACAAGGTCAGGAGATCGAGACCATCCTGGCTAGCATGGTGAAACCCCATCTCTACTAAAAATACAAAAGAAATTAGCTGGGCGTGGTGGCGGCCACCTGTAGTCCCAGCTGCTGGGGAGGCTGAGACAGGAGAATGGCGTGAACCCGGGAGGCAGAGCTTGCAGTGAGCCGCAATCATGCCACTGCCCTCCAGCCTAGGTGACAGAGCAAGACTCCGTCTTAAAAAACAAAACCAAAAAACAAACAAACAAACAAACAAAAAACTCAGAAATGCAGTATATAGTACTGTAAACACACCATATATTTATTTTCTTTTTATTCTAATTTCTTGAAATAAAATGGGTACATTTCCCATGTTAGGTTACATATGGAGCAAAATATCACATAGCGATTATGTTGGTGTGTAAAGTTACATATTTTATGCAACCCAAGTTTTGAGGATTATTTTATAGAGTGTCTGAGAAATTTTTTTTTCCTGATTAACTAGGATGATTATAGAAGACACACTCAAACTGTCATTGAGGCATCAAAATGATCCAAATAAGTGTTCCCCCAACAAGAAAACTTCTATGCATAATTACCAGAAATTCAACACATTATAATAATTATTTACGACTGGGCATTGTGGCTCAGGCGGGAAGATCACGAGGTCAAGAGATTGAGACCATCCTGGTCAACATGGAAAAACCTCATCTCTACTAAAAATACAAAAAAACAGCTGGGTGTGGTGGTGCATGCCTGTAGTTCCAGCTACTCGGGAGGTTGAAGCAGGAGAATCACTTGAATCCGGGAGGTAGAGGTTGCAGTAAGCCAAGATTGTGCCCCTGCACTCCAGCCTGGCGACAGAGCAAGACTCCATCTCAAAATATAATAAATAAATAAATAACTTCCTGTAATCCCAGCTACTCAGGAAGCTGAGGCAGGGACAATTGCTTGAACCTGGGAGGCAGAGGTGGCAGTGAGCAGAAATCATTCCACTGCACTCCAGCCTGGGTGACAGAGCTAGACTCTGTCTCAAAAAATAGAAGAAGAATTTACTCTCAATAACTTAATACAATTCAGTTTTAATTTTAAGATTCATTACCATTGTTCTTTTTAATTAATTTATAATTAACTTTGTATGCCTTTTCAGAATTATTTTCAGAATTCAAATGTCAGCAAAATGAAGTATATGAGTGGCAAATAAAAACATCTAAATGTAAAGAAAATCTTATGGTATTTTTCATCTTTGAAAGATTCTTATTTTTTTGAATTCCTTTCACACCATAAAATAAGCATTCATAAATAGACTACTTTTATATTTTAAATTTTGAAGCATTTTATTCTATTTTCCTTTCCTTTTTTTTTTTTTTAATTCTTTGTGTGTGTGTGTGTGTGTGGTGTGTGTGTGTGTGTTATTGTTGTTTCAGATAAGGTCTTACTCTGTCACCCAGGCTACAATGCAGTGGCATGATGATGGCTCACTGCAGCCTCAACTTCCCTTAAGCGATCCTCACCACTCAGCCTCCTAAGTAGTTGGGAAAACAGGTGTGTGCCACCATGCCCAGCTAATTTGTTCATGTTTTGTAGAGATATATTCTCACTATGTTGCTGAGGCTAGTCTCAAATTCCTGGTCTCAAGTGACCCTCCTGCTTTGACCTCCTGAAGTGTTAAAATTATAAGCATGAGCCACTGCACCTGGCCCATTTTACTCTAAAATAACTCCCACAAATTACGTGAGCTGTAGTTCCACAAAATCTTAATCTGTCCCTGTCAATTATATATGTTTTCTATCTGGTATTTATAAAATTGTTTTCTGTAAATTTGACTGACATGTTGGTTCTATTAAAATAGTGAATAAAAAGCTCATGGTAACCCCAGATGGTTAAGAGATGTTAAAGTATTTGCATATCAAATGGCTATTAATTCATTTGAGAGATCTGATCATTATTTTTCTGAAATGCTAAGGTGAAAAGCAATCATAGAATGAAAATAAAAGAGAAACACATACAGCTTTTTGTGTAATTTATCTGAATTATGTACGGGTCTTTAGCTTGACCTTAATTCAGAAAAATTATGTAAATCATAGTATTGGTTACTTTTGAATGATCCTTAGAAAAATACTCAATTTAAAAGTTAAAGAAATATTATCTATATATTAAGAAGGTAGAATATTAAAAAGTTAAAATGCTTGAATTATAAAAGGTTGAATAGATTATTTTTTCATACTATATTGGTCTTTTTATTTTATAATCAAGTATAAATTATTATCATTTTTATGTTTCCAATAAAATATTTTTCTCTATTCTTAATGTGAAAAGCAATGTCTAATTGTTTAATTTCTTTTATTTTCTATGAAACCTGAAGAAGCAGCTCACTTGATAGTAAAAATGGCTTAAGCTATGAGTAATGAGGTCTAATTTTCTCGCAACTAAGACTTAGAAGAGTTCACAATTCAAAACTGAATCTGTAACTTATCAAAAATTGTTCATTTCTATTGTTCCATATATATTTCATTATGCTGACCTACTTATGACATCAGCTTGAAGAAAGAGCTATAAAAAAAAAACACCTATCCGGCAGAGAGAAGCATTACATTTAAAAGTACTATTAAGTTCAAGAAGGTTATATCAGAGGAATTATAAGGGATAATTTAAAATATGAAAATAGGTCAATAATAGGACATTAAATAAAGATAACAATTCTTTTTTAAGAATGTGCTTTCATTGGAAGATTTCAAACCATGGCACACAGAGCAATCAAAGAAGTCTTTCAAAAATTAAATATATTGAACAAGAATTCTTTAAAAATATACCTATCCTTAAACAAAATAATCCAGACATCAATTATACTCTCAGCTGTGCTGCACCTACGTCTCTCTTCGTATCACCTCATTTGTTGAATAATTTGTTACTTACTTCTCTGTCGGTTTTGCTTTTGATCCTGAGCATTTCTATACCACTAACTTTTATTGACTCCAACAATATCTAAATTTTCAAGGATTTAATTTTACAGCAGTTACTGACTACTGTATTTTGTGACTGTAAATGGCATCTTGCAAATGATTTTTTAATATTCATAATTAAGTATGCAGTTCAGAGATCTTGACCCCCAGATATTATGCTGGAACTTGTCATGACAACACAAGTCATTTAACTCCTCCAGGTTTCAGAGTCTCTCAAATGTAAAAGGAAAGTGTTGGTTTAGAACAGAGGAGACACCGTCAATTCTTTAGAAGACACATTTATAACAATTTTACATAGCATTAAATTATCAGTAAGTAAATTAAATGCCATCTATCAATCTTTGATTAATCATAAATCTTTCAGTTTACTGTTCTTCCTGCATGGTACCACTTTTTAGAAATCAAGTGACTAGACAAAGGTCTCTGCAATTTTTTACACGTAGCAGACATTATCAGTGCCCTGCTCAGATCACATCTGATTCCATTTACCATTTTCTCAGACTCATTCCCCAGCTTAAGTATGCTGTCGTTACTGTTCTTGAACTGAGATTCTTTTCAGATAACTATTCCTATGCTCCTGTAGCCACTTAGCCAACAAAGACCAGAACCTGGAAGGTTTATTATTCTCCCTGCAGCAATCCAGTAAAAGTGTATTCAGCCATTGACCAACCAATAACTGATATGATAGTCATTCTGCTACATCTCTGTAGGAACAAACCTTAAGGAAAGATTTTCCTACAAAGATAGCCTGCAGTTGCTATTTCAACTGAAATGGAACCCTTGCTTTTTGTCTTCCTCCTTTTACTCTACTTTTTCCATTCTTCAACAGTTTTTCTTAAGGTAATTTGTCTAATAAGGCAGTTACATGACACTTGTCTTAAGCTTTGCTTCTGAGCAATTTGAACTAGTCACCATAGTCATTCATTTATCTCTTTCACTTATTTATAACAAATAGCTTAATCTCATCAAGCCTCTGGACTATAAACTTTTTGAAGACTTTGAAGGCTCAGATTTTATTACTTATGTTTTAGGACTTACTTAAAGAGGTTTACCTGACAGTTCTCGTTATCAATACATTCGATTGCCACTGGTATTGTTATTGTGTTTTATTTGCACTTACATACTTTGTTATTTTTAATTTGTAGGTTATTTAAATTATAGAGTTAATTCTCAGTAAGAGTTGCAAAAACTGTAGGTATGTGATTTGGTCTGTATTTCAACTATGTAATAAAAATAGTACTGATAATTGCATCGAATGTAAATGCAATGTGGTGGACACACACCAGAGAATGTTTTCAGTTATAGAAACAAAGATTAGGGGTAATGCACGGAAAGATGAGCAGATCTTAAAAACACTGTTGTTGAAAAAAGAACAGAAAAAAACAAGATAAACAGACAATAGTAAAATAATATTTAGAGATTGATCCGTATTAAACAATACCTATTTTACAGAAGACAGAAAAAGACATGCAAATAGACATCCATTAAGATATTAGAATAATTATTTATGGAGTAGAGGTGGGAAGGAGAGAAAATAGAATTGATCAATCCATTAGCCAATCAATCAATAAAATAACAAAACAAATTATGCAGACCAGTGATAAAATTAGGTCATTAACTGAGTGATCTAATTAACTTAACTTTCTTCATCTGAAGTTCAACTGGACAACATTAAATCAGAGCAATTTGCTACAGTTGAGGGGATGAAATAAAAAGACAATGAGAAAAATGCGATGAGAACAAAAAACAAGCATAAATTAATTTAAAATATATTTTCTTCAACTACTTGTTATGGTCTCAATTGTAACCCCACAAATTTGTATGTTGAAGACCTAACTCCCAATGGGACTATATTTGCATATAGGGCCTTTAAATAATAATTAAGGTTAAATGAGGTCATAAGGGTTGAACCTCAATCAATTAATAGGACTGGTGTTTTTATAGGAAGATGAAAAGACGCCAGGAGCTCATTCACAGATGAATGGCTAAATGGGGCCAAAGTAGACAGAAGGCAGCAATCTGCAAGCCAAGGTGAGAGGCCTCTTAGGAATCATACCCCACTTGCACCTTAATGTTGGTCTTCCAGTCTCCACATTTGGGAAATAATACATTTGTGTTAAGTAAGCCACCCAGTCTGTGATATTCTGTTATGGAAGTCCTAGCTAACTAATACACCAATTAATTTCAAATTATTGCTGGGTCTTTTCCTGAACTCTCAAACTTTCTGATTAATTAGAATAAAATGAGGGTAACACTTTCTAAAATTATTCAGTTGACTTTTCTCTTTCATATTTCACCATATAATGTATTTCTTTCTCAGCCAAGATACCTATGTGCCTTAGGATGTAGAGTTTTTGGTGAGAGAAATGACATTGGGAGTGTGAGTGATTAGTCCTGATGTAACTAAAACACTAAGCAAAATAAGAATTAATGTTCGGCTTTTGTTTACTAAAAGAGTGTATTAGTGTAGAAACAGCAATCTCTTTGAAAGTGAAGCCTTAATAAAAGAACAGCATTTTCTGAATAGTATTACTACAGTTTCAATTTAGCATGTCGTAAGCTAGTTCTGCCTAGCTAGATATAACATTTTATGACATAAGAAAAAAAATATGATTTAACTAAATAAATTACCTCCCCCACCCAGTTCTGAGGGACAGTGAAATGGGGATGGAAATAAAAATTGAGGCAATAAGCCAGGGGTACATATATGGCTACATGCTAAAGGAGGAGATCCCAGAGACATAAGTGAGAAAGAGGGAGGGAACTGGACAAGTTTTTGTCTGGATTCTCATTTAAGAATCCTTTAGGCGACTTTATTGAAGGCTTCCCCTTCACTTCTTCAGGGGTAGACAAACACCTACAGTATGCTGTGTGTGTTTGTGTGTGTGTGTGTGTGTGAGAGAGAGAGAGAGAGAGAGAGAGGTAGGGGGGAGAAACCAAGGAAAAGAGAGAGAGAAGAGAGAGAGAGATTACACAGGAAAGCCTGAGATTTTTGTTTGTTTGTTTGTTTTCCTTCATTTTCCAAACAGAGCAAAACACGCTTACGTGTTCTATGTGCTTGAAGGAACTATGCTGAGAACATTGCAGTAGAGCTGATTATCACAGTGGCAGCTAAGTGACCCTGTAGCCTGGGCCGGTTGAGTTTACCACCCAAGGCCAAAAATCAAATAAAATCCATTACATGTCAAGATCAGTTAAAGCTGAAGAAGTTCCATCATATCCCAGATGATCGCCAATAGATCATAGAAGAGCTGAGAGAAAGACAAGATGAGTATCTTCTAATTATGCAATTTGACTTCAGCCACCAGAAGAAACCCATGAGTGAAATCTAAGCACCCCATGCAAGAGTTATCAACCCAATAAGCAGAACACTAAGGACTACGAAGTCACTTTCTAGTCCTACTCTCTTTAGTCACTGAATATTGAGAATTTTAACTAAAAAAAGATTGAATTATCTAAAATACTGTAGCTCTATAAAAAAACACATCAGATATTAAAAATAAGAAACTACATTTATTATACTAATTTGTAGCATATATGTACATTTCTAATTTCAGTACAAAACTTTTCTCAGTTATTAAAGAGAATGCTATGAAAAACCTTCCCATAAGAAAAAGAAGATATGAGCTATAAATGTAGAGAAAACGTTTAATTGCCTATACTTGTTTTACTATTATTATGATTATCATTGCATTATTATAATTATTTGGTTTTGTGGCTGAATGTGAATACACAAATCTCTTGGAAAAAGTGTCTGTTAAGTACGTAAATCCTACACAAAAGCACTCAGTTCTAAATTAGTAATGTAAATTTTACAAAAGAACAAATAATTGAATGGTTCACTAAAAGTATCTCGGTGTATATGTTGTAACTGGAGAAAGAGATTTGTTTTAGCTGAGTGCGAAGTGGGCCCTAAATGATATGGATATTGCTTCAATTTTTCACAGCCAAACAACTTTTAAAAATACGTTTATCTAAGACAAAACAAAAAAATGGTTAACAACAACAACAAAAAAACTATTAGAACTATCCCCAAAGAGAAATTTCAAGTGCTTAAAAATAGCTTTTAAATTACCTAACAATTATCCACAAAATAAGGGCAAATTGATGTTTACTAATTCATTTCTTATTATATGGCTATTTTAAAAAGATTCTTAATTCAAAAGAGGAAGCACATAATGTATTACAAAGGATGTCACTTAATTTGAGTACTCCCTGGGGAAGGTGGAGAGCATGATTATTCTAACAAGCAATTAATCAGACTATAATCAACTGTTATTTCATTTTAAATGTTGTAGATACCGTGTATCAGTTTATTATTTACTAGTAAATTGAAGGAGCTTTGAAGGATATGTTGATATTTTAAGTATTTCTCAATGTAACTGATTATAAGTTGATAGAATTTTGAATCCTAAAGGAATGTAGAGGACATTTAGCCTCTAACAACCTCACTATAGGGAATTTCTTCTTCAGAACTCCTGACAGTCATTTAATTTTGTGAATAACTCTGTTAAATGGGATTACAGTCTCATCTCTTCATTTATCTGTTAGTTTGTTCATTTTTTCCTTTCTCCTTTTTTCATTCTTTCTTATGTATTATTTCTGCAAATGTATATTGACTGCCCTCTCTTTCAGAAAGTGACTAAAAATTAAATATGAAGATAAAAACTTATCTGGTTTATAGTGCTTTGTATTTTAGGATGCAAGATGCAAAATAAATCAAGCACATTCAAGACAATGTAATGAATGTTACAGGATGTCTAATTAGCAAACGATTTCCTAGAGTGTTATCTAAGTTGACCTCTAAAGATGAGAATTATATAGGCCAAAGGGAAGTTAAAACTGTTCTTACTTTTTTTCTTCCTTACTACTCCCCAGAAATTATTTTTCCTTTTAAGCATCATAAAAGAAACAGGTATTCACTTTTTAAAAAAATATCTAATTTAATTGAAAAAGTCAGTTTGTAGCTTTAATAAAATTTGTCCCTGGAAGCTTTTAATTCTCATTTTTTCTTATGGGATAATTCACAAGTCTGTGTACCTCTTAAGATGATACTACTTCAAATACTCAGTATCTTTGTCTCCCTATATTAGTTTGGTAGTTTGCTAGGGCTGCCTTAACAAAATATCGTATACTGGATGGCTTAAATACCGGAAATTTATTTTCTTTCAGTTCTAGAGACGGGAAGTCCAACATCAAAGTATTAGAAGGTTTTGTTTCCTCTGAAGCCTTTTCTCTTGACTTGCATGTAGTCACCTTCTTGCTGCTTTGTACTCATATGGTTGTTCCTCGGGGTGTGAGAACCCCTGACACCTCTTCCTCTTCTAAGGACACCTCTCTTCTCATATTGGATTGTATCCCCACCAAAGAGTCTCATTTTAAATTAATCACCTTTTTAGTGAACCCATATACAAATATTATTATATCTTGAAGTACTTGGATTTGAACTTCACCCTGTGAAATTTGGAGGAACATAGTTTATCTAATATCAGTCTCAATTTTCTTTCCTGCAGGTTACATCTCCATTTCTACAATCATTTCTGTTAGGACTTTAAGGACTTTTTTTTTTCCAATGCAGCTACTTCTTCTGGACACGTTTTCTTTTGCTGGTGTCTGATTTAGGCATAACTGTAGGCAGGAATCCGAACAAGAGTTAATGATTGATGTTGAGGGGGCATATAACCACAGGTAAGTGTTATGGGAGTAAGTGTATAGGCATGATTTCCGTTAGACTTGATCTGAAACATTTTTCAGCAAAAATAACACATAAAAGATCAGCAAGTCAATTGGTTTCATCTGGAAAACAGCAAGTACAACAACATTGTATGGAGCACGTACTGATTTCATAAATACCTGTATTTGTGCTTGGCATATCATGAATATGCAAAAATTAAGTACATTCTTCTTTTCTTTTTCTCTACTGTGGCTGCAAGTGTATCATGTTTTCCCTAATAATTAAGACAAAATCCTCTCATTCCCTATCTTATTTAAATAACTGTTTCCAAGTCAAGTCTTTCCAAGTTTAAACATATTTCATTTTCTTTTGTAATTTTAAGGGAAAATTTTATTCTTTAAAATATTTTCACCAGTATTTTATATTAAAATTTATGTTGTATGTCTTTGCTGCAGTACTGACTGAAAATTACAAATTTATACCCACACATATGTCTGTACATGTAAAATCATGACCTAATTTTGTTATCAAGATAAAATCCTTATGACTTTGGACCATAGGCTGCCCTGAAAATCCAATTTACATTATTAATAATATAGCTTTTCAGAGTTTTAATACAACAAAATGAAACTACCCAATCATACTGAAATTCTACCAATATTTTAAAAATATAATAATAATAATGTCTTTGTAGACATCCTTTTTTAAAAAATTAAGACATACAATGTAAAAGTAACCTTATAAAATACTTGGTAACATTGTCTTATAATGCAATAAATTTGTTTAACAGATCTTGTACTGGTTTTAATTTTAATTGTCATCTTATCAGAATATTTCTAATTTTTAAATTATTATCACACCATATAATTTTGCCAGGTATTAGCATCAAGTTCGCTATTTTTTTTTTTTTCATTTTGAGTAATAGAAGAAAGTTTGCATAATCTTGTGATAAAAAGTTATTTACAAAACTTTTATAAAAGTGTTTTAATTCATCTTTCCTTCTTGATAATCTATTTCTGGTGTTGCCTAATATTTGCACTGTATTTTATTATTAATACCACTCTTTGGAGACAGAAGACATAAAGTGATATACAGTATAATCCTCCTGGATAACAATTCTTTTGTTGCTCTGGGTGATGATAAGTTTTATGTGTCAACTTGATTGGGCCACAGGATAACCATATATTTGATTAATATGATTATGTGCATATCTTTGAAGATGCTTGTAGGTGAAATTAACATTAAAATTGATAGACTGAATAAAGCAGATTGTCCTCCCAAATATGAGTTGGCCCAATCCAATCTGTTCAAATTATGAATAAAAATAAAATGCTGAGTAAGAAAGAATTTGCTCTCTCTGCTTATCTCTTAGTCAATACATCAATCTTCTACTGCCTTGAGTCTCAGACCCAGCTTTCTATTTACCCCATCAGCTCCTCTGGTTCTTAAGCCTTTGGACTTGAAGTGGAACATATATAATCACTTCTCTTTTTACTCAGGGTCTTCAGATTCAGTTGAAACTATGTCATCAGCTGTCCTAGGTCTCCAGCTTACTAACTGCAGGTCTTAGGACTTCTTAGCCTGTATAATTTCATACAGCAATTCCTTATAATAAATATCTCTATATATGTTTTGGTACTGAGAGTGGTTCTATAGGAATATAATGTTAAAATAAATTTTCTTAATTGGTTCTGTGGTTTCTGGAATTGGTTCTTTAATGTGACTAGATTGAAAGATACCAATTACTCTATTTCAAACAGTGAAAAAAAAAGCAGTGATAGTCCATAGCACAATTTGGCAATAGAGGAATAGAGATATGCAAAATGTTCCACGGAACATTCTTAATCCACCCTTGTAAGCTTGGAGCTTGATGTCTGCATACATGATACTTGTGAATATTTTTGGAAAATGAATGAATATAGTTTGTCAATTGATCATATTGTCATTGGACAAAATGGTAAAATAAGAGAACAAGCTAAGAGATTTGAATTCCCATCTCAAACCTTCCATAAGTAACTCGAAAGTTTATTTGCATGTCCTGAAAGGAGATCCTTATAGCCAGAGGGTTAAAATGACTGAAAATCAAATGCCAAATCTCATCTTATGACTGACTGAATAATAAAGTAACTTTAATTCCCAGCCTGGCAGGGTGTCTACTGTTAAATGAGGACATTAATTGGGAAACAATGGGAACCTGTAAATCTCATTATGGGAAGACCTTGAAGAAACTATAAGTTATTTAGAGAAAAATCACTACTCTCTGTAAATTGGAATTTACAGTAGTAAATAAGTCACTGAACTGATAAACCTAAATGAAGTGAGAGCAATTGAATTCTAGGGTGGTAGGAGTCAGATAAAGGGACAGTTTTCAGTAACCAAAGGCAAGGTGTGTGTAGTTACTATAACGGGACAGCATAGTCACAGCAGCAATCAGAATAGTCTGACTCAAACAGATGTACAGAACTGCCATATGAATATAGATAGAAAGCCTATCACATATCACTTCATTTGTATAAACAAAAACTTCTAGGTCAAATGAACAAAAGTCTAGCTTGAATCAATAAAACAGAAAGTCATGGCCCCTCAATCAATTTCTAGCTTTGAGCCTGAAGACTTAGCACCCAGAACCCCTTGAAAACCAGGAAGGCAACCTCCAGCTCCCTAGTGTGGGTAGGCCTCATTCAATAAGTTTAAGATTTGAATACAATCAAAAGGTTGAATAAGGAGAATTTAGTTTTCCTGTCTGTCTTCAAGCTGTGTCATTGGTCTTTTTCTGCCCTTAGACTTGGACTCAGAGTGTAATATACTTTCTGCAACTACAGATCTTGAAACTGCTAAGGTTCCATAATTATCAGAGTGATTTCCTTGTAATAAACATCTTTATACTTATAGTCTATTTATCTATCATATGTCCTATTGGTTCTGTTTATCTAAAGAACTCTGACAGCCTCTATTCTCATAGTCTCAGGAATGTACGGTCTAACAAGCAACCAATAAAGACTAAAGTTTATTGCACAAGGGTAGTATCTAAAGATGTAAAAAAACAAGTTTAATGACCATTGAGAGACTGAAGAATTATTCTTCCTAGAAAAGACAGATGAAAGAGAAATTGAGTATTTATACCACTGTATTTTTCTGTCATTTGTTAAAAGTATATAATCAAATCTAAGCATTTCCTATTTATTCTTTGTGCTACTTCTTACTCCAAACATACAGAGAAATATTCCATAATGACTCTAACATCTTTTATGAATCTCATTTATTTAATAATTAAGCTTAAAATTGTTTTTCAGGGTTATGCTAATTTTTGTACCTATATGTGTTTCTATATTTCTTATTTTATTCTGAGAAAATAACTAACATAGTCAAATGAATGAGTTCCTTGGGGACCCACACAGGAAAGAACTAAGAACTAAAATAACATTTGAGCATATGTACCTACACATCTCTAAACACATTTAAAAAGTTTGATAGGAGGAATTCTAGATGACTGTAATATGCAATATTTTGTTTATGAATAGAAGAAAGAAAAAAAAATGTAGTAATCTAGAATCCTGTATCCAGCAAAATTAACCTTAAAGCATAAAGCAAAAATAAAAGGCTTCTGAGACAAAAATTGACAGAATTTATTACCAGCAGAGCAAACCTGAGCAACAACAAATGTTAAAATAATTTCCTTAGACAGACAGTAAATAATATAGAGGAGAAACTCCTGATTTTTAATCTATGTAAAAACAAAGATCATAATAAATAAAGGTAAATACATAAAGAAAGTAAATAAATAAATAAATAAATAAAAGTAAATATACATGCACATAAATATATATACATATATATGCAACTTTTAAAAATTTTTAATGACTAGAAGACAACTGCTTATTTAAAATAATGTTAAAAACAAGGTAGTAGGTAATTCTAGCATACAGAAATGAAATGAATGACAGCAAGGTCACAAGAAAACAGGAAACAGGAATTGGAAATATTCTGCTATAAGATACTTAAACAATATGTGAAGCAGAAGAGTATTATTTGGAGATTGATTTAGATAAGTAAAAATTTACATTCAAATGTAAAACAGCTACTAAAAAATACCAAAGAAGAAGTATCATTGGTACAGTAGTTGTGAGGGTAAATGGTAATGAAATGTGTAATTAAAATCAGAGATGGCAAAAGAGGGAAAGAAAAAGAAACAAAGAGCAAAAGTGATGTGCAGGAAACAGTTACAAATGTGGTAGATATTGATAAAACTACCTCAATAAGTTTAAATGTGAATGGTCTAAATATATTAATTTTAAAATGCCACTTAAAAGTAGGAAACTCTCATTGTGAATTTTTTTTTAAATACTCCATTATAGATTGTCTAAAAAAAAAAAAAAAAAAAAAAAAGAAAAGAAAAAAAATCTTGAAGATCCAGATAGGTTAACAGTAAGGAACGGAGACCGATAAGCCATACCAACATTAATCCAAAGAAACCTGGACTAAGCATATAAATTTAAGATAAAGCAGGCTTCAGAGAAAGAAAGATTATCAGTAATAAAGAAAGCCATTGTGCAATAATAAAGAGCCATTATGCAATTAAAATTTAAATTTAATAAATTATCTAAATGTAAATAAATTTAAATTTGAAGAAACATACAAATTTAAAACATGGATGTGCCTAACAACAGTGTGTCAAAATATATGAGACAAAAAACAATAGAGTTTAAGGTAGAAATAGACTGTTCAATTATTATTAATCTAGACTTTAATTTCCCTCTGTCAGGAATTGACAGATCAAGCATGCATAAAATCAGTAAAGATATAGATAAGTTGAACAGCACTATTAATCAACTGGAATTTGTAAAATACTCCAACCGACAATGGCAAAATGTACATTCTCTTCAAGCTCTCATAAAACATTCATTATGATAGACCACATTCTGGGTCTTAACTAATTTAAAAAGTAGATATCATGGAAAGCATGCTCTCAAACTACAGAAAAATTAACTATAAACAATAGAAATATGGCTACAGGACCCTTAAATGTTTGAAAATTAAGCAATTCATTTTTAAATAACATACGGTTCAAAGAAGTCTCAAGATAAATTTTTAGAATAGTTTGAACTATACGAAAACAAAATACAACTCATCAAATACATAAAATGTTAATCAGTGCCTAAATGGAAATGTAGCTAACTAAATGCACATATTAGAAATTCTAAACAAACTGTTAGCAAATCATATGTAACAATGTATAAAAAATTATATGTCAAAATCAAGTGGGCTTTAATTCAGGCATGCAAGGCTGGCTCAGGATATGAAAAAGCTTTGACAAAATTCAACAATTATTTGTTTTATACTTAGAGCAAACTAGAAATACATGGGAACTTGCTCAACCTGCTTAAAAATATATAGAAATGTAGGGTATAGTTTATCTATAGTTGTAACTATATATATTGTTTCCTATAGAAATATAAATATACATGACTATATATATAGTTATATACAGCAATATTTATAGTTATATATATAGATACATGAATTAGTATATATACATCTATTTCCATACCCTGTCAGCTAAAACACTTGGAAGCAACAACACCCCACTAATCATGACCACACCTAGAACCCAGGACTGTTTTCAATATATGTTTCAACAAAATAAACTGTGGCTCCTTGGAGGATTAGCTGATTGTAAGATTAAGGCAGGAAACACATAAAAAATGATTAGAGTATATTGCAGTGTCAGAAAGCAAAACAGAAGTACAGACACACACACACACACAAAAACACACACAATAATGGGAGTATATCAAAAGTACACAGATGGGAGCCAAATGAATAAAACCTCTATATGGCTTTATTAGTCTGTTCTCATGCTGCTATGGAGAAATATCTGAGACTGGGTCATTTATAAAGGAAAGAGTTTTAATTGACTCACAGTTTTGCATGGCTGGGGAGGCCTCAGAAAACGTACAATCATGGCAGAAAGGGAAAGAAACACATACTTCTTCACATGGCAGCAGGACAGAAAAGTGCAGAGTGAAGGGCAGAAGAGCTCCTTATAAAATCATCAGATCTCATGAGAATGCACTCACTGTCACAAGAACAGCACGGAGGTAACCACCCCCATGACTCAATTACCACACACCAGTCTATTTGCTAAAACACAGCAATCATCAACTTTGCTCCAGTTCCCAAGTTCCTCATCTCCATCTAAGACCGCCTCAGCCTGGACTTCAATGTCCTTATCACTATCAGCATTTCCGTCAAAGTTATTCAACAGGTCCTAGGAAGTTCCAAACTTTTTCTCATCTTCCTGTCTTCTGAGCCCTCCAAGTCTCTATGAAGTTCCAATATTTCTCACATTTTTCTGCCTTCTTCTGAGTCCTCCAAACTGTTCCAACCTCTACCTGTTACCAAGTTCCAAAGTCACTTCCACATTTTTGTGTATCCTTATCGCAGTGCTTCATTCGCTGGGGTACCAATTCATTGTGTTAGTCTGTTCTCACACTACTATGAAGAAATACCCAAGACTGGGTAATTTATAAAGGAGAGAGATTTAATTGACTCACAGTTAAGCATGGCTTGCAAGGCCTCAGGAAACCTACAATCATGGTGGAAGTAATAACATCCTTCTCACATGGCAGAAGGAGAGAGAACTGCTGAGCTAAAGGGGGAATGCCCCTTATAAAACCATCAGATCTTGTGAGAACTCACTCACTATAATGAGAGCTGCATGAGGGTAACTGACCCAATGATTCGATTAGCCCTGACTGGGTCTCTTCCACAACACGTGGGGATTATGAGAACTACAATTTATGATGAGATTTGGTTCGGGCACAGCCAAACCACATCAATGGCCAAAGCTGGAACAATTTGGACAACAAAATAAAATGTCCATTAGTTTATATTGTTACTTTAAAAATGAACAAATAAACAAATTTTAAAAGAGAGAGGAGACAAATCTTCCATGTGGAAAAATTCCAAATAATTCATGCATACATCTCCCCTTAAGGAAGCACAACACAACCTTCCACTCTTCAACTGTGAGTTGTGCACATTGACCTCTTTCCAAACAGTATAGTACAGAAAAGAACAAAAGAGTAATTTTACAGTGGAGCAACCTTTTTTTTTTTTGAGATGGAGTCTCACTCTGTCACCCGGGCTGGAGTGCAGAGTGCATGATATCAGTTCACTACAACCTCTGCCTCCCAGGTTCGAGCAATTCTCCTGCCTTAGCCTCCTGAGTGGCTGGGACCACAGGCACACACCACCATGCCTGGCTAATTTTTTGTATTTTAGTAGAGATGGGTTTTCACCCTGTTGCACAGGCTGGTCTCGAACTCCTGAGCTCAAGCAATCTGTTCACGTGGGCCTCCCAAAGTGCTGGGATTATAGGCATGAGCCCCTGTGCCCTGCCACAGTGGAGCAACTTTGAAACATTACCTCTGCCAGGTGATCAGGGTTAACATCAATGGTAAGAAGTCATGTTCTTGGCATGTGCTTTTAATATGATATGATAAGAATGGGCTCTTACCCTTGTCCTCTCCCTTCTAAAAATCTTAGTATCAGTCTAAGAAAAACTTAAAAAAAAAATAGAGGTACATTCTCTGAAATACCTAACCAATTCTCTTCAAAACTCTAAAGATCATCAATAACAGTCCGAGAGACTGTCACTGACAAGAAAACCCTAAAGCACATAACAACTAAATGAAATATGGTATCTTATATAGGATCCTGAAACATAAAATGGACATTAGCTAAATACTAAGTCAATCTGAAATCTAAGTAAATTTTAACAAAGTACATATTTCAGTTACTGGTACTATATCAATATCAGTTCATTAATTGTAGCAAATGTATTATGGTATTGTGACATGTAGGGAGAACTCCTGAAACTATTGCTAGGGTATAAAAGATGAAATGCTCCTGATAATTGTAAATACAAAATTGCACGCAGGATTGTGTAAAGACAATGCCAGGTTGGGCTGCCAGAATGAGCCAACAGCGCGTGATGTGCTTCCGCCTGCAGAGAGCCTATGAATGGACGTGCAGTCAGGGAGGTTTCACATCACTAAGATTCCTATCCCAGAAAAGCAGAGGTTCATAGCTCTGGGAATGGAACACAACCCTTGTGGAGAGCCTATAAATGGACGCATGAGGGGCGCCTGTTCATATGATTAAGATAGGTCTGTAAACGTCCTCATCTTGCCACGGCTCTTCTAGGCCTTTTGAGGGTTAAGGCATACTCCCTTCTGAGAATTTCTGGTCTAACTGGTTGTCTAGCTTCATGTCCTGTTTCTATGGATCGTTTGTAACCAGCTTTTGCTGCAACTGTTACTGCTGATTAATATCTTACTAATCATAGGTTATTGAAAGACTGTGTTTCTGTTTTAAGACTCTGTTAGAAATTGCTGATCCATACATTATATTGTAAATTCTTATCTCTGTATACTGTACTTCTGCATACCGATGTTATGTTAAAAATTACTTCATCCTCATGTGACCATCTCACCTCATAATCAAACAACCCTAAATCCCTCACTAACCTACTCCTGCCCTCACTAAACTTAATAATAAATGCTGGTATATCTAGTACATTGGCAGCATCACAGGACCAGAAGGCGGTGACCCCCTGGACACAGCTTTCACTAACTTGTGTGTGTCTATTATTTCTTGACCTGCCAATCTGCCCGGGAACAAAGAGAGAGCCCTGTTGCATTGCAGGCTGCTGGTCAGACCCCACAATAGTGACATAATAAGAGTAGAAACTAGGAGTTGTGTATGTGGAAACATTGTACTATCTCCTCAAATTTTCTAAAATCTAAAATTAAAAAATATATATACTTATATGTATATAATACTTATACATAAACACACTATATATACACACACTATATCTGTAACTGTATAATGTATCAATATATTCACAACATATATAGTATTTGTATTTGGTATGTGTATGTATAGATAAATATATGCATGTGTATATTTACATATGACATGTGTATACATAATACCATTTGCAGGTTTCTTCGTGGAACTTTGTATTAAAACTTCTCAATGGTAAGCAGGAAATTGTTTAGAGCAATTACAAGACTAGAGATATTTTAATCCAAGAAATAAGCCTAAATCTGAAGACAAAATTAACAGAAATATAATTTCTGAAGCATTTTGAAATGTACTTCTCTGTCCCAGACAGAAAAGTTTGAAAAGTACATTTCAATACACTTTTTTCCTAGAAAAGTACATTTTAAACTTGTATGAATTTCAATTATGTCTAAAAATTCAACACAACCAAATGTTGTATGAGTCAACTATTTAACTCCCCTGATAAAATACACCTATCATTCGTAAGAGCTCATAGAGCAATGAGCAAGGAGGAATGGGTATGATTTGAAAATAGCCTGCATGGTTCACTCTGACTTGAACCCTAGAAGGATATGCCTCATCTGCCTGAGAATTACTGATTTACACAGAAACACATGCATATTTAATGAAAAGCAATTTAGTGCAATATTTATGTGTCTAGACTTTAGAATTGTGAGAAGTGAGGAAATTTTATTTAATCTCTCTGTCCCTTAGATTTCTGATCTACAAATGGGCATAGTAATACCACCAAAGTCTTTGAGTGTTTTGAGTATTAAATGAGTTCAGAAATACCAAATGCTTAAAATAATCCTTAGTATACAATAAGAGCATAACTATATGCTAATTCTATGTTGCTACCTCAATGTTATTCTTTTTCCCATTTTTTCTGCTGTTGCTTCTTCATTTCCTATTTCTTTATTAAGATTATTTATTAAATACTTATAGTATGTCCTACCCTGTACTATGCTAAGTGCTTTACATGTAATGGATCAATTATCTTTACAGCAACTAGGGAGGATGTACATTATTATCTATATTAGGAAACTGAGGAACAGAAAGAACTTGTGAATATGTGAACTTATTTAATTCATACATGGCAAAGCCAGATTTCTAACCTGGATCTCAGCAAATACAGGTCTATGAGATTACCTGTTATAATATACCGAAATGTGAATTTTGACAGGGAAAATAAAAAAGGATGTGTTCTTGTTTGCCTCTAAAGAATCTGTAGTGTTTCAAAGTGAACTTAGGGTAGATGGAATATATATGGCCAATATGTGGTCCCTGGAACCAGATATCCTGACTTAGCAAACGTGCTCTACTAGTTCGTAGTCTGGTGATCTGGGGTAGGGAAATTTACTTCTGTGCCTCAGATGTCTTGCTTGAGGATTAAATAAGTGTATTAGTTCCTTTTGAAACTGCTGATAAAGACATATTCGAGACTGGGAAGAAAAATTGGTTTCATGGACTCAAGAGTTCCACGTGGCTGAGGAGGTCTCACAATTATGGCTGAAGGTGAAAGACACTTCTTACATGACAGTAGCAAGAAAGAATAAGAGAGAAGTAAAAGTGGAAACCCCTTATACAACCATCAGATCTTGTGAGACTTACTCACTACCATGAGAACAGTACACGGAAAACTGCCCCCACGATTCAATTATCTCCCACCAAGTCCCTCCCATCACACATGGGAATTATGGGAATACAATTCAAGATGAGATCTGGATGGGGACACAGAGCCAAACCATATTATTCCACCCCTGGCTCTTCTTGCCAAATCTCATGTTCTCACATTTCAAAACCAATTATGCCTTCCCCAAAGTACCCCAAATTCTTAACTCACTCCAGAATTAACTCAAAAGTCCACAGTCCAAAGTCTCATCTGAGACAAGGCAACTCCCTTCTAGCTAGGAGCCTGTAAATTCAAAATCAAATTAGTTATTTCCTAGATACAATGGGAGTACAAGTATTGGGTAAATACAGTCATTCCAAATAGGAGAAATTAGCCAAAACAAAGGTTTACAGGTCCTATGCAAGTCCAAAATCCAACAAAGCAGTCAAATCTTAAAGCTCAAAAATAATCTTTGATTCTGTCTCACATCTATGTCATGCTGATTCAAAAGGCATGCTCCCACTGCCTTTGGCAGCTCCACTGACTTGAGATGCAAAAGATGGGCTCCCACTGCCTTAGGCTGCTGCTTTCACTGGCTGGTGTTGAGTGTCTGCACACAATCCAAGCTGTGGGTGGACTTACAATTCTGGGGTTTGGAGAATGGTGGTGGCCCTCTTCTCATAGTTTTACTAGGTGGTGCCTCAGTAGGGACTCTGTGTGGGGAATCTGACCCCACATTTCCCTTATTGACTGCCCTAGCAGAGGTTCCCCATGAGGGCATTGCTTCTACAGCGAACTTCTACCTGGGCATACAGGTGTTTCTGTACATCCTCTGAAATCTAGGTGGGGGTTCTCAAACTTCAATTCTTGACTTCTGTGCACCGGCAAGCTTAACACCATGTAAAAGTTGCCAAGGCTTGGGGCTTGCATCTTCTAAAGCCACAGCCTGAACTAAACCTTGGCCCCTTTTAGTAATGACTGAAGCAGCTGGAACACAGAGCACCAAGTCCCTAGACTGCACACAGCACAGAGACTCTGGGCACAGCCCACAAAACCATTTTTCCCCCTAGGTCTCCAGACCTCTGATGGGAGGGGCTGCTGCAAGGGTCTATGATGTGCCCTGGGGTTATTTTCCCCGTTGTCTTGGGGATTAACATTTGATTCATTGTTACTTATGCACATTTCTGCAGCTGCCTTGAATTTTTTATAAGAAAAGAGTTTTTCTTTTCTACTGCATTGTCAGGCAGAAAATTTTCTGAACTTTTATGCTCTATTTCCTTTTTAAAACTGAATACTTTTAACAGCACCCAAATCACCTCTTGAATGTTTTGCTGCTTAGAAATTTCTTCCACCAGATACCCTAAATCATCTCTCTCAAGCTCAAAGTTCCACAAATCTTTAGGACAGGGGCAAAATGTCACCAGTCTCTTTGCTAAAACGTAGCAAGAGTTGCCTTTGCTCCAGTTCCCAACAGGTTTCTCATCTCTATGTGAGACCACCTCAGCCTGGATTTCACTGTCAATATTATTATCGACATTTTGTTCAATGCCATTCAAGAAGTCTGTAGGTAGTTTCAAACTTTTCTACATTTTCCTGTCTCCTTCTGAGCCCTCCAAACTGTTCCTACTTCAGCTTGTTACCCAGTTCCAAAGTTACTTCCTCACTTTTGGATATCTTTTCAGCACCACCCCACTCTACTGGTAACAATTTACTGCATAAGTTCATTTTCATGCTGCTGATAAAGACTTACCTGAGACCGGGAAAAAAAATAAGTTAAATGGACTCACAGTTCCACATGGCTAAGGAGGCCTCACAATCATGGCAGAAGGTGAAAGTCACTTATCACATGGTGGCAGCAAGAGAGAATGAGAGAGACACGAAAGCAAAAATCCCTTATAAAACCATCAGATCTTGTGAGACTTACTCATTACCATGAGAACAGTATGGGGGAAACTGCCCCCATGATTCAGTTATCTCCCACCAGGTCCCTCCATCAACATGTGGAAATTATATGAGAATATAATTTAAGAGATTTGTCTGGGGACACAAAGCTAAACCATATCAGTAAGATAAAACTATAAACACTCACACTGATGGATCGATATCTATAAACTAATGGAGTGTGTGTTCAGCGCAGAGTAATGTGGCCTATAATAAATATTATTAAATTATTAGTAGCATTATTTCAGCTAAACAAGTGAAGAATCAATACACTCATCAGAAAATTGTCATAAGAATATAAATCATTCCACCATAAAGCACACATAATATTCATTGCACATTCATAATAGCAAAGTCATAGAATCATCCTAAATGTCCATCAATGGTAGACTGGATAAAGAAAATGTGGTCCATATAACCCATGGAATACTATGCATCCATTAAAAAGAAGGGGATCATGTTTTTTTCAGAAACATGGATGTAGCTGGAGGCCACAATCCTAAAAGAACTAAGGAACTCAAAACCAAACACCACATGTTCTCACTTATAAGTGGGAGCCAAACACTGAGTACACATGGACACAAAGAAGGAATAAACAGACCCTGGGACCTACTTAAGGGTGAAGTGTACGAGGTGGAAGACGATGGAAACACTGCCTATATAATACTGATATAGTTTGACTCTGTGTCCCCATCCAAATCTCATCTCAAATTGTAATATCCATAATCCCCACATGTTGAGGTTGGGTCCTAGTGGGAGGTGATTGGATCATGGGGCGCAGTTTACCCCACGTTGTTCTCATGATAGTGAATGAATTCTCACGAGATCTGATGGTTTTATAAGGGGTTCTTCCCTCTTCGAGCTATGTCACTTCTCTCTCCTGGTTCCTTGTGAAAAGGCACGTGTTTGCTTCCCTTTCCTCCATGATTGTAAGTTCTCTGAGGCCTCCCCAGCCATGTGGAACTGTGAGTCAATTAAACTTTCTGTTATAAATTATCCTGTCTCAGGCAGTTCTTTATAGCCGTGTGAAGACGGACGAATACAGGTACTATGTTTATTACCTGGATGAGGCATTAAAAAAATCTGTACTCCAAACCCCCATGACACACAATTTTTCTTTATAACAAATCTGCACATGTATACATGAACCTAAAGTTTAAGAAAATACAGAATTGTCAAAATAAAAATGCTTTCTGCAGCCTGTTCCACATTTTAAACATATTTTTTCACTGTATAGTTGTGTGAATTGCTTGCCAATAAAGCTCACTTTCTGCCTATCTATCCAAATGCTGATTTTGTAATTGTCAAGTCATTCTGTCCTGCTTTATTCAAAGACCATTTTATTCCATTTTCATTAGTCTACTGTATTCCTACAACACATATGGTCTAAATCATTTCTCTTATGATAATTTTGAACTATTATTTGCATTGTTTACTGGTGGTGAAACTTTTTAATACATTTGTCTTTTTCTTCTAATTTTAAATTAAGCACTTGGAAGACAGAATTTTCTCTCATCCCCTCCATGAACTTTTGGTAGATTGTGTATAAAAATTGATTGTTTGTAAGGTTAGACTGATAATGACTACAATAGTAAAATTTGATGACTGAAGTTTTATAAAATGTCTTATTTATATGTAGTCTAACTTATTGTAGCATTTATTCCTGATATTCTTATGAAATAATGTCTTAATGAATATAGAAAGTGAAATATTATTTCTATCTAATGTCAATAACAAGTGAAAACTGTAGCAGAATAACTTCTTTCTTGATACCCATCTAAAAAGCTTTCAGAGACTTGTTTTACTACTGTCTCTGCGGGGCAAATCCCTGAATAGCCTTTGCCAACCCAGCTCTTCCTTTCTTGCTTGCTTGTAGTTCTCAAAAATAACTGTAGAATGCGCTGGGAATGCAACACCCTGAGACAAAAAGAAACTGTGTAGAACAGTTGAGACTCTGTTCTTGCTCCTCCTAGAACAGGATGTCCTGCAATGCTTTAGCCTAGAGTGCCAAATCACCCCTGGGGGATAAAATGCAGAGTGAAGTGGCTGTCAGTAACTTTCAGCTGTCAGACAATGCATGATGCAGGTGCACACAAGACATTGAAAAATAATAATTTGTTTCTCCTAAGAAAATTCAGATGCATTCTATTAAATCAGTATGGTTATTAATTTTATAAACTAATTTCTTAAATGTGGTAATAACTTTCTATCATTGATGAGATACATTTTTTAATGCTTTGGTTAAGCTATAAAGTATCTTATAGAAAACAATATATTAGTTCAAATTTACTACTTAATTGGAAAATGCCTTCTTATTATGAAGAGAAAATTGCTTGAGATTTAAATAAAATAGCCCATCAACACTACTGATTTTCTCCCTGCTGTGACCCATATCCCATTATCATAGGATGATGATCAGACTAGTGTTGAGTCCTATTGAATAAAGCCTTTCAAAAAATTCTACATAATTGACTCTTTTTGATATCAACCCACAGGAAAAAATATTCATTAATTGTCTCTAAGGTGTTTAATACAATGTCAACTTGATTGAATATACCATATAATCTGTTATACAACCTGAAGCATAATTGAGATAGACCTAGCCTCAAGCTAGTTGAAAAATAAGTCACCAGAATTACAACCCACTGATCCGCTCAGTAAGGCAGGCTTCTTAGGTTGTTGACTTCCACATGAAAATACTCAGAGCCCCTGCCAAAAATAGCAACCTCCAAATCTGTATTTGTATTTTTAGAAGCAATAATAATTTAAAAATATATACTTTAAAATCTATAAAGGAGATTTTTTCTTGCTTGTTAGTGGTAACTGTAAATGCATCAGGTATGAAATACAACATAATACATCTTTAGAGAATATGTGACGTTAGATAAAATGATTTTATATGCAACACATTCATAGAGCTTATGTTAACTAAATTTAGATAATCCTTAGTATACAAACCTTAAGGTATTCAGAGACTGATCATCACTCTAATCATTAGAATAATAGCTGGCCCCCAAGGGACTGTGGCTTTTAGAAGAAGAAACAGCCAAGTATGTAATATCTTAGGGGTGGTAGCAAGAAAATAGACCAAGACAGCATATTTTCATGCCATGTGATGCCTGATGAAATGTAAAATGAGTAATAAAGGCATTTAATATTCACACATTTTCTACCCTCACTGCTTCTATTATATCAATACTCCATAATAACTATCACTTTCACCCCATCCTTATTTAGAAATTAGTGTTGCTAAATTTTGCTCAAAGTTAACTGAATTTCAGTAAAATCAAATGGAAATAACTTGTAATTGTAACAGCTTCCACAACAAAAGCTGACTTAAAACAGATTTTCACATAAGGTTTATTATTCTTATACATCTACACTTAGGGTCTATCAGCTGGAGTCTTGATCAAGGGTACATATTTATGGTATTATAAGGTCAAAATAAGTGTCAATGATGGTCAAAGGCCAATTTAACAGAAGAATCTTCAAAAAATCAAAGTTTATTTTGATACAGGTTGATCGTCTTGAGTAGACAAAATTTATTATGTGCACCCTAGAAAATCTATACTATGTGACACATTTAGAAGAAAACTTAGTTTTTAACTATTTAAATAGTGAAGAATTAAAATAAGTGGCATAATTCGTAGATTAATGTCATTTGTTCTTCTACTTCTTATGTTCTGGTTCATAGGCATAAGGAGAAAAACAGATACAGCTTAGATTAGTAACAGAGGTTGCTTTCTTGCATAATAACTTTGTTAATGCCACCTTGGATTCAGGAATAATAGAATCCCATTTCCTAATGACTCTTGTTCCCATTGAGGAAGTTGTTATCTTTCTGGTTTGAGTAGTAATCTCACACCCATCCTCAGATACTGCCTGTGAAATCTCAGCTTCCACCGGAGGACTGGACTTGCCAGTCTTCACAGCCTCCCCCAAGCGTGCAACCAAAACCTCTTCACAATTGCTGGGCTTTAAACACAGATGCTACACCACCCTATGGATCTAATTAGGCCAACTTTATAGATATTTACATATTCAATTCAACTGTAATTTTAGCTAATTGGACTTAGCTATCTAAAAGATGCATGAAGCAAGTCATTTCCCAAATGAGTTACATCATTTGAGTAAGTTCTCAAACTCTCTGAAATCCCCTCTTTACATAACTCAAAGTTTTATGCTTTTGATGTGAGTAAAGGGGTAAAAGTTAGACCTCTGATGTTTTAGTTAGAGGAGATTCTTATAAGCACTTAGATGATAAATGCAAATCACCTGTACCAAAACAGTTTTCTGGTATGTCTTAGCCTTGGTGACTCAAATGATATTGAACTATATTCAGTGACTGATGCCAGGTTGTTAGTGTCATAGAGTTAAATCTTACATTAAAAAAATATTTGAGTTAACTCTAACACAAATCTATCAAGGAGATGTCTATAAAAGTAAAACAACAATGCCTTCTATTTTTCACGACTAAATTGAATCATGAATTAAATATAATATATCCAGGTATCAATATATTAATTAATTATACTTCACTTTTCAAGGGAGTATACCGAAAAGTATAGTCATACTTTAAACTATAGCATGAATAAAAATTGAGAACTTTGATGTAGAACTATAAGCCCAGTTTACAAATCTGTGAGCATGAGGTTCCTATTTAACTTCAGCCTGCCATCAAATATTTGTTTCTTGTAAAATCAAATGGCATATTTTATTATTTAGAAAATATGAAGAGGATGTTGAGATGGTAAGATAACAGTTTTAGTTATTTATTGGTGGGTAACATACCACGCTAAAACATAATGGCTTAAAAACAACAATCATTTATTTGGTTCACTAATCTGCATTTTGAATAGAGAGTCCATTAGAGATGGGTTAGCTTTCAGCTGGGAGTTCAGCTTAGGTTGTTGGTCTGCAGGCCTCAGTTCCTCTCCTCATACACAGTCTAATGGCTGGGTGCTAAGTGGAAGTGTTCCAGGAGCTAGAAAATGGAAGGTCCTATTTTCTTAAGGTCCAGACCTGGAAAGAAGAAGAGCCTCAATTTAGCCATATTTAATTGATCCAAATAGTTGCACAGGCTGCTGAAATGTAAGACAAAATAACCTAGCCCCACATCCAAGTGGGAGGAGTGCCAATATTTTATTTACTTCATCTTTAATTTACCTCAATTACTAGAATATATAATGCAGTTCATTTGTTTCTAGATTTTTTTAGAAATGTAAGCTGAAGATTAGAGATTATAGTTGATCATCTTTAAGTGTCATAGAGGTAAGAAACGGGGATGATAACAATAAATCACATTTTTCATCATTATTGAGGAATAATTGACAATTAAAAGTTGTATATATTTAAAGTGTATATTTTGATTTTCTAATCTACATATACATTGAAGAATAATCACCACAATCAAGCTAATTAATCACAAATAAACAAAAAACATTGAATTTTATACTTTAAAATGTGTAAAGTATATGGAATGTGAATTACATCTCAATAAAGCCACTACTAAAAACAAAAAACAAATAAAAAATCACTTTTAGTGAGGATTTACTATGAACCAGAAACCATAAGGTTATTTTGTGCATATTAATGATTTAATCCTCACAGCAACTCTATGTGTATATATACACACATATATGTATCCCTATATATCCATATATAATATCTCCACATATATTCATGGAGGATATGTGTATGTGTGTGTGGGTATATATATCCATAGAGGATATGTATATATGCGTGTGTAAATATATGTGTATGTATATATACACATATATATCCCTATATATCCATATATATATCTCCATATATATTCATGGAGGGTATGTGTGTGTGTATTTATATATATCCATAGAGGATATGTATATATGTGTGTATATATATCCATAGAGGATATGTGTATATATATCCACATATATATAAAAGTTGAAGCACTGAGATTAAATAACTTTCCCAGGGTCACACAGCTAGTAAATAGAAAAGTGAGAAATTAAATACGATCAACTATAACACTCTGTTTCTTCTTGACCTGTGCCCTGAAAATTTAATTCTAAATCAATTCCTTACTAGCCTTCCATTAACCACATTGCCTATCCTGCTGTTACCCAGAAACTTTATAATAATTTAGCATAATTTATCAGAAAATTTCAATTAGTTCAATATAATGTTATCTTCTTTGTAATGCTTATATAAGTCACCTTCTCTAAAGATGGAGATATTTTTTATTCTGCCTTTAATTTTCAGATTTTTCCACCATAGCTCATTATCACACTGTTTCTCCAGCTACAGTGGTCTCCATTAGGACAAGATCTTTTACAAACATTCAATGTCATATACCATTTATTTACGGATGTATTATTTTTTTACATGTTGACCGCCTATAATCACCTATAATCCAAAAATCTCAAATCTGAAATGTTACATAATTTGAAACGTTTTGAAACAATTTATGTTATATAAATTGAAACTACTTGTGACATGATGCCACAGGTAGAAAATTTCACACCTGTCTGACCTCATGTGATGGGCCACAGTTAAAATGCAGTCAAAACTGTTTCATGCAGAAAATTATTTAAAATATTGTATAAAATTACAATTCCTGCCTATGTGTATAAGGTATATATTTTACATAATACATTTTGTGCTTAGATTTCATTTCCATCTCCAATATGTCCCCTTATATACATGCAAATATTCCAAAATTTAAAAGAAAAACAGATTTGAAGCACTTCTGTTCCCATGTATTTTGAATAAGGGATACTTACCATGTATCAGACAGAGTGCTATGCATTCATGACATCATTGTGATGCAAGTTGTAGATATGTTTTATTATGGAAAAAACAGAGATCAATATATGACATGACTAGGTTGGAAGCTGAGGTCTTCTAATTCTAATCACAGTGTAATTTACATTACTCTGTATTGTGTCAATATGTCAACAGCCAAAACACATACAATAAAATGAAAGCACACTTTGCCTTATATATTGACAATAGCATTATTTAAATTTATGTTAATTGAATTATATACCAACATATTGGTTATATCATGTATTAATATATTGACTGTATTAATATTTATATATTATGGAATTATGTTTTATATGTAAAACATTTATTATGAATGAGATATGAAGGGTACGGATCATCCTAGAGAAAAATTTCTCTCAATTTGTGGATTTGTGACACCATAAAACAAGTTATTACCTTCTAAATTACAATTATGGGAAAGTCATAGAATGAACATTTTTATTTAAAATAAGAACTGTTGGAAAGAAAAAAGGGATAATGTGTACAAGGCAGGGCCAAAACTCATAGGACACATTTCATTAGATTTTTAAGGCCTGAGAATAATCCTCTGTGGCTTCATAATCTGTTTTCTGAACCCACTGGAGCAGTGGTCTCACCCTCTGACCCCAAGGAGTTACCATCAACCTAGGCCTCTGCGGCTATGGTTCTGCCCCTAGAGTAATTATTTTTCCATTTTGTCTAATCTCTGACATTTCTAGTCTAAGCTGGCAGTTTTTCTGCTGATGGAAGATTTGCAAAATTCTTGGTCATTCATACAATTTACATGGGTTCATGCCATCAGACGAAAGGGTCCTATACAGATCTTTCCTGGATGACTGCATTTCTGTTCCTAGCTTCAGCTGAGATTGTTGATCCTATCCATAAGTCAAGCACCTTACATTTTTAATAACTAATTTTCCAGCCACACCTTAGACTTTGTTTTGAGGCTATGCTATCTGGATGGGCTGATGGTTTTCCAAATCATCAAGTGTTGATTCCTTTTTGCTTAAAAAATTGCTTTAAATTTTTTTTTTTTCATTTCTCTTGTATGAAATATAAGTGACAAGAAAAAAAAAAAATAGAGTGTACCTTACAAACTTCCCTTGGAAATGTTTTCAGCCAAACGTTCTATTCACCACAGTATATGTATTATTTATGGTAATTCGAGTTTTCTCTACTGCTCTCATCTCTTATTTCCAATCCTTCAACAGAATTGGTAGTCACATTCATATATCTACAAATATCTCTTAAAGATATATATATTTTAAATTATATATCATAGTTGTACATATTTTTGAAATACATGTGGTATTTTCATACTTTATTCTATGTATAATGATAAAATCTGGGTAATTGGGATATTATTATTGAATACTAGAACTTGTTTCTTCTAACTGTGCCCATTAACCAACTTCTCTTCATCCTCCTTCCCTCCTTGTCTTTCCACCTTCTAGTAACCACTATTCTACAATCTACCTCCATAAGATCCACTTTACTTAGCTCTCACATATGAGTGAAAATATGCAGTATTTGTCTTTCTGTGCCTGGCTTATTTTCCTTCACTTAATGACCGCCAGTTCCACCCAGGTTGCTGCAGATGACAGAATATCACTTTTTCATAGCTGAATATTATTCCTTTGTGTATTTATATCACATTTTCTTTATCCATTCATTTGTTGATGGTCTCTTAGATTCATTCTGTATCTTGGTGACTGTGAATACTGCTGTAATAAACATGAGTGTGTGGGTATCTCTGTAATGTACTGATTTCCTTTATTTTCAATATATACACAGAAGTGGAATTGCCAGATTATATTATAGTTTTATTTGTAGTTGTTTTTTGTTTTTGAAAAACTTTCATACTATTTTCCACAATTGCTGTACTACTTTGCATTCCCACCAACAGTGTATGCCAGTTCCCCTTTCTCTTCATCCTTTGCCAGCATTTGATTTGTTACTTTTTGTCATTTTGATGAAAATAGCCATTCTAACTGGAATGAGATGATGTTTCCCTGTGGTTTGTGTTTGGATTTCTCTGGTGATTAATAATGTTGAATCTTTTTTAATAAACCTGCTGGCTATTTGTATAGCTTCTTTTGAGAAACATCTATTCAGGTCTTTGTTCAATTTAAAATCAGATTGTTTTTTGCTATTGATTTGACTGAGTTCTTTCTATATACTGATTATTAATTCTTTGTGAGATGGATAGTTTGCAAATATTTTCTTACATTCTGAAGGTCATCTTTTCACTTTAAGTGTTTCCTTTACTGTGCAGGACCTTTTTAGTTGATGTAATATCTTTTGTCTATTTTTGCTTTTTTTTTTTTTTTTTTTTTGCCTATGCTTTTGAAGTTTTCTCCAAAAAATATTTTCCCAGACCAATGTCCTATGGCATTTTCCAATGTTTTCTTCTAATAGATTCATATTCTCATGACTCACATGTAAGTACTTAGTCCATTTTGAGTTTATTTTTATTTTTATATGTAGTGAAAGATAAAGATCTAGTTTTATTCTTTTCCAATATGGATATCAAAATTTCTCAACATCATTTGTTAAAAAGACTGTCCTTTCCCCAGTGTATATTCCTGGCACCTTGTTGGAAACCAGTTGGCTGCAAGTGCATGGATTTACTTTTGGCTTCTCTATTTTGTTCTATTGGTCTATGCATCTGTTTTTATGCCAGCACCATAATGTTTTGACTACTATAGCTTTGTAGTAGAATTTAAAATTAGGTAGTGTGATGTCCATAGCTTTATCCTTTTTGTTCAGAATTCCTTTAGCTATGTGGGGTCTTTTGTGGATTCAAACAAATTTTAATTTTTTTTTTTATTTCTGTGAAGAATGTCATTGGTATTTTGATAGGAATTGCATTAAATCTGTAGATTGCTTTAGATAGTCTAAACATTTAACAATATTAACTCTTCTGTTCCATGAGCATGGGATATCTTTTCCTTTTTTTCTGTGGCCTATTCAATTTTGTTTTCAGTTTTTGTTTGTTGGCTTCTTTGTTTGTTTTTGAGACAGGTTCTCATTCTGGTTCCCCAGGCTAGAGTGCAGTGGTACTATCTCAGTCCATTGCAGCCTGAACTTCCCAGGCTCAGGTGATTCTCCCACCTCAGCCTCCTGAGTAGCTGGGATTACAGGCATGCACCACGATAATGGGTTAATTTATTTTGTTGTTATCCTTTTCATAGATACAGGGTTTGCTATTTTGCCCGGGCTTGTCTGAAACTCCTGGACTCAAGCAATCCACCTGTCTAGGCCTCCCAGGCCTCCCAGAGTGATGGGATTACAGGTGTGAGCCACTGTCCCTGGCCTTAATAACTTTTTATTTTTTATTTTTTTATAAAGACCATCATCCACTTCTTTGGTTAAATTTGTTCCGAGGTATCTTACTTATTGTAGCTATTGTAAATGGGATTGCTTTCTTAATTTATTTATTTTTTTTGGATGATGACTGTCAGCATGTAGAAATTCTACTGATTTTTGTATGTTGATTTTTGTATCCTGTAACTTTATTGCATTTATTTATCAGTTCTGAGTTTTTTCATGGATTCTTTAGGGGGATTTTAAATGTAAAATAATGTAGTCTGGAAACAAGGACTAATTAATAGAGAAGGCTGTCACAAAGAACCACACAGGGAATTGCATCCAAGAAAAGGGCAACAGCAATCTGAAACTGTAAGAAGAGGCTTATGTATAGGAAGTAGGTTGAGCTTAGCTAGGTTTAACATGCCTCTTATAGATTGTTTCAGTAATTCCATGGGCCCAAAGAAAAGAGGTCATCTTAGATGTTTGGTGTCAGGGTTTTTGGCCGTTGGATGTATGTGTTATAATCTAGAATGGTTATCATCTGATAAGGGAAATAGTTGAGGTATGAGTTTAGCAAATTGTCCACACAGGCGAAATTAAGAGCTTTTTAGCCATAATCTCAAAATAAGATTAATGCAGTACTTTTGAAATATTACAAAGACATCTATACTTTTTCTATCAAAGCCTTCAAAATTCAAACCTGTACCCATTACTCATTCCAAAGCCAGTTCTACATTTTTATATATTTGTTACAGCAGCAACCCACTTCCCATTGCAAAAATCTTTATTAGTTTTCTATGGCTGCTGTTACGCAGTATTACAAACTAGGTAGCTTAAAACAATAGAAAATTATTATCTCATGGTTCTGAAAGCTAGAGATCCAAATCAAGGTTTCAGTGAGGTCGTGGTCTCTCTGAAAGATCTAATAAAAAATGTATTTCATGCCTTTGTCTTAGAATAAACTGGAGCTTAGAGGTTAACAATCCAAACTGGGAAAGCCAAAACCTGGATTGAAGTTCTATATTCTTTATTTTCTACTGTTGTGATGTCAGGTATGTTAACTACATCATAGATCCAATGTCATTACATCATTGTCAGAAACAAAAATGATATAATTTATCTAAAATAGATATTTAATGCCTGACACATAGTATTTAGTCAATGCATGTGACTTGTTATATGTCACCAATTCAATATTTTTAGATCATATTTGTGAAGAAATATTTGAAATTATTCTTAATTTATTTCACATTTCATTATATCTTATATATGTATCTTTTAAGGTAATATTTAAGTGTTACATTACTTCAGTGGGATCATCAGTGATTACAATTTTAATATCCCTAAACATTCTAATGCAATATTTTTTGGTCCCTATAACATGCAACCCCTAGACTTACGCTTGAGACTGTATAAAAATATGTAAAATTAACTAGTGTAAGATTTATGTCTCTGGAGAGGATTAGCTTATCATGACAATCCAACACTTCTATTAAAACAACTGGATAAAACAGATAAATTATAATAATCACATTTTGAAAAACATCATACTAGTATGGAGGGAAGAAGAAATGTATGGGCAAAAATTGTATACAACTTACAGCCTTTCCCAGGTGAACTGATGATCTTTAGTCACTTTCTTTGTATAATTTTAAATCAATTTCAGATGTAGGCTAAGAACTGAGCTTAGAATATTCAGAAGGACTCCACTGATGGAAAAGAGAAACCAACAGTGCTTTTGATGTTGGTCGAGGAAGGCATGAGGATTAATGTACAGAAGAGCACACATGCACCGCCAGCTCTCTTTGTGGGGCATTTATTAAGTTTACAGCTTGAAAGGCTGAAGACCCTGGGTTAAAGCTTTTAAAAGTCAGAGTGAAATGTTCTGTACCTGTTTTGGAAAAACAAAATCCTGCTAAGAAAAGGTGCTTTGAAAAAACACAGTATTGGTCACACTCTCAAATTATTCAGATGTTGAAGCCATATGGGTTTTATAGGATAAAGAATGAACATGAAAATTACTGGATGGTACAACTAATATTCTGAAATCTTTCAGGTCTTCTGAGAAAGACTAGCCAAATTCTTAATAGGCTGAGAGGGGGCACAACTAGTGATGAATGAAAAATAAACTAAGTCATACTAAAACAGAACATTTCCCTGCTTCCTGACACAATGAGGGATGCGTATTTCACACACAGTATTGTGTGTGTGTGTGTGTGTGTATATATACACATATACTACATGTGCATATATACAGACACATATATATGCACATGTCATACATATGTGTGTATATATACATATACTACATGTGCATATATATATACACACACAACATTTTAAATTAAAATTACAAATGTGAGTGACATCAGCCAGATGGGAAAATGTGAAGTTCAAGCTCTTGTTCCCTGAACAAAAATATTGATTTTAGAATGGTATACAGACCAAAAAACCTTTATGGGAACTCCAGAATCTAGTTAAAATGTTATAGTAGTGCAAAAAAATATAAAACCAAGAACATAGCATTGAAATAGGTACAAATATCAATTTTTACTTACCCACATTACCTCCTCCTCCAAGAAAGCATAAGTACCAGGAGAGATGTCTTAATCCATTTTGTGCTGCTATAACAGAATGCCACAGATTGAGTAATTTATAGTGGACAGAAATTGATTTCTCACAGTTATGGAGGCTGGGAAGTTCAAGATAGAAGAGGGTGGTATCTGTTGCATTATCCATGGTAGAAGGAGAGAGAAAGTAACAGAGAGAGAATTAAAAGGGGGCTGAACTCCATATTTTATAATGAAACCCCTCTGGTAATAATGTCATCAATTCATTCACCTTTCCCTCATGGCCTAATAATTTCTTATTAGGCACCACCTCCAAACACTGTTGCATTGAATATTAAGTTTCCAAAAGATACTTGTTGGAGGACACATTCAAATAATTAGAGGGCATCTTGGATGGCAATTTCTGCTTTGGGGCAAGAGAGAAAGGGACATGTGTCCATTACCCCCAACATTTTAATACACTGAAAGAGATGGGTTGCTGTCTTGTATCACCAAGAGCACTGTTGGAACTTGCATAGCTTGGGCACCTGGGAGTGACTAAAAACAAAAGAAAGAGGCTTGTGACTTGCTACAGCAAGAACAACTTTGCAAGGTTGGGAGAATTTGCAGAACCTAAGGCTTCTCCCCAGGAGGGAGAGGATTGCAGTGTGTTTAAGGAGGAAAATAGGTTAAAAATTATTTCAAAATGATTTAATTAATGCCTAAAACTGTACAAAAAATGAAAATAACTAACAACAGCTGAAGCAATTAGAAAACATGTAACAAGATAATAGATGTTAATGTAGCTATGCTAGTCATTACATAAAGTTAGATTAAGTACACTGAATTAGAAACAGATTGTCAACCAAGATTTCAAACAAAAATAAGACTCAATAACTTCTGACTCTTAAAGTTACACTTTAAGGGCAAAATAGATTAAAAATAAAAATTTGAAAAAAGTATCACTTAACACTAACTTTAAGAAGTTGATGTGACATATTAGTAAAAGCACAGTGTTCTGTAAGCCAAGAGCTATTCAGAGTGATAAGAAGGTTATCTCATTTAATAAAAAGATGAATTCAATAGAAAAATATGATATTTTAGAATTTTATGCAACTACTAAGAGTGCTGAATATATATAAAGCAAATAGTTACAGGAGTAAAAGAAAGAAAAATAGATGAATCCACAGGCACATTTGGAAATATTAACAGGTATGGCAAGCAGTTAAGCAATAAGAATATATAGAGATATCCTACAATGTAATCAACAGATTTGTGCTATATAAGACTAATAACTGCAAAATACACATTGAAAAAAATAGATATGGAACAAAATGACTATATGTTGAGCTAAAAACAAAACCTAACAAATTCCAAGGGACTGAAATCATGAAAGATCTCTGATCACAGTGAAATTAAACATAAATCAGTAAAACAAAGTTAAAAGAAAGATTCCTGGATGTTTGGAAATTAAATGACACATTCCTGTGTAACCAATTGATCAAAAAAAAATAAGTAAAAATTATGAAGTATTTTGAACTGGATGATAGTGGAAATATGACTTATCAGAACCTGTGTGATGCAGGAAAAGTAGTATTTGATGACAAATTTATTGCATTAAGTCATATAAGTTATAAAATAAGAATCTTTAAAATTAATGTTCTGGGGTGCCCTGAGAACACATATAAAAAACAGCAAATTAAATTCAAATAATATAGAAAGAAAGAATCCCTAAAGCTAAGAGCAGAAATCAATGTCATCGAAAGCTGATGTGCAGATGGTGCCAGTTCCAACAGTGCTCTTGCTGATATAAGAGAAAAACAATAAAGTCAAAAGTTGATTCTTTGAAAATGAAATAATAAAATAAAACAAAATTTACAATATCATCAGTGAAGAGGAGATATTATTACAGAGATGATAGACATTAAAAATACAATAATGTTGTAAATAAAGTTTTGGTGCAGCAAAAGAAATAGCACTCGAATATAAAATTTTCTTTTTAATTCTCAGCAAGGCAAGTTACTTCTACAGAAGGGTGCACCCTTACAGATGGAGCAATGGTGAGCACACTCTTGGACAAGGGAGGGGAAGGGGTCCTTATTCCTGATGCACAAGGCTCCTGATGCTGTGTCATTCTGCTATTGGCTAGGGTTAGACCTCACAGGCTAAAATAATTCTGATTGGCTAATTTAAAGAGAGTGACAGAGTGAATGCTTTGGCGGGAAAAATGGTTAGGACAGAGCAGGTAACTGGAATGAGTCAGGGTGAAGCAGGTAATTGGAATGAGTCAGAGTGGAGCAGGTAATCAGAATGAGTCAGGGTGGAGTAGGTAATCGGAATGAATCAGGGTGTAGCAGGTAATCGGAATGAATCAGGGTGTAGCAGGTAATCGGAATGAATCAGGGTGGAGCAGGTAATCAGAATGGGACAGGGTGGAGCAGGTAATTGAAAAGGCTGCTTTACAAGGAAATTAAGTTTAAAAGTAGAAGGTAAAGAATTGAACATCCCGACATATTGATTCCTTGAAAAGAAATTTAGAACTCATATCTAACAACCCCTCCTCTTGCATTTCCTTATGGCTCTTTCTTTTCAAACTTTCTAACGTGTCTTGGCTTAGTAGTTCTGCTTCATTTTCCAAAAGAAGAAGCTTCTCCAGATAAGGTGGAAGATAGTTAAGGGAGGTTTTAGTAAGTGCCATTTTTATAAGCCTCTTCACCAACCCACGGATGAATGGTGTGACACAGCTAAGATAAGAATAAATACACCCATTACGGCTGTGAGTGAAGTAAGAACTGAGGCTAATAATCTTTCCATTATCCAACCACTTTTCTAGCCATTCTGTAAAGGGGTCATTTACCCTTAAGTTGCTGGCTAACTCATTGAATAGCACAGTCAGACCTTTCAATGCCTCTGTTATACGTCCATTAGGGGCAGTGTTGTTTGGGATGAAGGTGCAACATTGAGTTTTAATCATGACACAAACTCCTCATCTTTCTGCTAATATCATGTCTAAGGCTATTCTGTTTTCCCAAGTCATCTGGCTATTAGCCCCTAATTGCCCAGCTATTCCCTTAACAGCATCTCTAGTGTAGTTAATAATTCACTATTGGTTGTAATAGATGTAGTTTATCCAATCTAAATTTTTATTAGTTGTCACCCACCATAATATTGACTCAAATCCTGCAGCTATTTGATTTTGGGCTTTAAATTCACTTGGCATTTCCCATCAAACTCCAATTGTGTTTAAATAGATGTGGGAGTCGAAAGACCTGTAAGACACTTCTCTCACTTTACGATGTCTTAGTTTTCCTTCCTCTGGTTGATGAAATGCTAGGGTGAAAGGGATAGCCAACTGGACTAAAGCACTAGTGCCACTCCAGTTATTCAGCAGAGTGTCCACTAATGATCCACCACAATACCACCACACGTCTGCTCAGGGATGAACAAGGTCTGATTGATTGATAAGCTCTTGAAAATTCTTAAGCTCACTGCATCCCTTCAGGTCTCCAAGGAATACCGAATTTCCTCCCTGTCATGAGAGACACATTGTGAACTTAGTCTTGGGAGAAAGAAGCTGGATGGCCCTCGGGGGCTGACCTGCCCGGTGCCGGACTACAGGATATAGCAGAGAGACAGTGTGGCACGACTTGTTGCTCCAGGCTGTAGAATCCTAGAAAAGAGCTACCATGCAGCCCAGGCCTGGTCGACTGGAGGACCACCCTAGTGGAAAGGGGACAATCTGGGCCTATGGCCTGAGTGCACACAAGCAAACAATTGCTTTTGTTTAACATACAGATGAAATATTTGATCCATTCCAACCACGAATTTGCATCTTGGTATCCTGTCTTAATTGCCAAAGTTTGTTTTAAGTCTTTAACTTCTATAATAGCTATCTTGGTCTTGTCATTAGATAGAGGAGGAACAATTGTTCCATTGTGAGAGGTTTTGGAAGAAGACTCAGAAGAAGGGGCAGATGGCAGGGGATCAAAGAAATGCATTTCAAAGAATCCAGTAGGGTCTGTCCCTGAAACCTCAGCTCCTATACCATAAAATTGGCTTAAAGAAGGGAACCAACTTAGAAAATCGGAAGAACTTTGAGGACTTGAGGTAATAACGTGTATAGGATTGCACTGGTTTAGCTGATAGTTGGTGGGCGGGGTGGGGGGGGGGGGCGCTGTCCCTCTAGTAAAATGAATGTATGGTTTTAGGGAATTACAAAAACTGGTTGGGGCAGCCCATCCTTGTTCATTAGTGGTTCACAGAACATTGGACCAACTATGGCATGAAAGTTCTACATGGGGGAGCAAGACTCCTGGTTGACACTGTGGTCTTTATCAAAATCTCCCAGGTCCCAATTCACTAATGCCCAGTCTGAGGAGAGTCAGGAGGGACAGAGGTACTTTTCTGAAGTAGAGAGCTGTCTTTGACTTGGCAAATCCCCACAAGGTATAACAAGGCAAGCATTACGTGCAATGGTTTGAGGAAAAATTGATTTTGTATGTTAATGACTGGATGGTCAGCAATAGAGCAAGGAAAGAAGAAAGAGTAATAGGATACATGAAAGAGAGTTAAATTTTTCTAACTTTAGTTTGGTAGGGTTTTCCCCTGGTACTATGGCGCAGGATTCTCCAGGGGGTGGCGCTTTCTTGACTCGGGTGTGATGAGTCCATCCCCTTTTTGCTGTACAAACAGCAGTCTGAGTGGTTAGCAGCACAAGGTAGGGTCTTTCCCAGGCTGGCTTGAGTTTTCCTTCTTTCCACCCTTTGATGAGAACATGATCCTCAGGTTGGTGCTGGTTTACCAGAAATTCTATAGGTGGTACCTGTGCTAAAAGACTTTTAGTTTTGAGGGAAAGGAAAGTGGAAGATAAACCCAGTATATAATTTCTAAGAAACTAACCTTTTGTTTTAAATGTGGGGACATCAGCAGTGGACTTTGTAGTCCTTGGTGCCTTCTAACTGAGAAATTCCCTTTAGCACCTATTTTTATTAGTTTTTAGATCAAAGAAAGCCAAATACTATTTTATATTTGACAATGATTCTTTCCGTATGATTTTTATACCAGATAAGCTAAATTTCACCTTTATATTAGTGTGTTATTAATGTTAAACTTAATTTTAATAAAACCTTATTGACATATTTATTCAATTTTTAATGTCTGACTGTAAGGTAAGATTTTTATATAGACTCTTTTTAACCTTTTATAATTTTTGCTAAAGAGCAGGTTAATGCTTTGAGAAAAAACTGTTGTGCTTTTATTTTAATATCCAGCTCACAGAAAAACTGGATGATAGCACTTTAACTTTAGCTAATATGTTTACACACAGAATTTCCTTTACAGTTAGCCTTTCAAAACTTGCTTAAGCCTTTAAAACAAAATATTTTTTTAACCTTTTAATGTAGGTAAAAATCCACATTCTTATGCCTCCTTATAATCCTTTTACAAAAGTAATGTTTTATTTTCTTTATACACCTTGCATATAAACTGTTTCTTGAACAGTTTTACATTCAGGAGTCCTAATTACTTTTAAATTATACAACATTTCTTGCATAAATTCCCTTTTATAACTTTTTTCATGATTTTCATAGACAATTCTTTGGCATGTCTCAAGTTTCTGATTTGTTGCAAACATCCCTTTCTTTAAACAACCAGTTAATTTGTTTTAGAGCAAGCATTTACCATATAACATTCCTTTTTACGTAAATTCTCCCCCTGCTTTTTTTTTTCTTTTTTTTAAGACGATAATCATTCTTTTCCAAAGTAAACTTCCTTCACGTCTGTGGACTAGACTGTCTAAGGCCACAAGATTAGAAGTTAGTATAATACATGTTAAACTGTTAACTTTTAGCAAACTTTACTTTTGTTGAAAAACGTGTAAGTTGGGGATTTCAATTATTCTTTGCTATTAATAAAACCTCATTTAGTCCATATTAACTTAGAATCAGTATAGATGGCTTGTTCCTGATTCTGTAAGTATTTTAAGTCTTGGCTAAGTGCAAACAGCTCACACATTTGAACGGACCAATTATTAGGCAATTTTCCTAAGAATGCTTCTACAAGAGTTTCCTTATCACTTACTGAATACCCATTGTGTCTTTTTCCCTCAACCACCTCAGTCACCCAGGAGGAACCATCTACTGTCCTGTCCTGAAGGGAGTTCCTCCTAGGTCTGGTTGGATCTTTGTATGGTAATTAAGATTTAGATCCCCTGTTAGGAAACCTGCTGGGTTAAGGAATTTTCAGTGGTAAATGTTAAATGATCTTTTTCTAACAGAATAGTATTACACTCTAAGTACTTGAAGGTTCTTGAGTCAGTGAGCTACCTTTTTGCCTTTTTTTTTTTTTTTTTTTTTTTTTGACTTAGGATAGTTTTGACCAGATGAGGGCTGCTCACAATGAGGTTTCCTCTAAACGTTACTCTTCTACTTTCTTCTGTTAGCAAAGCAGTTGCCGTTACAGATTGAATGCATTTGGGCCATCCACGGGTTACCGGTTTAAGGATTTTTGATTAGGAAGGCTACGGGTTGTCAGTGGCCTCAGTGCTTTCGGGCTACTCCCTTGTTTACACTGACAACAAGGTGGTATTGGAGTGTTATAGGGTCACAGAGAAGATCTTCAATTATTAATTATAGGTTTTAAATTTATCCTGGCTTTTAAAGAAATAGGATACACTCTTTTCACTACTTCTAGCTCGCTCGCTCTCTTTGACTCTTTGTCTCTTTGATTCCCTCTGTGCTTTTCTGTCTCTTTCTCTCTCTCTCTTTGACTCTGTCTCTTTCTCTCTCTTTCTTTCTGACTTCCTCCCCCAGTTTCTCTTTCCTCTTTGCTGGTCTTTCCCTACCTCTGCCAGCTGCTTATGCTGATGTTCTCCCCTCTCCTTCCCCTTCCCCTAGGGTAGGGAGTGGTGGGAGTGGAGCTACTCTTTCTTCCCCCAAGAAGAAAGGAAAAGGGAGTTCTGAATATTTTTCTTACTACCAGAGGTTTGTGTGAGGTTCAACCAACTGAAATTTGCAGAAGGGTCAACCCCTCAATCCAGGGATGTCTCGTCTTGCTTGCCCCAGAAGCCTCAATCATTCAAACCAGGGATGTCTTGCCTTGACTGCCCTGGAAGGGTCAGCCCTCAAACCAGTGATGTCTCACCATGCTGCTCTGGAAGGTTGACCTGCTTCCTCCCTTTACCCCTCTGAAGGTCCCTTGCACACTTCCCACTCGTATTGTCCTCTCTGGTTGCTCCCCCAAAGGAGAATTAAGAACCTCTTAGTGTTAGCATGCCAGTATAAATCCCACAGCTGGATATGCCCTAAGCTGTATGAGGTAGCTATGGAACTGCAGAGAGGACACACTCCCTCCATCCAGCAGTAGGACTTGTCACCATCCACACAAACAACACCACAAGTAGGGTTGTTTGTGATCATTCATGCACACACACCTTTAGCCCTCCAGAATTTGACTACCAAGGAAATACTTTACCAGCTCCCATGGTTTCTCCTTTCTTGGTCTGTGCACAGAGTTGTCACAGCTAGGTTTCTGGCCAGTTTCTTTCCGCATTGCTGAGAGCTCAGGTTATTTCTTGCATTGGGTGAGTACTGATTTCTCACCTCTGAGGCTGCCACAAGTGGGCGGGGTTCACCTCCTCAGAATAGAGAACCAGAGACTACCCCTGGAGGGGAATGTAATCCTGGACTAGCCCCCGATTGTTATAAATAAAGTTTTATATATATAAATATAAAGAAATATCCAGTACAAAATTTTCTTTTAATTTTCAGCAAGGCAACGTACTTCTATAGAAGTGTGCGCCTTTGCAGTTGGAGCAATGGTGATGACATACTTGGACAAGGGAGGGGAAGAGGTTCTTATCCCTGACACACGTGGCTCCTGCTGCTGTGTCATTCCCCTATTGTCTAGGGTTAGACCTCACAGGTTAAGCTAATTCTGATTGGCTAATTTAGAGAGAGTGATAGAGTAAGTGGTTTGCTGGGAAAAACGGTTATGGCAGAGCAGGAACTTGGAATGAGTCAGGGTGGAGAATGAGCAGGTAATCAGAATGTGTCGGGGTGGAGCAGATAATCAGAATGGGTCGAGGTGGGGTAGGTAATTGGAATGAGTCAGGGTGGAGCAGATAATTGAAAAAGATTACTTTACAAGGACGTTAAGTTTAAAAGTAGAAGGCAAAGAATTGAACATGCTGACATATTGATTATTTGAAGAGAAATTTAGAACTCATATCTAACAATGAAATTAATCTCTCTGCTAAAACTACAAAAGGTATCCGGGGGTGGTGGCAGGAACCTATAATTTCAGCAATTTGGGAGGCTAAGGCAGGAGAATCACTTGAACTCAGGAGGCAGAAGTTTCAGTAAGCTGAGGTCAGGCCACTACACTCCAGCTTGCGTGGTAAAGTGCATCTCAAAACAAAACAAAGCAAACATCTGAAAAAAAAAACAAACCCAACTACAGAAACCAATATATTTAATGATAAAATATTGAATATTGTCTCCCAAAGATCAGGAAGAGTACATCTCCAATATTGCCACTTCTATTCAACATTGTTTTGATATTTTAGCAATTGAATAAAAAACAAAAGACAAAACTGCAATAAAATTTAAAGATTGGAAAAAAGTGCAACCTTTATTATTTGCAAGTGGCATGACTGTGTACATAGAATTTTTTTTTTAATTTTAAAACATAATTGCTAAGTGAATTTATCAAGTTTTCCCAAGGCAAATACAACATAAAAAGTAATTGTATTTTTATATATTAGTATCAAAAATTAGAAAATAAAACAAATTAGCAAAATGAAAATAGCAGAAAAAATCATACAAAATGCATAACTTCATATCATTAAAGTTTTAAAGACATCTGTACTGTATACTTTACCAGTGAGGTATATTTAAAGAGACTTAGATAAACTGAGAGCTATACTATAATAATAAATTGGCATGTTGAATTATGCTAAGATCCATAACAATAACATAGACTGTGTGGTGTTGTTGCATGGGTAGGCAATGACCAAAGTAAAGGATAGAGGGTGCTGAAATAGACCCATTTATATCTGATTACTGCTATGGCCTGAATGTATCTCTCAAAATTCATACATTGACACTTAATTGACAATGTGGAAGTCTTAAGAAATGAATATTTTTGGGAGTAATTAAGTAATGAGAGTGTAGTACTCCTGGATAAAATTAGAGCCCTTGGTTAAAAGATTTGAGGCAGTGGGTTTGCTCTCTTCCTTTTTTGTGCCATGTGAGAACGAAGTGTTAGCATTCTTTTTGACTTTCCTTCCTTTCCACCACATGAGGTCAGCTAGAAAGTGCCATCTATGAGAAACAGGATTTCACCAGACACTGAGCCTGCTGGCACTTTGATCTTGGGCTTCCCAACTTTCATAACTGTTAGAAAACAAGATACTGCTCTTTAAAGTTTACCTAGTCTCATGTATTTTGCTATAGCAGTGCAAACAAAGATAGTTACTTTAATTAAATGAACACTTTCGCCAGAATTTAGTGGATTTAGATAATCATTTTAATAAATAGTACTATAGTCATTCCCTTCATTTAAAAAGTTGAGCAGATATCTATTTGAGAGTAATGCCAAAACTACATGTAAATGTAAAATAATTCAAATTTAGAAAAAATTAGGAAGCTTGTCTTCATAAACATGGGATTGAAAATTATATTTTTATTTTAAATTTTTTGGGTACATAGTATGTTTATGTGTACATATTTATGGGGTACCTAAATATTTTGATACAGGAATAAAATATATAATAACCACATCAGAGTAAATGAGGTATCTGTCACCTCAAGCATTTATTCTTTCATTATATTACAAAGAATTCAATTATGCTATTTTAATTATTTTTAAATGTATAAAAATTATTGCTCACTATAATCACCTTGCTGTGTTATCAAATGCTTGAGATTATTCACTCTCTCTAATTTTATTTTTGTACCCATTAACCGTCACCATGTACACCCCATCTAACCCTTCCCAGCCTCTGGTAACCACCCTTCTACACTTTATCTCCAGGAGTTTAGTTGTTTTAATTTGTAGCTCCTGCAAATAAGTGAGAACATGCAAAGTTTGTGTTTCCATGCCAGGCTGAATTCACTTAATATAATCATCTCCAACTCCATTCATGTTGTTGCAAATGACAGGATCTCATTCATTTATATGGCTGAATTGTACTCCACTGTGCATATGTAACACATTTTCTTTATTTGTTTGTCTGTCCGTTGCTTCCAAATCTTGGCTATTGTGAACAGCACTGCAATAAACATGGGAATGCAAATATCTCTTCTATATGTTGATTTCTTTTCCTTTGGGTATATATCTAACAGTTTGATTTCTGGATCATATGGTAGCTCTATATTTAGCTTTTTGAGGAACCCACAAAGTGTTCTACCTAGTGGCTGTAATAGTTTATACTCCCATCAACGTGTATGAGTATTCCCTTTTCTCAGTGACATTGACAGCATTTGGGATCACCACTATTTTGGATGAAAGCCATTTCAACTAGGGTAGGATGATATCTCATTATCATTTTGATTTGCAGTTCTCTGATGATGAATAATGTTAAGCATCTTTTCATACACCTTTCAGTCATTTGTATGTCTTCTTTTGAGAAATGCCTATTCAGGTATTTTGCTTATTTTTAAATGGGATTATTATATTATTTCCAATTGAGTTTTTTGAGCTCCTTATATATTCTGATTATTAATCCCATATCAGATGAATAGTTTGCAATTTTCTTCCAATCTGTGGGTTATCACTTCACTGTGTGAATTGTTTCCTTTGTCATGCAGAGGCTTATTAACTTGATATGATCCCATTTGTCCATTTTGGATTTGGTTACCTGTTCTTGTGGGGTATTACTCAAGAAACTGTTGCCCAGTTCAGTGTCCTGTAGAGTTCCCCCAATGTTTTCCTTTAGTTAGTTTGAGGTCTGAGACTAAAGTCTTTGTAATTCATTTAGATTTCATTTTTGCATATGGTGAAAGACAGGGGTCTAGCTTCATTCTTTTGCATATGGATATCCAGATTTCCCAGCACCATTTATTGAATAAAGTGTTCCTTCCCCAATGTATGTGAACAGCACCATTGTCAAAAATAAGCTTACTGTATAAGAATATTTATTTATATATGGTATAATATAAATATATATAATAGATATATTTATATATGATATAATATAAATCTATATAAATATAAATATATGTAATATAAATCTATCTATATATCTATATATATATATATATTTGTCACTGGATTCTCTATTCTGTTCCATTGGTCTATGTGCCTGATTTTAGGCCAATACTATGCTGTTTTGGTTACTATAGCTCCATTGTATAATTTGAAGTCAGGTAATGTAATTCTTTCATTTTTTTTCTTCCTTTTTGCTCAGAATAGTTTTAACTATTTTGGGGTCTTTTGTGGTTCCACATAAATTTTAGAGGTTTTTTTTTTTCCTATTTCTGTGAATAATATAATGGATATTTTTATAAGGATTGCATTGAATGTGCAGACCACTTTTGGTAGTATGGACATTTTAACCATACATATTCCTCCAGTCCATAAATACCATGCTGGGGTGTGGAGGACAGTGGCCTTCTTCTCACAGCTCCACTAAGTGGTGCCTGAGTAGACACTCTGTGTGGGGGCTCTCACCCCACATTTCCCTTCCACACTGCCCTAGCAAAGGTTCTCTATGAGAGCCCTGCTCCTGCAGCAAACTTATGCCTGGACATCAAGGTGTTTCTATACATCCTCTGAAATCCTGGTGGTGGTTTCCAAAACTCAGCTGTTGACTTCTGTGCACTCGCAGGCTCATCACCACATGGAAGCTGCCAACACTTGAGGCTTGCACCCTCTGATGCCACGGCCCAAGCTCTATGTTGGCCTCTTTCAGTCATGGCTGGTGTGGGAAGGAAGGAACTAAGTCCCTATGCAGCATGCAGCACAGGGACCCTGGGCCCAGCCCACAAAACCACTTTTTCCTCCTAGGCCTCTGGGTCTGTGTTTGGAGGAGCTGCCGTGAAGACCTCTGACATGACCTGGAGACATTTCGCCCATTGTCTTGGAGATTAACATTCGGCTCATCATTACATATGCAAATGTGTGCAGTTGCCAGATATCCTAAATCATCTTTCTCAAGTTCAAAGTTCCACAAACCTCTAGGGCAGAGGCAAAACGTTGCCAGTCTCTTTGCTAAAATGTAACAGTGGTCACCTTTGCTTCAGTTCACAACAAGTTCCTCATCTTCATCTGAGACCACCTCATCCTGGATTTCATAGTCCAAATCATTATCAGCATTTTGATCAAATACATTCAAGAAGTCTCTAGGTAGTTTCAAACTTTCCCATGATTTTCTGTCTTCTTCTGAGCCCTCCAAATTGTTTCAACCCGATTGTGAAGTCGTTTCCACATTTTCAGTTATTTATTCTGCAGTGCCCCACTCTATTGGTACCAATTTATTCAATTAGTCCATTTTCATGTTGCTGATAAAGACATACCCCAAACTGGGTAATTTAAAAAAGAAAGGGGTTTAATGGACTTACAATTCTACATGACTGGGGAGGTCTCACAATTATGGTAGAAGGCAAGGAGGAGCAAGTCACATTTTATGTGGATGGTAGCAGGCAGAGAGAGAGCTTGTGGAGGGAAACTCCCATTTTTAAAACTATCATATCTCCTGAGACTCGTTCACTATCAAGGGAACAGTGCAGGAAAGACCCACCCCCATAATTCAGTCACTTCACACTGGGTTCCTCCCATGACACATGAGAATTGTGGGAGTTCAATTCAATATAAGCTTTCTGTGGGAACACACCCAAACCATATCAATGCCAGTATTACCCCGATATCAAAACCAGACAGAGACACATAAAAACAAAAAAACAAAGAACTACAAGTCGATATCTCAGATGTACCTTGACACAAAAATTCTAAACAAAGTTCCAGCAAACAGAATTCAGCAACACATTAGAAAGATCATTCATTATGACCATGTGGGATTTATCCCTGGAATTCAAGGATAATCAACAAATGTAAATTAATAAATGAGAATGAAGGACAAAAACCATATAATCATTTCAACTGATGCTGAAAAAGCATTTGTAAAATTCCATGTCCCTTCATGTATAAAGTGCTCAAAAACTTGTGGGTAGAAGGAACCTACCTCTACACAATAAAACCATATGTAACTGACCCACAGCTAGTATCATACAAAACGCAAAAAACTGAAAGCCTTCCCTCTAAGATAGGCAACACAACAAGGATGCCCACTTTCACTGCTGTTGCTCAACATAATATTGGAAGTATTGCTAGAGCAATCACACTAGAGAAAGAAATATAGGTCACCCAAATTGGAAAGGAAGTTGTTCAATTATCCTTGTTTGCAGGTTATATAATTTTATTTTTGAAAAACCTAAAGTCTCTATCAAAAAAATATTACAAATGATAAATTTAGTAAAGTTGTAGGATACAAAATCAGCAACAAAAATCACTAGCATTTCTATATGCCAACAGACTAGAATCTGAGAAGAAAATCCAGACAATAATCTCATATACAATACTACAAACAAAATAAAATACCTAGGATTTAAGTTAACCAATGAAGAGAAAGATCTCTGTCATAAAAGTTTTAAAATATTAATGAAGGAAATTGAGGAGGACATAAAAAATAAGAAGATTTCAGAGGATGTATAGAAACACCTTGATGTCCAGGCATAAGTTTGCTGCAGGAGCAGGGCTCTCATAGAGAACCTTTGCTAGGGCAGTGTGGAAGGGAAATGTGGGGTGAGAGCCCCCACACAGAGTGTCTACTCAGGCACCACCTAGTGGAGCTGTGAGAAGAAGGCCACTGTCCTCCACACCCCAGCATGATAGATTCATGACAGCTTGCACCATGCACCTGGAGAAGCCACAGACACTCAATGCCAGCCCATGAAAGCAGCCAGGAGGGAGGCTGTACTCTGCAAAGTCACAGAGACAAAGATGAACAAGAGCATAGGAACCCACCTCTTACATCAGCATCACCCAAATGTTAGACATAGTGTTAAAGGAGATCATTTTGGAGCTTTAAGATTTGACTGCCCCACTGGATTTTAGACTTGCATGGGGGTTGTAGCCCCTTTGTTTTTAATTTATCCCAATGGCTGTATTTACCCAATGCCTGTACCCCCATTGAATCTAGGAAGTAACTAGCTTGCTTTTGATTTTACAAGCTCATAGGCAGAAGCGACTTGCCTTGTCTCAGATGAGACATTGGACTGTGAACTTTTGAGTTAATGCTGAAATGAGTTAAGACTTTGGTTTGGTTGTGTTCCCATCCAAATCTCATCTTGAATTGTAATTCTCACAATGCCCATGTGTTGTGGGAGAAACCCGGTGAGAGGTGATTTAATTATGGGGACAGATCTTTCCTGCACTGTTCTCATGATAGCGAATGTCTCAGCAGTTCTGATGGTTTTAAAAATGGGAATTTCCCTGCATAAGTTCTCTCTTTGCCTGCTGCCATCCACATTAGATGTGACTTCCTCCTCCTTGCCTTCTGTGATGATTGTGAAGCCTCCCCAGCCATGTGGAACTGTAAATCCATTAACCCTCTTTTTTTGTAAATTGCCATTCTTGGGTATGTCTTTATCAGCAGCATGAAAATGGACTAATACAGGCATCATGAATGAGTTTGGATGTATTCCCTCCTCTTCTAGTTTTTAGAGAGTTTGAGTGAGATTGGTATTAGTTCTTCTTTAAATGTTTGTTAAAATTCAGCAGTTAAGCTATTGGTACAGGGCTTTTTTTGTTGTTGGGAGACTTTACTATGGTTTTGAACTTTTTAAATGTTATTGTCTATTCAGGTTTTAGATTTCCTCATAGTTCAATCTTGGTAGGTTGTATGTGTCTAGGAATGTATCTATTGGCTGCATATAAATGTCTTCTTTTGAGAAGTGTCTGTTCATATCCTTTGCCCACTTTTTGATGGGGTTGTTTGTTTTTATTTCTTGTAGATTTGTTTAAGTTCTCTGTAGATTCTGGATGTTAGCCCTTTGTCAGATGGGTAGATTGCAAAAATTTTCTCCCATTTTGTAGGTTGCCTGTTCATTGTGAAGATAGTTTATTTTGCAGTGCAGAAGCTCTTTAGTTTAATTAGATCCCATATGTCAATTTTGGCTTTTGTTGCCACTGCTTTTGGTGTTTTAGTCATGAAGTCCTTGCCCATGCCTATATCCTGAATGGTATTGCCTAGGTTTTCTTCTAGGGTTTTTATGGTTTTTGGTCTAACATTTAAGTCTTTAATCCATCTTGAATTAATTTTTGTATAAGGCATAAGGAAGGGATCCAGTTTCAGCTTTCTATATATGGCTAGTCAGTTTTCCCAGCACAATTTATTAAATAGGGAATCCTTTCCCCATTTCTTGTTTTTGTCACGTTTGTTAAAGATCAGATGGTTGTAGATGTGTGGTGTTATTTCTGAGGCCTCTGTTGTGTTCCATTGGGTCTATCTCTGTTTTGGTACCAGTACCATGCTGTTTTGGTTAATGTAACCTTGTAGTATAGTTTGAAGTCAGGTAGCGTGATGACTCCAGCTTTGTTTTTTTTTTTTTTTTTTTTTTTTTTTTTCCTTAGGATTGTCTTGGAATTGCAGGCTCTCTTTTGGTTTCATATGAACTTTAAAGTAGTTTTTTCCAATTCTGTGAAGAAAGTCATTGGTAGCTTGGTAGGGACAGCATTGAATATTTAAATTACTTTGGGCAAGGCCGGGCGCGGTGGCTCAAGCCTGTAATCCCAGCACTTTGGGAGGCCGAGACGGGCGGATCACGAGGTCAGGAGATCGAGACCATCCTGGCTAACACGGTGAAACCCCGTCTCTACTAAAAAATACAAAAAACTAGCCGGGCGAGGTGGCGGGCGCCTGTAGTCCCAGTTACTCGGGAGGCTGAGGCAGGAGAATGGCGTAAATCTGGGAGACGGAGCTTGCAGTGAGCTGAGATCTGGCCACTGCACTCCAGCCTGGGCCACAGAGCGAGACTCCGCCTAAAAAAAAAAAAAAAAAAAAAAATTACTTTGGGCAGTATGGCCATTTTCATGATACTGAGTCTTCCTATCCATGAGCTTGGAATGTTCCTCCATTTGTTTGTGTCCTCTTTTATTTGGTTGAGCAGTGGTTTGTAGTTCTCCTTCACATCCCTTCTAAGTTGTATTCCTAGGTATTTTATTCTCTTTGTACCAGTTGCGAACTCATAATTTCGCTCTCTGTTCGTCTGTTATTGGTGTATAGGAATGCTTGTGATTTTTGCACATTGATTTATGTATCCTGAGTCTTTGCTGAAGTTGCTTATCAGCTTCAGGAGATTTTGGGCTGAGACGATGGGGTTTTCTAAATATACAATCATGTCATCTGCAAACAGGGATAACTTGACTTCATCTTTTTCTAATTAATTACCCTTTATTTCTTTCTCTTGCCTGATTGTCCTGGCCAGAACTTCCAATACTATGTTGAATAGGAGTGGTGAGAGAGGGCATCCCTGTCTTGTGTCACTTTTCAAAGGGAATGCTTCCAGTTTTTGCCCATTCAGTATGATATTGGCTGTGGGTTAATTATAAGTAGCTCTTATTATTTTGAGATACATTCCATCAATACCTAGTTTATTTGAGAGTTTTTAGCATGAAGGTCTGTTGAATTTTGTTGAAGGCCTTTTCTGCATCTATTGAGATAATCACGTGGTTTTTGTCATTCGTTCTGTTTATGTGACAGATTACATTTATTGATTTGCATATGTTGAACCAGCCTTGCATCCGAGGGATGAAGCCAACTTGATCGTGGTGTGTAAACTTTTTGATGTGCTGCTGGATTTGGTTTGCCAGTATTTTATTGAGCATTTTTGCATCGATGTTCATCAGGGATATTGGTCTAAAATTCTCTTTTTTTGTTGTGTCTCTGCCAGGCTTTGGTATCAGGATGATGCTGGCCTCATAAAATGAGTTGGGGAGGATTTCCTCTTTTTCTATTGATTGGAATAGTTTCAGAAGGAATGGTACCAGCTCCTCTTTGTACCTCTGGTAGAATTCAGCTGTGAATCCATCTGATCCTGGTCTTTTTTTGGTTGGTAGACTATTAATTATTGCCTCAATTTCAGAGCCTGTTATTGGTCTATTCAGGAATTCAAATTATTCCTGGTTTAGTCTTGGTAGAATGTATGTGTCCAGGAATTTATCCATTTCTTCTAGGTTTTCTAGTTTATTTGCATAGAGGTGTTTATAATATTCTCTGATGGTAGTTTATATTTCTGTGGGGTCGGTGGTGATACCCTCTTTATCATTTTTTATTGCATCTCTTTGATTCTATTTTCTTCTTTATTAGTCTTGCTAGTAGTCTATCTGTTTTGATGATCTTTTTATACTTTCTGTATTAGTATCTATTTTGTGTGATACAAGTTAGCTAATCCTGCTCTCTTTTTGGTTTCCATTTAAATGGAATATATTTTTTTTGTCCTTTTATTTTCAGTTTCAGTGAGTCTTTATAGGTGAAGTGTGGCAATTTCAGACAATAGATCATTGTGTCTTGCTTTTAAAATGCATTAAATGACTGTATGTCTTTCAGTTGGAGGGTTTTCATCCATTTACAGTCAGTATTATAAGTATAATTGATAAGTAAGGACTTACTCCTATCATTTGATTTGTTTTCTGGTTGTTTTGTGGTCTTCTTTTCTTTTCTTTTTTTTTTTTTTTTTTCCTTTCTGTCTTTCTTTTAGTTAAAGTGATTTTCTCTGGTGGTATGTTTTAGTTTGTTGCTCCTTATTTTTTAGATATCTGTTGTATATTTTTTGATTTGATGTTACCATGAGGCTTATGAATATCTTAAAACCCACCATTTTAAACTTATGACAGCTTAACAGTGATTGCATCCACACATAACCTAGCAAACAAGCAAAGAGAATACTAATAAAACTCTGCATTTTAACTTTATCCTCCCGCATTTTAAGTTTTGTGGTTTCTATATTTATCTTATTGTATTGTTTGTGTCATGAAAAGTTGGTGTAGCTTTTATTTTGATCACTTCATCTTTTAGTTTTTCTCTGCAAGATATGAGTAGTTTTTAATATTCTGTCTTTTTCTCTAGACTTACTATGATCATTGAGTTTTGTACCTTCAGATGATTGCTCATTTCCTCATTAGTGTTCGTTTATTTCAAATGAAAGAACTCCGGTTAGCAATTCTTGTAGTAGCCTCAGTTTTTGTTTGTATTGGAAAGTCTTTATTTTTCCATAATATTTCAAGAACACTTTTGCTGGTTATACTAAACAACATAACCTTTATATTATTACTTGTACTATGCACTACTTTGTATTTAATTTTAATATACTTTCATTCTATTTTAATATTAAGTTATTCCCATGTAATTTAGAAAATAGCAGAAAATGCAGGTATATTTGATAAGAACATCAATAAGCCATTCACTTTCCATGCTATTTTATAGAAGGTCATTTTGCACACAAATTTTTATTTAGTATAATTTTTTAAAGAACTGAGAGCAAATACTCTTCATTAAAAAAAGGCAAATAAGATTTATGATATATGGATACATGCAGTGGTTCAGAGTATAACAATTATATGATTTATGTTTTTAATAATATGTCCAGTATTCTTAAATTGAGAATTTGCTGCAGATAAATTGAGATACTTCAAACTGAATAGTTATTGGGAATATCTATGCTACTAATCTGTCAGTTCATTGCCACTCCCTATGTGTCAAGTATTAATTAGTCAGAAGTTTTAGTCACAACTGATCTTTGTTTATGAGGAAAATGTATTAATAAGTGATTTTTTTAGAATTCTTAATTGATGTTTTAAAATAAGATTGAGTATATTTGAAGCAGATAAAAATATAAGGTATATATTTGTTCCAAAAGGTGGCAAACTTTTGGACAGAGCAAATAGGCATTGACCTGAATTACTTTTTATAGAATAGTAAGCCATTATATTACAGTATATATTGTAACATGAAGGAAATGTGAGAGCACATTTAAGATCAGTATTTCTTACCTTTCTTCCTTTGGTGTCAATGTATATACTGAATAATTCATTTTGCTAACCTAATGAACAATGTTTGTTTTGCTTGAATTACTAGCTGCTGAAAAAAATTGACTCTCTAGAATTATTCATTAAATTACCATTTCAATAACTATACAGATTATAAAAGTGAAAGGTCGGGTGTGGTGGCTCACGCCTATACTCCCAGCACTTTGGGAGGATGAGGCAGGTGGATCACAAGGTCAGGAGTTCGAGACCAGCCTGGTCAGCATGGTGAAACCCTGTCTCTACTAAAAATACAAAAATTAGCCAGGTGTGATGGTGCACACCTATAATCTCAGCTACTCAGGAGGCTGAGGCAGGAGAATTACTTGAACCTGGGAGATGGAGGTTTCAGTGATCTGAGATCATGCCTCTGCACTCCAGCCTGGGCGACAGAGTGAGACTCCATCCCAAATAAAAAATAAAGAACTAAAAAAAATAAAAGTGAAGAATGAATACTGAAAACATAAGCATATAATCCAGTTGTATTTTTCCTCCCAAACTAAAAATTTTGCTTTTTTTGCATGACTATTTCTTACAAATGAACACTCATATTCTGTCTCATTAATGCTTCTGGGAATAATCTTGAGCCTTAAGTAGAGAATATATTGGTAGAGAAGACTGAAAAGAAGACATAGCACCTTTAGAAGTTCCATAATGGATGCTTAAACTTCATGATGAAGAAAACAATACTAGTCCATTGAGCATACCTTTTTGCCCGCCATAGTAAAACAAGTATCCCCTTCTATTTTTGATTGCTAAATGGGTGTGTAAACTGAGAAGGTCAGATGTTATTCCATAGAGAAAGTCTAACAGTAGGGAATATTGAGATTTTTTGGAGATTATTTCTTTAATTTTAGTCTTTGCTTACTGAAGAGAAAGATATTTTAGTATTTTGTGTAAGACTTCTGTGCCTCATTTGGCTCAGCTTTGTTACCAGGAAACAAAGAGAAAGATTCAGAATGGTACTTGGCCCAGGAATAATGTCTTCCTACTGTCTACGTTCTTCTGGCATAAAATCTCTCCATGATTCACAGGAGACCAAATAATTCTGGAGTGAGAAATCCCAAGCATTATATAAAAATACTTTCAAATAGATGATGAGAGAAAACATTGAAAGGGATATATTTCCGCAACTAGATTAAGATCCATGTCTATATTTTATTTTAAGAGTTTTCTGTAAAAATTTTGCTGTTCATATTATAGTTTATTGTTATCATCCCAGAATCATCATAAATGAATAAGCATTATATGCTGACAAAAAGGGAGAAATAGAAAATATCTCATTACTTGTTTTACTGTGTGTAGTAATGTGATACTGTCTTATGTGTAAGTAATGTGATTTCGGGAAAAATTTAAGTATTTGTTTAATGCACAATTTCTTTAACTGACATCTTGAGAGCTATGAGAGGTGTAGTATGTGTTAGTATGTGTATTTTGTATATGTGTGCACAACAGCAATGATCCAGGTCAGACATAAAGATGTTTGAGGTAGTTATTTTCTCATCAGTGGGTTCGTGAATTGGAAGATAAGCTTAGGGCAAAGATAGTATGGTTTCAGAAACTGACATTGCAAAACATATGCTTAAAATCACATAACAATTTGGTTGCTATTTGGTATGTTTTCTTTGTTGTTGAGGTTCAGTAAAAAAGCTACTGTGTTACTGATTATTTGTAATTGATATTTTTCCAAATCAAGTATTTATCGTTGAGCAATAAAATAGCATGTTGAGGGTAAAAAAATAGTACTTATATAGAAGTGTCCATATTACTATAACTATGCATATTTGCTGATGTGCATACTAAAGTTTGCTTGTCTCTTTGTTTTAAACTGTATGGTCAATTGTCTTAATGACTTAAAAGAAAATTCCTGCTCAATTTAAGGAGCCCGAATGAGCCCACAGTAACCTGTTGATTTTTAGTTTTTTCTTATGGCTTCATGGAAAAAAAAAAGTGGTTAAAATTTGTTGGATACTCCCTGATGGCCCAAGATAGTAAGGATCCTTATAAAACATAAATAATTTTCAAGGCCTCTGAAATTCAAACTAGATTATCTTATATTATAATAATTTTAGGCTAAGACTGCTATGATATTATATATATATATGTATAGATATATATATGTGTAGATATTTTATATATGTATATATATATTCTGGAGACAATATCTAGGTTTGTACAATGCAACATTGTATTTTATATCATCTCCAATGGAACACCATGTACACAGCTACAATGTTCTTAGACTGGAAGAGGATATGTGAATTTTGGAGGATAACTAGTCGTGTTTGACACATAGCGATCAACATTCAGTCTGAAGCACAATGGAAATAATAGTTTAAAATTAGTTCAAAATTTGACCAGTTAAAAATTAGGTGAGTAGTATCAATCACATGGGAGTGTTGTGATACTTACATATTCTTGGCCAAAGTAGGTGCTCTATAATTCATTGAAATCTTTGTTGTTGCTTAAGATTCATTTGATAATTTTTTAGTACTCTCTCAGCTTATCAACATTTTGTCATCCATGTATCATCTATATTTGTCTTTCATAATTATCCAGAGATCTTGAATATTCTTTCAAATATACGTGTGTGTGTGTGTGTGTGTGTGTGTGTGTGTATAACCAAGTTTTTTTGGTTGTAACTTTCGTAATAAATTATATTTTGTCATTTAATAACACTTCTTATAGAAACCCATGTTCCTGTGAGTTATTTTTATTGAATTATCTTTATAACATGCCTGCAGTACATATTAAATTAGTAGAAAAATATTGTCACAATAATTTAATATTCATTGTCTCCACTTATTTATTCTAAGTATCTGAGTAAAAATAATCAGAAAACTGTAGAAATACATAAACACAAAAAATACATAAATACATAAAAAATAAAAAATAAAACACTCACAGAGAGAGAGAGAAAGAGCAAGTCCCTCAATAATGTCATTTTGTTCAATGTAGTTTCATTACAACATGGATGAGGAATAAAAAGAACAACAGCAACAGCAAGAAATTCCCATCAGTGCCACTGTCTGTGTAGAACTTGGATGTTCTCTCCATCTCTGCAAAGGTTTTTTCTTTGGATGCACCAGTTTTCTCCCACGTCCCAAAGATGTGTACATTAGGTGAATTGACTTGTCTACATTGTCTGCATGTGAGTGTGTATGTGAGCGCCCTGGATGGGATGCATCCTGTCGAGACTTTGTTCCTACCTTATGTCCTGAGCTGCCAGCATAGGCTTCATCCACCTGTGACTCTGAACTGGAATTATTGGGTAAATTATCTTACTTATTTTTATTAATGTTTTAAAACATATGCATAGCTCACATTTATTTCAGTGTTTAAAATTAGAAGAATTTTGTTCTTTATTGTAAAGTTTGATGGTGTTTTTGTGTGCACAAATATATGATAGGAATTTAACTATCATTTATATCAATTAGCCTATGGTAAAACTGGTTTCATTATACATCATTCCACTAGGCAAATAGGATGGAGCATTAGTTTCCTGTTACTGCCACAACAAATTACCACAAACTTAGCAGCTTAAAACACCCATTTATTATCCCACAGTCTGGTACATCAAAAATCCAGGGATATCATTTCTCAGTTGGTAATTTGTTTGTCACAACGCCCTCAAGGTGCCAGCAGCCTGTGTCTCTTTCTGGAAGATCTGGGCATGAATCTACTTCCAGACTCATTAGAGGTGTTTGCATGATTCAGTCCCATTTTGGCTGTGGGACTAGAGTGCTCCTTGGTTACTGGCTACTGGTTGGGGACATTCCAAGCTTTAAGAGGCAACCTACATTTCAAGGTTTATGATATTCTTTCAGCTTTAATAACAGCAATGATTAGTCAGTTCCTCCTTATGCATTAAAAATCTATGATGTCCTCTTCTACCTCATCTATTTTCTGCCTTCCTCCTCTGTTGCATCTCTTTAAATTGTCTTTCTTTTCTGCTTTTAAGTGCTCCTGTGATGACATTGAGCACACCTGATAATTCAGAATAATTTCTCTAAATTTAAGGTCAGTTGATTGGTAAATAAAATTACATCTGCAAAGGCCCTTCATAACACAGTCCAGATTTGTGTTTGATTGAAGAACTCGGAGTTGAGAAACTTGAAAGTGGTAAAGGCATCTTAGGAATTCTGCCTATCACAAAAAGAAAACTTTTAATTTTGTTATTTGCATTAATATATTAATAAAGAGTCAGCAAACCATCCTCATTGTGAATACAAAGGAAACTGATGGGTTGCCTATGTCAGTTGCCATAAGATTTATGGAAGCAAATTTAACAAATAGTGATGACTACAAACGGACATGTTTTGAATTTGTAGTGATAGCCTGTGGTATTAATTAACTAATTGCATTTTTTAGAGATATCAAGCTTCATTTACTTCCTTAAAGTAATGGAGCAATTTGCAGTATAATTCATATTTTCATTTTACATTTCACAAGTATAATTTTTCCTATTCTGACTATATGCCACTAAGAAAAATGCCATGATTTCAGAGATTAATCTTATAAAATATGAAGCTACTTTTTAATCTTATTCTAGAGATCTTAAGATTCAGTTAGTACTATCAACTTATTATGAAATTCACCCTCTAGCTCATTTTATCAAAATAAATCTGGGCCCCTGAAAAATTAATCGACTTTTCCAGGCTTATACAATGTGTTAGTGAAGAGACGGAGATGATGTTTGTACCCGCTTCTCTTTATTTCATCTGTTAGTCTACATTACTTAGTTTTAGAGATTTAAGTTCTTGCATCCATTTATCAACTGTGCTCCCAAATACTACATAGGCCTTTATAATAGAGAAAGCAATTTTCAAAATTTGCATTTTATTTTAGCCATTCCGTTCACAAGTTAATGTAAGCTAACAACAATTTTTTGAAACCCATGTTTTCTACTTGCTTTTGTTTTCCTTTTGCTTAGAAGTTGTGATGTCCAAAAGGTTAAAGGTTTCACAGAGCTTCATTGGCATTAGGGCATTCACACAGCCAAAAGCTATTAAAAACATCAGTTTTACAGTATAAGCAGAAAGAAATTAAAACATGATTAATTTTTTAATGAAAAATTCATTGGCTTTAGAAATAAAATATTCTAGAAAACATTTTTATAGTCATTTGAAGAATAATTTGATATATTAGTAAGGTAAAAATGCTGAAGGATTTGTATTTTGTCTGCCAAATATTTTTAAATAGCTCAGTAATTACCACTGTTAACAGGAATAGCAATTATTTGCTTTGTATCTAATTTGTGTATGATACTTTTTGGTCCTAACAATAAGAGATATTTACAAAGTTGACCCTAAAAATTAAACACTACAATTATAAAGGTATAACTATGGAACACATACATAAAATTATTATTTTTTAACTGTTGAAATAGCTTTAGGACAAAGGAATGTTAAGTGTGACAATTCAGAGAAACTAGTTGAAACTCACCATTTGTTTAGAGAAGTGTCTCTCAAAAGTGTGCACCCAGACCATTCATATCACCTGGGAACTTGTTAGAAAGGTAAGTTACCAGGCTCTGTCCTAGAGCTACTGCATTAGAACTTCTAGATAGAGGAACAATTATCTGTGCTTTTATAAGCTCTGTGGGAGATTCTGAGAGAGCTAAAATGTAAAGGAACCACTCATCTGAGGGAAAGGGGGAAATAAAATAGTTTTTGAAAGCCTCGAATGCATCAAAAACAACTTCTTAAAAACCTAGAGAACTTTACTTTTTGAACTGAGAATTTTGACAGGTTACTTTGTGTGGTAGGTTATTTGGGGGAGAGATTAAGAATGGATAAAGAACACAGATATTCACGTTATCTTTTAAGTTCTAAAAAATTGCATATTATTTGTAAAAAAGACAGACAACATTTTGAGAGTACTCTACTTGAGAATGAAGAGTTTACTCCTAGCAGATAATGTTGAATGAAACGCAGAAACTGAGTAAGAGAATGATGATGAGATAGCAAGCAAGATAAGCAGTGGATTCCAACTTAATATGCAGAAGTTTATTACACACATAACCTTCTGTTTTTTCTATGCCAAGAAAATTAAGAAGAAATAATTATACATTTATGTAGGATTATTTCATTATGCCAAATAAAGGTAGTGAATCTATTTCTCCTCCAGCTCTTAAAGCTTCATTATATAAAAATATGTTGACCAGGTGCGGTGGCTCACGCCTGTAATCCCAGCACTTTGGAATGCCGAGGTGGGTGGATTACCTGAGATCAGGAGTTTGAGACCAGCCTGGCCAAGATGGTGAAACACTGTCTTTACTAAAAATACAAAATTAGCAGAGCGGTGCAGGCCTGTAATCCCAGCTAATCACAAGGCTGAGGCAAGAGAATCACTTGAACACGGGAAGCGAAGGTTGCAGTAAGCAAAGATTGTGCCATTGCACTCCAGCCTGGGCAAAAAGAGCAAAACTCCATCTCAAAAAATGAAAAAAGAAAAAAAATATATTCCTTTCTTGATATCCTTAAAGGAGCGACAACCATTTATATAATGGTTGACAAACGGTATCTCATTTAAAGCAGTCTAGGTTATTATATCTCATTAGTAAATACATTTTAGCTTATGTGCTTATAAATAACATTTATTAAATAAATTTTAAGTGATTATTTTCATTTTGGATATTATTTTTTCTCATATTTGTATTACTGTTAAAATTTTTAAAATACTTAAATTCTGGGCCATATATATGAGATATAAGTGAATTGTTTAAATCATTACAGTAATGAGAAAAGTTATGGAAATTTTGGGCCAGGTATGGTGGCTCATGCCTGTAATTCCAACACTTTGGGAGGCTGAGGAGGGAGGATCGCTTAAGCCCAGGAGTTTGGGACCAACCTGGGCAGCACGGGAAGACTCCATTGCTGCAGAAATAATTATCATTATAGAAATTCTTACATAGAATCAATGTTTTATCAAAATACTCAGAATTATAAACTTAGCATCAAAAAAGAAACATTTTGTTTGAGTTATCGGTTGTGGAGATACTATGTCAGTTTGGTGTCAACAATTTGCTTTATCTCAAGTGTAGCATACACAAGTTAATTGGTTATACCATGTTCTAAACAGTTTGGCATGTAATAATAATAATAAATAATGCAGACTTAGGCAACCTGTACAAACATTTCAAAACAGAAATTCCTGTTGAAATATTTTTCAGAAGTGAATTTTATGAAACAATTTTGGAAACCTCAGAGAATATTCTCTGATATTTTATTTTATTACTATGTTTTATTTTGGGACAATCTTACAGGACATCAACATAGACTATAGAGATAGCAAAACTTCTTTAGTATGTTATTGTTACAAGATAAAGAGGTACTTGAATTTGTGTTTGTATTGCAATAAAGCTGGCACAAACAAGCGGGTAAGAAAACAGTTGAGATGAATTTAATATGTTAATGATTGCTGCTGTGCCAAGTAAAGCAGAACGAAACTAAAGGACACTGCTCTAAAGATGACCTCCAATCTGCACAGAAATGGTGATGGCATGTGGAATATAACAGAACACATGAAAAACACTAATACCAGTATTCAAATGTTAAGCAGTAGTTTCGTCAAAGCATATATGAATGTTCTATGCCACAGGGGAAACTAATAGCAAATATTTGTTGATTGATTGGTGTCACAAATAGTTCTAAATGCTTAACATATATTAGATCCTTGGATTTTTATAATAATCTTATGAGGCGGGTCCACTTATTATCCTTATTTCACACATACGGAATCAAAGGCACAAAAAAGGTCAGGCAGCATATTTTAGTACACACAGCTGAAAGATGAAGCCAGATTTTAAAGCAGAAAAATGTCGTGCTTGTGCTTATAATATTAATCACTGTGTTATATATGTATATATATATTAAATTGTATCCAATATTTATAGCAAACATTGTCATGATAACTTATACTCAATGATAATTTACAAGAACATTTTATCAGTTATGAGTAAAAATTAAGATTTTTTCTCACTTACTTTCAAAACAGAAATTATAACTTTTTTTCAGAGTAAGATGGAAAGACCTCAAATGAGAGCAGAAAGAAATATCTTTTATATTCATAACTTTTGTGAATATATGACCATTCACCAAAAGGTATTAAACAACCCAGTGACTATTTGCTTTTTTGTATTAAAAAACCTGGAAAAAATGAAAGTCAAATTTCAAAGGGGATCTTTTTCTTTGAACTTAAAGATAATATAGGATCTTGATTTACTTTATTTTTTAACTAGATTGTTGAACATCACATTTTCATTTTACATTATGATGCCTTTAAAACTCTTGTCATGAATATAAATACTTCATTTTATACCTTTAAAGTTCATAATAACATCACTAACACTATATATGAACCTATACATAAGTGTATATGTCCTGAGTATACCAAAAGCACTTTTATATTCAATTTTTAAATAATATGAGATATAAATTCTGGTCTTCTTATTTTCTTTGGGACTTCATAATATCCAAGGAACATTAAATACCAACTTAAAAATCTACATAACTCTTCAAATTTGCATTGCTAAAATAAAGAAACAGCTTCTCGTTGCAATAAAAAGAAGAAATTATTAAATGTCTAGTTTAAACAAGAAATCCCCTCTTAGAAAATCATTTGCAATAGAAACTTACTGAGGTATACTTAATTTAAGACGAAATTCCTTTGACAGCTAAATAGTAATTGAATATAATGCAGGATATAATATATATAAAGAAGCATAATGAAATCCTTACCGATAACTTAATATAACAAACAATATATCCAGATTAGAATTGTTTTGTAGAAAAATAGGAAACGCTACATTGCTACCCACTAAAAGGAAAGCACATATAAGAATTTTTTTTAGAAAAACAGCATAATCAGATAGTAAATGCTATTTTGTTTAAAGTAACCTTGGTCTACATTTTCAAGATTGGCAATATGGACAACCACAGAAGAATGTGGTCCACACATGTTTTCTAAACATGAGCTACAAATCTTTGGCATTATGTTTGTGGATACATTAAGGTGTTTCTTTTCTTCTTTTTCAGAAATGTGCCTGGTTAAAAACCATAACTGCTCTCTAAACACATGATAATAGAATTTTAACAAAAGGTGCTTACAATTATTGTCTTAAGCCAGGTATTTTCTAGTTTCATAGCCATTCTGCTCATTATCCATTTTGAGTAACATAAGAGGCCAAAATCTTTTAAACAGTAACAATTACTTACAAATATTTTATAGTTCAAGAAAACAGATTGAATGCCAGTTTATTTCTGTCTAAAGTGACATAATAACTTTATTTTACTTAGCTGCCTTTTTTTGCTTAACTTTTATAGGACATTTAAATCATTTATAGGCATGTGCCTACCCGATTAGAGTGAGTGGAAGGAAGAGGGAGATGGAGAACACGACGTTCAGGGGTATTTCTGAACAAGTGATCCATGCCAGCCAATTGAAATATTTGATTCAATCTCTCTTGAAGCTCTTGTTTCTTTGAAAGGGGAAATTGCTGTTAAAATGGAGAATTGATGCTGGCTACTACAGTTAAAATAGTCTGCCCCTCAAGGCTCTTAGGGAAAATAGCTGAGGAATATAGAGTTCAAATGAGTTCTTGTTGTTTCCATCGGAGTCTTAACATTTACTTGCTTTTATTGATCTAAGGCTTATTAAATAAGTCTAGTAACTTAGTACTGTACGGTCTAGTGATTTATGCCTATCGTCTTTAAATAGTGTTAGAGTCCTTGGAGAACGTTAAGCCTGAAGACTATTAATAATATTCGTAATAATTTGCTTTGTTCTATTTTTTCTAAATTATAAGGATGATGAGTATTTACAAATACATAGCTTTGTCCTAAAATACATGATTAAGCATGGATATTCGTTTATCTCAAAAAGATATGTAAAAAGGTGTAAATCAATCTATTTTTGTGGCACACACTGTCATCTGGGTATCTTAATGTTCCTTCTTGCTTTTTTCCTTGACAACCCTGAGTTTGAGAGAGGAGTTATGTGCACCTTTCTAATTGCCTTACATATACGGTATACTTTTGTCATCACACCATTAGAAATCTGCTGAGGTTTCTTCTTCCTGATAGAAAGGAAATGACATGAATTTTCCCTTATCCTCTCCCCTTTCTAACTTAAGGTAAACCTGATGCCTGACTGAAGCAGCTTTCAGGAAACAAGGAGACAGCAAACATGAGGAAAATAATCGTAGAAACGTTAGCCACAATATCATCGAGTCACTCAATCAGTAGCAGCCATTGGTTTTGCCTGATTATATTATTTATTTAAAAAAAGCACCTTGATTTTCTAAGAGGCAATATTAAGACTTTCTGTTTCTTGCAGTTATAACTAAACTGCTAGTTATTTTTAAGAAAAGATGTTGATTGATGTTTAGTATGTATCCCATAGAGTCTACAACTGACGTGTGCCCATAGTAGCTATTTTTTTAAGCTGTTCAAATTTTATAGCTGTAATATGCACATGGATTCTTTGGCTGTGTGACTACAGGAAGACAGGCAGGGATTTGGTGACCTTCTTGCATTGTGTGTGGTCTGCACCATGATGCTGCTACTGCTCTCTTGGCTTCTAACTATGTGATAGCATCCCAGACAGTCCCAGCAGCTACACTCAAATTTAGGGAAGAGTTGATAGCCTATGGCATGAACTTTGGATCAGTGGGAAATAAAAGTACAGGCGAGGTTCAGGCAGATGAAGTCTCATCTCTTTCCTTGCACAACAGATTTGTTCAGAGACTCACTATTTCATACAGTTCTCTGAGGTTTCCTACTGAGAACTGTGTGAACCACCAACTGTGCTTGTCAGGAACTGAAGCTATTTCAGCAATGCATCTCTTTGTATCCTTGTATTTTCCCAATTTCCTTTCTGGCCTCACTTCCCTAATCCCCTTATATTGTTTCCTTGTGACCTCACTTCCCAATAAAGTTATAGCATGTAACTCTTGCCTCAGGACATATTTTTCTAGAGAATATGAACTAAGAAAACTAATTTGCTTGGAAAATTTTTTTCTGAGAAAAGACTATTTTATTCACTACAATATGTCGCAACTTTTCCCTCTTTAGATCTATTGTAGTAGTGAATTATCTTCTCTCCCTAACCATATAGCCATTTTATTTATACAAATGTTCTGTGACATTCCTGGAGTAATGACTCCATCAGTCTATGGAGCTTCCTAACCCTGGTCCTCACCAATGTTAATTCTGAACACTTTCTTTGTTTTAAAGTTGATAAAGGTTTTTCTAACAGTAGGATCAGATAAATAGTTATCCATATTTTTAATAGTGCTTTATGTATTTTTAATCTACTTGGGTTTTATTGAGATAAAACTAAAAATTAAAATAAATTTCTTAAAGCTAACTAGCATTTTTCTTAAAGCCAACTAGTACTAGTACTTCTGATTTTTCTTAAAACATTTTTCTCTAGCATATGTTGTCTTGTGAACACAGAATGTAATACACATACAAAATATGTGTTAAGCAATTATTTATGTTATCAGTAGGGATTCTGGCCAAATAAAAGACTATTCATAGTTATACTTCTGAAGAGTCAAAAGTTAAGTGCAGATTTTTGACTGCATGGGAGTCAGTTTTCATACCCCTCCATTGTTCAAGGGTCAATTGTACATATAAAGAATGTGTGTGTGTGTGTGTGTGTGTGTGTTGTGCAATACATATAATTTCTTAAATTAACAAAATAAATATTAGCATTTTTCTCAAAACCATTTTATTTGACCCCAATGTAAATTTGAGTCCTTCTCCCTTAAATACAAAACAGTACACTAATTATTGTTAAGCTAATACGTACAATGTCTCCTAAATGTGTTTCCTGTCTAAGGTGTATAGTAGTAATCAGAAAGTAATCAGAAATTTAAAAATTAATTTCCCTAAACAGTTATCAAGCAGTGGGGGAATAATTCAATGAAGGTGAAGCCTTTTCACATCTTGTAGGAGGTTATGAATAGAAATCTTTTCACAGAGCACAGTTAATTTAATTTGAATTTAAAATCTTGACTCTTTATTGACCCCCTTATTCTAAAACAGTTGAACTAAAGACTTAATGGATTTTTTAAAGTTAATTAGAATCTGGTTTAAACTGAACACCCACTCCCACAAGGAAACCTTTTACAGGTGTAACAAATGAATTACTATTAAATATTTTACAATATAGCAGAAATATCTTACATATTGTGAATATGTGTAATAGGTCAAGTTTCTTGCTCACACTCTATTTATCAAGCTAGGAGATTTAATTTCCTAAAATCAAATCAGTCTGAAATGAAAATGCCTTTAACCAAATATCTATAGAATAGAAGGCAAGATACTGGAGAATAGTATCTGCAAAAAACTCAAGATTTACAAGGAATCTTAGAATTTATCAAACCTAAAATTTATCTGACACAAATTTACTACAATAATCTCTTGAAAGGCTTAATACCATCACATTAAGATACTGAGACATCAAATACTAATTTGATGCTGATATAGTTAGATATTAATATTTTTGTACGGTTCTAACGTGGTATGTTTCTGATAATTTTCTTTCTCCAATCCAAATAGAGTAAGTATTTTCTTTTTTACATGACAGCCCCATCACATATTTGAAAATTGCTGTTCAAAATAATAGCTAATACTGAGTACTTACCAAATGTCAGGCATGATTCCTAGGGCTTTATCTGAATCACGTCATGTATTTCTACCCTATAAGGTAGATAATGCTTTTAGAAGACAAAGAGGAGGCACAGAAAGGCTTAATCACCCTTCATCTTATCACTACTCAAATTACAATCCACATTATTACAATCCACATTATGGTTCCTTACTCTGAGTTAAGTATGGCATTCCATGTCACCTCTTTCCAAAAAATCATTTCCCCTACGGATTTTTCTACTTCTGTAGTCTAAAGAAGGTAATATGTTTAAAAACTATTAGAGAGTTTAATACAAAATAAGTATTGTGTTTATTTTCATTTCCCAATTTACATGTATTCATTAGAAAAATAATTAAAATCACAGATAAACCAAACTAAAAAACAAAGTTTTCTGTAATCTCACCACTTAGAAAAAACTACAATAGTAAAATGTTGTATATAAAATATTCTGTTCTATTCTAAACTAAAAATGATATGTATTGTCAATTTATCATCAATCTCTCTGTTTCCTCTCTTAAAACTTCTTCTCACCCTCCATCTCACCCTCCAAATAATATTACTTTTACAAAACACACTGAACAAATATACATTAAGATATTGTACAAATCTATTTGCATCATAAAAAGTAAATAAATTTAACACAATGTCTTATTTTCTGGCACATTTCCATTTGGGAGTTCCTTGTTTCTCTCTTTTCTCTCAAAGCATTTAACTTTCATCATTGAACTAATGTCCTAATAGGAGGACACCACCCAACTTCTGATCAACTGAATGATCTAGTTGAGCTTATAGTTGCTATCGTTTGAATGTTTTGTTCCCTCTATAATCCATGTTGAAATTTAATTCCTATTGCAACAGAATTGAGAAGTGTGGCCTTTGGAAGGCGACTGAGTAATGAGGGCTCCACCCTTATGAATGGGAGGGCTTGCAGAAGGGTTATCACCCTTTTTGATCTTCTGCCATCTGCCAAAATCCTTCACTGGACACCATAGGCTGGCATCTCAATCTTGGATGTTCTCGACTTCACAACTGTAAGAAGTACATTTCTATTCTTTACAAATTACCCAGTCTCACAAATTTTGTTATAGCAGCACGAAATAGACTAAGAAAATGTCGAAGAATATGTAACCATTCTTTATTCAAATATGGCCAAGAAATAGTTGCTTGTTTGTTTTTACAGCTTTATTGAGCTATTATTCAAATGCCATATAGCACCTATTTATGGCATTGAATTTAATAATTTTTAGTGTATCATAGACATGTGCAGTCATCATGCTAGTCAATGTTATAACTCTTTTTATGGCTACAAAAATAAACCCCATACACATTAGTTATCACCTACTTATCCTCTCACTCTACTTCACAGCCTTTAAGCAACCACTAATTTGTTTTGTTTTTCTATGTAATACTCTATTCCGGACATTAAGAAATTATTTAGGCATCAGTTAAGGAAGAACCAGCTAGATTTCTAATTTCTAACACTAGATAATATTAAGTATAAGTTAAAAATAAATACTAACTGATAATTAAAATTTGCATTTAATTGTAAAAGGCATTTCTAGGTGAAAACTTGATTTAAGTTACTGTAGTTAGCTAGTGAATAAAAAGGGACAAAATATAAATCACCATTTATCTACTATCATCTGTGTTTTATAAACTGCTATGTACTGAATATTTTTGTCCCACCAAAATTAATGTTGAAATCCTAACTCTCAAGGTAATGGTATTAGGAGGTGGGGCCTTTGAGAGGTGATTAAGTCATGATGGCATAACCCTCATAAATTGCATTGGTGCCCATATAAAAGAACCCCAGAGAGTTCATTCTCCCTCCCATCAAAGTTAAAGGAAGAATAAAACCATCTATGAATCAGGGAGTTGATCCTCAACAGACAACGAATCCACCAGCACTTTGGTCTGGGACTTCCCAACACCTCAACCTGTAAAATTAGTATTTTTTTTTGTTTATAAGTCACCTAATCTATTCAATTATAACTGCCCAAACAGACTGAAACACAAAACATCACTGTAAATATCACATCTAAGAACTGAAAAAAATTTGCAGCTTTTAACCCAAACTTAGCATATCTCATTTAGAGTACAGGATTTATTAACAGAATTCAATTTAAAGGATTGAAATATTAGTTACAGAAGAAGAGTTGAATGGTAACATTTTTGCTTTCAGATAATAGTTTAAATGATCTAAGTGTATGCTGAAGATCCAAAGTGACATTTAAAACAGATCTATCAGTAACTTTTATTTATTCTCATATATTAGAAAACCAACAGTGTTCATGGCAAGACAGTTGGCATTGGCTCAAAGGTATTAGTATCTCTGCCGGGTCATGTGTTGATAACAATCTCCTGTTGCTTGTCCATTTGCTATGCTTGGCAAACTTCCAGAGTCATTTAAAAAAAATAAAAAAAGAAAAAGAAAACACCAACAAAGAATGGTAGAAGAAGCAGTTCACTGTAAATACTTAATGATTATTACTATAAGAGTTATGAAGATTACTTTCAGATTATGGCATCTAGTATTTTTTAAAATAGTTCCTTTCAATATTTCTATCCCCATGAAACCAGAATCTTGTGACTGAAGGCCAAGTGATTGCTGAATTGGAGAATACATAAAGAAATATCAAATAATTGTACACTTCTCTTCCAAAATCATTAGTCTAAAATGTCAAATGCTAATGTTTTTCTCTTATAGAGTATGAATTCCACAAAGCCTTTTAAGTTAGGCGATTCGGTTATCTGTTCTTAATGTCGTGAGACATGCAAAGTACCTGGAGTTCTACATACAAAGTTAATGTTGAGAGATTTCTATATTATAGCACATAAATATCACTGCTGGGAGTAAATATACCTTTTGTAACTTGACATATGCCATAACAGTGGTTTTATTTACACATAGCTTTTACTGGTTTTTATCTTCTTAAACTGTACAACAAAATAGCATGCCAATGATATTAAACTAGTAAAAAAAGAATATAGATTTGTTAGAGAAAAATATCAAATAGTCTTGTCTAATAAATGTAGTAATATATTTATGTTTTAATTCATATTGTCAATGATAACACTATTTTTATATCTGTAGAAGTGTATTTTTCTCCTTCTTAAAAAACAGAAAGTTAGATTAATAAGCTCATGTAGAACCAATGGCATATAATAGTAATATGTATTTCTATTTTCCTTCTTTAGTCAATTTTTATTGCATGTAGATGAATTTAAAAATCTTTGTATTTCAAATTTTTGCCACTGCCTAATTCATTGTAAACTGAAAGACAATGTTTCTGAAAGTACAGAAAGAATAATCATCCACAAAAATATCTGTAATGTGTCAAACACCTCCTCCTCTATCTTTAGAGAAATATGTTAGAGTATTGATGTAAAGCATGTATTTAAAAATTCCCTACATTGCCCCCATGTCATATAAATATTATGCAAAATAAACACTCAATATATTCTCAGAAATCATTTTATTTTTATAGTCATGTATGTTGACTCCATGAAATTAAAAAGCATTATATGGCCAATTGTTTGTTATTGCCTAGGCTTATTCAATTTTTTTGAAAGAGTTTAACATGTATTTACCTTATAGTATAGAACCAACAGTTTGACAGGCAAAGTAAGAAAATGCCTTAACACAGAAACTAATTAACAATGGTAGCAAAACTAATAATTGCATTAGAAAATTAATATTTATGAGAACTTAAATATGCTAGGCATTTTCAAAGTCATTTGAAGATACAAGGTACGCTCTATTATAGCTTAATTCAATAATGTTCAGTTAATATCTAGTCTTTTAAGGGTTAACAAAATGAAAATTCAACACAGGCTATACATATAACAAAGAGAAAAGAGTTAACAAAAATCCAGAATACAATAATAAAATTAAAATTGAACATTTATGTTAGATGATTATATATCATAAACTCACCAATTAAGATAAATAGGTTAGAAAATAACCAAACTATTCTGGGGGAGAATCCAAAGAAAAACTGAAATGCTATATAATGGGCAAACATCCGAAATAGCATGACTGAGAACTATTGAAAAGCACAAATCTATGCTCAGACAAACCAGTTACATTCATACAAAACTAAAAATCAATTATATTATAAATTTCAAGTACAAAGAAAAAAGATATAAATTATGCAATTGTAAATCCTGCTTTGTGTTTGTTTTCACCATTATGGGACTTTCTGGTATAATTCAACTAGATCTTGAATAAACTAATGATGAAAACAAGATAAAAACAAATATTCCATTCCACTGCAATAGAGCAACCCACAAAAATACAACAATTAAAAAAAATCACATTGCTTCAAAGATATGATTGGAGCTAGAAAACTTAAGGAAAATATATATCTATGATCAGAGAACAATAAAAACTATCTGAAACCTGAGCAAGGTCAGGAGAATATACAATATTAAAGACGTTATATTTGTTATGGAGGCAAAGGCAAACAATAGCAGTGGAATTTGGAGAATAAACTTTGTGTTCTCAAAGAGAAAGAAAATGGTATTAAGTACAAGAAATGATAACGCAGGGTAACAATAAAGATATTTTGTCTTACTCTTTGAATCTCTTTAAAATATAATTGATTTTTAAAGCAATAATAAAAACAATATCTTGTGGAGTTTGTAACACATTAGTAATAAAATGCATGATACCCACCTCCTAAAACCGGGAAGGTAAAGATGAAATATAATATTGTAAGACTTGACCTAGTTGAAATGATATAATATCATTTGCCAGCAGACTAACAAATTATAAGTATATATGGTAAATCCTAAAACAAGTGCTTACATTACATAAATTATTGCACAGCTAATTAATCAAAAAAGAGATAATATGAGATAATAAAAATATTAAATTGGGTCAGGTGTGTTGGCTCATGCCTGTGATCTCAACATTTTGAGAGGCCAAGGCAGATGGATTACTTGAGCCCAGGACTTCCAGACCAGTCTGGGCAACAGACAAAATTCCAGCTCTACCAAAAATACAAAAATTAGCCAAGTATAGTGGCATGCCTATAGTCCCAGCTACTTGGTAGGCTGAAGTGGGAGGATCAACTGATCCTGGGAGGTAGAAGCTACAGTGAGCTGTGATCACACTACAGCACTCCAACCTGGGCAACAGAGTGAGACCCTGTCTCACAATATAATAATAATAATAATGATAAAAAAATAAATTAATTTAGAAGTAGGTAGTAAAAGAGGAAAAAAAGGACAAAAAATGGAAGAAACAAATATAAAACCAATACCAAAATGCATGATGTAAATAAATCCATTCATAAGAAAGTCACTTTAAATTTAAATGATTTAAATAGCTATTGCACAGAAAAAGATTGTCAGGCCTAAACTTATGTACAAATATACTATGTTCATAATATATTTAATGTCAGTTCTTCCAAAACTGATCTATAAATTCAACAAAATACCAATGAAAAAATCTCAGAAGCCCTTTTTTTTTGTATAATCAGCTGATTTAAAAATTTTTATGAAAATGAAAAAATTTAGAATATCCAGAACAGCTTTGAAAAAAAAGAACAAAGTTAAAGACTTACACTACTTAAAATACTATTATAAAATTACAGTAATTAATACAGTGTGATATTGACCTCAATATGTACAAATAAATCAATGGAATAGTCTGGAAGGTGTATTTCTTATACCCATGCATACTGAATCAATTGATTTTTGACAAAAGTACAAAAGGAATTCAGTGGGAAAATAAAATATTTCTCAATAAATGGTACTGAAATAGATATATCTATATGCTAAACAATTAAGAATCTTAAATCCATATGTCACAGCATAACAAAAATTATCTGAAAATAGGTCATAGGCCTAAATGTAAAGCCTAAAACTGAAAAAGTTTATAACAAAACATAGGAAAAAAATCTTTGTGACTCTGGCATAATTCATTACAAAAATTAAATAAATAAGCACTATTAAAAACTTTGGCTCTTCCAAAAACTCTGTTAAGAGAATCAAAATACAAGTCACAGACTGGGAGATTTATAATATATCTAATAAAAAACTTCTATCCAGAATTTATAACACATTCTCAAAACAATAATAAGAAAACAAAAGCCATGAACAGAATGGGCAGATTTGAGCAGATATTTTTCTAAGAAAATATGCAGATCACAAATACCTGCATAAAAAGTTGCTAATATCATTACCTATTAGGTGAATGTCAGTGTAAATTAAAATCACAGTATATTTTATTAAAATGTTTTTAAAAAGACAGATCATTGACAAGAAAGTGGAGCAAATGAAAGTCTTGTGCATTCCTAGTGGGAATGCAGAATAGCATCGCCTTTTGGGAAATTGTTCGTTTCTTATCATGTTAATAGTATATTTACCATGTGATTCAACTCTTTTACCACTAAGTGTTTACACAGGATAAATAAAAACATATGCTGATACAAAACATCATATATGAATGTTCATTAACAGCATTCTTTTAATAGCCAACATGGGAAACAACCTAAATATCCACCAACAAGGGGGAGAACTCTTGCAGAGAGAACTAAGGAGAGAACTTCAACAAATACATCTTTTTTTTTTTTTTTTTTTTAAGTTTTCAAGAGAACCTTGGATATAATATTTTTGCTCCTTCATGCTGTCTTTTATCCAAGGGGAGAGGATTTGGCAATCAAATATTTGCAAGCTTGATATTCATCAAGGTTGCGTTTATTATGTGCTAGGATCTGTTTGTTGGCAGTCAGAGAGAAAAGCACAGGCTTCCATTCCCTGATTCAGGAAGACAGCCAAAGCTTTTTGAGGGTTTAAGGATGTCTGGGCACCACAGAGTGGCAGCCTGTGTCAGGATTCTGTTACGATTACTAACCAATTAACTGAATGTCCTAGGTCAACTTTTAGCTAGGCATGGGGCATACAACTGAGTTGTTCTCGGCTCTTCTTCTGCCTATGATGGACAAGGAGAGGCAGGCTTGCTTTATTTGTCTAGGCAGCTGTTTGGGTTACTGGACTTTTCATATACTGCCCATATTTGTACATTTTTCAGTTCTCTCTTCATTCTCATTCTTCTCTCTCTCTCTCTCCTTTGCCTGTCCACACAGGTTCAGGAATAAGATTTAAGTTGGAATTAGCCTTGAGACCTTAGCAGGATGTAAGGTGCTTGCTGATTAGGTGAGCTTCATTCAAAACCGTGGAAGCTCAAATGTTTATTGAATTGCCCAAGTTATTCCAATAAGTCATTGGAAGGATGTGAAATCAGAATTGTTTTATGTCTTTATGCTTGTAGCTATACAGATGAATTTTATTGTGCTATAGGCTCATAAAGATGCCTATTAACAGAATTTTTTAGTTGATACAAACATGAGTGAGTTTTACTTGATGAAAGTTTATAGGTTACAAAATGTAACAATGCATCATGTCTCTTCACATTTTTAAAGAATAACATTTTTTTACTATTCTAAGACATTTGTTATTGTCCATTCATAGTTTAAATTTAAGCTACTTTTTTAAAAGTCAACTGTTATTGTTATTATTATTATCATTATTTTGAGACAGGGTCACACTCTGTCACCCAGGTTGGAGTCCAGTGGTGTGATCTCGGCCCACTGCAACCTCTGCCTCACAGGCTCAGTAGATCCTCTGACCTCAGCCTCCCAAGTAGCTGGGACCACAAGTGTGTGCCACCACACATGGTCAATTTTTTGTATTTTTGATAAAGATGGGGTTTCACCATGTTTCACAGGCAGGTCTCAAATTCTTGAGCTCAGATGATCCACCTGCCTCGGCATCCCAAAATGTTGGAATTAGGTGTGAGCCACCACACCTGTCGTGAAAAAGACAAATTTTAATTTTAGATGGCTATACCTGTGTTGTATTTGAAGCAATAAAATATTTGAAGCCTTTAAAAGCATAATATCTTCTCCCTTTCTAATACATATTGCAAATAGTTTTGATATTTCTAAAAATTCATTCAAATATGATTATAACCAGCTCTCAAAAATATCACACATGCATAAGAAGAGCAAATCTATAAAACAAATTTAATGGCATTATTTCTAAAATTTTATATTTGCCTTTTGGATCAATCTGGAAATACCTTTTAGGCTATGAGAAACATTGAATTTGGAAAATTGAATGCCAAAAAAGAATAATGGAATCCATTTATTTTAATTTGACTTATGAAGTATTCAATATTATCCAGGTTTACTGTCTTAACATTTGCCTAAACGTTCCTGTTACTATTTCCGTATTGGCATTAAAGACTTACTGATGGATGGATAATGCAGTTACATTCTCTAAAACTTTGTTCAAGCTGAAGAGAACAAGTTTATGCAAAATCTTCTACCTAAAAATAAATATATTTTATGATTTGATTACAGAGACATGACATGTGGAAAATGCTATAGAATGATTATCTCATAATTGTTTTCACAATTATTACTGAAAATCATAAAGAGCAAGTAGAGCACTGAGTCTCATAGTAGATAAACGGTATCTTGAAAAATAATAGCAATTGTAGCATACAAACTTTATGTAGTTTGCCCATTTTATTATGTTAAACAATACTAGCTATGCCAAGATGTCACTCTCTCCTAGGACTAGTAATCATGGGATCACTATCTTTATGAATAAATCCTTTTTATGTGTAGTTTTGTAATATAGTTTTCCTAGGGCCACTTGCTCGTCTTTTCTTTTTATTTTGTACTATTTTATTTATTTATTTATTTATTTATTTATTTATTTATTTAAGACAGAGTTTCACTTTTTCACCCAGGCTGGAATTCCAGTGAAGTGGCAGGATCCTGGCTCACTGCAACCTCTACCCCCAGGTTCAAGCGATTCTTGTGCCTCAGCCTCCTAAGTAGCTGGGATTACAGGCACTTGCCACCATGCCTGGCTAATTTTTGTATTTTTAGTAGAGACCAGGCTTCACCGTGTTGGCCAGGCTGGTCTCGAACTCCTGACCTCAGGTGATCCACTCTCCTCGGCCTCCCACCGTGCTAGGATTACAAGCATGAGCCACCACTTCTGGCAAATGTAGAATATTTTTCACAGGATTGCATGGAATTTGAAAATTTAATCAAGGAGGCAAAATGTAATTTAAAAATAATTGTGAGATATGTTAAAATGTTTCTATTTAAAACCAAAGTCATACGTTAATTTTGAAATATATTTATGCTATTTCTAAATTACATAAAATATTGTATTTCTCTGAACAGTTTGTTGACATACTTGAGTACAAATAGTTGCTGAGTTTGTCATCATATGCTTCCCTCCAAATTAGACCAAGTACAGTGGTTCAATATTTTTTTTTAATTTAAGGGAACTATCCAAACTTTAAAATTACAAAATTAAAAATGAAAATAAGATAAGATTAAACATTATGTTTATGTGTGTGCTTATTTGTGTGTATGTGATTTCTGAATAGTTCCCTCTAACTCTATTTTCATAAGCCTGTAATTCAGAATTACCATCATAATAATTAGTAAGGAAACTTAGTATCATGATCCTTCCTTTTAAATTATGATTCCTCCTTACCACATTATGAGATTAATAATAGCTGCATATAAATAAGAGAAAGTAAAGTCCTAAAGTCCAAATGGAACCAAAACTATATCAATCTATTTATACACTTCAGTAATCAGCCAAACATTTGTAACAATATTTACTTAAAAAAACAAGCAGCTATTTAAATCTTACTTTCGACCTAAGTGTTCTAAGGTCAAAGCATCTGGGTTTTTGAAATAGCATTTGAATCTGTCTAGGCCACCACCTAAATGCCAAGGCCTAAACTGTAGAGATAAGTTTTATCTTAGACCTACATTTTCCTAATAATATATTTAATATATAAATAATAAAACACTTCAGAATAGTCACAAGAAAAAGCCAACGATCGCAAAAGTCAAAAAATAATATTAGTTAGAAATTCGCACAAAAGGAAACCCCAAAGACTCACAAAAGTAGGAATAAGTTCTCAGACATTATTAATTTTAAAATGCAAATTAAAACAACAATAAAATAACAACTTGACATATTTTTTTCCTGGAAAACATTCAAAAACCTGATAATGCCAAAATTTTGTGGAATAACAGGGAAATAGAAAGCTTCATGCAGTTTTGGTAGCAGTGCCGCCTGCTCTAAACTGCAAGAGTGCAATCTGGCATTCTGAGTGAACATTATTTAAAAAAATTTTTCCCAGAGGTCAATTAGGAGAACATAAAATAGATACTGAGTAAAAGATATTTTGTAGAAATTATTCATTGAAGACAATCACAAGGAGATGGTCTAAGTACAATGTGATATATGCATATCTGGAAAGCTATAATGTATCAGAAAGAAATGAACTATCTAGATCACATATAAGGGTAATTTAAAGAGTGCTGAATGAAAACTAAAAAAAAAAAAAGATAAGGTTATATAGTTTAATGTCATTCATATAAGTAAAGATTCCTTGTAGATAAATTATCTGCGTATACAAAAAATAGTTTACATATTAGAAAGATATTTTTATATAAAATATGATTTAGACTTTACTTTTATTTTATAAAAGTGTTATTGCAAACTGTGAATAATTAGGGATAATTAAAGCAAGAAGAAACAAGAAAGGTGCCTTATATTGACCAAAAAGAATAATACACTTTGAAAAGTATGAATAGTTCTTCAGTTCTTTTGCTTCAAGCAGAGAGTGGGGAATGTGAATAAAAGAATGAATGCATATAATTGAATTGAGATTTTTGTTTAATTGATGAATGATGTGAAGATTTATATTCAGAAAGTACAGCTTCTCTCATTAGGATTAATAGATAGAAACTTACCTTCAAATATTGTAGTACAGCTGTAGACCACGAAAGAGAAACAAAGATCTCAAAAGCAAGTCATGGAAAAATGCATGTTTTAAAAAAAAAGTCTCTGAGATTAACATCAGACTTCTTAGCAAAAAGCCAGTGGAATGGTATTTTCATGGTGGTGAGAGAAAATAACTTCTCACCAGAATGGCATGACCACTTCAGTAATAACTCACTGCCACTTCCAATTATCTTTCGCCTGGCAGGTAGCCAACACCTCCTCAACACACATACTGGTTCAAAACCATTTTCAGATTTTCCCCGAAAGTATATCACTAAACAACCAATTTCTAAAATTAAACAACAAAGGACAGAGATTTCTCTTAAAATAAATAAATGCTAGATGAGGAGTTAGTTATTTAGATAATGTCAAAACTGGAATCCACACAGGAAGGTGAGGCAAACCAGACTGTGGCATGAACAAGAAGCCTCTGCCTTCTCCACACACAGCCCTAGAAAGATACAACTGAGGAGACTGTTTACCTGAAGCCAGAATTCTGAGCCACTCCTCAGGAAGCTGGAGACTTAATATACCTGACTGACTGAAGTTCAAACCGGGAAAGTAAGAATTTTCAGGTTGGACCTAAAATCATCATATCCATATATAAAATCAGGAAAAAGTTTAGAACATTTTTAATCATCATTGTTTCAATGTCTTAATTTATAATGTATGCTGTTGTGAATCTAAGTGTTTAAAAATTGGTACAGATATTTTTCTGTGTGAAATCATAGCCATTTCAGGTTTACTTTTTCAAAGTTGGTTTAAATAAAATTTGTAAATCTACCTCTGCTCTTTTCTAAATTGTATGCCAAGGAAGATCATGGAAAATTATTTCTGTAAAGGGCCAGATAGTAAAGATCTGCAGCTTTGTGGGAGTTACAGTATCTGTTGCTAGTAGTCACATTTGCTTTTGCAGGATGAAAATAGGCATAGACAATATGTAATTTATGGACAGAATTATGTTTGTCCTGCAAGGGGGTAAGATTTAGCTTGTGCACTATAGTTTGCCAATATCAGTTTTAGAGTAAAGCTCCATTCTAATTATGTCTTCACATGTTCATCAAAGATTGTAAAACAAATTCAATATGCTTTAAAAAGATATGGACCATTGAAGATAAAGACTTATTTCCTTTGAAATGGTAAAATGTTTAAAACAATGAAACTCTTATGATCATTGGGCAACTCACATTCCTGGAAATTGATTTTATAAATATCTCAAGTGAATATGAAAACATTCAAATATGTTCAGATTTTTGTACAAATGGAAAAATTCCGACAGAATGACACTTGAAAATTAAATAACAATTTAGTTATAAGATCCTTTGATTTGGAATTAACGCGTATGTTTCCATCTGCCTGTGAAATTGATAACTTGGAAATTAATTGAACTAAAGAAGAAAAGAAGAATGGAGGGAAGGATGAAATAGGGAGAAAAGGTAAGAGTAAAGGAGTAAGGAAAATTATAGTTGAGCTTGAATGTGAAGGTTTGATTAGGGAGGTTTCAGATTTTCCAAGTTTCTTGCCTTAGCTTTTGACCTAGTCATCATTATCCTCACCGTAAGTTAATGACTCTTACTTAGACTCATGAAAGAGTTGTCCTAATTCAAAACTTTTCTAAAGCGAAAGAGAGAAAAAGGTGCAAGTGATGTGATTTATACTAGCTAAATAAAGAAAAAAGAAGCAAGAAAGGAGGAAGAAAGAAAGGAAGAAAAGGAAGAAAGGAAGGAAGAAAGGAAGGAAGGAAGGAAGGAAGGAAGGAAGGAAGGAAGGAAGGAAGGAAGGAAGGAAGGAAGGAGGGAGGGAGAGAAGGAAGGACTGTATAAAGATCTAACAAAATAAATTCTAATACTTTATTGAATGACTTTAAGAAGACTGTAATAGAAAACTAATGTGTTTATCAATAAGAAGAATAAATATGATTAATGTCAGCTGCCTCCGTATTAATCTTTACATTTGATTCAATTCCATTGAAAACTTCCATAGAGCCCTTCATAGAATTTCAACATTTTGATCTTAAGTTTTATAAAGAAGAATAGACCAGGTGCGGTGGCTCACGCCTGTAATCCCAGCACTTTGGGAGGCTGAGGCAGGCGGATCACGAGGTCAGGAGTTCGAGACCAGCCTAGCCAAAATAGTGAAACCCTGTCTCTACTAAAAATACAAAAAATTAGCTGGGCGTGGTGACGGGCACCTGTAATCCCAGCTACTAGGGAGGCTGAGGCAGGAGAATCACTTGAATCCAGGAGGCAGAGGTTCGTTGAGCCAAGATCATGCCAATTGCACTCCAGTCCAGGCAACAGTGCAAGACTCCATCAAAAAAAAAAAAAAAAAAAAAAGAAAAGAAAAGAAAAGAAAAAGAAAAAGAATAAAGGACTAAAATTAGGACATCTTAAAATAAGAGCCAAATGGAGGGACTTACTGTACCAGGTAACAAGCCTCATTGTAAAGTTATAATAAATAATACCAGGAAGGATTAGGAGGGGATAAACAAATGGTCAATAAAAGACAATTAAATACTCTGTAGAAGAAATACATCTGAGGTGACACGAAAATCACTGATGAATGCTTAATACATGAACAGCAGATGCAGGTGCAGAAATTGGTCAATTACATGACAAAACAAAATATAAAACTTAACTTATAGCCATGCACAAAAAGTGTTTTTAAATAAGATAAAAAATTACATGTGAAAAGCTAAATTTTCAATTTTAGAAACAAATATAGCCAAGTATATTTATGCCCTTGGTTTATGGATTAGATTTCTTAAATAAACCACAGAGGTACAAGCGTGAAAGCATCAAAAGATTTATATTTCTGGTAAAATTAAAATTAAGATATCTTCTCTTAAAATTAAAATGTCTTCAGCCTCAGAATAATAAATGAAAAGTATATTACTTAGACTATATAAAATTTCTAGAAATCTATACATAAAGAGACAGAAATGAACAAACCCAACACAACATTCATAGAGGAATAAAAATAAATACTGATATATACTTTTTAGAGCACTTAATCTTAACCACCATTTGAGAAAATAAAATCCACATGTATTTAAAAAAAAAAAACATATTTTAGCCACACTATCAGACAAAATGAAGAACAATAGGAACTCTTAAACACTGCTGGCTGAGATGAATATTGGTACAATCACTCTGGAGTGCTATTTGGCAATATGAGGTGAAGTTGAAAATGAAGATACACATACCATGTAAACATAAAGGTTTCTATTCATAAGTCTTGAGTAACACCTGCAAAAGAATGTTCATTGGACTGTGTCTATATTAGCAAAAATGTCGGAAAAAATTCCAAAAGTCTGTTGATGAGAGGGTAATGATTTATTTTAGACAACAGAATACTATCCAGCATTGAAAATAAGTAAATGTTAACTACGTTTTTCAACCTGGATAAATCTGACAGCATAAGTAAATGTTAGCCACATTTACATACAAAAATAAGTAAATGTTAGCTACGTTTATCAGCCAGGATGACTCTCACAACATAATGGATATCTAAATGCATACATACATATGTACAAAGAAAAACAGACAGCAAAACACCCATTGTATAAAATTAAATATGTGTAAATATTCCTATTTTTGAAATTTATTAATATCTATTGACAGTATAAAATATAAACACAAATATGTGAATAATAATAAGCCAAGTGATTTGACCACTAATGTTGGTTATTTTTTTGATAATTCATTGGAATTTCTAAATCTTTTAAATTTAAAAAAAAAAAATCACGTTATTTTAATCACTTTCTCTGCTTAATATCCACAGTAGAAACCCTCTTCCTACTATCATGCCACAAATATAAGCATTTCCCATTTCTTTTTGCCGAGCTATTCTCTTTTATATTCTGTGGCAATAACATCTGCTCCCAGTGTGTCCCCTTTCAATTTTATGAAAATATCTTTCAAATATACATCTCTAGTCTAAACCACTCCCTCACTAATTCTGCATTTTCAATTTCCTGTTGGATAATACCAGCTGGGTGTCCTACTAGCAACTTGGAGTATTTTATGGCATGAAGATCAAACAAGGTTTAGCTAAAGCTCATTGAACATTACTACAATTAGCAAACAAGAACATGTAACCTTCGTTATGTTCATTGTCTTGTAGCTATATTGATTTAGAACCTTGTTCATAATCTCTACATGTATTTATGAATCCTTTACCAAACTCCAAAATGGTAGGAATGACTTCTTATAACTTAAAGAAATGGAATAAAGTAAGTTCATGTTCCAAATGGCCTAAAACGTTTTCATTAAACGTTTTTTATTTGAAAGAATAGAAACGGCATGTTTTATATATACTATAGTATCCTGACTTGAATATCGTCAAGCAGGGAGCCGCTGAACTTATTTGCATTCTTTTGGTCTCCCTGACTTTCTCTGTTTTGATCTTCAGTCTTTTAGTGTTGATCCCCAACAAAATAAAAACAAAAGCAAAATGCTTCACTTAATCTTGTTTCTCCAGCACACTGATACCCATCACTTTTCATCCTTGGTTTTCTTCTATACTTACTGCTCTTCTTCCTCTGAAAATATTCAATTTTTAACTGGTTGAATTCTCATTTCTGACAATCAACCATGTATTATACTTTATCTGGTCCTTTAAATCTTTAATAATTTCTGAATTCAAAATTCAATTGTTTCTTTTGAATGTACATTTTATTCAATCTCTTTATCGAATGTAATGCCAATAACTACATATTTTTTAAAAACACTTGTTTTTTATGATTTTTTTTTTCTTTTTTGTATTACTCTTTTATTCTGGAAACACTCCTGCTCTGTATATTTTTCTGTTTCTCTTATTCTGCCAGCTTCTAAAATATTGTCTCTCAGATAGACTTAAAATTTAGGGGGATTTTATTTTATTTTTTCCTGGGATCTAATATTGAGTACTATAATAAAAATGCACTTATGTTTTGATGAGCCATGCATGAAAAGAGACTTAATTGCAGACTATTTTAGACAGCTTACCATTTTGCATAAATATCAGCATAAAAATTAACCGGAGACAGAAGAGAATGGAATGTTGTGTGTCACACTAGAGTCCAGTGCCTTCTGAGCGTATTTTATTATTACTGTACATTGTTGTGGAAGTCCTCCTCTTTCCACTCTTTTTCCCTAGTCATCTTTCTGTAATAATGCTGTTTCTTGTGAGCTGTACCCCTCAACCCTTCCCTTGGAAGCTGCTATATCCATTAAAGAAAAATGGAATCCCAGTCTCTTGACAACCTTTGTTCTAGATAAAGTTTGGAAAGAGATAGATGATTTAAAGAAATAACTTTTTAGTTTTAGTTAGAATTTTTAGGAACTATCTGGGACTAGGGCAGTCTTTCCTGCTAAGGAAACATTTTCAAAGTAATAGATGGTCTCACGACAAAGATCAAAGAAATCCGGAATACTGCCAGTAAAACATGGCCTCTGGGAATCCAGAGTATGGCAGAAAGGCCTTTGTTAAGACCTCAGAAAGATATGAAGCAGTTTCTCAAATGCCTTTTAAGTTCAGCAAAAAAATTCTCTAAGAATCTAAGAGCATGCCCCATTGACTCTCTTGGCTAGACAACAATGCTTCTAAATTCTTAAAAGCATTGTTACTCCACTTCTTTACAGGGGTCTAAAAGAAGAAGACCTATCTTCAACATAATTGTGGATATAGATTCTGTCTAATGGAATGAAAGATAAACCAACAGATAAGAACTTTAGAGCTAAGGACAATTATCATTAGGGATGGGGCCCTAATGAAGAAACTGGGAATACATGCCCAACTATTTTAGAATGTGAAGGACTGGTGATTGAATGCTTGCTTTTCCCCTTCAAGTTTTGGGGTGTCTATTACACTTATTGTATACCCAGATTACCATTGTATGTTAAATGTGTTTGGGAAAGATTATCAGCCTCTTTTCTCATAGAAACAAAAGAAACCATATTCAAGTAACTAAACCAAAGATGAACATCTCTACTGTGCTCTCTCTGAATTCTGCACCTGTGAATTCATGAAGATAAAATATTTTTTGTTGTATGCCACTAAAGTCTCAGCAGGTTTGTTATGCAGCAAGTGTTAAAGGCACTTACATATCTTCTCTCTTATTTTCAGATTTCCCCCATAATCATAGATTAAGAGGACAGGAAAAGGGAGAAGAAATCATTCTCAAAGGAAAGAAGGATGAAAAGGTCTTACAGCAGAATTCACTCAGCATTTCAAGACTTGGAAACAAGACCAGAAACAAACAAGGACCAATGAGGAAGAGAGTAAATAATATTTTTCTAGTGCACTTCAAATGTTGATGCTTTATATAACTCACCATTAATTAAATTAACAGCCCCGAGACATAGACATTAAGTTCCCCCATTACAGACAAGGTAATGTGGGTTTGTAGAAGTGGCAAAGCCAGGTTTCTAGTACAGACATATTTGACTATAAAGTTTTGACTATTTCACTTCACCAAAATATTAACATCCAGGCAGCAGCTGGCCAAAGACATCACTGAGTCTATGGGAATTCTGTGTCAGTAAGAAAACTGAACCTCCTAGAAAAAAAAAATCTCTTCTACCTGTCAACGTAGAGAGGTAACCTTAGGGAGAAGTAACTTATGGACGACGAACCTGAAATCTTCTGCACCGTCAGAAATATGGTTCCCAGAGGACATCATACACAGAGGGTAGAAGCCAGAAATAACGGCAAGCCTCTGATTTTATTCTTGAGGTAGCAAAGTTGAATTGCTCAGGTTGTTGTTGTTGATTATCTCTTTATGTTTCAAATTTTAACTCAGTATTTATCAATGCCTTACCATAGAGTCTATTGTCATAATTATATTTCACCAGGGATCAGTTCTAAGAACCATAATTCATTATCTTCCTTTTAATCCTAAGATAACTAAAATCATTATTATACTATATTTTCTTATAATTGATGCAGGATTTTTGCTCCTTAGCTCAGCTAAAACCGGGATTCTTGTCGCACGAGCAGAAAAAGTTAGGCACACAGAAGCATTAAAAGGTGAGGAGAGCAAAATTTATTAAAAGAAAGCTCTTAGTGAAAAAAGAGTCCCGCCAACAGGGTCTCACCATCCAGATTGAATACCACGTCACCACACACGCGTGCTGAAGAGACCACACTCCTTCCCAGTGCACAAGGTACCATCTTCCCAGTGTCTCCACCCCACTCTCCCAGTGTGCAGGTGGGTCCCCCAGTTTGTTGTGGGCATGCCCAAACAAGGCCTTAGGTGGGTTCCCTCATCTGGACAAAAGCATCTGATGTAAACACTTGTGACGCGGGTCAGAGATTCTCCAGGGACCCTCCCCCTTAACTGTCTCCTACATGTATCATTCCTCTCTCTAAAGAAGTACATCTAACTGCCATTAGAATAAGGATAGAAATGAGGACAAAGCCTGATCTTAGCTGCTTTCTGCTGACATGGGATACTGTTTTGGGAAAATGGCAGTCAGATCTCCCTGAGAGGTCTCTCTAATGATTCCCAACAAAAGGGACTATCCTCCGGGGCTCTGGTTGCATGACCGTTTGGAATTTAATTGCCTGAAGGTGAGAAGAGACAAAATGGGTTATTAGAAAATATGTATCAAAAGAAGGAGGAGGGTTGGGACAGCTCATAAATCCCGAGGATTTTTACCAGTTTACAAAGGGAGAGGGAGGGCAAAAACCAAACTGGTAAAAAACAAAAACAAAAACAAAAACAAAAAAAACACTACCATTTTTCCAGCATGTCAAGCTTCTGGGTTTCCTTCCTCCAAGCCCTTTCCTAAGCCAAACAGTTAAAGGTTTGGGAAAATAAACTTTTCCCAGTTTGGACGATGCATCCAAGGGGAGTGTCTCATGATACATAGACATAATTACCTCTCATTGAAGAGAGGACAGAGGAGAAAAAAAGGAAAAAAAAGGGTAATTTTTTTCCAAAGGAGTCCCAGGGTTTCAGGATGCATTTAAAATGGGTACAGACTGATGTTAGGTGGCTACCTATCTATATGGAGGCAAGAAGGCATCTCAGATTCCCTTCCCTTCCTGGCAGATAGCCCAGGTAAGTGAGGGAGAGAACGTGAGGCATCTTGTTCTTTCCTCCATCCTTATATCCCTGAATCCCAGCAATCGCAACAAGGTACTGCCCATGGGTGTCAAAATGACTTTCACCCGTGTTAACAGGGGGCCCTAGCAGTTGGAAATATCCACTTTTACCCACATACACCCTATCTCCCCTGTTGTCAGTAGTCTTCAAATTCCCTTGACCTCATTTATGCCATGGATACTAGCATGAACTACTCACTTTCTCTCCCTCACCTTTCTCTCTCCTCACCTCTTCTGTCTTTCTCAAGGTTTTCCAAGCCATCAGAAATTATCTTAGGACCTCATATATATGCGTTAAGTGTGGCAAGGCAAAATGAAGAAAAATAATTTTCCAGCAAAACAAGATCCAAGAAGGGAAAAATATAAAGGCCTTTTAAATATACCTACAACTTGGATATCCACTTTTAGTTAAGCTGAGAACTCTTTAAGAAAATAATTTTAAATCCTTTATTACCCAAATTTAGTCATGCAAAGTGGCTAATATTTCTGTTTTTTAGACTTTACTAGAGTCTCAGAGAAAAGAAAATACAAGGTAGTTCAATGCGGGGAAGAGAATCTACAAATGGCAAAGGTCTCACAGATATCAAACAAGAAAGAACTCATTCACTAAGCCAGAATTGAACCCCAGCAGCCATTGTAAAATGGTAGAGGCTAAAAAAAAAACCACTTCCATGTGCTTACAGGTCACACTCTCAGAGATGTAAAACAAAATGAAGGCCTGCAGCAAAGTTTGCTACTGACCATACAGAAAGCCATGTGAAGCACACCAAGTTGGCTACAGCTGAAGACCAGCCTCACAAATTATTTTTCAAAATGAAAACTTTACAAAAAATATGAACAGTGATAATTGTGGTCCCGGTCTAGTAAAACATCTTGTAAAAAGAAAAGAAGCGTCTTTCTTAATAGTTAATTTCTAACCTAGTGAAGAAAAGAAAAAAAAAAAAAAATGAGAGTGCAGGACTGTGTTAACAGCTGACAAGGTGGAGAAAAGAAAAAAACAAAAAACCAAAAAAGAGCTTAAAGTACAGAATTGGAAAGAACTTCTTCGTATGTAGATGGATTATTTCAACAGGGAGAGAAACCTTTAATCGCTGTTTCTTCCCTGGGGCTTGGACAGAGCTTGACCCCTTGGCCATGTGAGGCAGAGATACTGTGGAGGCATGGCTGATAACACCTGCAGACTGCTCTGTGGGACCTTTTGGCCATGTGCCCCAGTCCCAGCAGGGAGGGGATGTGAGAAGAGAGCTGCTGCTCACCTGTTAGTTTCAAAAAAAAAAAAGAAGAAGAAGGAGAAGAAGGAAAAGTCCGTATAAAGGTTGGGTTGGACTGAGGCTGACATTCACAACCCTCAAGAGCAACTGGGTTGGAGGCACAATTTCCTCTACCCTCAGAAAATGTCCACAAACAGAAAGACTCAGAAATGAAAGGGAAAAAGACCTTTTGGTCTGTGTCTTATGCACCTTTCCTCGTGTTCCCATAAAAGCTAACAAAATGATGCAGGATTTTTGCTCCTTAGCTCAGCAAAAACTCAGTTATTGTCCCATGGCCAGAAAAACATTGAGAAAACTGATAATGTGTCAGGTCTCTGAGCCTAAGCTAAGCTATCATATCCCCTGTGACATGCACATATACATCCAGATGGCCTGAAGCAATAGAAGATCCACAAAAGAAGTGAAAATAGCCTTAACTGATGACATTCCACCGTTCTGATTTGTTCCTGCCCCACCCTAACTGATACAATATAGTCTCCCCCACCCTTAAGAAGGTATTTTGTAATTTTCTCCCCTGCCCTTAAGAATGTACTTTGTATGCCTATCCCAAACCTATAAGAACTAATGATAATCCCACCACTCTTTGCTGACTCCTTTTTCGGACTCAGCCTGCCTGCACGCAGATGAAATAAACAGCCCTGTTGCTCACACAAAGCCTGTTGGTGGTCTCTTCACAAAGACACACATGACATTTGGTGCCAAAGACCCAGGACAGGAGGACTCTTTCGGGAGACCAGTCCCCTGTCCTTGCCCTCACTCTATGAGGAGATCCACCTAAGACCTCAGGTCCTCAGACCAACCAACCCAAGGAACATCTCACCAATTTCAAATTGGGTAAGCAGTCTTTTCACTCTTCTCCAGCCTCTCTTGCTACCCTTCAATCTTCCTCTCTCGCTATTCTTCAGTCTCCCTTTCCTTCCAATTCCAGTTCTTTTTCCTCTCTAGTAGAGACAAGGAGACACATTTTATCTGTGGACCCAAAACTCCGGCACCGGTCACGGACTCAGGAAGACAGTCTTCCCTTGGTGTTTAATCACTGTGAGGATGCCTGTCTGATTATTCACCCATGCTCCATTGGTATCTGATCACTGCAGGGATGCAGTTAGATAAACCTAACTGACCCCATAAATCCTAAATCCTTTCCCCACTCCCCTTTCCATTCCTTAAAAAAAAACCCTAAAAGCTGCTCCCACACTAGCTCTCCCAACCTTTTTTATTACACACAGCCAAAGTGCAGGGCTGCGTGGTTGGAATTCTTGTACAAGAGCAGGGACCGTGCCCTGTAGCCTTTCTATCCAAACAACTTGACCTTACTGGACACCACATTATTCCGGATACCACACCTGACTCCCATGACTGTATCTCTCTGATCCACCTGACATTCATTCCATTTCCCCATATTTCCTTCTTTCCTGTTCCTCACCCTGATCACACGTGGTTTATTGATGGCAGTTCCTCCAGGCCTAATTGCCATTCACCAGCAAAGGCAGGCTATACTATAGTATCTTCCACATCTATCATTGAGGCTACCACTCTACTGTTCTCCACTACCTCTCAGAAAGCGAAACTCGTTGCCTTAACTCAGGCCTTCACTCTTGCAAAAGGACTACATGTCAATATTTATACTTACTCTAAATATGCCTTCCATATCCTACACCACCATGCTGTTATATGGGCTGAAAGAGGTTTCCTCACTATGCAAGGGTCCTCCATCATTAATGCCTCTTTAATAAAAACTCTTCTCAAGGCTGCTTTACTTCCAAAGGAAGCTGGAGTCTTTCACAGCAAGGGCCATCAAAAGGCATCAGATTCCATTGCTCAGGGCAACGCTTATGCTGATAAGGTAGCTAAAGAGGCAGCTAGTGTTCCAACTTCTGTCCCTCATGGCCAGTTTTTCTCCTTCTCATTGATCACTACTATTTACTCTCCCACCGAAGTTTCCACCTATCAATCCCTCTCCACTCAAGGCAGATGGTTCTTAGACCAAAAAAAAAAAAAAAAAAAAAATCCTTCCAGTCTCAAAGGCCCATTCTATTCTGTCATCATTTCATAACCTCTTCCATGTAGGTTACAAGCCATTAGCACACCTCTTAAAACCTCTCATTTCCTTTCCATCATGAAAATCTATCCCCAATCCACTCCTTTTGACTCCCTCTTGAAGTGGGTAAGTGATTTTTGCTGACAGGACACACTCCAATACTTTCACCCTAATGAAGTCCTATTCTCTACTTTAATACTCACTCTTATTCTCGTTCCCATTCTTATGCCACCCTCTACCTCTCCCCAGCTATCTCCACCATGCTATCAATCTCACTCACTCTCTCCTAGCCATTTCTAAGCCTTCTTTCACAAACAATTGCTGACTTTACATTTCTCTTTCCTCCAAAATCACCAAGGCCCCAATTTACTCGCTGCTAAAAAATGGGGGACTCTGTATATTTTTAAATGAAGAGTGTTGTTTTTATCTAAGTCAATCTGGCCTGGCATATGACAACATAAAAAACAAAACAAAACAAAACAAAACAAAAAAACTCAAGGGTAGAGCCCAAAAACTCACCAACCGAGCAAATAATTATGTTGGACCCGCTTAGACACTGTTTAATTGGATGCCCTGGGTTCTCCCAATTCTTAGCCCTTTAATACCTATTTTTCTCCTTCTTTTATTTGGACCTTGTGTCTTCCATTTAATTTCTCAATTCATACAAAACTGCATCCAGGTCATCACCAATAATTCTATATGACAAATTATCCTTCTAATACTCCCACTATATCACCCCTTACCCCAAAATCTTTCCTCAGTTTAATCTCTTCCACTGTAAGTTCCCATGCCACCCCAATCCCACCCAAAGCAGCCCTGAGAAACATCACCCATTATCTCTCCATACCACCCCCCAAAGTTTTCGCCCTCCCAACACTTCATCACTATTTGGTTTGTTTTTCTTATTAATATAAGAAGACAGGAATGTCAGGTCTCTGAGCCCAAACTAAGCCATCATATCCCCAGTGACCTGTACATATACATCCAGATGGCCTGAAGCAACAGAAGATCCACAAATGAAGTGAAAATAGCCTTAACTGATGACTTTCCACCATTGTGATTTGTTTCTATCCCACCGTAACTGATACCATATAGTCTCCCTGACCCTTAAGAAGGTACTTTGTAATATTCTCCCCACTCTTGAGAATGTACTTTGTACACCTATCCCAAACCCATAAGAACTAATGATAATCCCACCACTCTTTGCTAAACTCCTAATTTGGACTCAACCCACCTGCATGCAGGTGAAATAAACAGCCTTGTTGCTCACACAAAGCCCGTTGGTGGTCTCTTCACACGAACGCATGTGACAATATGGTTTGGCTGTTACCCCACCCAAATCTCATGTTGAATTGTAGCTCTCGTAATTCCCATGTGTTGTGGAAGGGACTTGGTGGGAGATAATTGAATCGTGGGAGCAGTTTTCCCCATACTGTTCTCCTGGTAATGAGTAAGTCTCATGAGATCTGGTGATTTTATAAGATGTTCCCCCTTTCATTTGGCTCTCATTCTGTCTTGCCTGCAACCATGTAAGATATGCTTTTCACTTTCTGCCATGATTGTGAGGCCTCCCCAGCCACATGGAACTGTAAGTCCATTAAACCTCTTTTTCTTTATAAATTATCCAGTCTTTGGTATGTCTTTACCAGCAGCATGAAAATGATCTAATCAAGTAAATTAGCACTGCAGAGTGGGGAGCTTCTCTGAGACACCTTAAAATGTGGAAACAACTTTGGAACTGGGTAACAAACAGACAGAGGTTGGAAAAGTTTGGAGGTCTCAGAAGAATACAGAATAACATGGGAAAGTTTAGAACTTCCTAGAGATTTTTTGAATGGATTTGACCAAAGTGCTGTTGATGATATGGACAAGAAAATTCAGGCCAAGGTGGTCTCAGATGGAGATGAGAAGCCTATTGGGAAGTGCAGTAAAGGTGAGTCTTGCTGTGTTTTAGCAAAGAGACTGGAGGCATTTATCCCCTGCCCTAGAGATGGTGGAACTTTAAACTGGAGAGAGATGATGTAAGGTTTTGGTGAAAGAAATTTCTAAGCAACAAAGCATTCAAGACATGACTTTGGTGCTGTCAAAAGCATTCACTTTTATAATTCAGAAAATTTGCAGCCTGACAATGCAATAGAAAAGAAGATCCCATTTTCTGAGAAGAAATTCAAGCTGGGTAGAAATTTGCAAAAGTAACAGGGAGCCAAATGTTAATTGCCAAGGCAATGGGGAAAATGTCTCCAGGGCATGTCGGAGACCTTTGGGGCAGTCCCTCTCATCACAGGGTCAGAGGCCTAGGAGGAAAAAGTGGTTTCCTGGGTCGGGTCCAGGACCCTCCTGCTATGTGCAGCCTAGGGACTTGGTGCCCTATGTCCCAGCCACTCTAGCCATGGCTTAAAGGGACCAAGGTAAGGCTTGAGCCATGACTTCAGAGGGTGCAAGCCCCAAGCCTTGGCAGCTTCCATGTGGTGTTGAGCCTGTGGATGCACAGAAGTAAAAAATGGAGGTTTTGGAACCTCCACCTAGATTTCAGAGGATGTATGGAAGACCTGGATTTTCAGGCAGAGGTTTGCTGAAGGGACTGAGTCCTCATGGAGAACCTCTGCTAGGGCAGTGCAGAAGGGAAATGTGGGGTTGAAGTCCTCAAACAGAGTCCCTACTGGAGCACTGCATAGCAGAGCCATGAGAAGAGGCCCACTGTCCTCCAGAGCCCAGAATGGTAGATCCACCTACAGCTTACACCATGCACCCGGAAAAGCCACAGATACTCATGGCAGCCTATGAAAGCTGCAGATATGGGAGCTGTATCCTGCAAAGCCACAGTGGCAGAGCTGTTCAAGGCCATGGGAACCTACCTCTTGATCAGCACAGCTTGAATGTGAGACGTGGAGTCAAAGGAGATCATTTTGGAGCTTTAAGATATGACTGCTCTGATTGATTCTGGACTTGTGTGACACCTGTAATCCCTTTGCTTTGACCAATTTTATTCATTTGGAATGGACATATTTACCCACTGTCTCTACCCCCACTGTATCTAGAAAGTAGCTAACTTGCTTTTGATTTTACAGGCACATAAGCAGGAGAGACTTGCCTTATCTCAGATGAGGATTTTTGAACTTTTTAGATAATGATGAAATGAGTTAAGAATTTGGGTGACTGTTGGGGTGGCATGATTGGTTTTGAAATGTGAAGATGTGATATTTTGGAAGGGCCAGGGGCAGAATGACATGGTTTGTCTGTGTCCCCACCCAAATCTCATTTCAAATTGTAGCTCCCGTAATTCCCACATGTTGTGGGGGGTACCCAGTTGAAGATAATTGAATCATTGGGGTGGTTTTTCCCATACTGTTCTCATGGTCGTTAATAAGTGTCATGAGATCTAATGGTTTTTACAAGGATTTTCCCCTTCTGCTTGGCTCTCATTCTCTCTTGCTTGCCACCATGTAAGATGTGCCTTTTGCCTTCTACCATGACTGTGAGGCCTCCCCAACCATATTAAACTGTGAGTCCATTAAACTTCTTTTTCTTTACAAATTACTGATTCTCAGGTATATCTTTATCAACAGTGTTAAAATGGACTAATACACATACAGACTTGTTGAAAGTTTAGGAGGGCAAAATTTATTAAAAGATAGCACTCATTGAAAAAAAAGGAGTCCTACCAACAGTCTCCCACCTCACAGATTGAATACCAGGCCACCACACAAGCTGAGGAGACCAGGTTCCTCCCTGCTGCATGAGGCACAAACTTCCTAGTGACTCTACCTCATTCTCCCAGGGTATAGCAGACCCCCTTGTTTATTGAAGGCATTCCCAAACAAGGGTCTGGGCAGGTTCCCTCATTTGCACAAACGCATTTGATGTAAACACTTATGGGTTAGGTCGGAGGTTCTCTGGAGACCCTCATCTGCTTTCTGAATATATCATAATCACAATTATATTTCCTTTTATTATAAAGTATGAAACATTTGCGAAGAATACGAGTAGTGTTATGTTTCAGTAGTGTATTTGTAGTGGTATGAAGCATTATGATAATAATATTCATAGACACAAATCCATTTTTTTGACTTAATAAAATTAATTGCTGTCTTCATTGATAAATATGTTACTTTATTTAGAAATTTTTAAACATGTAAAATGACTAGGGAAAATTAAACAAATTTTCTTTGAAAATATAACGAACCTGTAAGTTTTATAAATACCATTAAAGTAACATGAAGATGTTTAAATGACTCCTTTATGTGCTCCCAGTCAGAGGCAAAAGACCATATTGAGAGATGATTTGTCAGAATTTTTCTTAGCTTTCTGTGGTACCTACTTTATCAAAGCTGTAAAACAGGATTTCTTCATTGATTTTCACTGTTGTTGCAGGTTGAATCCACTGGGAAGTCTTTCAGCAAAGAGTGTTGTACTTATTATTATGTTTATGTGAGAGTACTCCTGGCACCAGCTCTGGTTTGGAGCATGGTGGAGGGAGACTGGGCTAAGTGAGAAGTCTAGTTGTTGTTCAGTCACCAGTAACACTCTCAGTTGACCCTGCAGAAAGCTCAAGAGCTAAAACAGCTCATTAGAAGCATTCCAAGTACACTGCAATTAAAATAAAGCCTTTATCCTCTTGTATCTGTCTCTCCATAGATGTGAGCCATCCCCATTATGGTGATCCCATGTAAACCATCTTGCTGAAGTTGAGACAGTCTCTGTGGCCAACTGAAAGCTATTTGTCAACTGCAAGGCCAGAACATAAGGCAATGTGATTTTCTTCAAAGGGTGTGCTGTATGGTCTATTTCTGTGCAAGAAAACTTATTTCACCTTGATGTAGAAGAGGAACTGAGAGAAGTGATTTGAATAAAGTTGTAAAGATATCAAGCTATAGAATCTGAGATAAAGGAATATTCTTCTAAACTTTTTAAATCTCTCTCAAGGCATGGTAATTTACTCATGATGAAGACAGGTTCAGGCCCACAAAATTATTTGTAATAATGCAAAGCAAATTTGTCTTCTGGCTTTGCTTAGAAACATTCTGTATGTCTTAGTTTCCCAGTTTTAAACTAAAAATATATCTTTAATTTCCATTTTTTTCAGGGGTTTCCAGATAGTTTGATTAGTTTTTTTAGGCAATAAATCTCTGATTCTGGAGTTATTACAAATTCCTAAACTTTAAAGAGATTTTGTCATGCTGGGACTATTCACATTGAAATAATCACAGAAAAGTCAGCTGTAAGAGTTATATAAGTATGATTACCATACAGAGCCTTAAATATAAAGCAACTGAAATAAGAGAATCTTTGAAATGATTTAAGGGTATCCAAGCTGTCAATGGAGATATGACCTTTTTGTGCAGAGTGAATGGCAGGTAATAATGATCTCAAAATTTAATTATATAATGACCCATAGTAATCAAAGCCCTTGTTACAAAGGATCTGAAATGATACATTGGGGTATTTCAAGAATGTGATGGCCTGCACCATTTGACTTTAACAGTCATCCCAGGGTATATAATGATAATTTTAAAAATATATATTGCCCCACAGTCATTAAGTGATCCTTTAAGTGAATGAAAATCCTAAATCAAAATCTTGATAGTAGCCAGCTTTCTTATGAAAAGATTGTATTTTATATGGTGTTAGTTAATGCTAATAAAAATTAATACCGTTGAGTATTTTGAAAGTCAATAACATTTTCTCTATTGTTAATGGGGGTTCAGGAGATATTCATTGGGACATCAAGGAGTTGGAAGATTACAACAAAGTTGATTGGAAGAGTCCATATACAAAACATTTTTAAGAATAAGAGATTTATTTAATTTTATTTTAAAAAGCCAGAGGGCCGGGCGCGGTGGCTCAAGCCTGTAATCCCAGCACTTTGGGAGGCCGAGATGGGCGGATCACAAGGTCAGGAGATCGAGACCATCCTGGCTAACACGGTGAAACCCCGTCTCTACTAAAAATACAAAAAATTAGCCGGGCGAGGTGGCGGGCGCCTGTAGTCCCAGCTACTCGGGAGGCTGAGGCAAGAGAATGGCGTAAACCCGGGAGGCGGAGCTTGCAGTGAGCTGACATTCGGCCACTGCACTCCAGCCCGGGTGACAGAGCAAGACTCCGTCTCAAAAAAAAAAAAAAAAATAAAATAAAAAAATAAAAAAAATAAAAAGCCAGGTGAGCTTTTTTTCTTACATATCATAATTTAAGCCGACAAAAACTATGATAGGCTGGGCACTATAGCTCATGTCTGTAATTTCAACACTTTAGGAAGCCGAGGCGGGCAGATCACAAGATCAAGAGATCAAGAACATCCTGGCTAACACGGCAAAACCCTGTCTCTACTAAACACACACACACACACACACACACACACACACACACACAAATAGCTGGGTGTGATGGCACACTCCCAGCTATTCAGAAGGCTGAGGCAGGAGAATCTCTTGAATCCGGGAGGCAGAGGCTGCAGTGAGCTGAGATCGCACCACTGCACTCCAGCCTGGGTGACAGAGTGAGACTCTGTCTCAAAAACAAAACAAAACAAACAAACAAAATATATATATATAATCTATATATACATATACACATACATAGATACACACATATATATATGATAAAATTATTATAGAGGCATCTTCATGTGCATTTCAGCTGTTTGAATTGCATTTATTTTATAGTGCTGGAAATGTCACTCTATAATCATCTTCAATTACTGGTATGTATGTCTTGTCAACATTTTTAAAGAAGTCACTGAAATAAGCACATCTATTGAGAATTTACAACACTTTACATGTTTATATGAAACGGAGAGGGGGCAGTTACTCTGTTATAGAAAGGCATTATTTCCTCCTCCCCTCAATATACAATACCCAAAAACAAATCAGTGGGAATTTTATTGAATAAGGCATTAGCTTAATGTCGATGCCTGAGTCTTAACTGGTGCTTGAACATTTGTTTTACATGTAAAGTTAAAGCTGAATTCCATATAAAATTGGAAGCAGAATTCCATGGCAAATTTGGAGTTGGCAGGGAGAAATGAGCTTCTGAATCTAGCTTAAACTTCAGTGCTCCTAATTATAATTCTAAACTAAACTATCAAATGGGAGTATGGAAATATTTTTTAAAATAAATAAATTAAAAATCATGTGATCATATTTCACAAGGTATTCATAATAGTTTATATAGAGCAGGTTAAAACACTATGGTATATAAATTTTGTGAGACAAACAGACTAAGACAAACAGACATTATAATGTAAAGGCTTCTTTATGTATAATATGAAAAATTTTAAAGTTTGAAATTAACTTCTTTTCTAAATTTTTTTGATAAATGTTTTTAAAGGACTAATATGCTAGATTATTGTTATTAGTGAATTTTTAATTTCTAAGCATGCACAGGATAGGATAGTATAAGAAGCTCTCACTCATCCTTCAGAAAGCTTCAGTAGTTATTATTATTTTGCTATTCTTGTCTCATCTATTATCTCACACATATTCTCTCTCTCTCTCTCTCTCTCTCTCTCTCTCTCTCTCTCTCTCTCTCTGTTTCTTCTTCCCCATCTGTTGGCTGTTACTGTCTAGCGTATCTTAAAATAAATGCAACTCTAACCAAAAAATTTTATTTTTTATATAAACACCATTCAACTAGTACAGCAAAATTAGCAATCCTTCCTTAATATAATCTATTGTTTCCAAGTTCCCTTGATTGTCCTAAATATGAATTTTTAGAATTGTTTAGTAAAAATAAGTATTCCAAAAATGTCTTCACATAGCATTTGATTGATATGTTTCATAAGTCTTTTCAATCTATAACTATTATCTCATTACTCTCTTTTTTCCATTGTAACATATATGATGAAAGAGAAACCCAGTCGTTTATCCTCTGAAATGTTTTATATTTTAGGCTGGGCACCATGGGTCATGCCTGTGATCCCAGCACTTTAGGAAGCTGAGGAGGGCAGGTTATTTAAACTCAATAGTTGGAGACCAGTCTGGGCAACATGGCAAAAACCTATATCTACAAAAAAATAAAATAAAATAAAAAATAAGTTAGCTGTGTTGATTGTACACACTTGTAATCCTAGCTTTGTGGGCAAGTGAGGCGGGAGGATCTCTTGAGTCCAGCAGGTCAAGGGCACAATAACATATGATGACACCTCTACACTATAGCCTGAGCAACAAAGTGAGAGCTTGTCTCGTGATCGAGACCATCCTGGCTAACACGGTGAAACCCCGTCTCTACTAAAATATACAAAAAAACTAGCCGGGCGAGGTGGCGGGCGCCTGTAGTCCAGCTACTCAGGAGGCTGAGGCAGGAGAATGGTGTAAACCCAGCAGGCAGAGCTTGCAGTGAGCTGAGATCCGGTCACTGCACTCCAGCCTGGGCGACAGAGCGAGACTCCGTCTCAAAAAAAATAAATAAATAAAATAATAATAATAATAATAAACAAATAAAGCTTTGTCTTGTCTATTTTTGGTTGAGTTGATTGCATCTTTGTACTATTTGCTCTGTTGTCTTATGTATTCCCTGTAAATCAATCATTTGACTCAGAGGCTTACTGACTTAGGTGTTATTTTGTACTTTAGTTACTTGTAGAAATAGTCACAGTCTCAGGGCAGTTACTTATCCAGAGGCATATAATGCCTAAGTGCCCTACTCTTGTTGTAGCTTTTGTAGTTTGGTGAGAGGTAGGGAATGGCACCCAGTAGGTTTTCCTTTTTCTCCCTCATTGTGGGAGGTAGGGTTCCAGTGTTACAGGATTCATTCAGTGCCACTTCATCAGCTGGAAATCTGTTTGGCTGCTGTGACCTCTGCCTGGGAACTTGCTTGGGCCAACCAGGCTCACTCCACCCACTCAGCCTGGCAGGCTGCTCTCTGCTTGTACGATGGCCCAGATCTTGCAACCACTGTGGGGTCTGTGCTTACCCCACAGCTGAACCAGGCACGCCATGAGTGGCTTCCATGTTGGGCACTGACATCTAGACAGTTACTTCAGATTGGTGATGCCTAAAAACTCAGAGATGCCACCCACCACAGAGCCCCCAGGGGTTTTATAGCTCTTTTCTGGGGAGTCTCAAGGTCTGAGCCCCCAAGAAATGTTACAGCTCTCTTATTCCTGTCTGCAGTTCAGTGAAAAAGGGCATGATACAGCTCATTCTTGTCACCTGAAGCTTCATGAGTTCCAGGTTCTTGCCCCATAACCAAGAGGACAAAGGTGTGTGGACATCAGAGCGTGAGTAGGGCAGATAATAATTTTATTGGTGACAGAAGGAAAGCTTTCAGTGGAGAGGGGACTCAAGAGCGGGTAGTTTTCTGTGTCACAGAGGGCCCGAAGCAGGTTGCAGTTTGTGAGGCTGAGTCTGGGGATTTTATGGACTCAGAATGGGGGAGTGTGTGCTGGTTGGTTCATGAGTGGACCTGAAGAAAGCATCTTTTGATTGGCTAAAAGACATTGAGGAAGTTCTTACTCTGGTCGAGGACTCTACTGGAACTGACAGCTCAGTTTTCAGGATTTGAACTGTCTTTGTCTTGAAGGTTGGGTTTCACTGGGGACCCGCTCCTGTGTGCCTAGAAATTTGTCTGTCTCCTGTAACTATTACTTTTAATAGATGATCAGTGGCTTCCCATGTTATTTGATTCAATCCATCCATTATAAAATTCCCCATCAATTTTTCACCTAATCATTTTGGTAGAGATTGATGAATGTTTCCTAGACTCATTATTTATTTAGGTAATATAAACTAGTGAGGTGTGTTTTGCATAATTTTTCCACATCTTTTAGCTATAATTGTTTTACAAAGTGGAAATTTCCTTCATTGGCACATTTGGTCATTAAGATAAAATATTTACAGAAAATCTTGGATAAATAATTGGTACTCCTCCATCCTTTTAAATCAGTTTTCAGAGCAATGATTACTTGCCCAAGCAGTGGTATGACCAGTGAGATTATTGATTTTTTTTAGTTATTTTGAAATGGGGTCTCACTTTATTGCCTAGGATCCTAAGTCCAAGGGATCCTCTTGCACCAGCCTCTGGAGTGGCTGGAATCATAGGCAGTAACTGCCATGCCTGGTGTGATGGTTAATACTGAGTGTCAATTTAATTGGATTAAAAGATGCAAACTATTGTTCCTGGATATGTCTGTGATGGTGTTGCCAAGGAAGATTAACATTTGAGTCAGTGGACTGGGAAAGGCAGACCTACCCTCAATCTGGGTGGACACTATCTAATCAGCTGCCAGTGCAACCAGAATAAAAGCAGGCAGAAGAATGTTGGAAAGACTACACTGGTTTATTCTACCAGCCTACATATTTCTGCTGTACTGTGTGCTTCCTGCCTTCAAACATCAGACTCCAGGTTCTTTAGCTTCATGACGAACTGGCTTTCTTGCTGGTCAGCCTGCAGATGCTCTATCGTGGGACCTCACCTTTGATCATGTGAGTTAATACTCCTTAGTAAATTCCCCTTTATATATACATCTATCCTATTAGTTCTTTCCTCTAGAGAACACTGACTAGTACACCTGTCAATATTTTTAAAATATTATTTTGAAATTTTTCACTTTAGCAGTGATCGCCATCCTGCCCTCATCAATTAGCAAACTCCAACACTGTTACTCCTGTAATCCTCATTTTTCTTTTAATGGCAATTCTCTTAGGTTTCCCACTGGATTTAAGTGAAACATTATGTTTCACTGCGTTTTGAGAGTTTTGAGTGGTAAGAAACCATTGGGGAAGCTCAGACATATTTATGATTAGTTGTCTTCTGACTAACCAAAAGACATTCTGAATGACTAACGGATTACAGTCTTTAATCTTGGAGATCATCACCCAGGTTAACAGATAGAATACTGCAAATACAGATACGAATACAGATTAGAAAAATACAGTCCTAACTAAAAATTTGTAGATATGGTGAATACTATTTGAAAGTGTTAATATAATCAATAACAAAATAAAATAATGTGAATGCTATAAATTCCTCTCATGTAGTAGTACATTGAATGGCATCATCTATATGTATAGCAAGTTTTAATTAACTCGTGTAGAATGAATCCAAGATCAACTTACATGTTCTTTCCTTAAACATATATTGCTACTGAAATAAATCAAATGCTGAAAATTCAAATTAGTTTATTCTTCTATCTTTTAAATATATCTATATATACATATGTATGGCTTATATTTGAATATCTCTAGAGTTTGTTCATAGAGCTTGAATATGTTAGTATATTTCAGAAAATTAGAATAATTATCATTTGGAACAACTAAAGGCTATAGGTAGGTTATAATTTATAGCATTTTGTTATCAAGATCATTCCAAACTATCTTATCTTTCCTATGTTTGAGTGCAAGATTTCCTATAGCACTATATACCATAAATGCCAAAGGGTTAATGTACTTTACTCAGCATTTTATTTCCCTTATTCACATTTTAAGATTTAGTTTGAAATACGAATTTATTCTCTTTCCTCCATCCATAATGATTAGCACTTTGCACACTCTTTGCTACTTCGTTAAAATATTCACAAACACTTCTTGCTTCCTCAGGGACCAAGTGCAATGAGAAAGAGGACACTGTCATCAACTGAAAGCTACTAAAATATACACACATTTCTATTGGTATTTCTTGCTGCATTTCATATTTTGACATTGAGAGCCCTTCTGGAAAAAATACTGACATGCCAGAGGTATATCTGGATAACTTGAAAAGAAAATTATAGCTTGATTGTATACTTGTACCAGTTCTATAATGATAACAAAACAAAAGGAGCAACTTTAGTAACTGATATTCCCAAAATCTGACCCTGTCTTTTACCATCAAGACAGTTTTTAAAAGATTCAAAAACTTCTCTTTGATTTAATAAAAGATATGCAAGACAAAGTTACTAATGCTACAGAGTATTTAAAAATAGATTAATCATTTCATCTCCACCTCAAAAAAAAAAAAAAAAAAAAATTCCTAAAGTCTCTTTTAACACTAAGGTTTTCTTTTCCTATTTATTTTAGCTTTTGTGTGTTAGAATTCTATCCACTCCAAATTACATCAAATGTGGCAAATCAATGTCAATATTGATCTGAAATCTTTCTCAAGTGACATATACCACCACACAATAAAAGGAATTATTTTTCTTCTGATAACACAGAAGATGGGAATGTTTATCCTTTTATCCTATCTCAAATTTTATTTCCTACTTTATTTCTTACAATATTTTTTGTTAAGCACTATAAAATAATGTACTCATGATACTTCCTTTTCTTCCTTAATTTTGAAAATAAATGCAGAATTTCCCATTGATGAGTATTCTTTCATTCTTATGGTCATCCTAAATCATCCTGGTTAGCAAAAATACACCTTAGACAAATGAATTTAATAATAGTTACAAAAGTTACTGTAGTACCTATTTTTGTATTAAATCGATGACACATTACTATTATAACAAATTTTATATTTTTGAATCAGTATAGAATATAACATTTTTATATCTTTGGCTAGGAAATGTAATGCCACTTTCAGCATATACACAGAAAGTATGTGAAGACTCACACAGATGGAAACACACACACATGCACAGACAAATTCATATTTAGCTGACACTCTAGTTTTATACAAAGTTGATCTATTTTGGTTTTAGCTTTCAACACAAAATACTTACCTCATTACGTATTGACCCTTGGCTTTTGTTCATACCAAAAATATTTTCAATTCGTCTTTGAAGAATTTTGAAATCTCCTTTTATGAGTCTTCTTTAATGTTGTGCCAAACAGAATGCCAAGAATGTTAATGATATTGCTATATTTTCCATAATTGAAAAATGACAAATTATCCTGTCTAAGGGCTGAGCTTGTAATCTATAATCAGTCTACTTCATTGCTAAAAATGACAATGGCAAACAATAGGCTCTGTTTTATTACCTAGTTCATTTTATTAACTTACCTTAAAATTAATATTGAGTAATATTTTTATAATGTTAAATGCTGAGATTTATTATTTCCTTTTATGTGGGTAATTTAATGTAGTATACAATATATTATGTATGTGTAAGTTAATCAGCAGTGTTTATCTTCTTTAGCAATGTACTTATTAATCAAAAGAGAAAACAATTATTTATATTATATGAATTTTCTAATAAAGCATTCAGAACAAAATTTTTATTTAACTTGAGGGATTACTAGAAGTTACACAAAACAAAATCATTTGTTCTTAATGTACTTTTACTAAATTTTTGAAGAGGAAAAATCACCTATAAGAGACACATTTTCAATGACAATTAAATAATACAACTACAAAGTGTTGATTTGGGATACAATTTAAAACCTTTAACTTTTGATAGAGTAGATCTATGAGGACGGATTGTTGTGTGACAGCTTATTCCAGCATATCCTCAAGTCCCTTTGGAGTCACTGAAACACGGATCTAGCACATGGCTAAAACAGTGCTAGGTCCAACTCCAAATCAAACCCACAACTCTGTGAATGCTACCAAAATATACTGTTTAATACTTATGAAGAGTTGGAAGAAAGCTAACCTGAGGTTATGCATATCTTGATGGCAGCAAGATTACACTCCAGGCAACTATGATTAGGTTAATTTGGCTAAAAAATGCATTCTCATTTTGAAGCTCTTACATTTGATTATGTTGAAATTTCAACTGTATTATATTGTTTTATTTTTTAGACAATAGTTTTCTATTAGATATTTCTATGTTAGGTAATTTTGAAAACAACTTGTTATACAATCACATACATCACCATTATTGAAATATGAATACCAAAAAAATTGATTTGTAAGTATTTTTTACTTAATGAAGTAATAAAATACATTATCTAGACTACTAAACTAACATAATTAGCTTTAAAAACTCTCACACAAATGTATATCTTCCAAGCAGATTTTATATTTTATGGAAAATCTTTAAAGTAAATTGTTGAATTCAGATTTTTATACATTTTATACTGATATATTTAAGTAGGTTAAGATTAAGTGGCTCATATCAGCAAACAGCAAACATTTATGCTTATTAGTGTATACTGACTTACCACAAATGTTTACACTGCTTTTATTAACATAATTTCATCAAAAGGACTAAATATTATGTAAAAAGCAACTTTTATTACTATGCAATACAGTTTACCATAAACAATAAATTATAAAATGTCAAAATATCTTGTTCCAGACAATTTTTAATAAATTAAAATTAAATAGTGAAATGCAAACTTTCAATGTTTAAATTGGATGAGTTTTTTTGTTTGTTTGTTTGTTTTTTTTTTAATAGACTGAGTTTTGCTCTTGTTGCCCAGGCTGGAGTGCATTGGCGTGATCTCGGCTCACTGCAACCTCCACCTCCTGGGTTCAAGCTATTCTCCTACCTCAGCCTTCCAAGTAGCCTGGGTTACAGGTGCCCGCCACTATACCCAGCACATTTTTTGTATTTTTAGTAGAGACGGGGTTTCGACATGTTGGCCAGGCTGGTCTAGAACTCCTGACCTCAGGTGATCCAATACACTCGTGAACCTTGCAATTATTACTTCAAATAATATGTGGAATTTTCTGTCACTCCAGAAAGTTATCTCAGCTTCTTTCTAGTCGACTCCTCCCAACTCCTGGCAATATGCAACCACCAACCACTTTCAGTCATGATAGATAAGTTATGCTTGTTTTAGGATTGTATATAATGAAATCATGCAATATATATTATCTTTGGTTTGCCTTCTTTTTTTCAACACAATAAAATTGAGATTCCAAATATGTTTTTACTGTATCAGTAAACTTCTCCCCTTTTGTTACTAATATTTTATTGTAGGGATATAACACAATTTATTCATTATTTGATGGACATTTGGATGATTTCTAGCTTGGGGCAAATAATTATGAATTTACCCATCTATTGTGGGTTGTAAATTTTCATTTTTCTTGGTAAATATTGTGTAATTGCTAGAACATAGATTAAATGAGTATTTTACTTTTTAAAATGTGCAAAATAATATTCCAATGTGTTTGTACTATTTTACACTTCTATAACAATGAAGGTAAATTCCAGCTCCTCTGCGTCTTGGCCAATATTATATATTGTCAGGCTATTTAATTTCAGTATTTTAGTGCTTGTGAAAAGAATTCTTTTTGTAATTTGTCCTTCTCAGAGATTGATGATTTTGAGTATCTTTTTTTCTCTTTTTCTTTTTTTTTTTTAGACAGAGCCTTGCTCTGTCACCCAGGTTTGAGTACAGTGGCATAATCTTGGCTCACTGCAAGCTCCGCCTTCCAAGTTCAAGCAATTCTCTGCCTCAGCCTCCTTAGTAGCTGGGACTACAAGCATATGCCACCAAGCCCGGCTAAATTTTTTTCTTTTTTTTTGTATTTTTAGTAGAGACGCGGTTTCACTGTGTTAGCCAGGATGTTCTCGATCTCCTGACCTCGTGATCCACCCTCCTTGGCCTCCCAAAGTGCTGGGATTACAGGAGTGAGCCACTGCGCCTAGCCTTGAACATCTTTTCAATGCTCAAGGTGTCCTTTGTACATCTCTTTTTTTGTGTGTGTGAAATATCCCTTTAAATATTTCGCCTATATTTTATAGAACTTTTAAATTTATTATTGATTTGTATATATTTCTTATATAATCTGGACACAGATTTGTATACTTTCTACTAGTGTGGGGCTGCTTTTTAAAAAAATTTGTTTGAGAATATGATATGACATAATACAAACAGAGAATGTGATGTAAATACAATACAATACACAGGTTTTATGTGTTCAGTTCATTGGCTTCTGAGTATTGTATACACAGTGTAATCAACACATAGGATGAGATAGTGTTTCTATTATCTAGAAAACAAGTGTCCCTTGTGCACTTTTCTAGTCCATTTGCATTTTCACAGGCAGCCTCATTATTCATCCTATAATAAATTATACTCTTTTATCATTTTATATAAATAAAATTATATGATATATTTGTTTTTAGGTCATCTTGTTTCAAATTAACATAATGTTGATGAAATTGTGATGAAACATTTTTTTCTATATTCTTTGGGGGTGTGGTAAGTATAACGTATTAACAATACATTAGTATAGAATAATTTCTATACTAATAAAAAAGAAAATACTGAAAGAAGGCAGGAGAGTAAAACAAATGAAGCATAGAAAGAAACTGTGTAAATCAAAAGTGCAAATTATAATGGTAGAAATAAATTCAAATATAGTTGCAGTTACAAGCAATGCATAGGAACAATTATCTCTACTTAAACATAGACATTGTAAAATTAGGTTGAATATATACACTATAATTCTTTGCAATGTATCTCAGGGCATGGAAAAGTCAACAGTAAATGTATGGGAAAGTAACTAGGATAAATAATAATAAAGAGAGCTTATGAAATTAAAAGAGAATGTCCTATTTCTATGTAGCTAGTGTATAAATCAGTTGTTTATAAGGAAAACAAATAGGAAACCGATAAACCCCCAAAAACTCAAACAAAGCAATCATATTACAAGAAATGTAAAATACATAGCAGGTAAACAAAATAAAATCATGAAAAACCAAACAAGTAGTATGAACCATATCAGTTATAACAACTTATATCAGTATTTTACTTCTATTAAAATGGAAAGAAAATTAGGATGCATTGAAATAACTAATAGTAATAGAACAATACAGCCGGACGTGGTGTCTCATGCCTGTAATCTTAGCACTTTGGGAGGCCGAGGCGGCTGGATCACGAGGTCAGGAGATCCAGACCATCCTGGCTAACACGGTGAAACCCTGTCTCTACTAAAAATACAAAAAATTAGCCGGGTGTGGTGGCGGGCACCTGTAGTCCCAGCTACTCGGGAGGCTGAGGCAGGAGAATGGCGGGAACCCGGGAGGCAGAGTTTACAGTGAGCCGAGATCGCGCCACTGCACTCCAGTCTGGGAGACACAACGAGACTCCTTCTCAATAAATAAATAAATAAATAAATAAATAAATAAATATAAATAAATAATAATAATAATAAAACAATACAAATTATTTGCTACTCCCTAAAACATATCTAAAACGAGTTGACAAAGAAGTTTTAAGGCATAAGAATGGGCAAATATGTAAAAAAGAAAATAAGCAAAATTAAAGGTTGGACTCTATTAATTTAAGAAAAATTAGGGCCAAAAGCATTCAAAGTTACAGAAAACATCCTATCATATGGATGCAAGATACTATGTACAATGAAAATATCATAGTTATAAAATTTTATGAACCAAGTAACAGAGCATAAAAGTATATTAGGCAGCAGTGTTAGAAAGTCAGACACATGTACAAAGTACACAAATGTACTGGATTTTAACACATATTATCTGTCCATGAAACATCAAATAGTAAGAAAATAGAATCATACAACATTTAACTATATATAACACCGAGATGTTACAGGAGACAAAGCTGAAGAACTGTGATGTAAATTTCATTCTTTTCTTCTTTTTTCTTGCTTTTCTTTTTGTTTTTTGTTTCCCCTTTTATTTGTTTATTTTCTCAAGGCATATATTCACTTACTTTAGAAGCATACTTTTGAGAATATGTGAGGTAGAAAATTAAAAATAAAGAGAATGACTTTTTAGTTACTCAAAATATTTTTTTCCATTCGCTGTAAATAAGACAATGGTGATACAATTAAGCTTAACTTATATGCTTCACTATGCTATGCTATGCTAATATGTGTATTTATGAAGAAAATTTAATGTAACATTATCAAGATTACATCCTTCTAAAGTTAGAAATATCTTAGCTCCACAAAATAGGAAGTTAGGTGATAAATGCTTTAAAATTTTTGCTATTCTTATTGTGATATGTGTGCAAGTGTATTTTTTTTTTCTCAAAGTTCTCTTAAATTGAAAAAATACCATAAAAGAAGAGTTGGTCTTTCCTCTCTAATTCATATTGAATAATATACTATGAAAAGCTATTTTTAAGTGCTCAAGTAAACTCATGTTTGCTTGTTTATTCATGGCTTTTTTTCAGAATTATTTGGGAATGAATCTATACAAATTCTCTCTCTCTCTCTCTCTCTTTTTGAGACGGAGTCTCACTCTGTTGCCCAAGCTGGAGTTCAGTGGCACAATCTTGGCTCACTGCAACCTCTGCCTCCTGGGTTCAAGTCATTCTCCTGCCTCAGCCTCCTGGGTAACTGGGATTACAGGCACGCACCACCAAGCCCAGCTAATTTTTGTATTTTTAGTAGCGATGGGTTTCACTATGTTGGTCAGGCTGGTCTCAAACTCCTGACCTCGTGATCTCCCACCTTGGCCTCCCAAAATGCTGGGATTAGAGGTGTGAGCCACCACGCCCGACCTGAATCTATACAATTATTAATGTAAAATACAAAAGCCTTTAAGAAGAGAATGTCTTATCACAGCTTTGCACACTTTTTGACACTGTATTTTTTCCCCTTTTTGTTAAGATTAAATTCTTCTCTAACAGAAAAAAAAATAACAATGGCTCGAGGCAAAAGTTTCATTTTTTTCTCATACATTAAAAGTAGGTGGTTCAGGATGGGAAAGGGGATATGAACTCATTAGGGATACTAGGTCTTTATGTTTTCTTATTTGACTATCCGTGAAGGAATTGGAGGTGGCTGCTGAACTGTAGCCTTTCTGTGACCTCTTTTATTGTTCAACTTTCTCTTTCTGGGCAAAAATCAGAATATGCATATGAGACATTTTCCAGTCTAATGTCTACTTGCTTAAAGTCTGGGCTCCAGATGGGGATAAAGGACAAATAAAAACAAAACAAAACAAAACACCTTGCCCCTCCTTGAGTCCTGTGTTCCAGATGTGACCTAGAATGAACTGATCTTTAACTGAAGGGACACGGGCCTGACGGACAACTGAACATAGTGAACATGAATAAATGATAGGTAGATTACTTAACAGATTTCCACAGTGTAAGTCCCAAAGCCCTTTCTCAACCGTTAGAGGCATCTCCAAAACTGTGTGAGATTGAATTATGTACCAATTTGTTGTGTGAACACAGAATATCTGAGACGGGCAGGTCTCAATGAATTTAGAAACTTTACTTTGCCAAGTGTAAGGATGCACCTATGACACAGACTCAGGAGGTTCTGACAACATGTGCCCAAGGTGGTCGGGGCACAGGTCAGTTTTATACATTTTAGGGAGACATAAGACATCAATCTGCATGTTTAAGATGTACATTGGTCCCGAAAGGTAGGACTACTTGAAGCAAGGGAGGGGGCTTCCAGGTCACAGGAAACAAAGGTTGCATTCTTTTGAGTCTCTGATTACCCTTTCACTGAATACACAATTTACATGTGACAGGAGGGCAGAGGAGTAGTCACTTATGCCTTAGTCTGGCTTAGTGAAACAAAAGGGCAGAGGAAGCAATCAGATAACGCATTCGCCTCAGGTGAACAGAGGACTGACTTCCAGTTCTCTCTGTCCTTTGTCCATGAGAAATTTTCTTTGGTGAAAATTGTGAGGCAGGTATGTAGCTTTTTTATCTTTGCAGCAATCTTATTTAGAAATAAAATGGAGGCAGGTTTGCCAGATGCAGTATCAAACTTGACATTTTCCCTTGGCTTAGTTATTTTGGTCCTGAGATTATTTTTTACAGCTGACATCATTCAAAGTTGTGTTGAACGTGTGTGTGTATGTGTATATGTGTGTGTGTGTATACGTAATATATAATACACATATATAACACAATAGTAATATATAAAAACATATATAATATATGAATAGTACCTAATAGTAATATATATAACATAATAGTAATATATAGCATATACAATATATTAAAATTTATATAACATATAAATATATATTTATGTTATATTATAATTTATATGCTATATATTAAATTGTACTATAATATATAATATATATTATTAAATATGTTATAAATTTATATATTATATTATAACTGTATTTAAATATTATATATAATAATATATAACTGTATAACATATATAATATATAATATTAAAGTAGCATTAATTACATGTTAGTATATTATATGTTAATATATATTTTATATATATTATGGACTGAATTATCTCTCTCCAAAATTCATGTGTTGAAGTTCTAACCCTTAATATGACTGCATTTTGTGATATAGCCTTAATAGAAGTAAGGAAGGTTAAATGAGGTCATAAGAAAGACAACATTACCTAATGGGAATGTGTCCTTATTAGAAGAAGAGACACTAAAGAGTTGTTTCCTGCTTGCCAAATACACACAGAAGAAACGTTATGTGAAGGCACAGGAAGAAGGCAACGGTCTGCAAACAAAAAAGAGCTCTGGCCAAAAATCAAATTTACTAGCAATTTAATCATGGACTCCAATAAACAACAAATAACTGAAAACAGATCGATGTTGTCATTATAAAATGACAAGGAGTTATTTTTTTAAGACACTCAGTCCATAATATTTTGTTATGGAAGCCCAAGGCAACTAATATATATGAACATACGTATGAATAGTTGTGTGTATATACACACTCACATATGTGTACACACAAATATTTATAACAAAACTATTTCATTGCATATAATATTATGCTTCCATTGTCCATTTGGTAACTTATATCGTGAGATAATATTTCATTAATATAGGTCTAGTCTGAAATAATGTCCTATTAATTTAGGTCTAGTCATTGATTCCTATGCAATTTTGTGGGTGGTTTTTAGATAGATTCAGGAAGTTTTCTAGGTAAATAATTATTCTACTGGTTGACTACAAGTTTTAATCTCAGAGATGCTTGTCTTCTAATTTTTTAAAAATTTTGATCTACTGCTAGATTTACAGAGTAGTTGCAAAAGTAGCTTAGGGAGTTTTCATACATCCTTCAGTTAATCTCCTCCAGTGTTTATGTCTCACATATCTGCAACTCGACTATCTGGTAACCAAAACTTTTATGAAAATTTGACATAAACAATGCATTGTTGAATGTGTTAATGTTTACTTGGTTCTGTTTTACATTAATAGCAGTTGTAATAAATGCAATTTGTTATTATAAGGCACGTGTGCCTATTAACTAGATTCTTACCTTTTTTTCTATTTTTTCCTATTTTTTCTTATTTGTTTATTCTGGAAAGTCTTGCCTATACTTGCTTTTGATACTGTAAACACTTTAATTGACAGACTGTGAGATCATAAACAAACAGCAGGAGACAAAGAAAACTCCTCAAATATGACAAATTTAACAATTAGCAATTTAGGGAAGGACATAACCATAATGCAGAACAGATAATTTAATTAATGTATTTTCAGAATGCATGTGTGAATTATAAGACTCCATTCAAACTAATATGAAATCTCAGAAAACTGTGTCTACCTTATCTTTCTAAGCATTATCATAGTCTACAGTCATCTGCAACATTCTTATTCTTACAGCTCATATTAGCTTTTTTAAGTAATAGCACTGGAAACATCCATAAAACTGTAATCTCTGTATGATATCAGATTCATAAAAGAACTCCAGTGGCTTACCATTCTCTACCATTTACATATGAAAAACACAGAACTGCTCAATCAAGGAACCTTAACCTACTAAAGTTACTAGAAGAGTAACTCCCATAGTTTTCTCTCTTTTCTATTAAACTTATTTGGAAACATAACTAATATTAAAGAAATAATGGCTAGCAGTGAGGCACATCAATGTTCACAAGACTACAAAATTTGAAATCTATTATTTCGTGTGGTAGAGTTCTTGTAATTATATATTTTATACAAATCCCTATCATGTCACCTGGGGTCCCCAACCCCCAGGCCACAGACAGGCAGTTGTTTGTGGCCTGTTGGAAGCCAGGCTGCACAGCAGGAGGTGAGCAGTGGGCAAGCATTATCACCTGAGCTCTGCCTCCTGTCAGATCAGCAGTGCCATTCGATTCTCATAGGAGGGCAAACCCTATTGTGAACTGCACATGCAAGGGATCTAGGTTGTGTGCTCCTTATGAGAATCTAATGCCTGATGATCTGAGATAAAAGAGTTTCATTCCAAAATCATTGCCCACCCCCAACACCCATGCTGGTCCTATGGAAAAATTGTCTTCCAGGAAACTGGTGCCGAAAAGGTTGGGGGACTGCTGATGTAACTGACCAACCTGAAAAGTAATTGAGCTAAAGCCTCAACTTAATGGATAATATTTTATTATCCATGTGTTCTCTATGATATTTAAATGAACTCATAGCTTATTTAAATGACCAAATTATATAGACTACAATTATATATCATTGCTAAATAAACAATATTCTCTAATGTGAACTTAATTTTTGTATTTTGAAGTCTACTCACATAGAAAAAGGATTGTGAAATTTAAGTGTGAGATGCTTTAGATATTCTATTACTGTCTACTTAACAAAATGTATTATTATTAATCTAAACAATTCTGTGATTTCTTCTTTTCAAATTGCTTCTGAATGATTTCACTGAATTTTTATGCTACATTCATTATGTGGCAGTCAGAAAATTTCCCTTTCCTTGTTAGCAGAAATGAAATATGCCATTTTGTAACTTTTAAAGGGAAGCAAAATAAACACATTTGAACTATTTGCAGCTTTAAATAGGTGAAGCAAATTATTATAGAATGTAAATCACTAAATATGTAATATTTAAACTGCAAACTGTCAGTCCACAGACCCATTATATCACCATATGGAAGTGATATTTACTTATAAAGTGATAAGATTATAATTAATACATGTGTTTTTTACATCAGAGTTTCACTGTCTATAAATACAAGACAGAATGAGAAATGTATCAAAGAGAATACAAAATAACCTGAAAACTGAGGCAAGGCAAGTCTTTCTCTTTTCTTAAAATTTGTGAAAAAAAATGACGCCTTGTTACAGGCTTATACTCAGGTTTTTATTTTGGGTCCTCTTTCAAGGATTCAGATAATATTACTCCATAACGTACAAGGGAGTGGTGTCAACTTTAATGGTAGAATAGACGCTAAACAGAATCTACCCTGTTCTGCTCTGTTATACACTCGAGAAGCTGAATGTTCCACGTGTCCTCCTGGGATTCTGTGTCACAGTTGCCATGGATAAAGTTGAAGAATATAAGCAAATTTACCAAACTTTATGAAATATACATTTGCATAGTGGGGAGAAAAAAATAAGTAAACCAACATACATTCAAACCAAAACTTTATCTCCATTGTTCAACTCAGAGAGTGGTCTCAATCAATATGAATCATTAAAACCATACTGAACCTTCACATTTTACCTGTTAAAAGGGCTGAATGACTGACTAGCGTTGCCTTTCTGCAGCATATATTTTTAGTCACTTATAGCAATAGTCACAGTCTCAGGGCAATTATTGAAATTAGCAAATCTGTAACACATTTGGCGTAGTTTTGAAGGTAGTCTAATGAAACATACAGTGTAGAATCAATACAAAACAGCAGGAACAGAGTCATACAATGATTCTCAATCATACATTGTAATGCAAATTGTGAAGCTTGCTGTGTAATGCTTTCTATAAATCCTTACATTTCAGAAACTGTAGAAAATGGCAGGATTTTTTTTTTCCTTGAAAAGAGGAGCAACTAAAATTGTATGCACTAACTTGAAAAAGAAAAGAATAAAATAAAATAAATGTACCTCTATAGTTTGGGGGTCATACTGTACAATAATTTCATAGTAGATTTTTCTTTTAACAATTCTTTACTTCATTAAAAACAAATTTTCATTTTTCTCTTTACTTTATTTGTTCTTCTTCTCATTGCCAGTGTTACACATCTTTCCCTTAAATCTCCTGGCCTATGCCTCATAAGTGTCACTGACACCCAATAGGACGTTAAAGCCAAGGAGATATGAACTTTACTCTTCTTTTCACAAGAGCAGAAGCAACAAACAGAAGTGCAAAATACTTTCCAACACAAAGTGCAAAATACTTTAGTGTGCTGTTACTTAAATCAGTAAAGGTGATTTTGCTCCCTCAGGGGATATTTAAAAATGTCTAAAGACAATTTTGTTACAACTTCAGGAGCATGTGGTTACTGGCACATACAGTGGGTAGAGGACTGGGATGCTGGCCAGGCATCCTGTAATGCACAGGTCAGACTCCACAGCAACGGATCACCCATCCCAATATGACAATTGCCTAGAGATTAAGAAACTCTGCTTTATGTGAACATTGGTTTGCTTGTATGTTTTTCTGGCACACAAATAGACCTTTCATGAAATTTGTTAAGACTTGATTTTTCTCTTCAACTTTAACTATGGCAATTTCATATTTTCTCCTCTTTCTGCTGTTGTCTTTATTTTCACTGTCTCTGGTAAACATTCTTTTGCTGGTTTGCTGTCAAGTGTTATTGCCGGGTGGGCTATTTTTGGCTTCAAATAATTATATATTCACTAAACTTTTTCTTTTTCCTTATATTGCTTATTATATTGCATTCCAAAACCTAAGTAGGACCTAGAAAGAAATAGTTAAATTTAGTGATGTCAACTTTAATGGTAGAATAGATGCTAAACAGAATCTACCCTGTTTTGCTCTGTTATCCACTCGAGAATCTGAATTTTCCACATGTATTCCTGGGATTCTGCATCACAGTTGCTGTGGATAAGGTTGAAGAATATAAGCAAATTTACCAAACTTTATGAAATATACATTTGCATAGTGGGGAGAAAAAAATAAGTAAACCAAATAAATTTAGGAGTTTTACTATTGAGCTATAGTAGAACTAAAATACTCTATGCATAGAGTATTTTATGGATAGAAATGTGTTGGATATGGGAAAACAGAAATAATCTCTCCTACTCTCTTGATCATTACAAACTTGGAAGAAAGAATACTTTGAATACATATTTTATATCCTTTATACTTTCAATTGAAGGAATTATCAACATATTTATAAATAGTGGCATACATGTTTGTGTTTATCTGTATTATCAACATATTTATAAATAGTGGCATACGTGTTTGTGTTTATCTGTAGGTATATGTATAAATATATGTATATACATGCACACACAGGTATACACACATAATACACATAATAATGACTGTTATTTTAATAGATTACTACATTTCAGAATTATTTGAATATTACATCGAATTTATATAAAAATTTAATCTATTTTGATTTTTGTTTTGTAAACTAATTTTTTAGCTAAACTATTTTATACTATATTTGATAATGAAGTATGCTTATGCCACTTGAGTTTTTAATGTAATTCAATTCAACAAAATTGTATTACATGTATTGCAAGTGTTACAAAATAAGAAAGCTGAAAATTTGGAAATGGTGAGTAACTGGGATTTATGAAATTGCAATTCAAAGGCAGGAGAGTTTACATTAATAATAAAGGTCAATATATGGCCAAAGAAAAAGGGTTGAAAAAAAATGGAAAGGAAGAGCATTGGAAGAATTGGTCAAGAAAGCAAGAGGCCAGGATTTTGAATGGATCAGTCACAAAGATAAAACGTTTGTCAAAATCTGGACTGTGAAGCAATTGCCAAGTTACTGAGGAATGATGGAGATTTACCAGAATGTTGCTATGTGCAAACATGAATGTGGCTATAGGACAAAATAAGCAAAATATATAAAGCTTGAGTAACATGGACTTGCTTATTTATTTTTATGTGTTTAGTTATTTATTTTTAAATTTAAACCATGAAGGAACAACGTTTTCAGAAAAACATTGCTTAGGAAAATAAAGAGGAAAGTGATATTTTCACTCATGTTACTGTATATGGATTTGATAAAGTATCAAAATTCCACTTGAAGCAATTTCAAAAAAGCAATCCAATGAAGTACCAGCTTTAAGGCTAAACGTTACAGGGAACAGCCAGAAAAGATTTTAAGGATGTTGAAGCAGCCTATCAATTGCCTTCCACTTCTAGGTAAAAGGGAATTGTGAGCATCAATAAAAAAGTCATATTTATTTCTACTTGCATAATTAAAATATGTTTGATTGTCTTGAAAAATAATTTTAAATTACTGCGTAGTTTTTTGTAAAGAAAAGACTGTCTTTGATTTCCAATCAGTTTTTCACTTGCCATTTTTATGGCAATAAGTGCTGAAATGCTCAATAAAAAATCCATATAGAAAAAAGAATCAAAACTCACATAGCTCAGTGTGATAAATAAGGGTAAGTTTGTGTCAAAGAACAACAGACTTCTGTAAGACTTGTTGAGTAAAATTCATGAAGCATCATTCCCTTTGTCCTTAAGTCAGTGAGGTCATTTTTGGCAAGGTCTGCTGCATTGATTTGCTGTCCATGTCAACCAAAAAAGCATTACAAATCTATGTTTCAATTTTGAGGTCATCTGAGCAAGAGTAACCTTCAACAATTTTCTTCAGGGTTTCCAAGTTTCTGCAGATTTCTGCCTGGAGATAAATTAAATAGGAGAATTTGCATAGTTGCCTTTCCCAAGTAACTTTAATACAGAGTACAGAGTACTAGCTAGGCCAAAAGCAGAATTCATAATAATGACTAGCAGGATTTTGATTTCCAAAGGCTTTTACTCACTCATACATTCCTAAAACTCTACCAAACAAGCCACACTATGAATTTACTCTTTATTTTCAAATTATTATAAAAGTGGCTTTTTCTTACATTTAAAAGCAGATATTTCTGCTAGATTTTGAATGAATTATTTTATTACATGCTTTATTAAACATTATGTAGTTGGGAAACTGCATTTTTCTCTGATTTTTACAAGTCCACTTGAAAAGGCTTTAAGTTTTAGTTCATAGAGATATGATTTCATAGCAGTAGGTTTAAAATATGTAGTATTTTTCCCTTCACGAAATCCAACAAAGCTCATCAGTAGTGAAGAATCAAAAAAGTCTCAAAAGTTAATGAATTATCAAGAATTTTCTTTCAGTTGAGTTACTCTTTGACCAAAAAAAAGGCCATCCATAATTTTAAGTTGTTCCCATTTTCAGTTTCTCAAGGAGGCAAAAATAAAAGCTAACTATCTTCATAGATGTTACTAGTGTCATTTAAATTCATTTAAATGACAGTTATGGCATGTCTGTTTCCACAATCACCAATACCCAAAGAAAACAGGGTATTAGGAAACAGGATTTTAATGTAGTTCAAATCATTTGACAGACACATGTCATTGTTTGATGTATTTCTGTCATGTTTCATATTCACAAACCAGTTGAATATCTTGGTTTATTAGATGTCCCTCAAATTTATTTTATTTTATTTTTCTATTTTAACAATATAATGAGCAAGTACTTTATACTCAAATATAGATTTTATTAAGTTACAGATATATTAAACTAATTATTTGTTCAAAACAAAGTGCTTATATTTTCAAATTTATTTCTCTTTCTCGTTCCTTTTGCTGCATGCATAAAAATATAATTTTATTTTATTTTTGGTTGTTTTTAAAATTCTACTAAAATCAATTGCAATAAATCCAAAGGATATCTGCTTTTCAGTTCATTTATTTGCTTACATATTTATAGCTAGGGCTATAATTCATGTAAGGAAAGACCCATGTTCACATCCATAATGTTAGGATACTTCTTTCGAATTCTCAGTTATTGGTGATTATTGTAAAAATAGAGGTCATGTACTACCCTATATCACCCTAAATACTAGAAATCAGAAAGTACCTTAAAAAAACCTAACTTGGAGTTCCAGGTTAAGAAGATAAAGACTTACTTTTTTTTGTCCTTATGAAATTTTATTCCAACTATTGTAAGAATGCTATTTTTAAACTTAAAACTACAATAATAGAGATTATAGGAGATATATGACAACAGTTACAAAAAATTATCAGTTGGAAAGACATAAATGAAAGCAGCTCTGAGATAGCTGAAACCTAAACTAAAGTGGGCAAAGATGAGAAAATTCATGATTCCAACTAAAGATTCCTAAAGAGGATGAGAAACAGGTGTCTTTTAAATTAGCAATAAAAGATTGGTGGTGAAAATAACAGGGGTTACTTGAAGGCTATTTATGAGTCCATTAAATTTCTACATCATGAACAACAAGCTGCTACAGAATTCCACTTTTCTCATCCCAGTCAAATTATGAAACTATATTCTCTGTTACCAATTACAGTTCAAGTATCCATGTGTAAAGTTATTTTTCCTCTTAAACATATCAGAATTATGAAAGCAAATAAAAATCTTATGTTTAATTATGAGATCCACAATGATTTACTATGTCTAAAAATAAATAATGAGACCAGAATGAAGTATCTTTGATGTTTTCATTCTACAATCATCAGTTACAATAAAATCAAAGAATACCTGCTTTCCAGTTTATTTGTTTACATATCACATATTTACATCCTTGCAAACATCAATGCCTAAGCTTGAAAATTCTTTTTTAAACAATAACTTGACACATTTTCTAATGCCTACAAATGATAATGCAGATGAAAACACAAAATTGCCAAAGTGATAGGATAATAATATATTTACAATATGTATAGATTCCTGGCATTTGTGCAGACTCAAGAAGAAAATACAGAAAACAGGTATTAGTGCTTACCTTGGAGAAAAAGAATTAAGTGGCTTGAGTAAAAGAGTTAAAAGGATACAATGGAAACTTACTGTGCACTTCATTTCGTGCTTTCTTAACTTTATATAACAACACATTACCTGTTCGAAAGTAATTAAAGATACATATATATAGAAATATATATAAACATATATATGTATTTCTCTCTGTCAATAAATAGATAACTGTGCATCAATCACTGGAAGATAATAAATTTTTAAAATTCAGCAACTATAAAATATTTCTTACAAATAAATATTTTAAAAGGACTCAGAGGAAATCTTTGAAGAATAAAATGTTCTTTTATATTTGAGACATGAATTTCTTCAAGTTATTCATTAAATTTCTAACAATAGTATCAAATTTTAGAGATTACAATTTTTAAACCATAAATCTGATAGGTATGACTTAGTTCCACACTTCTTGTATTTTGTAGCAAGCACATTAACGTATGAGGCAATACATTTCTTTTATGCATCCCCTTTTCCCTCTGAAATCTGAATTTGCCTCTTATGTAGAACATTAAGAGGCAAAATAATAGAGCCTATGAGCAAAACAAATATTAAATTACATGATACTGGTTGCTAGATTTATCTATTAGGGATGTTTTAGCTGCAAGTTATGAAGCATCTGACTAGACTGTCTTAAAGAAATAGGGCTCTCTAGGATTTATTAGTATGACAAGTCTACAGGTAGAGGTTTACTGGTTTGACAGTGCAATGGTATCAGAAACAACATACCTATGATTCTTTCGGCATCAATTTCAGAGTTGTAAGATGGCTCGGACAGACTGAGCCGTCATATAACTATCTAACAAAAAAGAAGAAGGAAAAGATATAAGAAAAATTCCAGGGAGCTTTGGGTTATGGTTCACTAATAACAATTGGAACAAATGGGCATGCACATTGAGAGAGATAATGATTAGGTAACATATTCTCAATAATAGTGGCAAGCATAAGAAAATATAGGTTGGGTATGCCATCCTGCTATTTCTTATACACCATAAACAGAGGCTACTATTTGATAAACTATTCCTTATCTTCGTGATGGTCATCGACCTTATTTTCTAGAATTTCTAAAATGGACTCAGACCTAAATAAATAAAGTAATATGTTTTGTTTGCAGAATTGGCCAGCACACCACCCTCCACTATATTCTTCCATCTGCCATTGGATGTTGACTCTAAGTGACTCAGAAATCATGTAGTGAAGATGCTGAAGTCTCGTGGATCTTGAATGTTTAGAAATACACTTTCTACCACCCACTAGAAACACATATTTTAGAATTCATGATAAAGAAAATTGTGTGTATCAGTTACTAAAATTTTGAGACTTCTTGTAGTAGCTAATTAATTAATACAGTATGTTAATTTCTTTATCACTTTATAATCTAATTATAAAGACTTGTCACACAAATAAAAAAGTCAGTTTAAGAGATGTTTCTTTTTTCTTTTTTTTTTAATTTACCTATCCTCCATAAAATACTGAGCTATTGAAGTATTTTAATTTGAAAAGTTATACTACTAACTGTGCATTTTACTAAATTTGCTATGGACATGGTGTAAATTTGCTGTATGTAAGACTGCAGATGGAAGGATATCATCATACTAACTTCAGTAAAATGATGAGTTTCTAAAAGAAGAGATATACAGTGGGAAGGAAAAGAAGTTTATAGATTAAAAAAATAAAACATTCAAAAATAAATTTGGGATGAAATTATTGGAAAGAAACATACGATTTCAAGAGTGTTGACCAAATTTCTAGTCAGGTAAATGTGTAGAGGTGGAGTCACTCACAAAAAGGGATCCTGGCAGAAGATGCATATTTGAGGAGACAATATATGCTCAGCTTTAGACAACTTTGAATTTCATGTCTGTGGCACATAAATGTATAATCCTCCAGGTTATGGAACTTATTATAAAAATATAGATTTGAAAGACTCTGATGTTAATTGGGTACATAGGAATAAATAAAATAATAATGATATGAATGAGAAGGAAAACACATAAGATCATGCTTTTCTTTTTTTTTTTTTTTCTTGAGATGGAGTCTCCACAGGCTGGAGTGCAGTGGCATGATCTCAGTTCACTGCATGCTCCTCCTCCCGGGTTCTCATCATTCTCCTGCCTCAGCTTCCCGAGTAACTGGGACCACAGGTGCCTGCCACCGGGCCTGACTAATTTTATTTTTAGTGGAAACGGGGTTTCACCCTTTTAGCCAGGATGGTCTCAATCTCCTGACCTCGTGATCCACCCGCCTTGACCTCCCAAAGTGCTGGAATTACAGGCGTGAGCCACTGCGCCCGGCCAGATCATTCTTGAGGAAAACAAAAAGCAGTCATCTAAGAGGATGACAGTGAAGGATCAAGAAATAGAAAACAGAAAAGATAATTATAAGGAGTATAGAATGATCAATAATATCATCTGCTGTTTAGAGCATATGCTAAAACAGTCTACTAGTGATTTTAGCATGACAATCTTTCCAGGTTTTTTGGGGTGATACAGGTCATGGTCAAGTTTCGATGTATTGAGGTAGAAGTGTTACATCAGAAAGAAGAGACAGTATAAGTTCTCTGTCAAGCCGCTAGAGGAAGAATTCCTATAAAACATAGGATTCAAAATTTTTTAAAAGAGACATTGAAACATATTAATGCTAGATTAAAAGATCACAGAGAGGGAGTAGACATACTGGCCAAAAAAGGGAGAAATTGTAAGATCTATGTTTCTAAGAAAGCTAGGGATGAGGAGGTCCAGAGTGGTGGGATTACATTGACTGACTGTATGAGAAAAAATTTCTGTGATGGTTGTCAAAACATGAGAATGACGACAGTATATTTTGAAATTTAGGTAAAGTAGACCAAAAGACATTCTAAAACCAGGCACTGTGATGTGCACCTATAGTCCCAGCACTCTGGAGGCTGAGGTGGGAGGATTGCTTGAGCTCAGGAGTTTGAGGCTGTAGTGTGCTATGATTGCGCTTGTGACTAGGTACCACATTCCAGCCTGAGCAACACAACGAGACGCTTTCTCTAAAAATAAGAATAGATTCTTAATTGTATAGGGAAACAGAAAACTGACAAATGTTGAGGGCTAAACTGGGGTCAGATAACTTGATGCCAAATAAAGATGTAAAGCCTAAAGTTATAAGATATTTTCCATTTTTGTTTAGTAGTTCAAAATAGATACGGAAAAGACAGGGAGATAGACTGATCTAGTGTTAGAATTTTGCCAGACTTTGAAACATAGGATAATGGGCTAAGGAAGTAGTGACTTCAGTAAGGAAAAAGTTCTGGTGATTTATTTTGAAGTCTACATTAGATATATAAAGAAAGTTGTATAATTGCAAATGACGAAGTTGGAAACAAGTAAAATTTAGTGAGTTATTATCTGAAAATTTTAAAGTATGTAAGTTCTGGGCTATAAACAGTGGGATGCTGGAGCAGATTAAGTATATCTCCGTCCAACTTACATTCAATGCAAGAATGTATTACATGTAAATCTACAAATCAGAATTTTTTTGTTTGTTTTCTGAGAACTGGCTGTTAAATAGTTATGACACACAGCCAACTATAAATTCCAAGACATGTCTATGGAAATCAGATGGCTGGCTAACATGAGTAAATAAAGAGAGATGATGAGTTATTACTTAGCTCATCCACATTACAATTTTAAATTCTTGATCATAATAGGAGGACTTGGTGTGGAAGAGTTCAGTGTCAATATTTTCAATAAATTAGAATGAACAAATATTTGATAAATTAAATAAATTTATTTAAATTAATTTACAGCCTACCACATTGTAACTAAAGGTCTGAAGCTGGGTAGGGAGTAATAATGACTAGATGACTATATATATACAGAGAGACTATATATATATATATGGAGAGTATCATGATTATAAAGAGAGTATTATATATATAAAGAGAGAGTATTATATATATAAAGAGAGAGCATTAGGATTATATGGAGTGGTATTGTAAAGTGAGTATGAGTGAATTCACATATTGATACTGAGGTACATGGAATGTGGGTTAGGAGCAGTCCTGAGAAGTCACAGAGTAGAGAATATGCCGAAAGGAAAGGAGATTTAAGGGAATAATAAATGGAGTAAGTATGCAGTAATGAGATCAACTACGTGTAACAATATTTATCTATCAGAGAATAAGCTTTACAGATTGTTAAGACAGGAATTTAGTCTGTATGCTCATTTTGTTAGACGTGAAGTGGGGGAATGTGGGCCAAAGAGAAGAAGCTAAATCTATGGTAATGAGTGTATTAGATTATGAATGGTCAAGGAACTCTTACATTTTAGTGGTAACAGAAACCTCATTAAAGAAACATAGATGTAAAGTTTTTCAGAGGAATTAATCTCAAAAGCCCCAGTAGATGGAGATCTTAAGTGTCTCTAGAACCTTATTTAATTGTGTTTCTATAGCAATATGCAAAGGGTTGTTTGCTTCCTGAGCAATCTGCATGCATTGAAAAGACAACTGTCTCTGATGATTGCAAGAAACACCGAGTTTTAGAAGAAGCCATCTGTGTCTTTAATTGATTTTATTCCCAAGGAAGTTATGGTCTTTGTTTTTTTTTTTGAAAAACCAGCAAAGAAACTAAGTCATTTTCCATGTCTGATTATTTGCTCTAAGAAATGTGGACAAGCTCTACTGGAAATGTAAGAAAAGTAATTCAAAGAGATCTATCTTGAGTAGTAACTACCTGCTAGAACAAACGTTTCATAATGTGTGCCCTCTGGTATTTTTTCTGCTCACAGCCTCACAGTAGCTGCTTTTATTAATATTGTATTGTTTTGCTCTGCAAGTACACAGCCTACGCCTCAACTAAGAATTGAGGGAAACCCCCATACTGCTTTCCTGTGTCTCATTCTTCGTTGTTTTCCAAGAGTCCTATCTCCCAAATTCCAAATGCTTCAGCAGCCACAAATTCTGATCCATGCCTCCTTAGTTCAACAGAATGGCAAAGTTTTGCTTTGGGAAATTTTCCACAGGCCATTGACTGGGGTAATCATAGGATTCACCTTATGAATTTACTTTCTTTTAACAATTGCCATCTTAAAATGTCTGTTTCCCATGACTAAACACTGTGCCTCATATATTTCGCTATTTTTGTAGTTGTTGCTAGTAGGAAACTTAGCATAATAATTATTCTGTCATGTCTGAAAAAAAGATGCTCTTTACATTTTATCTGCTCTTATACTATTCATTCCTAAAATGGAAAGATAAAATCTTAAATGATAATTATAAGTTTTGTCTATTCAGTCCTGCTCTTTGTCATTTTTTATTTTATGTTTGAAAGTTCTATTAGGCATATCTACTCACATGATTATTGTGTCTTTTAGAAAAATTGGCACTTTAATAAGAAAATGACTCTCTTTATCTCTAGTGATACCATTTGTCTTTAAATATACCTTTTCTAATATGAATATAGTCACATTTTCTTTTTTATAACTAGTGTTTCTATTACATACATTTTCCCTATCCTTTTACTTTTGAAGTATCAGTGTCTTGATATTTAAAATGGAGCTGTTGAAGATATCACAGAGTTGGGTCTTGCATATTTAAATCTACTCTGAAAATCTTGCCATCTAATTTTGAATTGGAAGTAAATTTACATTTAATGTGACTATCAATATGATTAGATCTATTTATACTCCTGTAATTTATTTTTTACTTGTTTCCTGTATTCCTTGTTTTCTTGTATTTTCTATTACTTTTGGTTTGCATGATTTTAAAATTTTTGGTATTTTTTTCTCTTCTATTGGCATATAGTTATGTGACTTTATTATACTGTTTAAATGACTGCTTTTTGAATTAAAATTAACAAGCAGAAAGAAAAGGCAGCAATAAAAAGAAAGTAAAATAAGAGATTACCTAAATCAACTTTATTTCACATTTTATATACAAATTTTATTTTCAGCAGAAATTTTACGCTCAAATCATATCCATTCAGAACCTGTATTTTTCTTCAGTTATGATTGTAATTAAAATGTTTATTCAGTTTAAGGATCAAGCACAATTGGGGTAAGCCAGGTCTCTAAATCACAGAATTTACACTAAATAATTATTTAATCTTGGGCAAATATTTTAACTTCACTTGGTATCAGTATCCTCATCTGTAAAATGAGGATAATGGTATTTGGTACATACTTAACTTAATTTCAGTTCTCTTTTCCTGCTTATTTTGAATGATTAAGTTTTTAAAATCAATAATTCAACTAATTCAGTATTTTTTTTATCCTTTGTATGGACATACTACTATATTTCTTTGCCTCCCACCATCAGTTGCTTTTCTAGGAATCACTATATAAATGAACTTTTCCCAATCTAATTTGAATTAATATTATACCACTTTACTTATCATATGCATATAATGTACTTATAAGAAACAACAAGTACCTCTGTTGATATCCATCAATCTCTATTCTATCACTGTCTTGTACATCAATGTTTATTATAAATCTCAAAGCACATTTTTATTATATTTTATTAAATAACTCAGTTTCTTGATTTTAAAGAAATCAAAAAAGAGAAAAATAGTTTTTACATATACACACACATTATTTTTGCCTTTCTTCTTATCTTCCTGTAAATCTGAATTTTCACTTGGAATAATTCTCTTCCAGTCTGAAGGATTTTTCTGGTATGTCTTATCATGCAGGTCTGCTGACAACTGATTGTTTTTCTGAATCTGTAAATAATTTAACACATATAAGTGAACAAGATATATTCACAACAATGCCAGGATGCTTACATTTAGTATGAAATAAATAGTATAATTTTTAAACCTTCACAAATAGACCATAGGAAATTATCAGAAATAGACAATGTAGGATATTACTAACTAATTCAGAAGGAGTTCATGCCAGGTTGATACATTGAACACATAAATATTTATGAAATCAGTCATTTATTTGGTGCTATAGGATTTAGCTTTCTATTGATTATGCCTAGTTATCTGTTATGTGTGTGACAATATGAAAATGTGCACAAGCTGTTTCTATTGATTTACTGTCCAATAAATAATTACTGTTCATTACTTATTGATTATATTATTTCATAATCATTTCACTTATCTCCTATTTGTGGTATCAGTGTCACTTTTAGAGCCTGAACAATTCACACATAAAAACTAAAAGTCAGTTTTATAGACAATATGCACTGTCACATCTCTGTCCTGGCTTGTCTATTGCATATGACAAAAGAATGTATTATTCTGGTTACCAGAATTAACTCTTCTGAGTATATTGAGCAAATCTCACTATATAGGCAGCGGAGGCTATTTTAATTTGTCATGTGAGGTTTCAAATGGTCTCATGTCAGAAACACTTCATGACAAGAATCAAGATAAGGAACCTGGAGACAGAACACTCAGGATCCGGATTTCCAGGTGGAAAGGAGTCTAAGGAAGCACTTTAGGCAGCTATTCATATTTTTTTTAATTCCTGTTGGTGTCCCTAGTTGCTACTAGTGAAAATTACTGCTGGCACTTGTTTTAGCCAATGAGAAAACAAGACAATGAAAAATAGAGAAAAATAAAATAATAGATGTTTACTCAATTATTATTTCCTCAAGGAAAGAAGCTTCATCTTTCTCTCATGTTATCACAGCTATTAAAGTAGAAGGAATTATTGACAATATTCAATATGTCAGTTTCCCCTAATGTGTTTCTCAGAATGAAGAAGTTTAAAAAATATATCAATTTAGGTGTGGATAATGGCTTTCATGTGAAGCATGAAATAATTCTGTGTGTTCTCTCTACAGGGATTGCTGGAAATCACAGGAAGAGAAATAATCATCCCAACAAGGGTTTCAGATGTATTAGTCTTCGTTTTCTTTCAGAGTAACTAGCAAACATGAAAATAACTGGGAAATTTAAAAATGTCCCATGGGTGAAGTCAAAAGTAAAGATTTACTTTACCCGGATTTCTGTGAACACTGAGAGCAATTGATTCTCTTCTGTTCTTAAAATGACAAAGAGATTAAAAAGTGCGTGCCACAGTACAAAGGCTTAACTGGTTTTATTTTTATTAGTATTTAAATAGTTTTAAGTGGTATTATAAGTAGTATAAATCTGAATAATTATACACAATTATTTATAGTATAAATATAAAGATTATAAACTAAATAGTATCTATTTTTAAGTATTAATAGATGAATAAAACTGTATAACATTTGACATAATATCTTCAAGTTTGCTTGCTTTCAAATAATACATAAAAGTTACGATAAAAGTTACAGAAAAAATTAAAAAGCAGCAAACTAAAAAGTTTTATTGCACACTTGTTTGTTTGCTTTTGTGCCTGTAAAGATTTTTCTTTATGCTAACTGATCAAACAAGAAGTCCTAATTAAATTAAATCAAATTTGACCTCAATGTCACAAAAACACTCCTATTACCATACTGTTTCATATTAAGTGAGTCTCCTTAGGAACTAAGATGTCTCCTACCACTTGAGTTCACCATAAAAAATAACTTGTTCATTTTGTATGAAGTATATTTTGCCAATATTATTAATATATAAACATATTAATAGATAGATGGATAGATATAATCAATTTGCCAAAATTATCTCTTTAACCTGCTTGTGTCCTTGGAGCTTCTTAGATCTGTAGTTTGCTGTCTGTCATTAATTTTGGAAAAGATTTTACCTAATATTATTTAAAATATTGCTTCATTTTTAGTCTTTCTTCTTTTTTTAGTATTTCAGCTATGGGTCTGTAAAACCTTTTAAAGTTGTCTCATAGTTTATGGAAATCCATTCATTCTGCTTTATTCTTTTCTCTCCTGTCAGATACAAGAAAAAGTTCCTCTTCAAAGGTTTAGCTTGTTTAGTTTTCTTGTTATTTGTTCTCTACTTTCAAAGCAAAATGTTCTTGCTCTTTGTGCCTCCCTGTCTTGGTTTCAGTAAAAGACCCTTCCGTCGGTCCATATCTATGGAGTCCACATCTGCAACCCACGCTATAAATTACCCTTTCTATCGCAATAGCCCTTCCCTCATGAAACTGTCCTTCACACCAATGTAACCACATTCCTGCAGTTTTCAAGTTAGCCAACCGAGTTTAGCTTAAATTGTGCAGTCCAACTCCAGCCAATGGACGCAGGACACAGTAGAAGGGACAAGCTGCATTAAAAATAAAAGCCCCTTCCCTCCTTTGTTTGGTGTGCTCTTGGGGTGACCAGATCTGCGAGAAGCACACTTCTGCAGAAGTAAATTTGTCTTGCTGAGAAATTCTTCATTTAAGTGTTTGTTTCCTTTGCGACTCTGAGCTTTATTTCCAACAACTTTGGGGGCCTGCCTGGGAGCCCATTCACCTCTGGGGTGGGATCTCTGATCATCTCTCATGAGGAGACACATCCCACTGCCTCACTGTGGTGGCCACAGGGGTAAGAGATCAAGACCCACCTGCATGACAAATAAACCCAGACTCTCAGCAACACAGGAAGAGAAGGCCTACAAATATAACGTAGTGACCTGGTAACTCTGTGCACAGATGAAGGTAAGAAAAGCCACAGGAGTGGTGAAATATTTATTGGTGAGGACCAAGGTAAGAAAAGCCACAGAGGTTGTGCAGTATTCCTTGGTCAGGACGTTTCAAGGCAAGAAAAGCCGTGGGGGCAATAAAATATTCCTTGCTTGGGACAGCAAGATACCTCCAGTTGTGCGGGTTAAGCCTCTAAGACAAGGGAAGTCAGAAAATTCCTAATATGAGGGATTGAGCCTCAGACAATCTCTAAAGAAGAGAAGGTAAGAAATCACTAATATGAGGAACTGGGCCTCTGCAGCTTTCAAAGTAGAAAATACTCGAGGTAAAGTAGGAGATAAAAAGGGTCAAGGGGATAATAAAATTCCCCCTGACAGTCCTCTAGGCCTCATGCTAAAATATTGGAGAGTTAATGAAAGGACTAAACAAGAATTAAAAAAAAAAAAAAAAAAAAAAAAAACAGTAAATGATAAAATATTATTGTTTCATATGGACCAAATGACCAATCCTCAAACCTTCAGTTTTCTGGCCAAAGTTTGGGTCAAATGAAGATTGGATTTGTCAACTTTTTTCATTATTATTATACTTTACATTCTAGGGTACCTGTGCACAACGTGCTGGTTTGTTACATATGTATACATGTGCCATGTTAGTTTGCTGCACTCATTAACTCATCACTTACATTAGGTATTTCTCCTAATGCTATCCTCCCCCAATACCCCACCCCATGACAGGTCCCCATGTGTGATATTCCCCATCCTATGTCCAAGTGTTCTCATTGTTCACTTCCTACCTATGAGTGAGAACATGTGGTGTTGTGTTTTAGGTTCTTGAGATAGTTGGCTCAGAATGATGGTTTCCAGTTTCATCCATATTGCTATAAAGGACATGAACTCATCCTTTTTTATGGCTGCATAGTGTTCCATGGTGTATATGTGCCACATTTTCTAAATCCAGTCAATCATTGATGAACATTTGGGTTGGTTCCAAGTCTTTGCTATTGTGAATAGTGCTGTAATAAACATATGTGTGCATGTGTCTTTATAGTTGCATGATTTATAATCGTTTGGGTATATATACCCAGTAATGGGATTGCTGGGTCAAAAGTTATTTCTAGTTATAGATCCTTGAGGAACCACCACAACAGTCGAACTAGTTTATACTCCCACCAACAGGGTAAAAGCATTCCTATTTCTCCACATCCTCTCCAGCATCTGTTGTTTCCTGACTTTTTAATGATCACCATTCCAACTGGTGTGAGATGATATCTCATTGTGGCTTTGATTTGCATTTCTCTGATGACCAGTGATGATGAGCATTTTTCCATGTATCCGTTGGCTGCATAAATGTCTTCTTTTGGAAAGTGTCTGTTCATATCATTTCCCACTTTTTGATGGGGTTACTTGATTTTTTCTTGTAAATTTGTTTAAGTTCTTTGTAGATTCTGGTTATTAGTCCTTTGTTGGATGGGTAGATTGCAAAACGTTTCTCCCATTCTGTAGGTTGCCTGTTCACTCTGATGGTAGTTTCTTTTGCTGTGCAGAAGCTCTTTAGTTGAATTAGATCCCATTTGTCTATTTTGGCTTTTGTTGCCATTGCTTTTGGTGTTTTAGTCATGAAGTCCTTGCCCATGTTTATGTCCTGAATGGTATTGCCCAGGTTTTCTTCTAGGATTTTTATGGTTTTAGGTCTAACATTTAAGGCTTTAATCCATCTTGAATGAATTTTTGTATAAAGTGTAAGGAAGGGAACCGGTTTTCTACACATGGCTAGCCAGTTTTCCCAGCACCATTTATTAAATAGGGAATTCTTTCATCATTGCTTGTTTTTGTCAGATTTGTCAAAGATCAGATGGTTGTAGATGTGTGGTGTTATTTCTGAGGCCTCTGTTCTGTTCCATTGGTCTATATCTCTGTTTTGGTACTAGTACCATTTTGTTTTGGTTACTGTAGCTTTGTAGTGTAGTTTGAAGTCAGGTAGCATGATGTCTCCAGCTTTGTTCTTTTGGCTTAGGATTGTCTTGGCAATGCGGCGTCTTTTTTGCTTCCATATGAACTTTAAAGTAGTTTTTTCCAATTCTGTGAAGAAAGTCATTGGTAGCTTGATGGGGAAGGCATTGAATCTATAAATTACCTTGGGCAGTAAGGCCATTTTCACGATACTGATTCTTCCTATTCATGAGCATGGAATGTTCTTCCATTTGTTTGTGTCCTCTTTTATTTCGTTGAGCAGTGGTTTGTAGTTTTCCTTGAAGAGGTCCTTCACATTCCTTGTAAATTGGATTCCTAGGTATTTTATTCTCTTTGTAGCAATTGTGAATGGGAGTTCACTCATGATTTGGCTCTCAGTTGGTCTGTTATTGGTGTAAAAGAATGCTTGTGATTTTTTGCACATTGATTTTGTATCCTAAGACTTTGTTGAAGTTGCTTATCAGCTTAAGGAGATTTGGGGCTGAGATGATATGGTTTTCTAAATATACAATCATGTCATCTGCAAACAGAGATGATTTGACTTCCTCTTTTCCTAATTGAATACCCTTTATTTCTTTCTCTTGCCTGATTGCCCTAGTCAGAACTTCCAACACTATGTTGAATAGGAGTAGTGATAGAGGGCATCCCTGTCTTGTGCCAGTTTTCAAAGAGAATGCTTCCAGTTTTTGCCCATTCAGTATGATACTGGCTGTGTCATACTGCTATATGTTTGTCATAAATAACTCTTATTATTTGAGAGACGTTCCCTCAATACCTAGTTTATTGAGAGTTTTCAGCAGGAAGGGCTATTGAATTTTGTCAAAGGCCTTTTCTGCATCTATTGAGACAATCATATGGTTTCTGTCTTTGGTTCTGTTTATGTGATGGATTACATTTATTGATTTGCATATGTTGAACCAGCCTTGCATCCCAGGCATGAGGCCAACTTGATGTTGGTGGATAAGCTTTTTGATGTGCTGCTGGATTCAGTTTGCCAGTATTTTATTTAGGATTTTTGCATTGATGTTCATCAGGGCTATTGGTCTAAAATTCTGTTTTTCTTGGTTGTGTCTCTGCCAGGCTTTGGTATCAGGATGACGCTGGCCTCATAACATGAACGAGGGAGGATTGCCTCTTTTTCTATTGATTGGAATAGTTTCAGAAGGAACAATACCAGCTCCTCTTTGTACCCTGGTAGAATTCAGCTCTGAATCCATCTGGTCCTGGATTTTTTTTTGGTTGGTAGGCTATTAATTATTGCCTCAATTTCAGAACCTGTTATTGGTCTATTCAGCAATTCAGTTTCTTCCTGGTTTAGTCCTGGGAGGGTTTATGTGTCCAGTAACTTGGAAGCTTTAAAGCCAGACATTGACTTCCCCTCTATGGCCAGGAAAGTCCTATATGACACCTTCTTCCAATAGAAGGCACTTTTGTCTCCATTGAATAGTATAGACACATTCATCAATGATTTTACTTAGATATTACGGATTATTTTCTGTAGCTTCCATATCACTGCTTGCTGTTTCAGCTCGCCCTTTAAAAAATGTTTATAGTTATATAGTAGGTGTATATATTTATAGAGTACAAGAGATATTTTGATACCAGCATACAATACATAATAATCACATCAGGATAAGTGGGTTATTCATCACCACAAGCATTTACAGTTTCTTGGTGTTACAAACATTCCAATTATGCTCTTTCAGTTATTTTAAATTGTACAATATGTTTTGCTTGTAATTACCCTGTGGTGCTATCAAATACTAGATATTATTTATTCTAACTATATTTTTGTACCCATTAACCACCCCCACTAACTCCTCCCAGGTCCACTACCCTTCCCAGATACTGGTAACCATCATTCTACTCTCTGTCCTCATGACTATAATATTAAATATTAAAACAATATGCAATCCCCATAAAGGAGTGAGAACACATGAAGTTTGTCTTTTTCTGCCTGGCTTATTTCACTTAACATAATGACCTTTAATCCAATCCATAATGTTGCAAATGACAAGATCTCATTCTTCATTATGGCTAAATAGTATTCCATTGTGTATATACACCACAGTTTTTTATTGATTGATTTGTTGATGAACACTTAAGTTGCTCACAAATCTGGACTATTATGATTTTATATTATGGATATATCAGTAGGGCTGGATATTATGAGTAGGGCTTCAATAGGATTATTATAAATAGGGAGTGCCGATATCTGTTCAATATATTGATTTCCTTTCCTTGGGGTATATACCTAGCAGTGGGATTGCTGGATCATATTGTAGTCCTATTTTCAGTTTTTTGAGGGAATGCCATACTGTTCTTCATAGTGACTGTACTAATTTACATTCTCATCAAGTGTGTATGAGCGTTTTCTTTTCTTCACATCCTAACCAGAATTTGCTATTGCCTGTTTTTTGAATTAAAGCCATTTTTACTAGGGTAAAATGATGTCTCATTGTATTTTGATTTGCATTTCTCTGATGATCAATTATGTTGAGTCTATTTTCACACATTTGTTAGCCATTTGTATGTCTTCTTTCGATAAATGTCTATTCAGATCTTCTGCTTATTTTTTAACTGGATTACTGGAGTTTTTCCTATTGAGTTTTTTGAGCTGCTTATATATTCTGGTTATTAATCCCTTGTAGATAGATAGTTTGCAAATGTTTTCTCCCTTTTTGTGGGTTATCACTTCACCGTGTGGATTATTTTCTTTGCCATGCAGAGGCTTTCTGACGTGATATGACCCCTTTTGTTCAATTTGGCTTTGGTTGCCTGTGCTTGTGGAGTATAACTCAAGAAATCTTAAATGACTTCTTCATGTTCAATTTGGATGTCTTTTATTTCTCTCTCCTCTCTGACTACTCTTCCTAGGATTTCCACTACTGTGTTAAACTACAGTGGTGACTATGCGCATCTTGGTATTGCTCCAGATCTTAGCAGAAAGCCTTTCAGGTTTTTTCTTTTTGGTATAACACTAGCTGTGGGTTTGTCATACATGGCTTTATTGTGGTGAAGTAGGTTCCTTCTATAACCATTTTTAAGTTTTTATAATAAAGAGATGTTTAATTTTATAAAATACTTTTTCAGTATCAATTAAAACGGTTATATGGTTTTTGTCCTTCATTCTATTGCTATTATGTATCATGCTGACTCACTTGTGCACGGTAAACCCCATTTGCATTCCTGGAATAAACCTCACTTGGTCATGATGAACTTCTTTTTATAGTATTGTTGAATTTCATTTGCTAGTATTTTGCTGAAGATTTTTGCAATGTTCACTAGGGACATTGGTTTGTAGTTTTCTTTTTCTGATGTGTCTTTGTCTGGTTTTGTTATCAGTATAAAACTGGTCTCATAGAATAAGTTTGAAACTACTTATTCTCCCCAGTTTAAAAAATATTTGAGTTGAACTGGCATTATTTCTACTTCATATGTTTGATAAAGTTTGGCAGTGAAACAATCGGATCCTAGGCTTTTCTTTTCTGGGGAATTTATTTATTTATTTATTTTTACAACTTCTATCTCATTACTTACTGGTCTGTTCAGGTCTTGAATTTTTCATGTTTCAATCCTGGTAGATTGTATGTGGCTAGAGATATATCTATTTCTTCTAAATTTTCCCATTCATTGGCATATAGGTGCTCAAAGTAGTCTCTAGTGATCCCTTGAATTTTGCAATATCAGCTGTAATTTCCTGTTTTTCGTCCTGATTTTATTTATTTACCTTTTTTTGTTAATCTGGCTCAAGTATTGTCAGTTTTATTTTTTCAAAAAAAAATGACCTTTTCATTTCATTGATCTTTCGTATTGTTTTTGCTTCAATTTTATTTATTTCTGCTCTGATTTTTAATATTTTTAATATTTATTTTATTTTATTAATTTTGGGCTTGGCTTTCTCTTTCTTTTCTAGTTCTGTAAGATGTATCCCTAGGTTGTTTATTTGGAATTTATGTAATTTTTTGATGTAAGTGTTTATTGCTATAAACTTTCCTATTAGTACCACTTTCTCTGTATCCCATAGGCTTTCGTATGCTCTCTTTCCATTTTCATTTGTTTCAAGAAGTTTTAAATTTTTCTTCTTAATTTAATTATTAACCCATTGGTCATTCAGGAGCATATTGTTTAATTTCCATGTGTTTGTATAATTTCAAAAATGTCTTTTCTTGTTTATTTCTAGTTTTTTCCCACTGTAGTCAGAGAAGATACTTTTTTTGAATTTTTTAAGATTTTTTTTTTTTTTGGCTTAACATATAGTCTGCCCTTAAAAATGAATAATGTGCTGAGAATAATAATGTGTATTCTGTAACTGTTTGGGAAAATATTATTTAAATGCCTTTTAGGTCTATTTGGTCCATAGCGCAGATTAAATCTGGTGTCTTTGTTCTTGATCTTTTGCCTGGATGATGTATCCAACGTGAAAGTGGGGTTATTAAGTCTTTAGCTGCTATTATATTGGGTCTCTCTCTCTCTTTAGGTCTAATAATATTTACTTTATATATCTGAGTACTCCAGCATTGGGTGCATATATGTGTATGGGTGTTTGTGTGTATATATACATGCGCACGCACACACACACACACACATATATATATACACACACACACACATATATATATACAATTGCTACATTTTCTTGCTGATTTGGCCACTTCATCATTATGTAATGACCTCCCTTGTCTCTTTTTATAGTTTCTTTCTTGAAGCCTTTTTTACCTAATATAAATATAGCTACTCCTGCTCTTTTCTGGCTTCCATTTGCATAGAGTATCTTTTTTCATGTCTTTATTTTTAGTTTATATGAGTTTTTACAGGTGAAATATCACCTTGCATTTTTATGTTATGGAGATTCAATGGTATGTTAACTCTTGAAACAACCTCTGCTATCATCAAACTTTTCTTTTGTACCTTTCTTATATCTCTCAGTCTTCACAGATTTAAAGTGAGTTAGGCCCTTGTCCTGAAGTGGGCTATGGCTTAAAGAAGCGTTGTGCCTGGTTTGATCTTCTATCCAGACCACTCACTTTCTCCATATCCGCAACAAGATTGTTTTGCTTTCTTATAATTTATGTGTCCACTAGAGTCTCATTTTAACTTCCTTTGAAAACCTTTCTATTGCATGCACAGCTTGGGTAACTGTTTGGCACAAGGGGCCTAGCTTTTGGCCTATCTTATGTGTCTACATGCATTGTTCTCTAAGCCTAATGATTTTTTTCAAGCTTTTGATTAAAGTGAGAGATGTGAAATTCTTTATTTTACTTGAAAACTTAGAGGCCATTAGATATTAATTTGGTTAATTTCAATATTTTTGTGTCTCAGGGAATAGGGAGGACCAAGAAGAGGGAGAAATGGGAAATGACTGGTCAGTCCAACAGTCAAAGCACATATAGTCTCTATCAATTAAGTTTGTCATCTTTTATGGTAGAGTTTATGATACCCAAAATAATTACAATAGTAACATCAAAGATCAGTAATCACAGATCACCATAATAAATATAAAAACTTTTTTAAAGTTTGAAATATTGAAAAAATAATGAAAATGTGACACAGAAACACAAAGTGAGCATATACTGTTGGTAAAATAATGCCAGTAAAATTGAATGACACTGAGTTGTCACAAACCTTCAATTCGTCAAAAAAATATTCAGTATCTGTGAAGTGCAATAAAATGAGATGTGCTTGTAGTCACTTTAGTAAACAGTATTGGAAAAACTGGGTAGCCACAATAAAAATTAAAATAGGACTCTTATCTTACACTATACACATAAATCAACTCAAATAGACTATAGACTTAAATATAAGTCATGATATTATCAATGTTCTAGAAGAAAATCTTCTTAACATTGGTCTTGGCAATAGTTTGTTTGTATATGACACCAGAAGCCCATGTAACAAATAAAAAATAAACAAATGGAGCTACATCTAACTAAAAAGTTTTTGCACAATAAAGTAAACAGCAAAATAAAAAGACAACCTATCAAAGGTCAGAAAATATTTTCAAACCATCTATCTGATGAAGGACTAGTATGCAAAAGACATAAATAACTCATACAACTTAACAGCAAAAATGAAAACAAATAAACCCATTAAAAATTGCCAAATGACCTGAAAAGCCATTTCTCAAAAGAAGACATGCAAAAGGGTAGCAGATATCTGAAGAAATCTTCAGCATCACTATTCAGCAAGGAAATGCACATCAAATCCACATTGAGATGCCTCCTCAAACCTGTTAGGATGATTATTATCAAAAAAGTGAAATAAAAAGTTGGTGAAAATTTAGAAAAAAGAAAACCCATGTACACTATTGGTAGTATTGTTATTTGGTAGAGCCATCACAGAAAACAATATAGGGGTTCCTCAAAAGACTAGAAGTATTTCTATTATAAGACACAGAAATCTCATGATGTAGTATACACCCAAAAGAAATGAAATCAGTATTTTGACAACATATCTGCACTCATATGTTCATTGCAGTATTACTCACAATAGCCATAATATAGAAAATTCTAAGAACTGGCCGATTAATGAATACATAAAGAATATGGGGTACATGTACACAATGGAATACTACTCAGTCTTAAAAAAAGAAACTCTGCCATTTGTGACATGTATAAACCTGGAGGACATTAGTTTAAGTGAAATAAGCCCAACATAGAGAGAAAAATATTGTGTGATCTCACCTATATGTGCAATATAAAAAATTTGGATTCATAGAAACAGAGAGTAAATGGTGGTCATAGGGGGTAGGGAGTGAGGCATGTGGTTCATAGGATAAAAACTTTTATTTATAAGTGACTAAGTTTTGGAGACCTAATGTACAACATCATCACTGTAGTTCCTGTAGTTCATAATAATGTATTGTACATTTGAAAGTTGCTAGGGAGTAGATGTTAAATGTTCTTTCCTTCTCTCCCTTGCACCCCCAAAAAAAGAGAAATAAGAGATAGTTTACTTAGTTTGATTGGGAGTCCTTTTACAATGTACACATATATCAAAATATTGCACTGTATATCTGAAATATATGCAATATTTATCACTCATACATAAATAAAACTGAAAAAGATTATATAATGTGGATAATTATAGTAGCTTATATTTGTATTATATTTTTGAATTTGAAAGAGAAGTAAAAAGGGACTTGTTTTGAAATTAAGATAGCTTTTAATTCTTTGATGCTTATATTACTTTCTCAGACACAATATACACATTAACTTATTTTGCTTTTACCAAAAACAAGTATACAGTATATGCAGCTTTTGTATATATCATGGTAGTAGTGAGTGTACTTAAATTTTAAAATCGATTTTTATAAAAGTTCATTGTGAATTTAGATTAAAAACAACAGGGAAAGAATAAAAAGTGTATACAAAAGCGTTGGTTTTCTTATAGGAAATAAATTAAAATAAGTAATGTCAGGTATTATAATTAATGCAGTGACAGATAAAAGGATATTAGTTGATGAAAGAATGTTTTACAAGTTTTCACACACATATTTAATGATGTTTGGAAATTGGCCTTGAAGAAAAGCATTCAACTGAGGAAACAAGTAGCTTTTGCTGTTAATAAAGCTAATGCTAGAACAGTATCCATTAGGTATTTACACAGTGAATATTTGTCTACTATTTCCCTTAATGAAAATAAAGTTTCAATTAGAAAGTCACTAAGGATTTGTTTCAGGATATCTAATTGGCTATATTTTTAAGTAAGTATTTAAACTGTGTGAAATAAAAGAAAGCTAGAAGAATGAGAAACATTAAAAGGAGGGAGAAATTAGGAAGCCAGAACTTGGAATAGGTAATGGACAAGATAATTTTTACAAAGACCTATTGTGAAAGGACTGCCTTGCTCTCTTCAAAGGCAGCTCAAAAATGGCAATTTATTATCGCCATTATTATTTCTGCAATCACTGTAACCACAGGCATGCACAGCTTTACAGAGGCACGAGTAACAAGGAAGATAATTAGCCACTCTTCTTTAGGACAATATTAGGAATTAGAAAGCAATATGTTTTCTCTTGTGTGAATAATAAATGTTCATAGATGATACTGGATTTATTTTAAAGCATCACAGATAATTCCAATGACAAATGCATTTCATTGCATCTTTTACACTACTTTCTCAATTATGCAATTTAGAGAGCTATCTACTGTATATTTACTGCAGGATTAGGCCAGACCTCCAATTAACCTAGTGAAGCCACTGGATGGATGTTAGCATTACCTTGGACAATCAAATGGATACTTTTCTTATCCAGAAGGCTATAGTTATTTATAGTAAACCCCAAATATTTGTCATGATGGGATGACAACAGACCAAAATGAAAATACCTAGTATTCCAACATATATATAGACTACAAAACAATGTTTTATAAAATACCCAGCACGATATGTCAACTAAGGTATGGGGAAAGTCCTTTACAGAAGATACCCCTAAATTATCTCTTATTTTCACATAAAAAATCTTAAAAATAAATATGAGAGTTGTTTTAGAGGTTATTTATTTGTTTGTAGTGAAGTATACCTCAAAAATATGTTCACTGAAACAAAGTTTAAATAACAATAATAATAATAAAACAGCTATCAGCAAAGTATTACAATCAACTAAAAACCACAACAATGTATCTTAGGCTCTAGGTTTAACTCCATAGAATGATAAAATTTTTAACTTTAGGTTTGTAAGTCATTTATTAAATGTTCATTTTTGTAAAGAAGAAAAGCTACTTACATTAGTTACAGAGGCGGTTAATTAAGAGGTAGACATGATGCTGTAGCTCTAATTTAGGACCTGCATGGGACAGGTGGGGACACTGAATGGCAAAGAGAGAAAATGAAAGTAGAAATGAGATTGAATCCATGTTGTGTCTATTATAAGTACTTTAATGGAATCTAAATATTTATTTTATTCACTTTCATAAGCCAATAAACACCTTTATTACTAATTTTACAATGTTTACTAACATTCAAGATTATTTTGGAATTTTGTGGAAATATTTTACTATTGGTTAGAGGATAAAGATTACTATGAATGCAATTTAGATTTTTCTATCCATGACTTTAAACAAATTAAAGACCCAAAATTAACTCTGAATTTTCTCTATGTATATAAAGTTTAATAAACATATTTCTGTAACAATATATAATTTAACACATAAAGTATAATTATGTTCTTATTTCATATGGCAGATTTTTTTCTATAAAAATTAATTTCACTCTTTTAAAATTACCAATAAAGAGAAGTAGTAAATCTTTACCCTGAATACATAAGCAAACAGTTAAGATTAAATTTATAATTTTTAACTAAAAGTTGAAAAAATGGGAAATCAGTTTGGATTTTTTCTCCAAAATAAAAGTACTATATTGTAACCAAGTCGAAACTTTTACAGCTCAGTGTATGTCAGCCAGTAAGTCAAGGGACTAGTTGATGGAGCAAAGAAGTTGACTTTATTTAGAAAGCCAGCAAAATGAGAAGATGGTGGACTTTCATCCTAAAGAAGCATCTTAAATTAATATGAATTTTAAATACCTTTTATGTTAGGGAAAGAGAAAAGAGGGAGGAGGTTGAGGTCCAGATAGGACTGATGTCCACAAACATCTATGCAGCAGTGAGGGTCTGAAGATATTGTGAAACTTCTTTGTTCTTGATCCGGTGACAGTGCTCCTATAAAACGTTAGCGTAACATTTTTATTTGTGTGTACGCCCTCCTTATATCCTCAAGGTTTAGTTTGGGGAAAGGACTATTATCATTCTTGCCTTAAAGTTAAACTAAAAACTAAATTACTCCCATTGTTAGTTTTTCCTACATGCAGAGATAAGTAAAAGGAGTTATCCTAAAAGTTATCACCACAGGGAGAGGAAGAGTTAGAACAAAATGGAGATAGTCATACTGGGCCCCCTTTTCACTGGTACATATATGGCTTTCTATGACAGAGTAGGAGTTCTAAAAGTTGACTTGTTATTCAAATTTGTGTATTTCTTAGATTCTATAATACGTATTATTAGTTACATAAATTAAGACTTAACAACTTCAAAGTCAAGCTATGATTTTAATAGAATTCCCTGATGGAACAAATTGCAACACAATCATATGCAACAGATCCAATATCTAAATATGGGAACCTGTTATATAAAATATTTCTATCCTTGTGCACTAAGTTGAATACAATTTTGGTTTGAAATAAAGACATACGACTTCTAAAATGATATTTTTTAATATGACTTGTACACTTATTTATGATATTTTATTTATAATACTTATTGCTTCTGATTTGTACATTATGTATGTTCCATTTCACATTCACTTGAGGAATAAAAAGAGTATCAGTAAGAAAGGAACAGAAAGTATCTCCTACGCATATAAAGGTAGGTTATTGTAAATGTACACAGAACGCCAGGCATCCAATTTGAAGCAGTACAGTCGGAACTCCCCCAAAACTGGAAAGTGATTAGACAGTGATCTTCTCTCCATGTCTGGGACTGCATGGTCTTTGTTTTCTATTCCTCTGTGTACACATACATCAATCTCTCCTAAGTATAACAATTTTTCTGCTCAGTGTTTGGTTTCAGCTTACTCAAATTTAACTTGCTCAGTGTTGGCATATAATGGTGCCAACGTCAGCTGGTTCTACTTACTTTGCTTCCCACAATGTCCAATTTAAGAGTCGAGTCACTCATTTCTCTATTTCTTATTTCAAATTACTGAATGACAGAGTTTGAATGTTTGTCCCCCATATCTCATGTTGAAATGTGATCCTCAGTGTTGGAAGTGAGGCCTGGTTGGAGGTGTTTTTGGGTCATGCGGGTGGATCCCTTAGGGATTGGTGTTGCTTGAAAATAGTGAATGAGTTCTCATGAGATCCAGTTGTTTTAAAATTATGTGACTTCTCCTCACTGTCACTCTTGCTCCCACTCTTGCCATGTAAGACACCTGTTCCCTCTTTATCTTCAATCATTATTGTAAGTTTCCTGAGGTCCTCAACAGAAGCTGATAGCAGTGCTATGCTTTCTATACAGCCTGCAGAACTATGAGTCAATTACACATCTTTTCTTATAAATTGCACTGCCTCAAGTATTTCTTTATAGCAATTCAAGAACGACCTAACATACCAAGAAAGAATGGAATAGGCTCAAACTTGGACAATTGTCAACCCTTTTTGATGGTTCTTTATTTTTGGTGAAAATTTATTTTAGTTCCTCTTTACATAAGGTGGCAAAAGTCTATTTATATGTTTACAAGAATTGAAAACTGCAGAAGGGAGATATATCTCATTTTCTTAAAAATAGTCATAGATCAAACAGATTTTTCTATTTTTAAGTGAGAGAATGAGAATGAGAACAATTCATTTGGATTTATATCAAAATAACAACATATAGAGTTACATTATTAGATATTTTTGAATAATTTGTTCTCAATTTTTTTATAATCAAATTTTCTAAAATATTCGCAAATTGTTTCTTAACATCTCAAACTTGCAAAATAGGTGCTTTCTGTAATTATAATACATTCTTTGTAGTTTTTTCACATTTGAAAAAACCCAGACATAGTTGACAACTATTTTATTTAGTGATGAACAAATTGAACTGCTTGCTAGTTAATGAAATGCATAAGCTATTCATCGCACAAATTACTACTATACAGGAGAAAAAACATTAAATTTCATGAGAAAAACTAATGACAGGAAGCCTACACTGATAGCTGATTTTTGCTTCTTTATTAGAGTAAGCTACTATGATATTAGAAACAGAATGACATTGTTATTAGTAATGTATATAGACTCAGAGAAAAGAAAAGAGTTATGAATATCAGAATGAGTTTTGTTATTGGTAACTATGTTTGCTGTTATTTGATACCTCTCTCCTGGGCAGATACAAAAGCACACACCAATCAAATGTCTATCTAGGGTCTCTATTCCAATGTCTGTAGTTCTATTTTGAGTGTATTTATGCTATTCTATTATGAATACACAGATTGTTAGATATTCTGGCAACCTTACACTACTAAACCTATATTCTTTGAATGCCAATTTCAAAGAGACTCCTTAGAAAGGCTTCCTGGGTTAAATTTTTCCCCTGATACTTGCTAATGGAAGAAGCCACTTTGAAGGTTGCCTCAGTTTATTCATTTTTAAAAAATGAGGACAATAGTTGTACTTATCTCAGAATTGTTGTGAAGATTGTATCTGACATTAAGTATTCTGTTTGTGTGAGCAATAAAGATGATGTTATGACAAAAATGAAAGGGAGAAAGATTTCAATAGTAAATAATGTGGAGGGTAGAAGAAATCAGAGATATGCCATGAACTTAAGGAGCTAAAATATCATCACTAAAAAAGAGATAATGAAATAATTTTGAAACCTACTAAATTAAAATGTTGCTATTTCTGTATTTGAGATTTACTGTGTGCAGTATTTATACATGGGGTAAAAATAATAAAAATCAATATTTAAAGAAAAAAATGTGTCCCATATGAAAAGTCACCTGCAAGAAACAAAATAACTTTCAGAATAGGGCTTAATCTCACATTAACCTATCTATATTTTCTTGAGCATAGTATTCTAAAATACTTTTGGAATTCAATAAAAGTACAGAATAATCATTTATTCATTCTTTTTATTTGAAATATACTATGTATAAGTTGTCGTAAGTATCAATTTAGTTTTTACAAAGAGTATGCACTGGAGATTAATGTAAAATAAGATTTTACCTGCCTTTGAGATTAGCTTCACTAAAGAAGTAATTCTTAAAGTATACACTAAAGGATGAATAGGATTTAGCTAGAAAACCAAGTGAAAATAGAAGTGTTTCACTAAGAGGACAGTATGTTCAAAGGCCAAGGGCAGGAAAGTTAAAGGAACTTTTGAAAAACTGTGAAAAGTGTATCATTAATAGCTGAAGAGAAAGAGTGATGGAACATAAGCCTGGAAAAATTTTTAAAAATGACAGAAGTATTCAAGGCCTATTAGACCATGACAATGATTGCTGATTTTATTCTATGAATAATGGGAAGTAGTATATTTAAAAGCAGCAAGTGAAATAAAGTTTGAAATGATTAATACATACCAATGTTTATCAATATATCATTATGATCAATATATTACTATTTAAAATCAAGGAAATTCATGTACTTGTTTATGGAAGGAATGCATAATAAATAGCAAAGTAGACCTTGTCTAAGAAGAAGAATGAGAGTAAATATTTGTAGTACTCATCTAAGCAATGTCCCAGGAAGAAAGATTCCAGGCCACCTAATACTAGGACTTTCCAGACTTATATACAGGACCTTTGCTTTGTGTTTGTCTGCTCGAAATGATAAAGGAGTGATTATTTTTCTTCCCATTGGCCAAATGAAATTTTCTAATTGTATCTTTAAAATGCTCTAGAATGTAATATTTTCAGTGTCTATTACATATTCTCAGTATTTTGAAGATTTGTGGAAGCATTTTTGTTGCTTGTATGACAAAAATTCGATGTGTCACATGTATATCTATATATCTGTCTGTAGACTTATATATCTACATCTATCTATACATGTACACATTTATATTTAATATACATTCAATCCCTTCCAACAAAGTTTTCAATATGTACTTGAAGAGTACTATGCTTCTATGTTTGAGACACAACCAGTAATATTGTTGCTATGGGGCAGTATTAGCTTGAAGTTATTCAATATTTAAATTACTAAACTTTCCTTGATCTTATTCCATACTGAACAAACCATTTTGATTGTGATTTTGTTGCCCACGTACTTTAAGTATCAGTAGCAAAACCAATTTACTAACTACACATACAAGTGTTCAGGACAGTGTTGGAGTTATCAGCAGCTTTCCTAGATTCTATACCTGGTAAGCTTCAAGTGAGGGTCTCTAATACTTATCTCTACATAACTCTGGAGTCCATGCACTTAGAATCATACAGAACTGAGGCAAATGCCAGTTTACTATAGTGTTACTCATTCTACAGCCTCAACAAGTTACTTAAACTCATCACTAAAACAGGTAAAACATTATTAACCTCATAGAGTTGTGGAAAGGATTAAGCTGAATATATTTAGTGTTCTGCCTTGTACATAGTATGCATTTAATAAACTGCAATTTTGAGTGTTTTTGCTTTAGCTACCTGTGCATTTTCTATTCTTCCTTGGGCCCTGATAAGGATAAATGACTGGGCTTATACAACAAGCACTGTAGCACGAGGCTTGTCATCTTATCTGCTTTCTCTCAATGAGCTTTTCATAACCTTTGTTCATCTAATTTTTCAGGGAACACTTTCCTCCCATGACTTATGTTCACAGATATGTTCAGGAAGAAGAAGACAAGTGTATGTAGTCAAAGGCCCTATATATTTAAGAAAAGCTAAATATCTAATGAATATTTACTATGTGTAATTATAAGGTATAATGTAGAATATGACATATATATAATTACGGTGAACAAACAGTTCAGATTAGCCTTAATAACAATACTTTTTGAAGTTCAAGAGTAATAATTCACTAAAATTATAATTGAAAGTGATTGGATTTCAAGGATTCCATTGATAAAACTTCACAAGTTAATTTAGAAAGTGTAAATGTTTATATTTGATATTTCTTTTGGGAAAGGTTAGGAAAATACTGTCCACACAGCTACATATACTGTCAAAAAATATCAAGTCAATTTAAACCAGTGTTCTTCAGCTGTGTTAGAAAGCAGTCATATTAGATACCCTATGAGCTTTTTCACAATATATGATGCTATCTACTGGTTTTCCAGCTTTAATCCACAAACCTCCTAAATGCAGGAGAGTCTCCAGAAGTTCAGAGTGAGACAAAGGACAGAGAGAGTGTGCAATTTGGGTAACATTCCCTAACACATTCAGAGAGGCATTTTTTTCCAGCCATTTCCAGGCAACCTTATGATCTCATCAATTTAATTGTCAAAGCATAAGTATCCAATCACTTATTCTCTATACAATGTATACAAAATGTATACAATCTCAAAAGTCAGTAAATCTGAAATAAAATTTTGTCTCTTTTGTTCACCTATGTTTGGTAGTAGGTTAGGAATAAATTTCTGACTTTCCAAGAATGACCTTATGGCCATTTCTATTCTAGTTATCATGTTTTACACAGAAGGCTTCAGAAACTTTCTCCAAGACATACAATTAATTTGTGAAAAACTCATGTCTGCTGACTTAATTAGTGTTATTTTCCAATACTTTGCATTTGAATGAAGTCATACATTTTGATCTTATCAATATGTTATATATATAAGAGGAAAATCAGAATAACTCTCAGACTTCTTCCACCACAGGAAATATTGATCATTTTGAATAGTTTAAAAAGGGAAATTTAGTGACATATATGCTTATTTGGGTATGTTAAATATTGTTTTCTTCTAAAGTAAGTAACTCATTTTATTTGGATATAGTATTTATTTTTAAGCTTCACAAGTTCTAATTTTTTTGTTCCTCCAATATGATCCTGGTTAATGATATTCTTAATTAATTAAGGTGCCTTTTAGGCAGGCATACAAAGTTCATCATGTCAATTCTTTAGATAGAGCAGTCTGGAAGTCAAATAGAAGGATTTTGTAGTCTGGCTTCTGACAGTTTTTCTTCTTTCTACATTTGACTATGCTATTTAAATGAACATTTTTAGTAATATATTTACATGATTGCTTATTAAAATGTAATTATGTTCTTTGTCTTCTAACTCTACAGTTTCCTGTCCCATTAGAGTAAGTCATGGGATTCATGCTTTATTCTCTGAAACCACCGTATTGCCATAAGCCAAATATGATAAGTAGGAAATTTCTCTGACAAACGCTTGGTGAAATTTCTGCCCACCAAACGGTTTTCAAATCACAGAATAAAAACGAGCCTTGGGAGATGAATCTACAGATTTTGAAAGAAGCTCTTTTAAAATTGCCAGAATAATCTCCTTCATGGCCCAAAGCAACATGTAAATTAAGAAGCAATACACTATGAGTGTAATGGAGCATGTACTTATAAATTCACGGTTCCATTCATCTCATGTAAACAGCTCACACATCGTACCTCCCAGGAATAATTACACAACACTAAAGAGTTTGAAATTATAAATATTAAGACAGAAAATTTTCTGTGCACTTCTTTGTGGCATAAGCTTGAAAATATTAAGAAGGACTATAATGTTTAATTGTTATAGTAGTTTCTAATTGCATACTTGATAGGGTGAATGTCAAATGAATCAAAAAAGCTTTGGGCAAAATCAGCAGGAGAGATGTGCAAGCTGTCAGTTCAAAATAAACGTTTGCCAGCCTGTTGGCATGGCAGCAGTGTGTCTCATGACAAGGAGGGACTTTTAGCATTCAGGAAAGAACATGAGGCTTTTAGTGTTCAAAGTGCTAGAAACTGGATTCATTAAGTAGGTAAAAATTGACCTCTTCAGGAAAATAAACTATTAGCAGGAGACTGACTGAACAAAAGGTGTCTTGTACAAGAACAAAAGGTATCTTCAGAAATGCTACCAAATGCAAGCTTTATAAAGCCATCCAGAGTAGGTTGCTGAGGTTGTATGTGCATTTAGTGTAATTTGGGAAAGGATAACCACAAAAAACTCTGCAGAAAATACTGTGCAGAGGCCCAGAGGTACTTTGAACCTGAGAAATAGAATTATGTCTTCAAAGATTAGTTTTAAAAATTTTAGAAATATCTATGACATAAATCCCAAGAGACTAATATTAAATATATTGGAAGTGTAAACAATATATTTGAAAAAGTACTTACTAATTTTATGTCATAACAAAATATTTTATGACAATAGCTAATTCAATAGACCCAAAGCTGATATTCTGATGTGATCACCAAGACTCTGAAATATTTGAGATTACAAGGGTCAGAGATAAATGTCAGAAAATTAAACATGGCATATAGCCTTCATTTTAATGGAATAAATATAGGTTTGGAAAGTGGACTGCTAAGGCTAGTAGTGAGCATGAGAAAGGGAACACTGTAGAATAGCATGTTAAATTACTGTTTCGGATAATCATAAAAAAGGAATAAAAAGAGATGAAAATCATATTTGTAGCTTCAAGTCATATCAAAACCTCAGTAGTAGGTATGAAACAGAGAAAAAGCAAAGAAAGGAATATAGCAACTAATCTGTCTGCTGTCCTGCATGATGCTAAAATATTAGAAAAGAGCAGCCAATCTCAAATTTAAAAAGTTGATGTAATTCCTCCCCACCTCCCACCCCTTGCAAAGATGGTGAACTGGGGACATTGTTAGCATGCCTCTGTCACTTGGAAGGAGAAAATAGTGTGTAGAAATTTACTTTGTGAACTGTTTTCCAAGAAGCAACTCAGAAACTTAACAGAATAACTTAAAGAAACCACCGACCCTTCAAAAGAAGCACCAGGCAGTAGCCTACATGATGAACCAGACAGAACACTGTATCTCCAGAAGGTGAGTGGGAGAGAGACGGCCTTCATTATGCACACTCCCACAGGGGAGCCAGGAAAACCTGGCCACAGGGAAGACCTTAACCCTACCCAGTGCTGGAGGTGATTTAGTGAGCAGTGAGGAATATATGAGAAGGAAGGGCATCAGGGAGTGTGTTGCATTCACTCCCAGACTAAAGCGGGGACAGAGGGAAGCCACTGTAGATCATACCTCACAGGGGACCTCACAGAACTCTGCCAGCTAACTCAGGTAGTGGGCACAGGTTGACAGAAGCTCCCAACTGAGATTTGCAATCCAATATTGAATGGGAAGGAACCTCGATGAGCAGAATCAAGGGGCAAGTAAGAAGTGTGCTATAAACATGGGTGTAGGAGTTGGACACCTCTGCTTCATGGGCAAGCATAGAGGGGTGTGGCCTGAAAGCCACGGTTTCTGTCTCCACTGGGAAAGCTTATGGCCTGAGGCAGTTTTGAGTTCTGAGCCCACGCTGCCTGGAACCCAGCTAGCTGCCACTAACAGAACACTGGATCTAAGACATGCCTTGTCAACTGTGGAGAAGCTGAGTGGGGCTTACTGCTGTCTGCTACCACCCCCACTGTCTGTATGGATTCTTTTGTGCAGCAGGGCAGCTGGGTTCCTCCCTGGAACATTACTCCAAAGGCTAGGGAACTGCTTTCTGATCTCCGTTGGAGCCGCAGCTTGTGCCTGCATGCAGGGAGCCAGAGCACAGACTTACCTGGGCCAAACCCCACCTGGCCGCTCCACCCACCCTGGTAGGATAACACCACAGGAACATTTAGGAGCTCCATGACCCTCCCTCTTGCCTGAGGCTCCAGAGTACACCCCCTGGGTAACACAAGGAAAACACAAATTCCACTTCTTCCACCGCTACCACCACAGCTGGTGCTTTTTGCAATCACCAGCTCCTAGATGGAGGTCAACTGGCATAGCCCATTACAAAATTTGGAGGCACAATAACACAACACTAAAGCAAGAGAAAACTTTTGCATGATCTCAGCTATTTCCTTTGCCTAGAGTACCCTGGCTAATCAGGAGGTCTTGAGTCCATGTGCCAGGTACATTACTACTACATTTGGCATCTGAGAAAGCCAATATACTAAGACTATTTATAACCAAGGAAACCTCAGAGTCTATGTCATTCTCCTCCCTCTCCTGCTAGTGCTGATGCTGGTACCCACTGCTGGGAGATTAGAGGGGAAGTCACATCACTGGATCTCTTACAGACATTCCCCAGCACCATCCTGGATTGTGGCAGTCCCAATCGGCAGCTAGATCCAGAAGAACACAAGGATTCTCAATAGTCTGTCCCTCAGGGACTGTTACTCCAAGGGAAAGGAGAAGTGCATCACATCAAGGGAGCACCCCATAGGACAAACAAAACCAGACTGCAGGACTGAGTCTCTGAACTCTTGACTTGTGAGAAGTTTATTTCAGCACAGGTACAGGTGCAGTGCTGGGCTCAGTGGGGAGTCCGCAGCTCTACCCCAACAATCAGGCAGACACAGTGCTAGTGAAGGATTTTGGAGAAGGGGATTAGAAGTCCCCTTCTCCCACTACTGAAGACACAGCTAGGGCTTCTTCCATGGGAGCATGAGATGAGTGCAATAGACAACCTTCTATTGTAGAAGGTTATAGACAACCTTCCTGGAACACTTCAGGGTGACTGCATCACCTCAAGAGGAGTGCCCTCCATGCTCAGGTTCAGATAAGAGGTAGAGTCAAACTCGCTCTCTACATGGAACATCAGCATTCCTACATATAAAAAGGGGTGTTAGTGTGATCTGAAATAGCTGGGACACTGGGTCAGGAGTGTGACTAGGAGACTGATTGCTTTTCTACTGGCTTAGAAGGAGAGCTGGGGTAGCTCCCTTCCTTTCTTGTGAAAAGACTTCAGTGCATTTCAATGAGAGCTTACCCAGGCACCTCTATCAAGGCTGGGACCTCTTCCTAACATGGAGGTATTGGATTTACCCACCTGCTTTAGCTGCAGCCAGTTTTTACCCATGGGCACCTCCTACTCACCTGAAGCTTGAACTGCTCAACCCAGTGAATAAAATATTGGGGTAATATTGAAAAGAAATAAAGTCTTCAAAAAATATGGAATTATGTAAAACAGTCAAACCCAAGTATTATAGTTGTTCTTGAGAGAGAAAAAAATATAGTTTGGAAAACCTATTTGAGAAAATCATTGAGGAAAAGTCCCCTGGTCTTGTTAGATGTTTAGACATCCAAATACATGAAGTTCAAACAACTCCTGTGAGACTCATAGCAAAAAAGACATCAACAATGTATATAGTCATCAAGGTATCAAAAGTCAGTGTGAAGGAAATAATTCTAATAGAAGTGATACTAAAGCATTAGGTAACCTGTACAGGAAAATTCATCAGCCCAACAACAGACTTCTCAGCAGAAACCTTATAAGGGTTTGGGATCCTGACTTTATTCTCCTTAAACAGAATAACTATCAGCTAATAATTTTATATTCAGTAAAACTAAGTTCCCTAAATGAAGTAGAAATAAAGTCTTTCTCAAACAAGCAATGCTGAGAGAGTTTGTCAATACTAGAGCAGCCATACAAGAAATGCTAAAGCGAGTTTTACATCTTGAAACAAAAGCATAAAATTCACAAGACTTTAAAAAAAAAACATGATGAAGAAAACAAAGTCACTAGTTAACAATCAATACTGTGACTGGAATAGCACCTCACTCTCAATGTTAATGTTGAATGTAAATAGTCTAAATACTTCACTTAAAATATATAGACTGGATTAAAAATAATTACAAACCAAATATATGCAATATATGCTGTCTTCAGTAGACACACTTAACACATAAGGATTCTTATAGACTCAAGAAAAGGAGATAGAAAAAAGATGTTCCACACAAATAGAAACCAAAATTGAGCAGGAGCAACTATTCTTGGATCAGATAAGACTGAAATTAAATAAACAACAGTAAAAAAAAAAAAAAAAAAAAAAGAAAAAAAAGAAAAGAAAAAGAAGAAAATAAGATAATTATAAAATGATAAAAGAATCAATTCAACAAAATATACAATTGTAAATATATATGCACCCTGCTCCAGAGCGCCCAGATTCATAAAGCAATTACTACTGAACCTAAGAATAGGGATGCACAGAAACAAAGTATTCGTGGGGGACTTCAACACTCCACTGAAGCACTAGACAGATCACTGAGGCCAAAGGTCAACAAGGAAACACTGGACTAAAAATGTACTCCAGGATAAATGGATCTAACAAATATTTACAGAGCATTCTACCCAAGAACTGCAGAATGTATATTCTTTTCATCCTCATGAAACATTTTCCAAGGTAGACCATACGATAGGCCACAAATCTCAATGAATTTTTAAAAATTACAGTAATATCAGATATCTTCTCAGACCACAGCAGAACAACACCTGCAATGAACACCTCTATGCACAGAAACTAGAAATAAATTCCAAAAGGAACCTTCAAAATCGTACAAATACAAGGAAATTTAAAAATTTGCTCCTAAATGATTTTGGGGTAAACAATAAAATAAAGATATAAATTTAATAACCTTTTCAAAATACAACAGCAGGAGTGACACAAGTTACCAAAGCCTCTGGGATAGCACAAAAGCAGTGCTAACAGGAAAATTTGTAGCACTAAATGTTTACACCAAAATGTCTCAAAGGTCACAAATTGACAACCTAATAAATTGACAATGTAGAAACTTATTTCTCTAGTTTTTAGTCACACCTCAAGAAACTAAAGAAAGAGAAACCAACCAAATAGAAAGCTGACAGAATAAAATAAATGACAAAGATCAGAGCAGAACTAAACTAAATATAAAGAAAAAATTTACAAAAGATAAATGAAACAAAAAAACTGATTATTTTAGAAGATAAACAAAACTGATAGACAGCTAAATTAACCAAGAAAAAAATAGAGAAGATTCAAACAAGTTCAATTAAAAATGACAATTGAGACATTACAACTGACGCCACAAAAGCACAAAAGATAACTCAAGATTACAATGAACACCTCTATGCACAGAAAATGGAAAATCAAAAAGAAATAATAAATTCCTGGAGACATGCAATCCCTCCTGCTTGAAGCAGGAGAAATGGATATCCTGAGCATTCCATAACAAGCAGTGATTTTGAAAGAGTAATTTGCAAAACTACCACCACCACCACCACCACCACCAACAACAACAACCCAGAGCTGGATGGATTCATAGCTGAATTCTACCAGACATTCAAAGAAAAACTGATATCAATTCTACTGAAACTATCCAAAAAGATCCAGAAGGAGACAATCCTCCCTAACTCATTCTATGATGGCAGTATCACTCTGAGACCAAAGCTAGAAAAGGACATAACAGAAATGGGAAACTACAGACCAATATCTTTGATGAATATAGATGCGAAAATTCTTAACCAAATATTGGCAAACTGAATCCAACAGCACAACAAAAAAATAATTCACCATGATCAAGTGGGTTTCATTCCAGGGATGCAAGGATAGTTCCACAAACACAGGTCGACAAATGTGATTCCTCACATAAAAGAAATTAAAAACAAAAGTTATATGATAATCTCAATAGACACAGAGAAAGCACTTGATAATATCTACCACCCTTTCATAATGAAACCCTCAATAAACTAGGTATGGAAAGAACACATATTAAAATAATAAATGCTGTATACAATAAATGCATAGCCAACATCATACTGAATGGGGAGAAGTTGAAAGAATTTTCCCCAAGAGCTGGAGTAAGATAAGAATGCCCACCTTCACCACTTCTATTCAACATTGTACTGGAAGTTCAAGGCAGAGCAATCAGAAAAGAGAAAGAAATAAAGGGCATCCAAACTGAAAAAGAAGTCAAACTCTCTCTGTTTGCCAATGATGTGCTCTTATACCTAGAAAACCCTAAAGACTCCTCCAAAAGCCTTCTAGGGCAAATTAATTCAGTGAAGTCTTAGCTTACAAAATTAATGTAAACAAATCAGTAGCACTGCTATACACCAATGACCAAGCTGAGAATCAAATCAAGAACTCAATCTCTTTTACAAAAGCTACAAAAAAACTTCACACGCAAAGATTATGAAAAAACCTGGGAATATACTTAACCAAGAAGGTAAATTGTGGTTGTCTACAATGAGAATGACAAAATACAGCAGAAGGAAATCACAGATGACACAAATGGAAATACACGTCATGCTTATGGAACAGAAGAATCAATAGTGTTAAAATAACCATACTGCCAAAGCAATCTACAGACTAAATTCAATTTTTATCAAAAGACCAACATTCTTTTTCACAGAATTAGAAAAACCAATCCTTAAATTCACAGGGAATGAAAAGATAACTGACATAGCCACAGCAAATCTAAGCAAAAAGAACAGATTTGGAGGCATCACATTATCTGACTTCAAATTATACTACAAAGCAATAGTAACTAAAACAGGATAGTACTGGTATGTTATAAAGGTAGACACATAAACAGAAATAGGACACAATTGAACAGAATAGAGAATCCAGGAATAAAGCTAAATACTTACAATCAACTGATCCTCAAAAAAGCATGCAAAATCATAAATTGTGGAAAGAGCACTCTATTCAATAAGTGGTGCTGGGTAAATCAAATAGCCACGTGTAGAAGAATTAATGGGAATTTTTATTTCTCACCATATATAAAAATTAACTCAAGATGGATTAAAGGCTTAAATCTGAGACCTGAAAACGATACAAGTTCTAGAAGAAAACCTACGAAAAACTCTTCTGGACATTGGCCTAGACTAAGAGTTTATAACTAGGAACTCCAAAGTAAACGCAACAAAAAGAAAATAAATAAATGGGACCCAATTAAGCTAAAAAGGCTTCTGAAAAGCAAAAGAAATAATTATCAGAGTAAACAGGCAACTTACAGAATGGGAGAGATATTTGCAAATTACATATCCAACGAAGGAGTAATATCCAGAATCTATATGGGACTCAAACAAATCAGAGAGAAAAAAAATAAATTATCGCATTAAAAAGTAGGCAAAGGACGTGAATAGGCATTTCTCAAAAGAAGATATACAAATATCCAACAAGCATATGAAAAAAATGTTCGACATTATTAATCATTAAAGAATCGCAAATTACAACCACAACGAGATACCACCTTTACCCCAGCCAGAAAAAAAAAAAAAAAAAGAAAAAGTCAAAGAGTAATGAATGTTGACATGGAAATAATGAAAAAGGACTGCTTATACACTGCTGGTGGGAATATAAATTATTACAACCTTAATGAAAACAGTATAGAGATTTCTCAAATAAGTAAATGTAGATCTACCCCTCAATCCAGCAATTCCACTACTGGGTGTCTAGCTAAATGAAAGAAAGTCACTATATCAAAAAGATGCCTGCACCTGTATATTTATTGTAGCACAATTCACAATTGCAAAGATACAGAACCAAACTAAAAGCCCACCAATTGATGAGTGGATAAAGAAAATATGATGTGTACACACACACACACACACACACACACACACACCACACACCATGGAGTACTTAGCCATAAAAAAATAATGTCTTTTGCAGCCATTTGGATAGAACTAGAACTCATTATTCTAAGTAAAGTAACTCAGGAATTAAAAAGAAAATACCGCATATTCTCACTTATAAGAAGGACTAAGCTATGTGTATGCAAAGAAATACACACTGGTATAATGGAAATTGGAAACTCAGAAGGAGATACGGTAGGAGAGGGGTAAGGGATGAAAAACTGCCTATTGGTTACAATGCACACTACTTTCAGTTGATGGGTACACTAAAATCCTAGACTTCACCTCTATAAAATTCATTCATGTAACCAAAAACCACTTGTACTCTTAAAGTTATTGAAATAAAAAAATAAAAATAAAAGAAATACAATAAAATATTCCTTTGAATTAAAAACAAACAAAAAAATAAATAAAAGTTGAATTTAAGTTCTTTGCTAATGATTTTCAAAGGTGTCAAAAACATGGTGATTTGGTGGTGGTAGTCTTACAATTAAGTTGTCTGTCCAGTTTGTAGGAGAACTTCTGTTGGAAGCAAAACTTTCAGGACGTGGATCTCAACCCCGGATGAAGTTTTCTGGCAATATGGTAGTATGAGGTCAGAATCATAGCCAAACTGGTTTCAGGGAAGATTAACATGTTCATGGAGTAAGTAAAATATTCTAAGACACCTTCAAGAAAAGAAAAAGGATTGTAAAATATTGGAATAACAATATTAAAAATGATTTTGTACGTCGTTGAATTAACTTTGCTAATATTTTCTTCAGGAATTTTGCTCATGAGAAGTATTGGTCTATATTTTTCCTTTCTTGCAATAACTTTATCTAGTTTTGATGTTAGGGTAATAATGGCTTAATATAATGTGTTGGGAAGTGTTCCCTCTATTTCTATTTCCTAGAAGAGATTTTAATTAATGATTCACTATCTTTAACAGATCTAGATTTGCTCAATTTATCTATTTATCCTTTCATGAGTTGTAATAATTTGTGTCTTCGAAAGGATTGCTTCATTACACATGATATAAAATTAATGATCACAGAATTGCTCATAGTTTCCTTTATTGCCATATTAATGGTCATGAGATTGACCTCTCTTTTATTTCTAGCAATTAGTTCATTTTCTTTTTCATTGGTTAGTCTAATGAGAGGTTAATTAATTTTACTGATTTTTCAAGGAGTTCGTTTATGGCTTAGTTAATTTTCTCCATTGGTTTCCTGTTTTCAATTTCACTAATATTTGCTTTAATTTTTATTCTTTATTTACTTTATCTTGCTGTAGGCTTACATTTCTATTTTTTAAGTAGTTACCTAAGATGGAAGCTTACATTATTGACTTCAGATAAATTTTAGATCTTTCATTTTTTCCTATGTGTGCATTTATACTAAAAATTTCACTCAAAGCACAATTTTACTATATTCTACACATTTTGATAAATTGTGTTTTAATTTTGTTCAAAGTATTTAAATTTCTTTTGAAACTTATTCTTTGACCCATGTGTTATTTGTAAGTGTGTTGTTTAATCACCAAATATTAGGGGAATTTCTAGCTATCTTTCTGTAACTTACATGGTTAAACGTATATATTTGATATACTTAAAAAAATTAACACATTAAATATAACAGTAAATAAAAATAAATATAGACCATGACAAGTGGAATTTATTAAAGGTCTAAAGAGCCAGTATAATATTAAAAAATCAACCAATGTAATAATATAACACATCGAGCATGCAGAAAAACTGGATCACTAATTGCTAGTGGGAAATCAGCGTGCTACAATTTTGGAGGACATTTTAGCAGTTTCTTACAAAGCTATAAATATGCACCAGCAATCACACTCATGAGTAATTGCAAAATTGATTTAAAAACTTTAGGACCAAACAAAAACCTGTATGACAATCTTTACAGCAACTTTGTTTATAATCCCTAAAAATGAGAAGCAGCCAGTATGTCTTTCTTTATATTGATATGTAATAGTTGTACATATTTTGGGAGTACATGTGATATTTTGATACCTGTGTACAATGTATGATAATCAAAGCAGAGTAATTTGGTATCCATCACCTTAAACATTTATCTTTTCTTTATGTAGAGATTATACAATGCTTCTTCTCTAGAAATTTTGAAATATACAATAAATTATTGTTACCTATAATTTTCATACTGTACTATCAAATACTAGGACTTATTTCTTTTATCTAACTGTATTTTTATACCACTTAACTAACTTCTGTTTATCCCCTCCTTCCTGCTTCCCTTTGCACCCTTTGGTAACCACCATTCTACTCTCTACCTCCATGAGATTCACTTTCTCAGCTCCCATATAGGAGTGAAAATATGTGCTATTTGTTTTTCTGTGCCTAGTTTAATACACTTAACATAATGACCTCTATTTTCATCCATGTTGCTGCAAATGAAAGGATTTCATTATTTTTTGTGGCTCAGTAATATTCTTTTGTGTATATGCCACATTTTCTTTACTCATTCATCAACTGATGGACATTTAGATTGATACCATATTTTGGCTATTGTAAATAGCACTGCAATAAACATGGGAGTGCAGATACCTTTTCAATATGCTGATTTCCTTTCTTTTCATATATATACAGCAGTGAGATTACTGGATCATATGGTATTTGTAATTTTTGCTTTTTGAGGAACTTCCATAGTGTTTTCCATAATGGCTATATTAATTTACATTCCCACTAACAGTGTTTACATAACTGTTGACTATTGGTATGTCTTTCTTTGAGAAATATCTATTCAGGTTCTTTGCACATTTTATAATCTTATTTTTTTCTTTTTGCTATTGAGACGTTTGAGTTTTTTATATGTCCTGGTTATTAATCCCTTGTAGGAAGAAGAGTTAGTAAATATATTCTCCCATTGTGTAGGTTATTTCTTCACTTGGCTCATTGTTTCTTTTACTGTGCAGAAACTTTTAGCTTGATACAATCTCATTTGTCTGTTTTTGCTTTTGTTGTCTGTGCTTTTGAGGGCTTATCAATTTTTTTTTTTTTTTTCCCAAACCAGTTTTCTGCAGCATTTTCCCAATGTTTTATTTTAGCACTTCCATACTTTCACAATTTTAGGTCTTACATTTAGGTCTTTAATCCTTTTTGAGTTGCTTTTTTTGTATGTGATGAAAGATGGGGATCTAGTTTTGTTTTTCTACATATGGATGTCTAGTTTCTCCAGTACCATTTACTAAAGAGACTGTCATCTTCTCACTGGATGTTCTTTGCAACTTTGTCTAAAATGAGTTGACTGTGAGCATATGGAATTATTTTTGTGTTCTCTACTCTATTCTGTTGGTCTATGTGTCTATTTTTAGGCCAGATTCATACTGTTTTGGTTACTATTGCTTTGTTGTATAACTTGAAATTGGGCAGCTTTAGGCCTCCAGCTTTGTTCTTTTTGATCAGCCTTGCTTTATCTTTTCAGGATCTTTTGTGGTTCCATACACATTTTAAGGTTGTTTTTTCAATCTCCGTGAAGAATTTCATTGGTATTTTGATAGGAATTGCATTGAATCTGTAGTTGCTTTGAGTAACACAGATATTTTAATAATATTAATTCTTTCAATCCATGAACATGATGTATGTTTTCAATTTTTGTATCCTCTTCAGTTTTTTTAATGTGTTTTACAGTTTTCTTTGTAGATATCCTCCACTGCTTTGGTTAAATTTATTCCTAGGTGTCTTATATTTTGTAGCTGTTATAAACGGAATTGCTTCTTTGATTTATTTTTCAGATTGATCATTGTTAGCATATAGAAATGCAATTGACTTTTGCATGTTGACTTTGTAGTCTGCAACTTTACTGAATCCACTTATTAGTTCCGAGAGTTTTTGGTGTATTATTTAAGATTTTCTAAATATAAGATCAGATTATCTGCAAACAAAGATAATTTGATTTCTTTCCTTTTGATTTAGATGTCCTCTTTTTCTTTTCTTTTTTTGTCCTATTTGCTCTGGCTAAGACTTCCAGAGCTATGTTATGTTCATATGAGGAATACAATACAGTGATAAAAGTAAATGAGATATTCATCCATGAAAAGACACTAATGAATCTTAAGGGCATATTTCTCAGTGAAGGAAACCAATTCTAAAAGTCTGCAACTGTGTAATTTCAATTATACAATGCCCTGCACATGCAAAATTATACACAGTATAAACATATCAGTAGTTATCAAGGACCCAGGGTTTGAGAGAGGAAGCTTGAGAAGGTCACGTATCTAGGATCTTTCTAGGTCAGTGAAAGTATTCTGTATGATACTACAAAGGTGGACACATGTCACTATGTATTTGTTTAAACCCATATAACTGTACATTGCAAAAAATAAACTTAATGCATGCAAAATTTAGAAAATTATTTATGAGATCCAGGTATTTCAGTATAGAATGAAAAAAAGCTAAGTATCTTAAAATGTATAAAATAGCTTTACTGAAGTTATGTGGGAAAAAGTGATCACTGAAGTCATTTTGAAAATGAATAGAATCTATGTGATTAAATGACATATTAGCACTGTACTGTTGTTGATATTTTTTTCTGTGAAGATATGGGTTAATATTATGACACTACTATATATGTGTGTGTATATATGTGTGTATATATATATATACACGCCTACTGGAGTTAAATAATTACATAGATGGCAGGTTGTGAGAGCTAGGTTTTTACTATTGGAGTGACTGATTACAGATCAGAAAGGGGAGGAGTGTAGAATCATCCAAGTGCTAAGGGAGTAGAGTGGAAGACATCAGTATGAACTCACGTTTAGCTTAATATAGGTGGTTACACATAGAAATATATGCATATATATACACATATACATATGTCAGTATACACAGTATATGTCCTTGTTCTGCCAGCTGAGAGGGCCTAGGTTTAATGACACTCCAGCATCAATAATCATACCTGGAGCCTAGATCTTGGTTCCTAATACAACCTTTCAATTAAAGAAACCAAAGTTTCTTAAAGAAATGGTTGTTCCAAGACTAGGTCAAAGGATATGCAAATTAGCCTAGAGTATCTCCTAGTGCTATATAAAACTGTTCAAAAATAAAGTTCATACAATAAATATAAATTATATAAACTAAGGAAAAACTTTGATAAACAAGATACCTTTAAAATTTTAAAAAATATAAAAGTGATGGGCTTTTAAGAGATTACTAACCATATTTTCTTTAAAAAAGATGCTTCTCCTTAAATTTGTTCTATATTTTTCCATACAAGTAGAACATAATACTTTTTTCTAAAATTATTATAACACATTTGAGATATAAACCAGCTTTACAAAAACTTGAATGATTAGAAATAAGAGTGAAGTCACCCTAAATTATTTAAACTACTCCCATAACACCTCTGAAGTTAAGTAGAAAAAACTAATATGATTTTGGCATACTTAAAATCCTTCTCTTTGGCCTCCTCTTACACCACAATAGATTATTTAGACAGAAATGATTATTTTGTGGTTTAATCACTGACGTCTTTCTTTTTAATAAGCATTCTATTTCTGAAATATAAAGCAAAATGTTATTATAGATGTTTTTAAAAACAGAATAAATGAAATTATGAATTTTTAAATATCTGACAATTCCAGCACCAAAAATTTATTCCTGTATTCCATCTTATAGTTCCACTTTAAAAATATGTATGATTACTCTTGTTTCAAAGAGAAAGTTTTAAGTTACCTAGCCATAAAAATGCAAAGAATTTTAGGACTAAAAGCTTTATTTTTTACAATTATATATACATCTGTATTTGTATATTTATATATATATGCCTGTGTTTATGTGTATATACGTATGGATATTTGTCTATGCTACGAATGCATACAGGTAGGTTAATTATTCTTTGAGTATGCAAACTGCTAAATAAGATGGGACAGACTATTACATCCACTTTGACTGTTGCACTGAATTTGTATCACAATTTACATACAAATTTTATTTTCATCTACTGGCATATGACACAACCTTGTCATGAAACACCATCACTGCTTTTTGCATTAATGAATTTTTCTCAAAAGTCCTCTAACTCTAAGTAATACAATGTAGCATATTTTCGAGCAAATGAGTTCATTTTTTTTTTTTTTTTTTTTTTGAGACGGAGTCTCGCTCTGTCGCCCAGGCTGGAGTGCAGTGGCTGGATCTCTGCTCACGGCAAGCTCGGTCTCCCGGGTTCACGCCATTCTCCTGCCTCAGCCTCCCGAGTAGCTGGGACTACAGGCGCCCGCCGCCTCGCCCGGCTAGTTTTTTGTATTTTTTAGTTGAGACGGGATTTCACCGGGTTAGCCAGGATGGTCTCGATCTCCTGACCTCGTGATCCACCCGTCTCGGCCTCCCAAAGTGCTGAGATTACAGGCTTGAGCCACCGCACCCGGCTGGGTTCACTTTTCTTACCCCAGGGGTTCCCACTCAACCAACCTCCTAGACCATATTTCTCATTATAATAAAAGCATCACTACACTAAATAGCAAGAAAAGACAGATGTGCTATTCCTATTTAGCAGATTCAACTTTAAAAGGATGCACTTATCAATCTTTTAAGAATGGTCGCTACTGCTTTCCTCAAACTAGTGTTAGCATAGAGGTTCAGCAACTGGTAATATTAATGAACAATCAGGGAAATTTTCCTTTAAGAAGGACCTCTTCTTCCAGCTTCAGACTGTAGATTCCACTTACAGAAAAAAATCAAGGCAACTTCTCATCCTAGGAATAATTTTCCTTATTTATATATTCAAACCACAGAAAAAATTTTAAGATTAAGATTTTTTGAACAAGAAAAAAAAAAATATCTTGTTATTTTTAACATGGGTATGTATGTATTTAGAGCTGCTTTTAAAAATTTTTATATTTATAAATTATATGTTATCAAGTAGAAGCTGTGGAAACAAAATTTTAAGAATTATCTAGAGATAATAATAGTTGAATAAAATTAGAGAACAACAGTTGTTCAGGAAAATTAAATATTAATTTATAAGTAACATATTTTATTGTGTATTATATACATGCATTTATGTTAGTATATATTAGTATTATACTGTATGCATGCATTGCTTTTTTTATTATTTCATTTAATATCTGTTACACGCCCTTTAAGATGTAATTCTTAATATTTTTATATTAGTCTATACTGTAAAATAGCTACAGACTTTATCTTAATTAGCAAATTATTTGACATTAGAAATCAATATTATTTTCATTTTTCTCTACCATGACTAAAACTTCACAGAACAACCTTGAAAATATATCATTGTATGGGCGTCTTATTAGTTTGTGAAGACAAAGTAGTTAAAGAAAATTGGCTGGGACCAAAGAACTTAGCATATTTAAGGGTTTTTCATGATATAATCAGTATTTAAACTTATAAATATTTACATACACAGCCATCCTGGGGTACCTCTGGGGCACTGGTTCCAGGACCACCCCTTGTACCAAAGTCCGTGGATGCTCAAGTTCCACAGTAGGCCCTGGAAAACCCGGGATTACTAAAGTCAGTCTCTCGGTATCAGTGGTTTCCACATATCACAAACACTCTTTTATATATGGGGCTAGGTCAATATGGGGAGTTAGAACTCACGAACATCGAAAGGTGACTGTGTGTTATGCACACACACACACACGCACACACACACACAGAAATGCACGTGCCTATATACATATATTTGGTACTAATGTGAACTTAAATTGTATATATTTATATGAGTTTATGTATATGTGCATGTATTCATATAGCTTATACATACATGCACATATACATATAGCTTTAGGTACACATACCTATACCTATATGTATATGCATATATAACTATATGTATATGTGTATTATGTCTGTGTTTATACATTGATATACATTGATACAATTTAAATTAACTTTGTGGTGTATAACAATGCCAATTTCTTCATACTATCAAAACCTATCCTATAACATTTTATTTTTAATAAACAGATCATATTAGCAATGGTGTTTTATTTTCATTTTTTGGGAGGAGGGTTATTTGGGATACTGAACATTTTCTGAACTTATCTTGATTACTCACATTTTAAAGGGTAATATCTTTTCGTGTTAGATTTTGCTGTTTTGAGATGTTTTCATTCTCTTGCTTGTTAAAACTCATTTTCATAAAATATAAAAAAGTGTTTACTTACTATGATTAGATGATAACTCAATTCTAGTAATTATGTTTTAAAATGTTGTTCCATTTTGAAGGTCAGGATTTGAAAGAAACAAAAACAATGCAAGTTTAACCAACACAATTTTAAATTTTTCACTGTTTAAGAGAGATCACTCAAACTATTAACTTAGAAAATATTCAACAGAAAACAAATAATAGATCCAAGAAACAATTGCTTGTTATTATGAAAACTTTAACAATTGGAGTAAACTCTAAAGGGCATAAATAGTTTTGTCAATTACACCCAAAATGAAGCTGCAAAGCAAGAAAAAACAATAGTGTTTTGAAAGGTTTGCAATAGTTGGTTCAACTAATGCATAATGAAATCAATACAGTGAAGAAATTGATATACCAGAGGTCTTTAAAAGTCATTTTGAAAGAATGTTAGCAGGATAATTTGCCAAATCCAAATAAGAAAAATATAATGCATTTGAAAAGTGTTCAACGAAGAGTAACTGAGAAGTAAACACAATGAGGCTAAGTCAGTCAAGTTAATTACCTGATATGTAGAGAAAACATTGGCAATGATCAGAGAAAAACTTGTAAATAAGAGCATACAGTGTTATTTCAAAGACAGAAGTATTTTTGTAGTCCCTTTTCTGAGTATTTCAGTTTATTTGCAACAAATTTGTTTAAAATGTTGTGTTTAACACATTAAATCATTATTGTTTCAAGCTAAACTGAATTAGTGATTTAAAACCTTCATATGAATCAGGCTTTGAGCTATATATTTTCAGGTATAGTTTTTAAATCCTTGATTGCAGAATGAAATATGCCACTACATCTTCTCCAACATATGACAAAACCATGTTTAGCTAGCTATAGATGGTGGCACAAAGTCAAACTCACAAAATGATTTACTTCATAATAATGAAAACTATTTTTTTCAGTGATAGTAAGACACAAGAGGTATTGTAGTTTTGAAAAGATAGATGTTTATTCACAGATGAGTGGATGAAGAGAATATGGTGTACACGTACGATGGAATCTTATTCAGCCTTAAAAAAGAAGAATGTACTGCAATTTGCGACAATGTGGATAAGCCTGGAGAATATCATGTTAAGTGAAATAAGCCAGACCTAAAAGAACAAATAATGCATAATATTTGTATGTTGAATCTGAAACAATTAAACTCCTAGAAGCAAAGTATAAAATTGACTAATATCAGGGGCTAGGTGGAGAGGGAAATGAGGAAATATTTGTCAAAGAACACAAAGTTTTGGTTATACAAGATAAATTAAGTCCTAGAGATCTACTGTACAGCTTAGTGCTTATAGCTGACAATGCTATATTGAATAGTTTAAAATTTGCTAGGTCTGATGTTGAATGTTCTTATCACACACATACACACAAAGAAATAAGAGATATTGTAGTTTAATAGGAGACTTATTTTAGTGGTTTATGGTAATACCCATAAGAGATTAAAGACAAAAGACACAAGGTGGGGGATGAGAGGCCAGGGAGCATTAAAAACAAGAAAGTGTTTTTGCAGGTATTTTTATTCTCTAGTGATCACTACTGTTGGAATTATGAGGCCGATATCACAAAAATCTGCTGAGGTAAAGAGTTTTATGGAGAGGAAGATCCATTTCGAGAACTTCCTTTGTGAAGACTATAAGTTATGAAATATGTGAGGAAACCATGAAATGGGGTTCTAGAGTATGCATTCTTCTGAATTCTCTGCCTTTGATTAATTAGCAGTAATGATATTTAATGAAAAACCATATTACATCTTCTACCTATTACTAAAGACTTGGTGAAGAGGTTACGCCTCCTAATGAAGGTATTTGTATCCCCATTTAGAGATCAGTAGAGATCCCCAAGTTCAAGTTACAAAGCTGGGCCTGAAATGTACGTGTGCTATTACGCCCATAATCTAATGTTTGGATTCCCAAAGATAACATTAGCTTCCTAGTGAGTGGAATTGGAGGTGAAGAATTATTTTTCCAAATATTTTAGTTGATAGTACAGTCAATAGTTAACACTTCACTATTAGATAAAATCTGTAATAAATTTATGATGGTGATTTTAAAGTAATAAAAATGTACATAAACTACAAAAATCAAAATGGTAGTGTTTTGATGAAGAGTTATTTATGTGCTTTATTTTTTTAAAGTTGCTGAGTTGCTTTATTTTTTCTGTTTTGAAAATCGAAGAGTGTACTTATCTGGAGATATCTTATTTTAGAGACAAGAATCTCACTTCACATTGTAATTGCAGGTAAAAAATATCAAAACATCAGCTCTTCAAGTCTCTTCTATTACCTGTGTAGAACATCTCCTTTTCTTATGTTTTTTCTTGCTTTTTTATTTTTATTTTTTAGTGCTTCAACTTTGTTTTTGAGTATCATGGAGCTTAAGGGTTATTAATGTCATTGAATCATTTATCTGTTAAAAATGTATTATTTTATTCAACAGATATTTATGGAGTGTCTACTGTTTGCAAATTCTGTCCAAGGCATTGCTACTTGGCTATTTGTTCTTGTTTAGCATAAAAATCCAGCCTGATGAACTGATATCTAATATTAATTTCAGATACTAACTGTGTTCCTAGAGGTTTAATGAAGAAGATGGATATGACTAGATCTGGTAGGGAGACATAGTTGTTTCCATGTTGCCTGTTGAAATTATATCTTAGGCTGGAAAAATATTTTTATTCAACAGCATGATGTTTAATTATTACATCTAAAACATAATGTATTTTTGCTGATACTTTCCAATTACATGTAAGTACATATACGTAGTTTTTTTTTGTTTTTTTTTGTTTTTTCCTATGGATTGAAATGTTTACCTTTGGTTTAAGTACTGATGAATATATAGCCTCCGTGAGTTAATTACAGAGGGAAATCTGGCTAATGATTTTTAGAGATATAATTAGTCATTCCTAGTTGCCCACAAATGAGTTAAATGGATCACACCACAGATGAAACTGTTTCAATTAAGGGTCACATTGATTCTAAGTTCTGCTTCCTTATGGCCTAAGAGGATGTCCACTATGGCATTTGGGACTGAGAGTTTTATATTCCATATAATAGCTTAAAGCCTTTTGACTTAGGCAAATAGAATACAACTGAACTCTTTTTCAGTCCCTTTCAAGTGGCTGTGAGTCCTTTGGGGAAGATTTTGAGCAAGTGGGAAGAATTCCTGTGAAAACAGAATATGCAAATTGGTTTAGGAACTTTTCTTCATATTAAACAAAATTGAAGTGTACTGAGTCCATTTGACATATGATATTACTTCTCCTAGAGTCACCACACAATGTTTTCAGGTTTGTGTTGATAATCAAAGTCACAAGATATAATATACTATATTAACTTAGACACAGGGAGAAAATACAGGATACATTGCATATATATTTACATTTTAAAATCATCTTCATGGAATTTCAAATAGACATGCAAAACAATTTTACCAATTTCAAATGTATGATTTATGAGTTTTGACAAGAGCATAAAGTCATGCCACTACTGCCACCATAATTTTGATACAGAACATTTCTGTTACTTCCAAAACATCCTTTTGTGCCCCTTTTTTGATGCCCTTTCTACACCGTGACCCTTCGGAATCACTGCTCCACCACTACATTTTTTCTACTCTCTAAATGAAATTAAACTGCATATACATTTTCGTGTCTGTATTATTTTACTTAGCATAACACTTTTGAGATTCATTCATGCATCGCATGTGTCAATAGATCACTCTTCTTAGATGTTGAGTAACAATCCATTGTTCAGGTATACCACAATTTATGATCACTACAGCAGTTGATAGAGATTTTCATTGTTTTCTATTTGTGATTATTACAAACGAAGTTGCCATGTTTTATTATGTTGTTGTATGAAATGGTATGTCTTTATTTATCTTGTCTAGATACCTAGAAGTGGATACTTTTAGTTATAGGGAAAATAGAGTAAGCCACTGCAGCTTGTCTCTCCCACTGATTACAACTAAAAACATTGAGCAAAATACATAAAAGAACTACCTAAGGACTCTGAGAAGTAAATAATAGCAGGCAGATTGGTGAAGGAAGCTAAAATTTGAAGAACAACAAAATGCTAGCAATAAGTTTTCTGGGTGGTTTCTCTTATTATCCCTTTATTCTCCAACAAGAGAGCAGGTTAAATTAAGAAAATGCATGGCAGGTGTTAGGAAAACTTTGAAAAGGATTCTTTCTGGCCAGAGAGCTTGTGGAGAAAAGTCTCTGCCATCCCTAGAGTGTAGGAAGAATGGCCATTTTTTAATCTCTTTCTCACTCTGTCTGTGTGTGTGTGTGTGTGTGTGTGTGTGTGTGTGTGTGTGTGTTCTCTTTTCTTTTCTGTCCTTGCCCTGAAGTAAGCATCAGTTATGGAATTAAAGTGCAGCTGTGCAGTTTGAAAAATGTGGGCACCTAAAACTCTAAGAAAAACTACTTGTCTCTCCGAATACAGAAAATGGGAGGCCTATTGTACTGAGTGTGAGAGGAATTCTTTCAAAGAAATTTTTTTAATGTATTTTTTTCCTAGATGCTTAATAGTTAATGTGTCCCATTTGTGTGGAAGCATGTAATAGTATAGGAAACTGAAACTCTGAAAGAAATCTGCATATATGGAGAATCTGCATATATGGAGAATCTGCATATATGGAGAATCTGCATATAGCAGAGACTTGGAACTAAACTGATATTAAAACTGATGTGAACAGAAGATGAGAGACAATTTGCAGACCAAATTTAAAATACTTGCTTACTACACTATAATAAAAACAGAACTGAAATGAACATTCTGAGGAGGATTTTAAGAGATTTTATGATAATTTAGAGTCTCATACCATAATACTGAAAATATTCAGGGCATGGCTGGGCACGGTGGCTCACGCCTGTAATCCCAGCACTTTGGGAGGCCGAGGCAGGCGAATAACGAGGAGATCCAGACCATCTTAGCTAACACGATGAAACTCCATCTCTACTAAAAATACACGAACATTAGCCAGGCGCCTGTAGTCACAGCTACTTGGGAGGCTGAAGCAGGAGAACGGCGTGAACCCGAGAGGCGGAGCTTACAGTGAGCCAAGGTGGCGCCACTGCACTCCAGTCAAGCAAGACTGCATCTCATTAAAAAAAAATAAGAAGAAGAAGAAGAAAATATTCAGGGTCATAATGCAAATATTCTTGACATACCAAAAACCAGGGGGAAAAAAAAAAAAAAAAAGGAGGGATCAATCTCCTTCTTCTTGTCTTTTTTGTTTGTTTGTTTTTTGAAAGGGGATCTCTCTAAATCACCCAGGCTAGTCTCAAACTCCTGGTCTCAAGAGATCCTTTTGCCTCAGCCTCCGGAGTAGCTGAGACTACAGGTGTCAGCCACTGCATCCAGCTTTACCAGTTCTTAAGGAGAAAGATGACCAGTGCTAACCATGAGATAACCTAGTTATTGTTATTAAGCAAAACTTGTAAAGCAACCACCATAACAATGCTTGATAAAATAATTATTAATATACTTGAATTTTAAAAGATAGAAATTCACAGTAGGTAAAAATAAACTACATAAAAGTAGCAAATATAATTTTTGAAACAAAAAACTACAATATGAAAAATTTTAAAAAAAAAAGATGGCTTAGTAGCTGGTTGGTGATAAAAATAGTAAGAGTCTGTGAAGTTGGAAACAGATCAACTAAAATGATCCTACCTAAAGAAGATAAAAACTAAATAAAATTAGCCAACTCTCAGGGCCTATGGGACAATATCCAAAGGTCTAATCTCCATGTCATTGTAGTCTCTGAATGATTGGTTCAGCAAAGATTTTTCAAAGAAATTATTACGGAAAACTTCTCAAATTTAGTAAAATTAATTGTACAGATTTAAGAGACTCAATGAATTTCAAACAAGATAAACTCAAAATAAACCATAAATAGACACATCATTAAAATATTGTCCAAAACCGAGAAATTGGAACGCTTTTACACTGTTGGTGGGAATGTAAATTAGTCAAACCATTGAGGAAGACAGTGTGGTGATTCCTTAAGGAGATAGAACCAGAAATACCATTTGACCCAGCAATCCCATTACTGGGTATATATCCAACAGATTATAAATCATTCTACTGTAAAGACACACGCACATATATGTTTATTGCAGCACTGTTCACAATAGCAAAGAATTGGAACAAAACCAAAGACAGAGAAAATCTTAAGGCTTTCAGACAACAGTAATACATATTGGGAAACAACAATTCAACTGACTTGGAGAATTGTACATTAGTAACCCTGAAGCCAGAGGAGAGTAGAATAATATTTAAAATTCTGAAAGAAATGAACTGTCAACTAGCAGTTCTATATCCGGCAAAAATATATTTCACACATAAGAGTGAAATAAAGATTTTATCTCATGGAGAATAACTGAGAGGATTCATCACAATAGATCTGTTCTGAAAGAAATGCTACAGCAGGTTTTTTAGGCTGAAAGACATTCATAACAGAAAAACAAACAAAAAAAAACATGAATCTTTAGATATTAATGAATTCTACTGCATGTAAATTATAAAATGTATTTACAACAATTTCTTAAAGCTCTAAGAGAGTATTGGGTTGTGCTGTAAGTGAATGTTTATGGAAGAAACTACTAAACTGCTTTCTGAAACTTGTGTACCATTTTACATTTTCTTCAGGACTCTGAGTTCCAGTTGCTCTGGATCCTCGTCCAACAATGGTTTTGTTAGTTTGTTTTAGCCAATCAAATAGGTATGCAGTGCATGTACAACCTGTCAATCTTATGAACATCTTCAAAAGTTACCACGTAACGCTGATGTTTGTCTCTTCAGTCACACAGGGCTCATATAACTGCCAAAGGACAAGGCTCTTACAGGTCACTTGGACATAGGTAAGAAGGAACTTCACTTTTTATCAGTTTTTTCTATCATTGTAGTCAAGTAGGTCCAATGCTAACACACTATTTCTCTCATCATGATGTGATTTTGCCAGGCATGGCAAGCCATGCCTTTAATCCCAGGGCTTTGAGAGGCCAAAGTGGAAGGATCGCCTGAGCCCAGGAGCTCAAGACCAGCCTGAGCAACATACAAAGATCCCATCTCTACCAAAACAAAAAACAAAAATAATTAAAATTAGCCAGGCATGGTGATACATACCTGTGGTCCCAGCTATTTGAAAGGCTGAAGTGAGAGGATTTCCTGAGCCAAGGAGGTCGAGGCTACAGTGAGCCATGATTGTGCCACTACCTTCCAGCCTGGGCTACAAAGTGAGGCCCTATGAAAAAAAAAAAAAAAATGTGGTTTCACTTATCAGAAGTTTTTAAATTACAAAGCAGGTAGCACACAATTTCTCACAGTCATCTTATTTCAATAGTTCCTAAAGGATAAGACATGCAAACAACATTATTCTAGGTTCTGTTGTTAACTCTTATTTATTCTATCTACTCTATTTATCTGTTTAACTTCATCTGTGCTTAACTTTTTATGTAGATATTCTTGGGCTTTTATGTAAGATACAATGAAGATATCTCAAAATCTTTGATTATTCACATCTTTAGGACTAATTTTTCTTGCTCTACTGCTAAGGAAATACCTTTTAGAGTATGCTACCAAATAACCTGTGAATTGTGAAGTTTTCTATTCTTGCTAGTAGAAACATGAACAGTACCTGACCATTTTAGAGCCTTCGGTATTCTTTCCTTGCTCTTTTTGTCTTAGGTGGTGGTGGTAGTTATTCCCATGGCTTCACACAGTCTCTTGACACATATGTGGTCATCAGTACTCAGCTAAAGATTTGAGCAGAAACCTCTGATGACTGGCTATCCAAGGTTCCTTCTCTGGGTGGCAGCTTCCTCTCTTACACTCTTCCCTGTGAACTCAAGACACCTCAGTCTGTCTTGGCTCTGAACTCTATCTCTTTAAAATGTGGAGTCTATCAGACTCTGACTGGGTTCACTCTTCCTTCTCTCTGCCCTGGAAACTCCCTCTCAGTGACGTGAGGCAATCTGGGGACTGACTTTCTTATCTCTTCTTGAGAAACATCTTTTGTTGCCTGATGACCTACTGCCTGAAACCATTGTTATATACACTGTATCCCTTTTTTTGTTTTTGTTTCAAAAGTAAGTGTAAATTTAATACTTGTCATTCTACCTTGTCTGGGAACCTTGATCATTTATTTCTATGTGTGTTTATTAAGAGCCTGACAGTAAAGAAGATTAATAAGGACACTTAGGCATAAATATTTAAGTAAAGGAGAATTTCCTGTTTGGGAAGACACCCACTTACACACATTCAGAAAAAGGGAGAGAGATATATTTAGATAAATAGGCAAGAGATATATTTAGAAAACTATGACATCAGTTTCAGCTGGGGCTTGAAAACAATTGATGCTGCATTCCAATTAAGGCCACTTTGCTGAATTGCAAAATAAATGACAGAAAACCTGTCAACCAGCATCTATACTTCAAAGGTGCTTGAAAAGGTTAAGAAAAGAAGCATAGGTGGAGTCCATAATTTTTCTGTTGACCTGTGAGCTTTACTACTTTAAGAGAGGTAATGGTTTGTTGTTCCTGCTCTTCATCATACACGCAGTAGAAGGTACTTGACCAGAATCACTTAGACAGCTTGAAATTTGTCGCCTGATGTAAACCTGTGTGTGTGTTCACCTTACAAATCTTAGAACAAAAGATTTGCAAAGCTAGCTGCTGAGGGATGAGCCAAATTTGAGACGACTGGATTCACCATCTTGTACTTTCAGATTTTGTTAAACAAACATTTTGTCTGTTTCCTCTGCATTTATATGAGTTACAGCTGATAGTCAGGATAAGATTCTCTAAAATTCCTTCTAAGAGCAAAAGTGAGTGTACTTCACCATAGAAAAGCCAGAGTTATGTTCAGATGCAGAAGTGCAAGTAAATTAGAAAGCAGTGAGTCAGGATGACAACCATAGGAAATTGAAGGTAAAAGGTTTACAAGTCTCAGCTGATTTTCTGAAGAACACATAATAGCAGTCATAGAAGAGCATAAAAATTATACTGATTACAAGTCCATAGAGTATGATGTCTGCCTATAACACTACCTGTTAACTCAGCACTTGACTGCCTATTTGCCTCCTCATGTTCACTATGCTCCAACTTTGAAGTGTTCAGAATCAAAGTTGGTGGAAGAAAAATAGAAAGACAAAAAACTAAAATAGAATACATATACAACACCCCTTTCTTAAATGTCAACTGGCTTTCTAGTCTTCTGTCATGTGAGCTTGAAGGTGGGCAGGTTCAAGAAGGATGGAGAGGAAGCCACGACACTAAACCATTCAAAGTTTTCACTAGTACATTGGGTTGGATATTTTAATCCTCATTAGAGGAATCTTAATTATTTTAAAATTACTAAAAATACATGGAACTTATCAATGTTATATTTTTAGTAGAAGAAAATAATAATAAATTAAGCTGAATTTTTTAAAAATAGAAAATAATCCTTGAGGATTATGTCTTATAGGTTATCCTGGTTCACTAAAATACTTTTCCATACACATACAAACACATAAACAAAGACAGAGAGACAGAGCTTGGTTTTATAAATTTGGGTCTATGTTATATATGACCTTGTCTGCCTGACTCACTGAATATGGCACTGTTTATTAACAGTAACTCCAGTTGATGAATCATGATTTTGACCTTTTTTTTCCTATTGTTTTATATCTAGGCTTTTTCCCCCTGAAATATTTTTTTTTTTTTTCTTATTTATCTGGATTCCCACGTTCTGTGGTATGAGCCGTGCTTTCTCTATTGGGAAAACTGTGGAAAAAACAGTGGCAAATGGCGAATGTGGCACGAGTGATTGTCAAGGGAGTGTCAGTGTCTTAGGACTGTGTTTAATAGGAAGCCACACTTGCCACCAAGTACCCTGTGAAATATAGCAATAAGCAGCAGGTTCAAGGGGAGTTAATTATTCAACAATGTCAGTAGAGGCCACTTCACAACAAGGTTTAATATGAATGATTAATGATGCTTAGCATCCCAAAGCTGCAGGACTAAATATGTAGATCAAGGGAAGAGTACACAAATGTTTTAGACACTTCATCAATTTTCTAATTTTTGTCTTGAATTGTCCAGTGACTACATCTATTAATAAGTTATAAATGCTACAAACCCATCTCTAGCTTCTAAATCGATGATCACAGGCAAGACAGCATCTCAGAAAAGCTTGTGTAACCTGCCACGAGCACCCACATCTTAGTTAACATGTCCCAGTAACACTCACCCTGCCTTCTTTATATATTGGTTCCTCCAAGTTAGATCTTAGAAAATCCACCCAGGGAAAAGTTTGCATCTGAAAGTTTAACCATTTGTAAGGAGGAATGGCTCTGCAATGGCTCTTGGGCTCTCAATAATGTGTAGCAGAAAGAATTTGCCTGAAGACTCATCTCTAGTATGCAAAACTCAGCACACACCACTGGTTGGTTTACTATATGCAGGACAGGAGCACTCAATGACTATGTAAACCACACAGCAGTACAACTAGAAAGAAAATAGGTATATCCACATGCTTACGGCATTCTTGTCATCCTCACTATTCATTCTTAGGAATACATGAATAATAGAGCTAAGAGAAGGATAGAACTATACTTTCCAATATTTCTGAATATGTTAAAGTGATGGATGTTCTAATTTCATAGAAGGATAACAATAAGAAAGAATGGGACTGATGTTCTCTACTGTCAGTTTTCTCAGATTCTACTAAATATTATCCTTGTTTTTCTCACAATTCCAAACTGCTGAAGTTTGTATGTTCATGAGACAATGAACGATGTTTGTCTATTAACTGTAGATATGATTGAGCATTCGGAATGCTTTTGCCTCTTGGGATAGAGATCCTTAATCCTCAGTGGGTTTCTCTTCTCTTTGCTTGCATTTCTGTGGTAAAAATTCCAGAAGGTGAAACAAAGTTTATTTTTATTCCCATAGCCTTTTTATAATGTTGGAACACTTTAGACCTCAGATGATAGATAGATAATAGATAGATAGATAGATAGATAGATAGATAGATAGATAGATAGACAGACTTGAAGGATAAATTTGCAGTGCTATGGTCTTCATGTTTGTGTCCCCTTAAATTCTTATGTTGAAACCTAATCACCATTGCAATGGTATTAGAGGGTGGGGCCTTTTTGGAGGTGATGAAGTTATAAAAGGTAGATACCTCTTAAGTGGGATTAGTGCCCTTATAAAAGAGGCCCAAGGGATCTGAGCTAATTTGCTCCTGCCACCATGTGAGGGTACAGCTAGGAGACTCTCTCTACAAACAAGAATGTGAATCCTCACTAGATAGTAAATCTGCTGGTGCTTTGATCTTGGACCTCCCAGTATCCAGAACTGTGAGAAATAACTATATGTTATTAATAAGCTAACAAGTTTATCATATTTTGTTATAGCAGCTGAAAGGAACTGAGACATGAAGTCAGGCTATTACTGTCTTATTTGAACCCAAGCAATCTTCAAGAATTTAAGGATATTTATATATGTTGACTAATTTGTAATTCACCCACCAGTAAACCAAGGACATATCATAGAAGGATGCAATCGTTAATACCGATGGGGATTGAAATTTCCACGTATCATTTACCTTTGTTACACAAATTTATATAATATGATATTAAACTGAACACTGTGTAAAATCATGCATTGTTGTGATATTATATACGTATTGGTTTCCATCTACAGTTTCTGGATCATAACTCCCATAGCCTTTTTTTAACGTTGGAACACTTTAGACCTCAGAAGCATGCCTCAGAAAAGTATCTCTTTCTCTCTCTCTTTTTTTTTCTCTCTCTCTGACCTTCTCTTGCATTCCTGCTCACTTTTGTTTTTGCTTTTGTTTTTGCTTTACTTCTCAAGGCAGGAGTCTCCCCCCACATTTTTGTCTTGCACCTGGCTGTGAAGAAATTCCCTGACCTACCTTATCTGACTGAAGGTCATAAAACCTCAATTTCATAAGGCATCCTGCTCCATACCTGAGAGGAAGAAATGCTGCATAAAGAGACCAAGAATAATATCAATAGACATGCCTTACTGGGTTCCCCCATCAGTCTGTCTGTACTAAATCAGACATACCCCTTTGTCCAACCACATTTTGACATGGTTTTCCATGCATTGACCATGGCTATCCAGTGAATTCTTCATAAAATGCCCAAGAGGACAGGACTCAGGGAGCTTCTGGGATAGCTGAACATGTGCAGGTTCCTGGAGGAAGGCGTGCCTGGGGAGGGCATGGAAGCTCCACAGCATTTCCTGCATACCTCATACTATGCATCTCTTCATCTGTATCCTTTTTCATATTTTGTAAATAAACTGCTAAGTATAATTAAATGTTTCTCTGGGTTCTGTGAACTGCTCTATCAAATTAATTAAACACACAGAGGGAGTCATGGGATTTCTTGTGAGTCAATTGGTCAGAAGTAGAGATAAAACAACCTAGGCTTTGTGATTGGCATCAGAAGTTGGGGGGGAGGGACAGTCTTGTGGAACTGACTTCCTCAACCTTCCAGGTCTGATGCTCTCTCCCAGTAGATAACGCCAGAATTGAGTTGGAGTGGAGGACACACAACTGGTGTTGGCTATAGAATTCATTGCTCATTTACTGGTGGGAAAAAAATCTTCACACATTTGGTCACAAAAGTCTTCTGTGTTGATTGTTGTGGTGTTAGAGCAGAGGAAAAACAGCTTGTGTTTTTATTTTCACTCAATTGCATTAGGTAGTAATTGATTTTTAATCTATATCTCCTAAACATGTTACAACTGCACATCAAAATGATCCCCGAATTGTTCTTTTAATAATAGTGACTTCTAAAAAACAGCATTATTGAAATATAATTAAATTAACGTGCCATAATATATGCCCTTTTGAAGTGTATATGCCTTTTGAAGTGTATCACCACTATTTAATTTTAATGTGTTTTCATCACCTTCAAGAGAAAACCAATAAGCATTAGCAGTCACTACTCATTCCCATCTCCCCAGAGCACTACGAATCACTAATCTATTTTCTGTCTCTGTGAATCACCTAGTCTGGGTAATTCATATACATGGAATCATAAAATATGTGGCTTTTGGTGACTAGCTTCTTTCATTTATAACGATTTTAAGGTTTCTCCATGTTGTGATGCGTATCAGTACTTCATTCCATTTTCATTGCCAAATAATATTCCATTGTATGGATATGTATGGACACATACATTCCATATGTATGACCATTGTATGGACACATTTGCTTATTATTGCTGATTTAATGTATTTATTTAGTAAGTCCAACAACTGGGCTTCTCAGGGACAGTTTATATGACTTATTTTACTGTCTATGGATTATGCCTTTCGATTTTTTTATGCCTTGAATGCTTTTGTTAAAAACTAGATATTTTATATAATGCAATTTGGCAATTCTTGAAATTCTTTCCCAAGATGACGTTGGTGCTATTTGTTGTTGTTTTTCTTGCTGTTGTTACTTATGAATTTAACACAAATATTTATTGAATGATTCAATAATTATGTGACTTTCCTAAATTCTGTAAAGTCTATATTCTTTGTGACATGTGGCCACTGAAATCTGCTCAGTTAGCATAGTTGTCAACTCATAATTGGACAGAGGTTTCCTTAAGATTCTTAAAACAACATATTTTAGTTTAGTTTTGTGTTTTTTTCTTAGGGACTTCGTGTGTATTTTCTAGCATATTTTCAACATTCTGGCAGGCAATTTTTAACTTTTCTTTAGTGTTCATTTTCTGCTTGTGAAAGACTCTAAGTCAGGTAGAGGCAAAAGATTAGTGTTTTGTAGGTCATTTAGTCTGTCATTCCTGAGCATGTGCCTAGCCCTGCACATGCACGTGAACTTCCAGATTTCTAGGAATAGATCTCAACTGTTCAAATCTCATACAGACATCTCAATTTTTGCTTTAGGTTTTTGTTTGGCCTTTTGCTTTGTTATCACACCCTAATCAGCTGTGATATTAAATAATTGTCACAGATTGTTATCAGGAAGTGCCCTAGGAAAAAGGCTGTTTACACTGAACAAAATCTGAATTAGATCAATTAACACTAACCCCAGGCCGGGCGCGGTGGCTCACGCCTGTAATCCCAGCACTTTGGGAGGCCGAGATGGGCGGATCACGAGGTCAGGAGATCGAGACCATCCTGACTAACACGGTGAAACCCCGTCTCTACTAAAAATACAAAAATTAGCTGGGCACGGTGGCGGGCGCCTGTAGTCCCAGCCACACGGGAGGCTGAGGCAGGAGAATGGCGTGAACCCGGGAGGCGGAGCTTGCAGTGAGTGGAGATCGCGCCACTGCACTCCAGCCTGGGCGACAGAGCGAGACTCCGTCTCAAAAAAAAAAAAAAAAAAAAAAAAAAAAACAAAAAAACACTAACCCCAAAAATCAGGTTTCCATAGTTAAATGCTCCTCAGACTGTTTTAAGCCCATTGTTAATATTCAGAGTTCTGAAAGTTGATTTTGATAATTTTTATTAGCATTCTCATTGCTTTTAAGGAAGATGTAGAATCTTGGGGTTCATTAAAATGCCATTCTGGAAGTACTTTGCAGTAGCTAATAATATTCTTTGTTTGACCAAACTGTAGTCATTCTCCTTCTCCTAAACCCTATCCTCGTCCCATGTGTGCACTTCCTTGTAAAGACCAATTTTAGCAAGAATCCTCATTAAGTCTGTTTAGCAAGAACACCCCACCCTTTATATCTGATTATCCTCAATATCTGATTATCCTCAATATCCTCAATAAAGGTCCTTTATTCTTCACAATCTCCCTGATGATATCGAATTACTCCAGCCTGTCTTCAGCAAGAGTTCAGTTAGGTTATTTTGGTTAGAATATCCCTTATTATTGAGGCTTCCTCTGCAGTTTTCCATCTGCTGACCACCTCTCTGTTCCTTGGCTATGAATTTCCACTGCCCCGTGCTGTATTTAGAGCTGAGGTCAATCTCTGTATCCCACAGCAACATTCCACTGCAATGGTCCCAACACCGGTATCAATAGCCTTCATCACCCACCTTGAGTAAGTCTTCTATATGGTGCTTTAGCAAGTTTCACTGAATTTTTTTTCTTTAATACTAACTTAAACATCTAATAGATGAAATATAATACCTGAAGGACAAGATGTTTTTTTTTTTTCTACTGATTTTCCTCAGCAATTATTGCCTGGTACATAAGACAGAATTCAATGAATATTTCTTAAAATGATTCAATATATTATGTTGTGTTGTTAAGTTGAAGGTCTTCACATATTTTAACTTTCAAGAAAAATAAATTGGGTATATGTACCATACTTAAAAGAATAACTCCATTATTTTTATGCTGTGACTTTGTGCTAGCAATATGCCTATTGGCTATTCTCTCTGTGAGCTGTCACTGTCAACACTCTTCTCTGTCCTTCCTTTCCCTATGTTTTATGAATTATTTCTCTAATGCCTTTTGATACGACATAATATGACAAAATACAATGTGACATGGTATTATATAAGATAATCTTTATTCAATTAAAATGTTCAATTAGGTCTGATTCTTATTTGAAATATTCCAATGACTTCCCATTGCTTGAATTATAAATTCCAAACCATCTGTTCCATCATAGAAGACACAAATATACCCTCTTAGTCAGAATTGTTTATTCTTTTTTGCTACTATCAGCAAAAAAGATCAAGTGTAGTTTGATCTTTTTAGATCAACTGTAATTTGAGGCTACATGTTATTAAAGTTGAAAGTTAGGGCTTTGAAAGTTCATGTTTTACCTCCAAACCCTATTGCTATTCTTTTTTAGGTGTGTAAACATTTCCTAGTAATGTCACTTTTATGAGTCTAATTTTCTTGATCTATAAAATGGAATAAATCATACCACTTTGACAAGATTATTAAAAAGGTTTAATGAGATAATGCATTTATTTAGCAAAGAATGAGTGACATAAGATGCTAATATCTGGTAGGAGCGCATTTATAATTGGTAAGTACTAATATTAGTAACTCAATATTGTCATTCTTATCATACAATGCTGATGATGAAATTTCAAGTAGCATTGCATACTTTGTGATATATACATGTCTCCCTTTCTATACTGTAAGCTGAGAGAAAATGTACCATTCCCAGGAAATGCTTATTTATATCAATTAGCATAGTGCCTGGGGCAGATGACGTACTCATCAAATAAAAGTTGAATAAATGGATAAGATTAATATCTACTTATTTCAGTGTATACACATGTATTTTATGAAAATATTTGTTATTTAAATAAATGTAAATAACTCATATCAATAACAGAACCTCTTGAATATATTTGAGCTTATAAATTATCCAGATTTCATTTTGATAAGTTCTCCTTTCTAAAATATTAAGACTAAATCCATAAAATGCAAATATAATTATTTAAATTATTCACTCAGGTTTAAAATCAATTCTGTGTTTGTTTGTTTGTTTTTAATAAAGTGACTGGGAATTCTATTAGTCTGTTTTCACACGGCTATAAAGTACTACCTGAGACTAGATAATTTATAAAGACAAGAGGTTTAGTTGACTCAGAGTTCTGCATGGTTGGGGAGGCCTCAGGAAACTTACAATCATGGCAGAAGGTGAAGAAGAAGCAAACACCTTCTTCACAAGGCATCAGGAGAGAGAGCAAGGGGGAAAACACTATACTTCTTAAACCATCATATCTTGTGAGAATTCATTCACTGACTGTCATGAGAACAGCATGGGGAGAATCCAATCCCATGATTCAATTACCTCCCACCAGATCCCTCCCCTGACATGTAGGGATTACAATTTGACATGAGATTTGGACTCAAAGCCAAACCATATGAGGAATTTAGTCAAAGCAATAAACCTGTTTCAATAAGTTGTCTGAAAAATGTTAAACAAATAAGCTGATTAAAGTAGATATATTAGAACTTTCTTGGCATTTGATCAAAGTCTAATGAAGTAATATTATGTTTTGGATCAAAAACTAATGCTTTTATTCTTCCACAAGAAATATACTCTGACAGTCTAAAATTTCTTTTTTGAGCCATAATCAGTTCTGTTTAATAAATTACAGTTAATCATTATCACTGAGAATATACATAATAAATTTACATCATAATTTTGTTTCATTACAGCCTCTTAAAAATAAAGAATCTGCTTAGGAATGAGGAGAGTGGGCATCTGTAACAGAGACACTACCACAAAAGTCTCTGTTGACCCTAATAACACAACAATAGGATTAAAAGTACTTGCACGTTATAGGATTTGCCAATTATGAAAATATTTTAAATTCACATTCAATGATTTATAAAATCAAAATGGAATATTATATTAGTTCCCTTTTGCTGTGGTAATTTATTTCAAAATTACCACAAATTCAGAGGCTTGAAGCAATGTGAGTTTAGGTCAGAAGTCTATCTATTGTATGGCATGGTGTATATAATTAATGATAATATATTTTATTCTTGAAAATGATAAGACAGTTGGTATTTTCACCACAAAAAATGATAACTGTGTGAGATAATGTACATATTAATTATATTTGAATTTTACATTATATATACACTTGAATCACGTTGTACGAAATAGATATCATTTTATATCAATTAAAACTGAAATTGAAAAATAAAAATTCCTCCACATTTTATTTTTTTCTGTTTTATTATTTTAATTTTAATTTTTGTGGGTACAAAGTAGGTGTATGTATTTATGGGGTACAAGAGACACTTTGATACAGGCATGCAATGCATAATAACACATCATATCAAAACTCATCTCAAAGTTCTGTGATTTGTCTAGAAAACCCAAACCAGAAGATAATTGGATATGATTTTAAGAATATGTACAGAATCAGAGAAAATACAAATATATTTGCAGTAGTGGAAGAACTTTAGAGGGGACATAAATGCTGGTTGAGATGTATTAAGAAATCTGAAAATGTACAAGGCATAGATAATATCACATTATGTAAACATGAAACATTGCTAATTTCTGTATGTTTGACAATAATACAGCGGTGTGTGTGTGAGTCTTTGTGTCTGTGTGCACACACACGCTACAGAAGTTTTGTGGGAAATTGGGTGAGATGACTATATACACAGGAATACAAAGGGACACTTAACCATGTATCTTCACTATCCTCATTGATCTCCCTCAACCATATTTCTTGCTAGATGCTCTCTCCCATATATTCCTCTTTCTCATCCTTATAAGTCTTTCCCCCGTCTCATTAATCTAGATTTTTATTCTACCTGGGAATGCTAAATTGTTGATATTATTTTAAAATACCTCTAATTTGAAAATAAATTTGATGGTATCAAATTAAGGGTCTGGAAATAGTTCAGTTCATGAAATAACTCTGAAAAAGAATTACAATAAAGGGAAAAAGGTTTAGCTACCATTTAAGAATTGTTTCAAGAGTATTTAGAAATAACACCATAATGTGGGAATAAATTTTTCTGGATTATAAAATACTTGATATTCCTAGAAATTGAAGGAATTGAGCAAAATTAAAACTGAAAAATTGTACATTATACCAAAATGTGCCAGTTTCTAAAGACAAATGAAAGTGATAGAGTATTACCTTTGATTTCTAAAAGTAGAAGTCTGGTTAGTTTCAAATAGGAAAACATATATTAACGCATCTAAAATAAATATTTAATTTTTTATGTAACATTAGACTTGTTAGAATAACCCATATTCAGAATATTTATGTGCTTTCATAAGGCACCACACCTAATGCATTTGCTATGAAACGTACAATAAAAATATTAACATTATCAAAAAGTATGTTTGAAAATTATGTGACAGTATATTCTTGTTTCCAGTCAAAATTTCACTTTATTTAGATTGAATATCATCTATTAGAACATAAAAAGACATAAAAACTTGAGAAAAAGGACCCCAAATAGATTAAATACAATGGCTCATTGTAAAATTAATTTCTATATGAAAATAATCCAATATTGAATTTTCTATGACACTTAAAACAGATAGTACTGTATAAATTTTCTTTTTCCTATAAATTTGTGTAGAACTATAGTATTCAAATATACATTGCCTATACTACTATCCACAGAAAGATCAGAGTCATCTACAAGGTTAGGAAAAGCAAGGAAAGTTTGAGAATGACGTCGATTACTAGCTAGAAAATGAGACTAAAGTTGTCTCTTGAAGGTAGATGTTATTATGACAAATTAGAACAATATAATTATTTTACGGCACTAAACATAAAGATATAATATTATTCGTTTAAGATAAAATGTAAGAAGATTAAAGAACCCTTAACATAAAATCATGATTTAAGTTTAAAAGGTGAAACAATTACTTTATATAATTTTAAAAATATTTCCTTGCAGGATACTTACTGGGTTTTTTGTTTTGTTTTGTTTTATTTGGTTTCTCTTCAACTTTGATTTTAAGTTCAGGGGTACATACACAGGATGTGCAGGTTTGTTACATTGGTAAACATCTACCATGGTGGTTTGCTAGACAGATCATCCCATCACCTAGGTATTAAGCCCAGTATTTATTAGCTTTTCTTCTTGATAATCTCCCTTTCCCCACCCACAGGCCACACTCTGTGTTTCTCCCATGTTCTCATCATTCAGCTCCTACTCATAAGTGAGAAAATGTGGTGTTTAGTTTTCTGTTCCTGTGCTAGTTTGCTGAGGATGATGACTTCAAACTCTATCCATGTCCGTGCAGAGGACATGATCTCATCCCTTTTTATGGCTGCATACTATTTCATGGTGTATATGTATCACTTAAAAAAAAAAAAATCTGGTCTATTAATGATGGGCATCTAGGTTGATTCCACATCTTTGCTATTGTGAACAGTACTTCCTTGCAAGACATTTCTAAGCCTCTCATATAATACTCCTTTCTACCATTGTGGGAGACATAATATTGTCCAAAGAGGGGGTTAATTTTGCTGTCTCACCACTTATGTTCTTAGGATTTAATTTAAACCTTATTGACGGCAAAAGCAGGTCTAAGTACCACTAATGGAAGTCTAATGAATGTTAAGAGTTAGAGAAGTTGAGAAGAAATTCATAAGGTTTAGAATCAGTTCATAGAAATAAGGGGGCAAATTATATTTTACAAGATGTTTTAGATTACAAATACTCATGCACTGCAAAAATACAAATTGAACTAGCTAGCCTATGATGAGACTGAAAGATGTAAGTAGTTAAATGTGATATTCAGAAGGTCAACATACAATTTTTTACTTCAAAATTATCTGTGTGACTCTCATTGTTTAATTTCACATTTTCTATGTTGATATACTCTTATTTTAAGATACATGTCATATCAGGTAACAAAAACAATGGAGTGGGAGATTTGCCTTCAGAAATAGAATTCAAACACATTTGTGTGAAACTTGGTGACTCTAAATGTGCAATATATGGGACAGATGTAAATCTGGACAGAATCAAAGCAACATTTTAGAACTTAAGTCATGTAAAAGCATCCAGCAGGAGTAGAGGTAATCTATTAAATCATGAACATTGAAAATTTCTCCTAAAAAAAATCTGGCATATACACTCAGAGAGAAATGAGGACATTATCTATAGGGGAATAACTCTTAGAGAAACAAGAAATTGATTTTCATTTAATATTTAATCTTTTTGTAAAATGGAAGAAACAATCTTTCGTGATTTGATTATATTTGATGTTTGTCTCTACATTGTGGTGGTTTGGAGAGTACAGTAATTCATTCAATGTACCCTGTATGTGTTTTACTAGAGTTGTTCCTACAGAGTTTGTAGTACTGCATACTATACAAACAACATGAAAATCGAGCATTGCAAATAACTCTTTTGATTAATATGCAGAAAATCCATAGGCAATTCTGACATAAAAAATATTTATTCTCACTCCTTACTCTCCATCAGCTACCAGAAACATAATGTCTCACAATAATCCTAAGTGTTCTCGAAGATAGGATAGTTCTTACAGAGATAGATGGTGTGATTTAAAATATTCACAACCACCTCAGTCATGAGGGGTTGTCAAGTACTGTATAATAAGAAACTGGAGCAAAACAGAAAATTTAGGCTAATAGGAGATAATAGAAAAACAATGTTAATACAAATACTTTTAAAATGTCTTAATATTTAAAATGTATCAATATTTACCCTTTACTTCCTCCAGCCCTCTGTCCTTCCCCGACACTTTCTTTTCTTCTTTTCTCTCTTCCTTTCATATTATGATCTTCTAATTTAAAAAAAATATATCTGTGATTATTTCTTAGAAAATATGTCCCATTCGATTTTAAAAGAAACCTTAATATTTGTATTTTTTTCTGAGAAGGAAATGTGTTAGCAACATAGTATCCTGTGATGCAAAAGGACTGTTGATCAACGTATCAGGAGTGCTTCTAAACGTGTTTAAGAAAAAAAAATCTATTTTTAGTTAATCTATATCTTTTTCATCATTTTTATTCTAATACTGCAAGCCATTTTATATGTGGACATGGTTAAAGCAATGCAATTCAAAATTTCCAATACTGCTGTACCGATATTTGCACATTGCCTATAATACGGAATATTATCTGAGGGTGATTTGCCTCATTCTTCCTCAACAAAAGTAATTGAGTAAAAGCAATGGCTTCAGAATAATGTCAGACATGCACATATCTGATCTCAGTGTATAACCATTATTATGTTTTCATGGATGTACTTTTACACCAAAACTGGACATTTGGTGAAACTCTTACTCCTCAGCTTTGATTCTCACCTCCGTATGACCATGTAAATTTTCCCCATCATCCTCCAAAGGCCCTTCATTGTTCTAGGGTAAAGTCTAATCATCCTTAGCATGGCTTATAAGGAGCTTTATGATCAAGCCTCTGTTGATCTACACCACACACACACGTGCACACACACACACACACACACACACACAGAGTCAACTCCTTAGTGCAATCTTCTCCAACCTCCTTATAGATGTTTAAGTCAAACAGTTAACACTGTAATTTTCTTGTATGATACTTACTACAGTTTGTGAATGCAAAACTGTAACCTCTATGGAGCAGGGTCTATATTTGTTTTGCTCACCAATATATCTCTAGGACACTGCAGAAGAGAGCTGCTGTCAAAATAAGTATTTCAAAATTAAGGACTGGTTTGTTATATATTTTCATTTTTTTTCAAAAGCTCATATTTTTATGCTTTACTTTTTAATTATTTAATCTTTCCAGTATAATTTTATATTCATTCTTATATATAAACTTCTACTTATGTACATTTAAGTTATTAACTTTAATCCTGGCATTGTCAGAATTGGTCCTTTTCTTCAGAATTCTACAACCATTTTTACTGCTCAGACTCTTGCAATTAAATCTAATTATTGTATCTTCATGTTTTCACTTGGAATAGTAGTTGGCTATTACCTGAGATTGATTTCTGGCCAAGATTTGGCCAAATCTTTTCAAGATTTGGCTTTACTTAATTCCTGTTTCTCATGCTGCTCATTCCATTTCTTGGTCTGCAACGACTGCCCGTTTGCTTTGACAGCCTGAGCGCTGAACTTTACTTTTTTTTTTTTTTTTTTTAGTGTCAGATTGTGTTAAACAGATTGGTGGGAGAGAGTGTTGGTTTAACAAGCTTTGATTAATAATGCAGTGACAGCCCCCAGCCATGAGTAGGAAGGAACTGCCTGAACAACATTGCCCAGGTTTGCATGACACCTGTGTTTCTTACGTCTGAGCCTATAATGCCAGAAGAGAAGCACCTGTCTAGAAATTATTTTATTTTATTTTATTTTATTTTATTTTATTTTATTTTATTTTATTATACTTTAAGTTCTGGAATACATGTGCAGAACTTTCATTTCAATACAATAAATCAGTTTTCTCATTGTGCCCTTTGGAACCTGTGGGTGGTTTTGAATCTCAAATATTGACGATCAATGATCGTCTTTTCATATATTTGATTTCTCTGTTGCTTTCCCGGTAATATGGGTCCTCCTTGACTTGAGTTTTAATATTCATAGCATTATTGACTTCAGCTTATCTAATTTTGCTTCAAACTCAACTCTGCTTTTGAGTGTGTGTTTCTTCAAAGTATATCATACACCAGCTTCCTAATATAGTTTAGATTTTATGGTAAAGTGAAATTTCCAGTGCCCTTAAATACGTTGCCTTTAACATACGGTGCCTCAATTTATTTTCCAATGTCAATATGTAATTAATAAACAAAAAATAAAAATAAAGGCATAGTGCGGTGACTCACACCTGTAATCTCAGCACTTTTGGAGGCCAAGGTGGGTGGATCACTTGAGGTCAGGAGTTCAATACCAGCCTGGCCAACATGGTGACACTTCATCTCTACTAAAAATATAGAAATCAGCCCGGGTGTGGTCGTGGGTGCCTGTAATCCCAGCTATTTGGGAGGCTGAGGCAGGAGAATTGCTTGAACCCAGGAGGTGGAGGTTGCAGTGAACCGATATCACGCCATTGCACTCCAGCCTGGGCAACAGGAGTGAAACTCTATCTCAAAAAAAAAAAAAAAAAAAAAAAAAAAAGATTCTTGACTGTTAGTGAAAGATTGAATATATGCTTAAATATTTTGTAAAGCATGACTCCTACATAGAGGTATTGGATTTAGCAAATAAAACTAAAGTACACTTAATTAAGTATGTCTTAAATTACATATTCCTATATTTACTCATGTAAAGTAGTATTTGTTATTTATCTGAAAGTCACTTTAACCTGAGAGCCCTGTATTTTACCTAGCAACCTATTATCACACATTATCTAATATTTATAATTTATACATTTATTTTTATTAATAGTTAAACCAGAATTGGCAGATATCAGAAACTTTAGATTTCAGACCTAGAAGGAAGTCTTTAGAATAATTATTAACTATTAAATGTTATGCCTATAAAGTATTCATTTTATAGAGCTATTTTTTAAATTTCAGGATTTTTTGACTTTAAACCACATCTTTAAATGGGTGCTTATGTAATTACTTTTTTGAGTAATTTCTGTGATCATAATTTTTGTTCTTTCCTTTTATGCTTGTCACTATAACCTCTGCCATTTGTACTACATTTATTTTTTGTTATATGTTTCTCTGTTTCTTAACTAAGTGGATTTTTCTTAATTCATTTTGAATTTTCAATTGCTTTCTTCTTGTTATCTATTCTTCCTGAAGAAATCCCATAAATCAACTAAACACCTGAGTCAGATTAAAAATTTTATTAATTGATGTGCCAAGAAATATTTTAATGATATTTAATATTTAACAACATTAATGATTTAATAACTTTTATTACTGACCACAAAAATTAGGTAAAAATTCCCTGAAAGGTATATGAGAGACATTCAGCTTCTTAAATCAAATTATTAATATATGTAACGAACACAGCTGTACTTGTATTTTTTTGGAAAGAAGAGATTACTCAAGAAAATGCTTTTGTACTTAAATTATCATACAGAAAAATACATAACTGAAACATTTCCAAAAATTGAAGTATAATAAAAATACATTGCTGTGAAACATTTGCAAAGACATGCAGATTCGTTCAGGAGTAGGCCCATTTTAAGAATTTACACATTTCAGGCACATCGGAAACAATTCCAGCAATAAGTCATTGGTTTGTCAAAGCCAGTCTAATAATACCCTTATTAACTATTTTGGGAGTGCTTACTGTGTACGAGCCAGGATTGCACTTAGCTAACATTTTACCTTTATTTCCATGTCCTATCTTTACTTTAACACTGTGAGATAGCAATATTCTTCTTGCTTTTTAGAAGAGAAAATGTATGGCTTTTTAGAACAGATTTTTTTAAATTTCAAAAAATAAAATGTATATTAAGCAATTATATTTAAATGTGCTTTAACATTTAAAGGTAGGTAAAATAAAAATAGGTAACTTTTTTTTATTTTTATACCATTATCACTACTTACATTTTACTGGGGTAGAAACTCTCATTGCTCCTCACAAGGAAATAGATTATTGTATCTGAGACAATTGCATACTAACACAGTTACACCTCAATTTCCACCCCAGTATGCTAAATGCTAGCAGTGATTTTGGGCAAAATACCCTCAGGCTTCATTTTCTTGTCTGTAAATTTAGATTAACAGTCACTGTATCATAGGGCTGCTGTGGCAATTAAATGAGACAATACATAAGATAGATTTAGTATCTGGCTCATAGTCAGTATTCAATAACTTCTGGTAATCATTAATTTAACTTATGGTAGACTAAATTTTTCCAGGTCAGGTTTTGTCTCTCTTGTTATCACGTTTTTCTTTAGTTTATATTGAGTCAAAATTGTCTTTTGGCAGTTTTCCTCAGTGTTTATCTCACCTCAGTTATCAGAGGTCCATTTTGCCTTCCTAAATTCTTAGTTTATCTATTTTTCCTGCTTCTAATCAGCCAAACAAATAGACCATTCTATTACCAGGGGATTTTTCTAATCCAACACTCATTTTTCTATGTCACATTGCAGAAGCAGGAAAACAAAATGATCTGCTATAAAGCATGCATTTAACAAGGTTTTTTTTTTTTTTGAAACCCTGACACTGAAAAAAAAATCTCATTGCTTATCCCTTTAGAAGTAGGTTGGGGGTAAAAGGTGGGCAAGAAGGAACTCTCTGTCTTTTCCATATAAGCAACTGCCTTGAATAATTGACACACTATATGAAATTATCCAAAAACCTTAAAACATGATAAAACTTTATTAGGTTTTTAATTAAAAAGTTAAGAAATGGTCATGATGCTAAGTCAAGCAAACTGGTGTTATGACTATGTCCCATCTTCTTAAGATAATCATACAATAGGAATTCAATTGAGTTGTTTTCATTTTTCTTTTTTTGGAAACTTTAATTCATACAAAATTTCTGAACAAATTACATAATTACATCTTCAGAATTTATGTGAAAAATTATGAATGGATGTAATGAAATATTAGGCATAGATGCAAAACACATATATAAATGTCTATGTATATATAAATGAATGTATTTATTTTATATATTTATATATTTATACATAAACATATATCTCATATATATGTTACTGTCTGTGTTTATAAACCTGCACACAGATAAGTATGAGAATTTAATGGAAGCGCATTAAAATATTAATCATTTTGCAGTCGAAGGCCATAACCCTAAAAGAACACAGGAACAGAAAACCAAAGACTACATGTTCTTATTTATAAGTGGAGGCTAAACACTGAGCACACATGGACATAAACACAGGAACAGTAGATGCTGTAGACTGCTAGAGCAGGGAGGAGAGATGAAGTCCTGGGTTGAAAAACCACCTGTTGAGAGCTATGCTTAGCACCTGGGCACGGGATCTGTACCCTAAACTTCAACATCATGAAATATTCCCATGCAACAAACCTGCACATATATGCTCTGTATCTAAACTGAGAGCTAAAATTAAAAATCAATTAATCATTTTATCTTGTGATTTTATTTCTTTTTATATGTGTAACCTGGTAGTTTCTGAATTTTCAAACATGAACATCTAATTATATTAAAATCAGATATAAGCAGCATCAAAAGAGAAAAGGAAATATAGACAAAGAGGGAAAGAAAAATAAAATCAGATAAAAAAATTCTAAAAAGCATTTTTAAAAAGATTAAAATGGTTTGAAAAAAGAAACTAACACAGAAAAGAGACAGTGAGCACAAAGACAATTCTGTATTAAGCCTGCAGTACATGTAGCAGACGTCATCAGGATTTTGCATACATTTTTGCTTTTCCAAAGACAATGCTAGACATAGACAACAGGAGATCCAGCATATTGAGAGTGGCGAATAGTTTTTAAGGGTTAATTATTTTCCTGTTTACTCCCCTTCTACTGCTTTCAACTTAGAGTCCGTGTTTCCAGTAGCAGAGAAAACTTGCAAGAACCAATTATATTATTTTTATTCCTAATGTTTTAAAGTAGTGGGGGTTCCTCAAAAATAAAAAAACAGAATTACCATATGACCCAGCAATTCCACTACTAGATATATATCAAAATGAATTGAAGTGAGTATGTTGAAGAGTTGTCTAGACTCCCATGTTCATTTCATCATTCTTCAAAATAGTCAAGAGATGGAATTAGTCTAACTGTTCATCAACATATAAACAGATGAACCAAATGTGGTATATATACACAATAGAAAACTATTCAGCCATAAAAATGAAGAAAATCTTGTCATTTACACAATGAATGAACCTAGAGGACATTCCATTAAGTGAAATAAGCCAAGTACAGAAAGACAAATAAATACTGTCTGATCTCAGTGATATGTGGGATGTAATAATATTGAACTCACAGAAACACACAATTGTGGTTACCAGGAACTGGAGACAAGAGATAGGAAATGTTGGGGAAAAATGCTGGGGGGCGGGGGTGGTTAGTAGTAAAAAGGACAGGCATTAAAGAGTGTGATTAAGTAAGCACAAATCAAATAAATATTTGGAGGGTTAAAGTCACAACCAAGTCACAGAAGCCACTTGTTGGCCTCTGATGGTGACATCTGCAATTGGTGAATAAATTCTTTATTTGGCTCAGGCCAAATTCTAGGATGCCATGATCAGCTTTTAATTGCAAATATTTTCCCCCTCAGAGTTTACTGGCTTTAGGTCCTGGGTCCTGCCAGGTACTCCCTTCAGCTTCCTGGCCCAGTGGTCCACCACTAATGTCAACTTTGTAACTAGTAAGTCCTATAACGGTAGGCTCCATAGCAAACTTACTGGCTCTCACTTTAGTGTGTCCATGCAGCCCTGAAAGAAGGAGAGACTTCTGAATGCTTGCTAGTCTGTCTTTCTCTCTCTCTCTAACCAGCAAGTTTCTATTTTTGATTAGGCGTAGACGTCCCCATTTTGACACAGAACAGTGTATATATAGAACTCCTAATCAGAGTAGTATGCATTCTGCAATACCTTCATCTTTCTACCACCTGCACCTCAAACTAAAATCCACAGAAAAGAAATGAGTAGACATGTAAACACCTGATTCTGATTCACTTATATGTGTCTCCTTTTTTTCACTATAAATTTCAGGAGGGAAGGGAATTTCTATTTCCTTCTTCCTATCTGAATAATTTTATTACATACAACTTTGTTGTCCAACCCACAAAACTAAAGTAGGAAGCACAGTTTAGAGAGTGTTTCTCCCATCCAAGTACTAACCAGGCCTGACCCAGTTTAGCTTCAAAGATCAAATGAGATCAAGCATATTTAGGGTGATATGCCTGTAGACTTAGACTATGTCTCAAGAAAATAGCCTTGTGATTTTTACACCAAAATTTTGAATGTCATCAGCTAAATATACTTTATCTTCACATTTTTATACCTAATCCTAATCTCTTGCAAGGTAAAGAGACAAACTGGTTGAGACAGAATAAAAATCATGTATTTATAAAGGGAAAAAGGAAGTTTTAAATTACTACCCATTATGCATGTGTAGTAGTCCATTCTTATGCTGCTAATAAAGACATATCTGAGACTGGATACTTTATAAAGAAAGAGGTTTAGTTGACTCACAGTTCAGCATGGCTGGGGAGGCCTCAGAAAACTTACAATCATGGCAGAAGTGGAAGCAAACATGTCCTTCTCTAAATGACAGCAGGAAGTGGAAGAATGAGAGAAGTGCAATTCTAAGGGGGGAAAACCCCCTCACAAAACTATCAGATCTCATTAGATCTCACTCACTATCACAAGGACAGCATGAGGGAATTGCCCCCATTTTTCAATCACCTCCTGTGGGGTTCCTCTCCCAACATGTGGGGATTACAATTTGGATTATAATTCAAGATGAGATTTTGGTGGCTACACAGAGCCAGACCATATAATCCCACCCCTGGTCCCTCCCAAATCTCATATCCCTTTCACATTTCAAAAAACAAGGATGCCTTTTCAACAGTCTCCCAAAGTCTTATTTCATTCCAGCAAAAGTTCAAGTTCAAAGTCTCATTTGAGACAAGGTAAGTCCCTTCCACCTGTAAGCCTGTAAAATCAAAACAAGTTAGTTACTTCCTAGATGCAGTTGAGGTGCAGGCATTGGTACATCAATTAAATACACTCATTAAATACACTCATTCCAAATGGGAGACATTGGTCAAGACAAAGGGGCTACAGGCCCCATATGAGTCCAAAATCCAATAAGAAAGTAATTAAATTTTAAAGTTCCAAAACATCTCCTTCGACTCCATGTCTCATATGCAGGTCATGCTGACACAAAAAGTGGGCTCCCACAGCCGTGGACAGCTTGCCCCTGTGGCTTTGCAGGATAAAGCCCCCTCCCAACTGCTTTCACAGGCTGGTGTTGAGTGTCTGCAGCTTTTCCAAGCACACGGTGCAAGCTGTTGGTGGGTCTATTATTCTGGAGTCTGGAGGATGGTGGCCCTCTTCCCACAGCTCCACTGAGCAGTGCCCTAGTGGGGACTTGTGGGGGCTCTGACCCCACATTTCCCTTCTGCACTGCCCTGGCAGAAGTTTTCCATGAGAACCCTGCCCATGCAGCAAACCTCTGCCTGGATGTCTGGGTGTTTCTATACATCCTCTGAAATCTAGGTGGAAGTTCCTAAACTTAATTCTTGAATTCTGTGCATCCATAAGACCTACAGTACATGGAAGCTACAAAGCTTGGGACTCATGTCTTCTCAATCAATAGCCTGAGCTGTACCTTGGCACCTTTCATCCATGGATGGAGTGGCCAAGATGCAGGGCATCAAATCTCCGGGCTGCACACAGCAGGGGCGCCATGGGCCTGGCCCTGGCCCTGGCATGAGAGGGGATGCTGTGAAGATCTCTGAAATGCCCTGGAGACATTTTCCCCATTGTCTTGGTGATTAATATTCTGCTCCTTTTTTACTTATGCAAATTTCTGCAGCAGGCTTGAATTTCTCTTCAGAAAACGGGATTTTCTTTTCTACTGCGTTGTCAGGTTGCAAATTTTCCACACTTTTATGCTCTGCTTCCTCTTGAACACTTTGCTGCTTAGAAACTTCTTCCACCAGACACCCTAAATCGTTTCTCTCAAGATCAAAGTTCCACAGATCTCAAGGGCTGGGGTAAAATGCCACCAGACTCTTTTCATAGCGAGAGTGACCTTTACTCCAGTTCCCGACAAGATACTCATCTCCATTTGAAGCCACTTCGGCCTGGACCTTATTGTCCATATCACTATCATCATTTTGTTCCAAGTCATTCAACAAGTCTCCGGGATGTTACAAACTTTTTCACATTTTTCTTGACTTCTGAGTGCTCCAAACTGTTCCAATCTCTGCCTATTATCCAGTTACAAGTTTGCTTCAATATCTTTGAGTATTCTTATTGCAGCACCCCACTCTACTAGTACAAATTTAATGTATTAGTTCATTCTCACACTGCTAATAAAGGCATACCCAAAACTGGGTGATTTATAAGGGAAAGAGGTTTAATTGACTCACAGGTCAGCATGGCTGGGGAGCCCTCAGAAAACTTACAATCATGGCAGAAGGAGAAGTAAACACATCCTTTCTTACGTGGCAGCAGGAAGAAGAATGAGAGAATAGCAGAGCAAAGAGGGGAAAAGTCCCTCACAAAACCATCGTTTCTGTTAAGAACTCAATTACGTTCCTGAGAACAGCATAAAGGAAGTGCCTCCATGATTCAATCACTTCCCATGAGGCCCCTCGCGCACATGTGGGAATTACCATTCAGATTATAATTCAAGATGAGGTTTGAGTGAGGACACAGAGCCATACCATGTGAGCATATTATTATAGACACCTTGAAAAAAATCTCTTCAGTAACTATATGCTATCCTGCAAGGGAGTTTAACAATCATTTAAATGTCTCCGTAGTATTCCAAATTTCAGTAAATTTTGTATTTTATATCTGTGTGTGTTATCTCTTTCCAGAAATTAATATACTAATATCGTTGTTAAATAAACATTTATTCTAAAGGTGTTATTATTATTATTCATAGTTCTTAGATTTGGGGCTTCCATATTTGGAAATATCAGCATTCATAACAGTGAGATTACTTGTCAGAAAAATGCTAGAGGACATGTCAATTTCATTGTGCCTTCTAATTTACAGATTTTCTTTTTCCATGAACAACTGCCTTTTTTATTTGTAACTTTTTGTCTTTATGTATACTAGAAAATATCTTCAGTATCATTAATGGCTTTTCTTATTCATGCCACACAATTATATTTAACTCATAAGACAATTTGCTATAATCTTTCATTTTTAGAAAAGCAATGTGTGGGCTTTTTATATAAAAAATTAATATTTCATCGAGTATGAATAATTACCTAGTACTTAATACTTTTTATATAAATTCACTATGAAATTTTACTGCATAAACACACTCATTCCAAATGGGGGAAATTGGTCAATCCTTTTTCAGGGTTCTTCATAGCTGCTAAGTATTTTAAAGCTTTTAATTTACGATGTAAAAGTCTGAATTAGTCCAATTATTTTTGCTTAGTTATAATATCATTTTAAAAAGTGTTTTGGGGACCAGTTCTTTCTATAGTTACTAGGAGTTCAAGTGTGATTATAACTTACTAAAGTGGGATCTATTTGATCTCATCCTCTGGAAGAGATTTAGCGAAAAGCTATCTAAATAGCATTAACACAATCCATTTTATTCAAGTAAACTCTGAGGAAAACACATTATTTATTTGTACTATTTCGGCTAATTCCAATATAACATATAGTTTCATTACAGGAACAGAACTTAGTTCTTAAGTGATAAAGGAAAGTACACTAAAACAATATATTCAGAGTTTAGGGTGGAGGCTTGGAGCTCATATTTATCATTGCCTCAGCCTCCTTTAGTGTTTCAAACTCTTGCAGCTGTACACAAAAACACTGATAACAGAATCACGAGCCTAGTACAATTTTAACAGCTGAACATACACACAATCTACTCAAATGCACAGTGTTCTAAATATTTAGAGAATAAATCTTAGATGATAAGCTTAAGTAAGGCTTTCTCTTCTCTCACCATTATAGATAGCTGATCACCCTAAAAAACTCTGCATCTACTTACCTTTGAGATTCAGGGTTGCTGAATAAGTAATATGTTTTCAAGAAGGAGAGATGCCATACAGATTCTACTCTGGGAAGCAGAGGAGTGTAAAGAAATCCACTTATGTGTCCTGACTTCAACAGGAGAATGTCCAGGGTTTTAAGTACCCTACATACTGAGCAGTAGAAATAGCAACATTTTCTCTTAAAACAAAAAAAGGTAAATATGAAGTAGACAGAGAAAAAGGGGTAAGGGAACAATGTTGGAAGTTCCCTCTCCATTGTGAATTTTTCAAGCTAGAACAGTAAGTCTCTATTGTCTTCCAAATTAAGGAACACCCTCAGACTCAGACTCTTTATGAGAACTAAATTGATTTATCACATCTATTAGGTTCTTATTGATCATTCCAGTTCCCTATAATAAAACTGTTTCTTCAGACAGCATGTTTTTAACTTTAGCAATTATATTGTAACATTGAATAAAACATAGATTTGGGAAAACTACTGTTTGCTAGCTCATTTTCTTCTTTCACATGAAAAGAAGTGTACATTTACTTTATTAACTATTGAATTAAACATAGCAATGTTACTGTCTTAGAAGGATTTTATAAAAATTAGATAATATTTATGAAAAGGTTTTATAAAACTCCAAAAGGAATAGAAATTTTAACTGACATTAAAATTATTGGTAGTGTGATAAAATGTTTAAACATGTTTTGGACACAGACAAATAGGAACCAAATGTATATTTACTTCATAAATAAATTTAGCAGTTATGAATATCAATCACAATATTCAGATTCAGTTATATAAGAACTTTATTTTCAATAGCTCATATTCTGATATTTTCTTCCATGGAATTGGCAGATAATCTTGTTTCCACACGTGCAACTCATTCCTAGAGATTATGCCACAATTCTGTTTGTTACAGAATGTAAACATTTGAAGAGAGCAGGGCAGATACCCAGCTCACATATGTTACTGCAAACCCATCTCTCATGACTGCCTTGAAGGTATCCATCAAGTTCAATGAGTCTGCATAGTTTCCTGAGATATTTATAATATTTAACTATTTTTCAAAAGTTACTTATCATCTCATCTGCCTAAATATTTTATGCGACCCAAACTCTCTCAACTTACTGCCTCCTTCTCATACTGCCAGAAGCTTAACCCTGTTCACCACCACGTGGTGAACACTTTGTTCCAGTTTACCAGGGAAATACTTTTCTTGTTTTAGAGGAAAAGCTGCACACATATAGTTTCTTCCCCAACATAGTATTTGTATGACTTCAAATATCTTCCTCCACTTCTATCTTTTTCATTGTCTGACTTCCCAATATATTAAGCATTTAGGATCCAAAAAGTAGAATGGCTTGATTCTATTTCTCATTTCTTCCCTACATTGTACTTTCTATACAGCAGGAAAAGACACAATTTTCCCACTGCTTGAGTGCAGGTAAGGGAAAGTTCAATATATTGAGAGAAACAGGATATGTTATTAATTAAAAATATCATCCAGTCATATAGTTTAACTACACAAGTGCTTTTAGCAATCTTGCTTTGTGTTTGTGTTTGTATCAATCAAAATAAGTCAGGTTACACTGACGTAGCAAATACTCTCCAAACTGTATGGTTTCAAACAATGAACACTATTGTTTTGTTTTATTTTTTTCTTATTTATTTCATCGAAGATCATTGAGGGAGCCTTTTTAACATTACTGCTGGCCTTGCTCCAGGACCTGGGATACTATTTGGAATGTAGTGGTTGTAACAAAGGAAAAATAAAGGTCTTGAATTGCCAATTAACTATATTGGTCTAGAAATAAAACACTACTTAAAAATTATTTGACCAGTACAGTTACACTCAATCCAAGATGTTGCTGAGGAGAATACATATTTGCAAATACCCCTAAAGGTTGCAACAGTTTTGTTCTTTAGGATTAAATACATTTTTAATTTGTTCTTGTTAAAAAGCATAATCATTCAATAAGAGTATTAAAAAAAGTGCAAAGTGAATGATTTTGACATCCTCTATTTCTCCAAAACATACGGACCAAGTTAAAATAGGCAACTTAAGTAAATCAAACTGTTTCAAAATGTAGAGCTGATCTTCCTTCTCGACATCACTCAATAAATTTTTCCAAAATCTTTATTAAATGTTCATTTGGAAAGCATTATGCAATTTGCTGTGTACAACACCATGATAAAAAACATTGACCTTGCCATCAAGATATTTAAAATTTAATGAGGTAGAAAATGTACACAAATGAATTTTACCCTACAATTCCAATAAAACCACTCTTGTAAAAGTTCACAGAGCCTACCTGGTGCCATCTTCAGGGGTTAATTCCCAACATATCCGTGACAGACTTCTCTCCACCTTGTAACACAATATTGCTCTTTTCCTCTTTTAAAAGCACTAACCACTCCCTCACTTTTCTCTTGCCTTTTAATATTATTTTTCTTGTGGGAGATATAAATTAGCTTTTTTCAGCTACACTCATTTTCTTATCTCCAGACTTCTATATTTGACCATCTTTACATCATCCCTTGTATATCTAATAAAAAGTTCAAAAATAACATGCCCCAATTTAAATTCTGGGTTTTCCCTTAACCAAATACATCTTATACATTTGCTGCCCATTTCATTAAGAAACACTACGATTCAGGCAGTACTAACAAAAATTTTTTTAAAGTCATCTTTGCTCTAGAGTTTTCACATGCCCCAAATTTCTCATCCGAGGGCTCAACAAACTTTTCAGCCAAACATTTAACTGAATTCAACTACTTCTCAATAATTTCACCATTAAAAGACACTACCAACTTTTAGGACAATTTATACAATAGCTATTGAGCTTATACTTTGCAATTTTGTCCCAGCTTCACAATGAATGTCATCATCTACGTGAAAATAATTACTGAGTCGTCATTGCATATCTCCAGGCTAGAGTCAATCATTTAGCTTTTTATTAGTTATTTGTTGAATGCCTAATATATGCAAGAAATTGCAGTAGGAACACAGGTGACACATTTTATGCCCTTAAAGACTAAACAGGGGAGCACAATTATTTGTAACGTAAGATTCTTTCTTTTATGTTGTTTTTAAACATGTTTCTGTTCTGTTTAAGAGATTCTCATGGTTATTTTGATTATTGCATAATAACTAAGATAAAATTTCCAAGGATCTTTTAATACAATTTGTTTCAAGCTTATTTTTTGGCACTCTTACTAGTTTCATAAAAGAAAAACTATCGCTACATTATATGAGAAGCTCTGCTGTCAGCAAATCTTTCCAAAGGAAGGCTCAAACATTTGTCATTGAGTCCGTATGTTTTAAAAATCTTCTTAATAATAATAAATAAATTAAAAAAAAAAAAAAAAAAAAGAAAAATGCCAGCTAACAAAGCTCTAATAACCAAAAAAAAAAAAAAAAAAAAAAAAAAAAGAATTAACTCCACCATATAATAGATGGACCTTTTAAAAAATAGATTAAAAACAATAATTTTTTTTGACCAATCCACTGAAATCTGCTAGTTGTTATGGTATTTGCAATTATCATATGAATTATAATAATAATATTTAAAGTTAATTAAAGAAAAAATAGCATCTAATATCATTAGTGAATAATTTTCTTAAACACTGGTAAAATTAAACCAGGAAAGAAATCCCCATGCTTTTTCTGAAACAATTATTTAAAAATAAAGCTGTGCCAATACAAGAGTTACCTTTCTTTATATCTTTTTAGCTTCTTTGTTTGTTTTGTAGTCCTAGATTTGAAGGTACTCCTGGGATTTGGGGAGATAGTTCACCTCAAGGGATTCGTAGTTCAACACTAAGTTGTTTAAAATCTTCAAAGTTTGGTCTGTGCTTCAGTGCTAGGGATATAAGTATTGATGCTATATTGAAGTAGTTCATTTGAGGCACTTGTGCATTTTCTAACTGATTCTTTTGGAGATAACTGTAAATTGCATGTTTGGGCCTCATGATGACTTCCATGGAGTTTAAAAGCTGATGAGTCTCCCTTGATGTATAGCTTGTCTGTTCTACTCTGAAGAGCTAAGGTGTTTTCATGGTAGTGCTATAAATTTATGATTTTTAATAATCTTAAGGAAAAACTTGAGGCTAGTTTCCAGTGTTAATAACTCAAGAACACTTTCTATTTCTGTCTAAAAGAGATGTAGCAATCTCAAAAAGAATAGCACATGCAAATTATATTGTAATTTTCTGATCATTTGTGATGATTTAAAGAAGTTTCCATGTATAAAAAGTGAAGAGGACAATGGAAGAAGTTAGCAAAAGAAATATATATAGAATATATTAATTATAAACACGTTAACTAAATATAATTTAATATCTATGTAGTAATTTTTCTACTTGCCAGGTGCCTGAACAAAGCAAAAAATAGTAAAACTTTTGTGCCTAAATTCTTACCTGATTCAATGAGAATGTTTTTCTGATACCTCTTGAAATGTATTGTCTTGCTTGATTTAAAAAAAGTATGTCTTCATGTTGTTAAGAAATATCATTGAATATTTCAAAAGTGAGAATATAATTAATACTTGGTTGTTATGGTTCAAAATAAAATACTTTTTTATTGAGTTTTTAACAAATCTTTGAACCTGGCTTCATATTTACTGTTGCATATTCAAATTTATTAGATAAGTCTAGGTGTACATTTAGTTTGTTTTTAAATTCTAATGAAGCATATTGGCAAACTTCTTGAAGAAATATGACATATCTTGGCCAAACAAAACCATTCCAGGTATACATTTAGTTGTTTTTAAATTCTAATGAAACATATTGACAAACTTTATGGAGTAATATGACATATCTTGGCCAAATAAAACCATTCTGAAAAGTAAATGACTTATTCTTTTAATGTAGTTTAAAATTCTGTGTGTTGATTTCTATTAATACAAAAAATAATAATAAATAGATTAAACTCATGAGCTTTCCCATCACAAAAAGTGTTCTACCAAGAGGAAAATTCTGCTCAAGACTGAGAAATGTGTCTTGTGGGAGGATGTAGTGTGTAGTTGGCCTCCATTTCTAAAGCGTGCATTTCTAATATGCTGCTAAAGGATAAAACATATCTCCCCGTAGAATATGGCATGATTCTCTTACTGTATTTTATGCTTTCAATCTATTATTTCACAGATTTTTCAGAATGAAACCACCTTAAAATTTATTATTTCACTAATCTGCAATTTAAATAAACTAGAAATGTGCTAAGACTCATCAGAGCATGAATAAAAATCAATATGAGGGAATTCTTCACAAGCCAGTAACAAATAAACATAAAAATGATAACATAGTAATATTATGGGAAGCTACCAACAATTGTTTCATTTTTTTCAGAAAAGAATTTAAGTGTCAAAATAGTGTTATCAGAAGATTGCAGCTGACTTTCTTTAAATGCAAGCTATACTGCTAACAGGCACAAGTCACTAATAAAAATGTATAGACTATAAGGAGAGATATTAAAAAGTATTATTTTACTTCTGGTTTCAATTCAGCATGAAAAGAGTTTACAAATAGTCATTTTTTATGACGACAAAAGTCCTAAACAAACTGAAAATCAATTATTTTTCTTTCACTAATCAGAAAACTAAGTTTGGAGGGCAAACCGCCATACCAAAATGTGGAAAGAAAGATGAATCTGGATAGTCAAAGACAAGATCTGCTTACCTGGAGCAGAAGCCATTAACCCACAAACTGGACTTCAATAGAAAGGGAGAAATAAAAACTATCCCTGACTCTGAAAGACATATGAAAGTAACTTCTTCAGGGAGGAGGAAAATGATATAGGTAAGACATTCAGATCTATATAGAAAAGGGAAGAGAAGGAATACATGAAGGTAAAATAAAACTATGTTTTATTAGTTTAGAAAACTATTTTTATGCCTAATTGATCTGAGACAACTGTTTGTTTAAAATAATAATAGTACATCTTGAGCATCCTTAATTTGAAAATCTGAAATCCAAAATTCTCTAAAATCCAAAATTTTTTGAGTTCCCACATGATGTCACAAGTGGAAAACTCCACATTCGATCCCATGTGATAGGTTGCAGTGAAAATTTAGTCAAAGCATTTTTTCAGGCACAAAATTATCTGAAATATTCCATAAATTTATCTCCAGGTTGTGTATAAGGTGTAAATGAAACATACTTTAAGGTTCACACTTGGATTCCACCCCATAGACATCTCATTATGTATATACACCTATTCCAAAATTAGAAACATTTCTGGTCTCAAGAATTTCAGATAAGGGATAGTCAACCTGTAGCAAATGTACTGGATAGTTATAGCACATATTCTAAGTAAAATGAATGACAGCAATATCATAAGTAACTGGAGGGAGAAACCGGAATACTCTGTTAAGAGGTCACAGCACTATATGTGAAATGTCACAGTGTTATTTGAAGGTAAATTAACACTAGTTGTATATGCCTAATTAAAAATCTAGGGCAAAAACTAAAAAATCTAAAAAGAAATATAATCAATATGCTAAGAAGAGAGATAAAATGGAAAAGCCAGAGATAGAAAATGAGGTAACAAAAAGAGAAAAAGAAACACAAATAGAAAATTACTAAAACTTGAAAGTTACAAATCTGTGTCAATCACTTTTTCAATGAATGTTCTAAATATACCAGTTAACAGATATTGTAAGGGAGGATTTAAAAACAGACACAAATATATGTTGCCTATAAGAAACCAAGTTGAAACAAAATTGTATTTTATAAATTTTATAAATATGGTATTTATAAATATCATGCTTTTATCAACTCAGATACACCTTGCTGAGTAATCAAAAAAGTTGGACTAGTTACATTAATTTCTGCTTTCTACAGGGAAATTTGCCACTGATAAAGTTGAGCATTGTGTAATATTTAAGGGGTCAATTCTCCAAACAGCAACATTAAATTTGTATGTACTAACATCAGAGTATAAAAAAATGAGTTTAAAACTGATAGAATTAAAAGGAAAACTACACATATTTATGATGATATTTGGAGACTTTTAACACCCTTCTGTTAGTAACTAATGTCAAGCATGCAGAAAATCAGTAAGATTAAGATAATTTCAGTAGAACTATTAATCAACTTGATCTACAATACCATAAATATATGGAATACTCTATCCAACAACAGATAATATACATCCTTCTCAAGCTCATATATAACATTAACCAAAATAGATCACATCATGTGCTATAATACATAAGTATTTTATGAAATAGAAATAATATCAAGTTTTTTCTTAGTCTAAAACAAAATTAAACTAGATCTCAATAACATAAAGTTAGCTGAAATTTTTCCAAATATCTTGAAATTAAGCAATATAGTTCTAAATAAACCACAAGTCAAAGAAGTTATCTCAAGAAAAAAATTTAAAATATTAAAAAATTTTCATTTTAAGGTAAATGGAAATTAAAATCAACTTACTCAACATGGAAAAGATAAATAAAAGCAGTTAATAGAGGGAAATTTATAGCATTAAATGCCCATATTAGAAAATAATAAAGATCTAAAATCAGGTTTATAGTCTACCTTATAGCAATTTAAGCATAAACCAAGCAAAATACAAGATGATAAAACTTAAAATACTAATCAATTAATTTAGAAAAAGAAAAACATTTAAAAGAACCAGCAAATTCAAAATCTGGTTCCACAAAATTTAAATAAAGTTGATAAACCTCTGGTTGGGCTTATTATGAAAAAAATTGAAGACATGAATTACTACATACATACTTCAGCTTTGACCACTGGACTTTGGAGGTCATATTTCCAGAACCCTCTACAGAATAATATGGAGGCATAAGTCTGATTGGAGTGGATTGAAGAGAGAATGACATTGAACAATAGGAGACAAAAGTATATTCTCTTTAATATTTTGAAAAGTGCTGCTGAAAGATGGAGAGGAGAAAAACTGACCGCTATCCAAATTGGAGTCAGTGAGTGTAATAAGATGGGAATAATACAGCATGTTTATAAGCTCATAAAAATGGTCCAGAGAGAAGAAAAATTGATGATGTATAAATAAGATGGTAAAATTGCTGGCATAATGGCTTTTAAAAGAGTTAACATGGATGAGATGTAGTTCAGTTTAGTTAAAGAAACAGGACAGAAGAAGTGATTAAGGAGGTGGGTGTTAGATATGGTGATGGTATTTTGAGTAATTCCTCTTCTGATTGCTTCAGGTCCATAGGAGAGTAGTAAGAACGCACTTGGGGTAATTGTTGAAATGAAATTATTGAGCATTTGAGGAGAGAGGAGAAGGCACGTGGTCACGTTTTAGAGGGGTTAGAGAATAATGGACAAGGAAAATATAGTATGATTGGCAGAGAGCATTAACTTTTGTGGTCACCACTTAATTTACTTCATTTGACTTTTAAAAAGTTTTTATGCTATTATTAGAAGTATTATCTTACTATTTTAGTAAGCAGATAAAACCTGAACCGGTATACTGGCAAAAAAAAAAAAAAAAAAAAAATACACACACACACACACACACACATAGAGAGAGTTTAGTTTTTAATAAAGTATATATTAAGAGGTTTTTAATATAATGGTGTTTTACTTTAAGAAAGCAGACTTGTCTTAATTGAATTCTAAATCATTGATGTAAAATCCAGATACTGTATTAGGTATAAGTAAAATCATGTTGCAAGCGTGGAGCCAATCTAGAAAATTCAGTCAGTAGAACTCTTTTATATAGTAAGACTGGTTTATAAACAGTTCATATAAAAATTTCTGCATAAATTTCATAGATAATTTCAGACTGTTTTACTCCAGAATTTTGTCTTTGACAAACTTAATAGGGAGTGCATACAAATGGGTTCTTATAAAAAGAAAGCCGTAAAGTTTATATATGACCTGCCTGTTGCACAGATTAATTACATCACAGTAGAAACATTGTGAAGCATTTACATTCCCTTTAATATATTATTGAGGGCTCCTTACAACTTGCATAATGACAGTGCTGACCATAAAGAAGCAGGTATATTCTTTTCACCATCACTTTATGTTTTAGATAGTATATTTTGTTAGGCTCCTGGAGAGAAAATTAATTTGAATATTTTTCTTATAATGTGTATGTATATTGAAACGTTTGAATGGCTTTTTTTGCCCTCCTTAATGTTACCTATTTATCTATTGGCCATTTTGTGGTGTTCAATTGCTGCTTGATAATAAGTATTCACAGCAGTATGTTTTTTGATAATAGAATTGAAATTATAGACAACCATGAATCAGAACTGAAAGTTAGTATCCCTCCTATTGAGATGAGTATTAAAGTTAATTTGTGTATTTTAAAATATAATCATGCAATCTACTCTAAATTAATTCTTCTCTGAATAATGGAATCATACAATATTTTATCAGAGAGTGGTAAACGATTTACCTATTTATCCTTATTTAGCAATGAAATATCTATTTTCAGAAATATTTTTAGAAGAATAAATTCACCTGTTTTAAAAATCACATCTTTTAGGTGTTGACTTCCACCTTCCCTATAAATCAAAGCAGAGGGATGCAGCTAGGCTAAGTGAAATAAACAGTGCAGCCAAACAGAGTGAAAACTGTTTGTAAACCTAAGTAGAACAGCTTCGCTTGATAGAATTCCTTGGCTCTCAGTATTCTCATTCAACAAACATCCACAGAAACAGCCATACAAGGTGAATCTGAAAAACAAACAAAAAACAAAAAAACCTCTACTAAGCATCTTCTGCGAACAAATCGTTGAACAAAGCAGATACCCACTGTCCCCGATATGATGCTTCTGTTGGATTATCTATTTTAACTTAGTAGCACTCATATGTCATTATAAGTAATTTTTTTTTACTTTTTTCAGAATTTTATTTACCATGTGGTTCTGGATTAGAATCTAATGATAGGAGTGCTTTGTAGATATTTGAAAAATGAAAAAGAAAGGCATGTTATTTTCTGGAGAGAGGCACACAAGTGAACAGATGTGGAGTTTACTGAAGCTTCAAGGTGAGTCTTTCTAAAGTACCGTACGGCTTTGTTCTTGCATACTGAGATAGAACCTTACAAAATCACTGGAAGGAATATGGTGGAGACTGGTAGAGAAGCTGTCACCAATGCTTTTATTTGCAGAAACAAAATGGGCTTGATGTGAATCTCCAGATCCTTTGTAGATTTTCTGCAACACCTTGGCTTACATGCAGTCTTCCTGAACTTGAACTGAATACATGGATAGAAAAATGGTATAGTGACAGTTTGACCCACCTTCATTGATCACTTCCACCTCTGGCGTGTGGAGATGCCACTACCAGAGGGTTTCTTGCATCTTTTTAAATTTGGCATGTGAAGCAGCCAGCATCATTATCTTTTCTTGATCAAAAAAAATTTTCTTTTTGAAAATATTGAGAGACAGAGACTTCCTGGACAACTCAGCCATAAATGGAAAGGGACTGTCAGCAAACCTTTGCCATTTTGCATTTGATTTTCATTAAAAGAATGCCCCTTAGAGTCTTGGGACATTCTTTAATGTCAATGAAGGAAAAATAGAGCTTCTATTTAATTGTATCTTAACCTTTCAAAATTTGGATTGTTGTCTATGGTTCAAAATTAACATAATAGTTCTAATATCATTTAACTTATAGAATACAATATGAATATGTATCTATTGTATACATAAGCCAATAAAATGTTGTTGCTATTAGTTACAATTGACATTGTTTGAGAATAATTGAACTGCATAATATATTATCAATTGGTAAAAGAAAGCTATTGGTATTATTTTTTTAATCTCAATATTTTATATTCTGTGATTTATAAATATAACATAATTTATATTCTTTCATTTAAAAAATGTGGCACTGTCATTTACTACTTAACACCTATATTTTCAACCTTTTGTACAAGTGGTATGACATTGTTTCTCTCAGGCTGAAGCATTGCAGAGCTAGTGCACAATCTTATAGCTTTTTTGTCTGCTCTGAGTGAATGAGAAAGACTTTGCATAGCTTTGAAAACCAAAATAAAAGTTTGAGAAAAAATGAAAAATAAGATTTCCAAATTGTTTTTAATTTTTAAATGTTTAGTTAATAGATAATAGTGAATAAATTTGTCATGTATAGCATCATGTTTTGAAATATGTTTATACATTGTGAAATGGCTAAGTCAAGCTAATTTATATATGTATTGCCTCACATAGTTGTCGTTTTCATAAAAGAATACTTAAATTCTACTCTGTTAGCATTTCTCATTTGTCAACAACACAATATATTTTTTTATTAACTATAGTCACTATGTTGTACAAGAAATCTCTTAAGCTTATTCTTTGTATTTAACTAAATTCTGTAACATTTGACCAGCATCTCCCCAATACCCTACCTCATCACTCCAGGTCCTGGTGACCACCATTCTACTCTCTACTTCTACGAGATCAACTTTTTTCCGATTATATCAATGAAATCTTGTAGTATTTGTGCCTGGCTTATTTCATTTAATATAATGTCCTCTAGGTTCATCCATGTTGTCACAACTGAAAAAATTTTCTTTTTTATGGCTAAATGGTATTTCATTTTGCATATTTACCACATTTTCCTTATAATTCGTAGGCTAATGTATTCACTTATTAAAACACTAATGCTTAAGAATTGTTAGCCTAGGCAGCAATGGCAAAACCCCATTCCTACAAAAAAATACAAAAATTAGCCAGACACGGTGGTGCATACCTGTGGTCCCAGATACTCAGGAGGCTGAGGCAGGAAGATCGTTTGGGCCCAGGCGGCTGTGTCTGCAGTGAGCTGTAATCATGCCACTGCACTCCAGTCTGGGTGATATAGCAAGACCCTGCCTCAAAAAAATAAAAAGAAAAGAAAGAAAAATAAAAGTTGCCACAACATAGCATTCATACAAATGTAATTTACATTTAAAGTCATGGATGGGATATCTTCGAAAATTGTGAATGAATATCTTACTGATCTTCAAATAAGGAGAAACTTCAAGCATGAGTGACATAGACGTAATTATGTCTCATCCAAATTCATATGTTGAAGTTTAAACACCAAGGTGACTACATTCGTTGACAGGGCCTTTAAGGAGATAATTTAAGAGTAAATGAGGAAAAAAAAAAAAAAAACTGGAGCCCTAATCCTATAAGGTTGGTGTCCTTATAAGAAGTGGAGGAGACATCAGAACATGTGCACTCTTGGGCTCTCCTCTCTCTCTCTCTCTCTGTGTGTGTGTGTGTGTGTGTGTGTGTGTGTGTGTGTGTGTGTGTATGCTAACAGAGAAAAGGCTATGTGAGGACACAGCAAGAAGTTTCCATCTGCAAGTCACAGGAGAAAAGCCTGACCAAAAGCCAACCATAATGAGACTTTGTTCTGAGACACTGAGCCTCCAGAACTGTGAGAAGATAAAGGTCTGTTGTTTAAATCACCCCGCCTATGGTATTTTGTTGGCAGCCGGAGCACAGGTATATTTACTAATGAAAAAGAAAATAAAGGCTGGGCGTGGTGGCTCACGCCTGTAGTCTCAGCACTTTGGGAGGCCGAGACGGGCGGATCACGAAGTCAGGAGATTGAGACCATCCTGGCTGACGCGGTGAAACCCCCGTCTCTACTAAAAAATTAAAAAAAAAAAATTAGCCAGGCGTGGTGGCGGGCACCTGTAGTCCCAGCTACTTCGGAAGCTGAGGCAGGAGAATGGTGTGAACCCGGGAGGCGGAGCTTGCAGTGAGCTGAGATCTTGCCACTGCACTCCAGCCCGGGCAACAGAGCAAGACTCTGTCTCAAAAAAAAAAAAAAAAGAAAAGTTTTGACTGTATAAATATTAAAAATTTTTGTACAGTACATGCCTACAATAAATAAAATTAAAAGTTGAATGAAGAAATGGACAAAATTTAACATAAATGGAAAGCAACTGATTTATAATGTAGATAATTGTATAAAAATAATATAAAATATGAAAAGGGCAAAATCATAAATGGAAATGTATTATTTAAAGGCGTATATTATTATATTTCTATTTCTTCTATCATCTTATTACTATAATAAATAGAAATTAAAATATTATAATCTTTCACTTATCCAATATTCAAGGGATGTCACTTTAATGATATTTTCATTATAAATTGGCAAAGATCAAATTTTAGCTGTGAGTTATCTGCATCGCCACTTTCACATCTCTCTGAGTATCTAGGATTGACAGTGATGCAGTAAAGGGGTACTATAGTAATAATGGAGGAATAAATTATGCTGAAATCATGGTCTAAAAGTTTACTTCTTGTTCATGTCTAATGCAAGACAGTGATAGACCTCTTCCTCACAGTTGTTCTACACAGTCTGTAACACTGTCACATGAAAACAATATTTAATAATTTGCCTTGCCAGGAAAAGACTAGAGAAACGAAGGAACGATCAATTTGCCTGGAAGTAAGGCAAAGTCCTTCTATCCAAACATACTAGCTCAGTCTAATCACACAGGTCTGCTCAACAGCCAAAAGGTCAATATAGTACAGGTGCCAGGAGAATGGAAAGAGCTGGACATTGGTAGTCTCCACTACAGGAATCAGATCATGTAACAACAAGAGAATAAGTTTAAAGTATTCTGAAGAAAATTTAAAATAACACAATAATAACCCTAAAATGTTTGTTCCCTCGGAACCAGTAAGTTTTCTTCTTATAATTGATTCAAATAAATTGAGTATAATAAGCAGTAACATATTTTTAAAATTATTATATACTAGGTATTTTGTAACTTAATTTTTATTCTTAATCTCATTTAGTTCTCACAAAACAACCTATGAACTAGTTAGTAATATCATCTTTATTATGATTGAGAAAGAAAATAAACATACAGAAGCTTTAGTAATTTCTACAATGTCACTCAACTAATAAATTTTGGAGCTGCAGTTTTGATACAGGTAATATTATTCTAAAGCCAGTGGTCTTAATTTCTACATGTTACTAATGATACCTAAAAAATATTCTCGAGGAAGTTTACTAAAATATTTTTATTATTGAGTGATATTCAAAGGAAAAAAATAGCTTCTCAACTATAGAAGAATGGTTAAATAAACTGGATTATAGTCATATGATTAAACATAAATAGCCATAAATAAAACAAAAACAAGTATTTACAGTTATTTAGAAAGTACTTTAAAGTGATAGAACAAATAAAAATGCAGCATTCAAACCCATATTCTATTTCACATTTTAGTTATTTATCCATACATTAATTCATTTATTGAACAATTTATTTTTTTGAGACAGAGTCTTGTTCTGCCTGTCACCCAGGCTGGAGTGCAGTAGTGCAATCTCAGCTCACTGCAACGTTAGCCTCCCAGGTAATTTACTGAACAAATCTTAATTGTGCAAGTATTATTTGCCACATACTTTACTCTGCTATTAAGGACACAGCAATGAAGGGAAAGTGATAAGACAGGAGTGTAAGGAGGAGGAGAGAGAGGGGTGAAGTTGATTTGTAGATGGTAGTCAGGCTACTCTGAAAAATTAATATTTTTGTTCACACATAAATGATCTTAGATCCTGATGTATCATAGTACAGAGAACATTCTGGAGAGACTGAAGAGCCAGTGCAGTAATGGTGATAGAAATCATTTAGCAGTTTCAGAGGCAGAAATGAAGCCTGTTTAGTGGAGATTTATTAGAGAAGGGGTGGATAGTATAGATGAAGCTAGATTTAAATAAGATCCAGATCATCCAGGGACTTGTAAGTCAGATCAAGTCATCTTGAATTGCTGATTGACTTTCCCCAACAGGATGGACTGGGAAGAGAGAAACAGATAAATGATATGATTTTGTCAGGGGTTCAGCTCAGCTGAAGACAGCGGAGCTGTTGGGTGTCAGAGCAGTCTTAAGACATCAAACCAAAATGAAAGTACCCATCGATCATTTAATCATCTACTGAGATGATATAAACAAGAGGCTGCAACAAAGAAAGTGCCATCCCTGCCTCTTCTCTCCTCTTCCGTTTTCCATAATGACACTTCTCACAGTAGAGAGCTAGGTATACAGATGTGGGGGGGGTCCTCTCACCATGAGGGAGACCCCACAAAAAAGGCTTCTCCTGTTGTGTGGATCCAAGGGCTAGAGAGCGAAGGGTGGCAAACGTTGGAGAGAAAAGTACTGAAGATTAAGTAAGTGGAGAAAAATGTCTTCATGTTACTCACCAAATTTCCTAATGAAAAGGTTTATACAGTGGTACCTGGAGAAAGACACAACCTAAGGCCATTAATAAAACAGCGTCTGAATGAGGGTCCCAGAGCTAGCAGTACAGATATGCGTAAGAGGGTAGCTGGCCAGGGAAAGTGAGTTCCTGACTGCATCTGCCTTCGCAAACTGCAGTGCATTGACTCTGCACCAGGTCTGGTGTTGGGAGGTCAACTTCCCTGTGAGACCTGCCAGGCAATGCACTTGTTTGCCTGTGGTCAGGCCTGAAAAATCACATGGGTTTTGGGCCATGAGCTAGATCTCTCAAATTCATGTTCTTAAAGCTTGTCTATATAAGAAATAGTGTATATACATGTATATTAACATAATATTTTTATAGAAAAGTAACAAAAAGAAGTATATAGATTGTTGATCATCATCTTTGATTAATAAGATTGATTAATTTTTGTTTTTCTTGTTGAATTTTTCATATTAAGATGATGATATGAGTTTATGTGTATAAAGAACACAGCCTGAAGGCATTAAGTAAGTTAGTGGAAAGAAGTAAGATTTGAGTTTGGCTTTGGATCATGAAAATAAATCCTGGATGCTAAAGAAAGGAAGAATTTATGAAGAAACAGAATAATAAGTCAAAGCTATGATACTGAAAAGTCTGGTATCTGAAGGAAATCTAATAGTTTTATTTAATTCAAAGAAGAAAAATTAGTATTGAAAGGTACAGTGATAGGCATCTTGGTTTATATGCAATGCTACAACTAATGGAGAGTAAATTGGAAAAGGTTTGTATCAAATTGTGGAAGCAACTTTGAGCTCATCATATAAATTATTGTCATAACTGTTCAAGAAATAAACAAGAGTAGAGTCAATTAATGTGAATTTTCTTGTGTCTCACTGAGAACTCCTTGATTATAACATACACCCTGGCCTTTGATTGCTTTACTTTCTCCTAGCTTGTGTGCAATACCTGTGCAGTTCTGAGTATTTATCTGATCTCTTTATGTAGTAAATTAATAAGTGATTCCTGTTCAAAGACATGAGTTCAGATTCAAGTCAAAATAACACTTCTGTGCCATGTAAATTTCCCAGTGTCAAGTTACTTCTAAGTTTACAGGTAATGTCTCCTCCCACCTCCATCATAAGATGTGAGCTTTAACTGTATTCAGAGAAGCTTACATTGTGAGTGTCATGACTTAGAGCTATGAATGAATGCAGCTTTTTGTTTTCCTCTTTATTAAAAATTCTTGTCCAGAAAATCAAATTAGGACCTAAGCAGAGACATCTATACCCATTTTCCCAAAGTAGAAACATTAAGAATAACTCCAAAAATTCAGCCAGACAAACCGTCCTTAGTTGTCTAAAAATATATGTTATCCTCACTACATAAGGGCTCTGTCAAATAGCAAGAGGCAGTGGCATTAATGATGATCTGTAGAATAAGCTGGAATTTTTTTTTTAAAGGTGGAGACATAATACGTTAGTTTGGGAAGGAGTTAATATAGATAAGCCTCAGGAAGATAGAATTGGAAATCAAAGAGCAGGGACAGATGGGGAAGAGTTTACAGAATGAAAATCTGTGGGATTTGGGAATTAATTGGTTGTGGAGAAGAGGGAGTGGTAAACAATTACTCTGAGATTTCAAATCTAGTTGACTGAACAAATTGTGGTGTTATCTCTCTATATAAAGTGCTTAGGCATGTCTCCCTGAGACTCAGCTGTTCATAGTTTTTATGATGTTTCCTAAGATTCAGCTGAATGGGGTTTTCACTCAATCAATCCAATCGATAAACATGTCATACACTGATATCACAGAAACAATGTAAATCTGAACCTTGGAAAATATATCTAAATATTCTGCATATGTGTAACTCTGTGTGTGTGTGATATGTGTGTGAAGTACAGCACAATAATAGTCTGTACGCAACCATTTATCTCTGCTAAGCACTGTTTTAATATGGCTTAATATGCATCAACTCATGAACTCACTCAAACTTCAAACAAAAATGCTATTTTTTGACTAGGTGCTATTATTAATTCAATATTTACAGAAAAGAAAAGTGAGGTTTAAAGAGGTTAAATGATTTGCCAAGGGTCACAGAACCGGCAGACACAGAGTCTTATGTGAAGTCAATCTCATTCTTAGCCTTACAATAATTCCTCATAATGTGCTTCACTATCCAAACCTGGGTTGGTTGGGGAGAGTTGACATGCAGGTCATAGAATCTGGGATACTTTGGCAAAAACAGAAGGTGTGTGTTAGAAGCATGGATGAGGCTGCTTGTGGGGGAGGCACTGATGCTCAGATTTCCTGAAGCGTAGGAGGAGAATAGCCATGCTAGGAGAGTAGGAGAGCAGGTTTAATTCATGCCCCATGGCGGGGACAACTCACTATTCCCATCAAAACCTCAGTCCAGAACTGGATTCGGTAAGGTTAGAGGAGCTCCCAGTATTGAAGAGGAATACTAGATAAAGAAGCCTGTATTTTAAAATGATTGTAAGATATTTCTTTCACCTTTACCTTCTTCTCAAAATCCACTCATAAGGCTTTATCTATGTTCAAGAATGTAGTAGTGAAAAACAGGTCCAGACAGACTAAACAATCTAGACTTTATAATAAACTGAACAGACTGGCCACTGTATTTACATAGACTGACATGCTTGAAGTAATGACTGTGGGTGACCCTTTGAGACCCTAAACAAAATGGACTACCATGAACATCATTTTACTGCCCAACAGTCATTATCCTTGTTGTCCTTCAGCCTCTGCCTTCTGTTTAGGCAACCTTTGTAATTCAAGGGAAACTGCCAAATTTGAGCTTCAGGGCTTGATCCTGATTAAGAACAGTTATAGCAGCAATTCCACATTTTGCTGGCGAAAGGTTTAGGAGCGGATTCATAGTGCAATGGACTTAATGAGACAAAATATTTTCTGAAAAGTTTCTAATTTTTTGTCTGTTTGTTTCCAGGAGAAATTCATTCCAGATTCTGAAGAAATCTTAGTGCCAATTGCTCTGGCAGCCATATTATGAGCATGAGACAATCAGCCATAGAAAGAAATACTCTGCATGATAGTTTAGAAAGAAGCAGGACAGAAACTTCTAGAGTTACATTGATTAATGGCTGAATCTGTGAATCCTGATGTCTGTCCTAACTTTTGATACATACTTATATGAGTAAATTATTTTCCTTATCAAAATCTCTTCTTGTTTAAGCCAGCGTCAAAGTTTCTGTTTTGCATAAACAAATGTCTTTTACTGGTATGCTGACAATCTGATTAAATTGAGCAATCCAGATACATAGATATGACCAGTTATGAATACCAGTTTGGTTTTATGAACAATTCGAGACCTTGGCTACTCCAGAAATAATAATACTCTGGTACTTTTGAGTAATACCAGATCAGGATCTCTGACTAAACCTGGTAGACACACAGTTCAAGTACCCAAAAAGTTTCTGTTCTCTTGCCCAGCCAACATCTCAGGAAATCAGTCATTCATATACAAAATGAGAGCTTGATCACCCTACCTAGGCTCTGCCATGCTTCTGCATTTAGCGGGTGGGTGACCTGAAGACCTGGCTTAGCTGGCATAGCTGGGCCTCTTTCTTTAAGTGATCATTTATTCTAAGCTTTTTCTGTTGGTCAGGCAATAATGCATAGGACAGTCCAGATTCAAGGGAAGTAGAAATAAACCTAGATTTGATTGTTTATTTTCCCATAAAATTAAATTACAAATTATATAGCAGGGGTGCTGATAATGAATACTTGAGTAAAAAAGATTGCTTATTTGAGTTACCATGTAAAATGATTACATTCCTGATAGATAAATTTTTAGAGTTGCTATTTTTTAGTCACAATTTATGTATAGTACTTTGAATAAGCTATTCTAATGATTTTTAGGTTGTTTTTCAGAGGTCCCTTGATTTAAAGATGAGAGGAGAGGTTGGGAAGAAGCACATGAAGCTAACACTCAGCCCCCACCAGTCCTTCCACATTCTACTCCCTAGCAGTTCAACTTTATCTGTTTTGTGTATTGAGCATCTGGGTAATATTTTATTTGGAAAAATAATTCTATTCTTTTTGTTTAAAGAACTTTGTACATTCTTCTCTGACTTTATATAGTTTATCACATTTTAGCTATTAGGGATTGTAATAGAACTCTTACATAAAAAGTAAACTTGTAGTTCAGATCTCTCATATTCAACTACAGGTCATGTTTTCAGAATGACGTTGTGCACAAAGCTATGAATCTACTTAAATATTCATAGAGACATTTAGTATTATGAAATTGTTTATTACAAAACTAGGATTTTACCTGTTGCATAACTAATATCAACATTAGTATTTGATATTGCCCTTGAGGTTGACTAAGAGTAACAATATTTTCATTAACATAGAAACTTCTAAATATATTTGCTGTTTTAAAATGATAGTTTTTGTACTTATATATTAATCTAAAATTATTTTAATCACTATTTTATATGACAAGGTACCATTAATTTTAAAATTGTTTGCCACATCATTTAAAAAATTTGATGACTTCTCTATGTCAAAACAAACATCAAGAAGGTCAAAACAAAGCACCTTTGTTTTATTAAGAACATAATGAGTATGTTGTAAGACAGTTATTTTTTGTTTTAACCTCAGCTGTGAACAATAAAGCAAAAGGAAAATAGATATACATACACATATTTAGAAGTTTGATATGAGACAAGACAGAAACACTCTACTCATTCACTAAATTTATCCTCTTCCTTCTTAAGAGTTAGACTTAGGATGATGCACTTCTCTGTTCCATCAAAGAAATTTCTACTGAAAGTAGAAAAAGAATAACCTCTGTCTTTCATTATGACCCATCATATTATATCTTGTACATTGAGTAGACAGATGAGGTGAAATTTCTACTTCTTCTTCTTATCACAGTAAGTCAACTTTAAGAATGCCTATATCTTTAGACAAAGGTTTAGTAATTTTCAGTGCTGAAACCTTTAATCATTCATTGTGCCTGTAACAAAAAGATAGAACTTATTTCAAAAATAGCAGCCTTGTCATTTGAACTAAAGAAAGAAGTCTACAATGTTAATAGATCACTGTGACAGGTTTTGTGGTTAGAAATAGGGCAGAGGCAAAAAAAGAAAGTACTATTTTCATTTATCTTTCTTAGTAGTATGGACAGTCAGAGAGAGAGAGAGAAAGAGAGAGAGAGAGACAGAGAGAGAGAGAGAGAGTGCATTTGGACATGCAGATAATTTACTCTGGCTAAAAACAATTTAAAACGTTTTTTATGCTATCCAGTGGTGTAACCCTTATGTTGACAGATAATAAAACTATTCTTTTTTTTTGTTAGCTTTAAAGAATATTTATTTATCCATCGAATCATTTTATCTTTTTGTTGTTCATTTAACAAGTATTTATTGAACACTTCTATTAGTTTAAATACTGTGCTAGTTAATGCTTTTCTAACAGTGAAAAGGATACTATTTAACAACATACCAAAACAACATGAAAAATGAAAACATTAAACATAAAATTCAATAATTAGTTTTAGCCCAAACAAGTTTCTATAAATATGTGGTAATAATTTCGGACAAAGTCCATATGCAGAGTCTGCTAACAGAGTTTTCTATATGTTCCGTTAGTTTAAACATCAGACTACTGAATATTTTAGAGAGGAAAAATTATATAATACAAACTCTTAAGAAATAGAAAAGAGAAATACTCAAACAGAAATAATGTTTTATTAAAGACTCTTAAGTATTGTTAAAAGAAAAACTTGAGATGAATTAGATTTAGCAGAGTATATCTGAGCAAAAAAAAAAAAAAATTCATGTATTAGGCAGCCCTCAGAACAAGGAGACTTTCAGAGATTTCCATCCAGCAATGTGGGCAGGCAGTATTTATAGACAGAAAAAGAAAGAGACATACAGAAAGAGCTTGATAGGTTATAGCTTAACAATCACCTTATATGAATTTAGTGTGATTAGTTTGCAGCCTGTGATTGCTTGAAGTTGGGCTGCTGTGATTGACTGAAACTCAGCTACATATTACAAAAATACGATTTTAGTTATGTTGCAGTTTGTTTACATACTAAGTTACATTACAGTTTGCTACATACAAAGGCAGCTTTAGACAAAATTTAATTTAACAGTATAATGGAGTATTATATGAACACCTGTTTTTGTCTTGCTGTCTTATAAGAGATAAAATAGCATATTTTTAAAAATTTTACTTAGGCATTAGTGAATTTTTCTATGTTATTAAATATTGACAGACAGTATTTTAAATTCTAGATAATTCTATGCAATTATAATTTCCTTTAACATTTACAAGGCCCAATATGTTCAAATTCCATATTAAACCAACATTTATTATGAACTTTGCATAAAATACAACATATCTTATACAAATATGTATTATTATTTTATCTTACAATCAAGTGATATGAAAGTTGGTGGTGAGGTTATCACCAAATTCTATTTTAAAAAGAACCAATAAAAAAAAAACCTTATCCTTGAGATGCAACAATGCGACCTTTTAGGCATAATGTATTTTCAATTAAGCAACGATATAGTTCACATTAATTAATTCCTCCAAATTCTAGAAGAAAGAAAACAGTAGAAAATAAAAATTTGGCATAAAATGTATTGAGCATTTACTAGATGACATACATTATGGTTAGAAGGGAAGTGAGTTTGTTATTTTCACATTTTCAAGTGAAACCTGAATTTTTGAGGTTTAGAATCTCTCTTACTTTGTTCAATATATCTAAGACTGGGTAAATTATAAGCAACAGAAATTCATTGCCCACAATTCTCTGAGATCAATGCACCAGCAGACTAGATGTCTCTGGTAAGGAGCCATTCCTCATAGATAGATGGTACCTTCTTACTTTATCTTCACATAGTAGAAGGGTGAGAGCAAGGTATCTCCTTTCAACATCTTTTAGAACAGTATTAATCCCAAACATGAGGGCAGAGTCCTCATGGCTTAATCACTTCGCCAAAGGTCTTACCTTTTAATACTACTACATTGGGTATTATGATCCAACATACGAATCTGGGGGTTGTGCCAACATTCCAACCATAGCATTCTGCCCCTGGCTCCCCCAAATTTATGTTATTATCATATACAAAATGCATTCATTTTATTACAATAGCTCCCAAAGTCTTGTTACAGTACCACTTTACAGGTCTAAAGTCCAGAGTCACTTTTTTTTTTTGAGACAGAGTGTCACGCTGTTGCCCGGTCTAGAGTGCAATGGTGTGATCTCAGTTCACAGCAACCTCTGCCACCCGGGTTCAAGAGATTCTCCTGCCTCAGCCTCTCGAGTGGTTGGGACTACAGGTGCGGGCCACCACGCCCAGCTAATTTTTGTATTTTTAGTAGAGACGAGGTTTCACCATGTTGGCAGGCTGGTCTCTAACTCGTAACCTCAGATGGTCCACTTGCCTTGGCCTTCGAAAGTGCTGGGATTACAGGCGTGAGCCACCACTCCTGGCCCAGAGTCACATCTTAATATCTAAATCAGATATGGGTGAGACTTATGGTACAGATTATCCTTAGGCAAATCACTCTTCAAGTATTAATATGCAAACCAAAAAGGTTATATACTTTCAAAATACAATGGTGGAACAGGAATAGAATAGATAGTTTCATTACAAAAGAGGAAGATAGGAAAGAAGAAAAAGGTAATAGGTCCCAACCAAATCCAAACCCCGACAGAGGAAACATTAAATTTTAATGCTCTAGAGTAATCTTTTTTGACAGAAAGAGATACCTTCTGGCACACTGGATCAGAAGCTCAGTCTCCAAGGCTTTAGAGGATCTCACTCACATGGCTTTGTTGAGAGTACATGCCTGTTCTCACTGTCTGGGTAGAGGCTTATGCTGAGCTGGACTGTATGTCAATGGCTCTACCAGTCTGAGTTCATAGGATTGGACCTGTTCTGATAGCTCCGTTAAGCATCACCCTGGGTGGGTACTGCTTGTGGTAGTCCTAACTCCATGGTCCTATTGACCGTTGCCCTAGTAGAGGATTATTGTGGTATGTCCACCATTTCAGCAGTTCTCTGTCTGAGTCCCGAGACTCTCTGGTACATCCTTTGTCATCAAGGTGGAGGGAGCAGATTCTTACAACTTGTGTATACTGCATCATGATAGAGATTGCACCACAAAGATGCAGCCAGGCTTTATAACTTGAACCTTTCAGAGAGGCAACACAAACTACACTTGGACTCACTTGAACCTCAGCTGCGGCAGCCAAGTAGCACTGCACCAGAATGGAGGCAGTGGAGACTTGCAATTATTGTTCCCAAGTCTCGCAGTCTGGGACTCTGATGACTAGGACAGTCCCAAAGATCTCTGAAATACCTTTAGGATTTCTTCTATTGTCGTGATGAATAGCACCAGGCTCCTGTTCACCCATACTAACATCACCACCAGTTGGTCCCTTGGCCACACTCTTGGTGTTCTCTCCTGATCATGCTTTTTTTATTTTAGAGCATGACTAGGCTAAAACATTTCCAAATTGAAGTTCTCCTTCTATTCTGTTATTAATTCTATCTTTGATTTGTTTCTCTCTTCTTACATTTACCATAAGCAGTCAAGAGAAATCATGCCACACACTCGACACTTAGAGATTTCTTCCACCAAATATCCTATTTCACTGCTCACAAAGAACTAAGGTGTAAACACTATTTAGGCAAGTTCTTTATCAATTTGTAACAATGGTGGCCTTTCTTTTGGGTTTCAATAGCATGTTTCACACTTCCATCTGAGATCTCATCAGAATGGGCTTTACAGATATTTACAATTCTACCAACATTCTAACCATGACCCCTCAGGTAATCTATAAGAAAACTGAGGCTCTCTCTACAGCTGTCTTCTTCCAAGCCCTCATCAAAATCAGCCTTCGTGGTTAAGGGCAATATAGACTTTTTCCAGTATTTGCCTCCAAACTCTTCCACCTTCTGCCCATTCCCAGTTTCAAAGCTGCTTCCTAATTTTGGGATATTTGTTATATCAGCACCCCATTTATCAGTACAAATTACTGTCTTAGTTTTTTTTGGGTGACAATAACAAAATACCTTAGACTGGGTAATTTATAGGTAATAAAAATAAATTGCTAACAGTTTTGGAGACTGGGGAGCCCCAAATCAAGGCTATAGGTAAATTTGGTGCCTGGTGAGAAGCTTTTCCTCATAGATAAATGATGCCTTCTTGCTGTGTCCTCACATGGCAGAAGAAGGCATGGAAGCTCCCTTCAAATTCTTCTATATGAACACAGATTTCATTCATAAGGGCAGAGCCTTGATGACTCAATCACTTTCCCTAATGCCCCACCTCTTATTATTACCATATTGGGTATTAAGTTCCAACATATGAATTTTGGGGGACACCAATATTCAGACTATAGCAACATCCCAGTCTAGAGCTGTACCTTGACCCCAAACCCAGACTTTAAAAAATATTTAAAACATGTAAAGTGTTTAATGCCCTACTGCTTCATTGCCATTGTGTGAATGTTAATGATAACCTTTAATACAGATTTTCACAAAACACATTTATGTAAATGGCAGAAGAAGAATTAAAGCCAATATCCTCCACCTTCAATTCCAATACACTTTCAACTTGTTGCCTTACTCAATATGACAAATATTAAAAATATTATACAACGTGATTATAAGAAAATTGTTAATGTTCATAAAACTGCTATCTTAAAAGAAAATAATGGCTGGGTACGGTGGCTTACACCTGTAATCCCAGCACTTTGGGAGGCCAAGGAGGGCACATCACTTGAGGTCAGGAGATCAAGACTAGCCTGGCAAACATGGTGAAGCCCTATCTCTACTAAAAATACAAAAATTTAGCCAGGCGTAGTGGTAGGTGCCTGTAATCTCAGCTACTCAGGAGGCTGAGGCAGGAGAATTGCCTGAACCCAGGAGGCGGAGGTTGCAGTGAGCTGAGACTGCGCCATTGAACACCAGCCTAGGTGACAGTGTGAGACTGTCTCAAAAAATTAATTACTTACTTAATTAATTAATATCTTTCTACATATGTTATAGTTAATCTGAGATTATATGTGTATTATTTTATCAGTTTTCTAAATTTAAGATATTTACATATCAATCTCTTAAACTTGGATAAATTAAATCTGTTTACCAAATTAATCTCTAAATGCCTCCTTTCATTAAGAACATTCACGTGTAGCTTTGGACAGTCAAACTATTAGACAGATTCTCTCCTAATATATTTTAGGATGAGAAACTTATGTATCATTTACACTTCATCATATTTATGAATCATTAGAATGGTGAGTGAAGAGGAAAGAAAAGAGGGAGAAGAAAACTCTTCCCCATGTATTAGTCCATTCTCACATTGCTAAAAATAACTACTTGAGACTGGGTAATTTATAAACAGAAAAGTTTAATTGGCTCATGATTCCACAGGCTGTACAGGAGGCACGGCTGGGGAGGACCCAGGACACTTACAATCATGGTAGAAGGTAAAGAAGGAGGCATATCATGACCAGAGCGAGAGGAAGAGAGTGAAAGTGGAGGTGCTACACACTTTTAAACAAATCATATTATAAGAACTCACTACCATGAGAATAGCAAGGAGGAAATCCACCTCCATGATCCAATCACCTCCCACCAAGCCCCTCCTCCAACACTGGGAATTACAATTCAACATGAGATATGGGCAGGGACACAAAGCCAAATCATATCACCCACCACTGTAAAAAATCACAAACGTAAGTCACCATAATTTTCTTGCTGGCATCTTATGGCATATAAATATTACTTTTTTTTATTTTAAAAATGTGTGAAAACCTCTCAAAGATTTATACACAATTTAGGAACATTTCTATAAGTCATAAGTGTAAATAGCATCTTATATAATAAATTTTAAAATATATTTTATCATTTGCAAAAAAACTAATAAAAAAAGATAAATATATTCACATTCATTTGATTATTAAAAAGACTGAGAAATAGTCAATGAAAGAACTAACTTACCACTCTCAATCTTCATTTGTTAAGAAACACAATTTTATTTTAATGATCATTGCTGAGAGATTTCTTTTTTTTCCTTTTTTCTTTTTTTTTGAGATGGAGTCTTGCTCTATCACCTATGCTAGAGTGCAGTGGCATGACCTCGGCTCACTGGCTCACTGCAACCTCCGCTTCCCAGGTTCAAGCAATTCTCCTGCTTCAGCTTCCTGAATAGCTGGGACTACAGGCGTGTGACACTACAGTCAGCTAATTTTTATATTTTTGGTAGAGATGGGATTTCACCATGTTGGTTGGCCAGGATGGTCTCAATTTCTTGACTTCGTGATCTGCCCACCTTGGCCTCCCAAAGTGCCGGGATTATAGGTGTGAGCCACCGTGCCTGGATGAGAGATTTCTTAAACAGTGATATTCTGCTTATAAGAAGATACTTCCTAATGTAGAGTGATTTATATGGGGAAATGACTGCTAAATCAACCTCAGCATTGTTGGTACTTGCAAGGGATGCCTTTTATTGATTAATATGCAGAATAAAATAAGTTATTTATTCTTAATGTCCATACTAATTCCAGAATCTCTCTGATGAAAACATATATTTTATGTTTAATTATTTGTATTATATATTTTGTTGAAGGATACATTTTCCAATAATATGTGAGTTTCTTAGTTTTTATTGATGTAACAGAATATCAGATTGAGTAATTTATGAAGAACAGAAGTTTATTTGGCTCACATTCATAGAGGCTGGGAAGTCCTAGGTGTAGCACCAGCATCTGGCAAGGTAAGAATGAGCTCTTCATACAGAAAGAAAAAGGTGGACCAAACTTCCCTCTTTTATAATAAAATACACCAAAAATAATTGCATTAATCTAGTCATAAGGATAGTGCTCTCATGACCTAATCACCTCTTGGAGTCCCCATATCTTAGTATTTGTTACAATGGCAATGACAGGTCACATGAATTTTGGAGGGTGCATTTTTTTAGTGGTGAGTTTTTATTAATATTTGTACAAACCATAGGTTTGTGGTTAAAATAACACAAATTCCACACGTTAGTAGTGTCAATAAGGCATTATATGTTATTGCCATTAAAAAAACACATAATACCTATCAGTTATCATCATATCACCTTGATATGGTTTGAATGTCCCCTCAAAAATGTGTGTTGAAATTTAATTACCATTGCGACAGTATAAGTGGTGGGACCATTAACAGGTGATTAGGCCAAGATAATTTTGCCCATATGAATATACTAATGTTATTATTGTGGGAGTGGGTTTGTTATCTTGAGAGTGAGTTTTTGTAAAGGCATATTCACCCTTTTCTTGCTGCTTGGCTACCGTGCTTTATTTTTATCTTCTACCTTCAGCTATGAGATGGCACAGAAATAAGATCCTCTCCAGATGCTAGTTCCCTGTTCTTGGACCTCCCAACTCCCAGAATCATGAGCCAAGTAAATGTCTATTGTTTATAAATTTTCAGTCTTTGTTATTGTGTAATAACAACACAAAATGGACCAAGATACAGCTATACATCAGTAGATATTAGTATTTTATATGTTGCAAAGTGGTTATAATTTTGAAGAAAGACATATGCACTCCCACTGCCCCCCTCAGAAAAACTTTACACAATAAAGATTTTATTTAATGTCAGATAATCCATAAATAATTTATAAATTAAGTTGCCATAGATCAATATAATGATAAGCTACATATTAAACTCTAATAGCTATAAGACATTGATTATTCAATAAAAAAAATCAGAAATTCGGCTATTTGAAGAAAAAGAGAAATTTTATCTTAATTCTAAACCTTAAATCAAATTAAATTTCAGTAGATTAAAAAGTTTTAGAATGTATGCTGTATTTATAGAACCTCTAGCTTCTTAATAAATTTTCTTCACCTTTTAAAAATCAACCTTGTTGGGGCATAATTTATGTACAACAAAATGCTCACAGTTAGATTTGTTTTGTCAAATCTATAAATCTCTGTAATCACTACTATAATAAATGGACAGAACATTTCTTTCACCTCACTGTTTTCTTTTATGACCCTTCACAGTGATTTCTTACGGTTTCTCCTCAGATTCAGGTAGCTACCAATCTGCCCTCTGTCACTGCAGTTTAATTTTGTCTTATATAGAATCTCATATGAATGGATTCATATATGTACTTTTGTGTATCTGACTTCTTACAGTCATCATATTTTTTTGGGTTCATCCATACTATTTCCCATATGAGTAATTTATCTTCTTTTAAAATATAAAATCAATTTTAAAATAAATATATAAATATATAAATTTAACCAAATAGTAAATATATTTATTTATGTAAGAAAGAATTAATATTAATTAAAAGGCATATGAAATTATATAAATATTTATATAGACAAAAAATTATAATTTGTGGTATATATAAATCCATTCGGTAAATATTTACTATTACATTAATAAAATGGATAAAGAAAATTAATACAAAAGTAATAGAAAGTAATAAAGGCTGACATACAAAATATCCAAGCTTATTAATTATTGAAGTAACCTTAAAACTAAGAAGACACTTATTTTTTTCACTTTAAAATTCTTAATGGGAAACAATGAGCATGTAATAAATATGAAGACTCAGTTACATAGGCATCCTCGTATATGTGGAAACTCTTTACTATGAATGTGTAATTGAAAACCTCCCAAAACATAAATTTTTATACTGAGACAACTTCACTGGAGAATTCTACTAATTATTTAAAGAAGAGTTTGACACAGTCTTTTTTAGAAAACAGAAGTGATAACACAATTCTACATAATAGTTTTCCGAAAATAGAAGAGGAGATAACTCTTCCGTTTTATTAAGATAGTATTACCTGGAAACAAAACCAGTCAAAGAAAGTACAAGACACTATAGCTCAATATTCTACATAAATATAAATGTAAAATTCTTGACAAAATATTACCAAATACAATTCTGCAATATGTATAAAAATGAATGTTGGCATAGATGAAGGAGGAGGTGGGTCCTGAAAAGTAGTGAGTTCAGCAACTAAAGAACAACACGAAGGATTCTTATGGCAATGGAAATTTTTTGTTTGTGATATTATACTATATTTTGACAAGATATTACCATTGCTCAAAGCTGGTTAAAATGTACTTGAGATTTCTCTGTGTAGTTTTTTCATAATTTTATGTAAAATTTATATGAAAGAAAAAGTAAAGAAGAAAAAAGCAAAGACACAATCTTGAATTTAGTTGATAGTGTATGATAATTTCAAATGCTACTTTAAAATTAACCAGTGAATTTACAGGTTAGTCCAATTGAATAATTTTATTTACAGTTTACATTGTCCAGGAGCTAGTGCCTGAAATGGGGGCCTCGTGACTCTGTCTTATCATATTCTAGAGTGACTGATCTGATATCCAAGAAGCAAAACAAATCCTCTTTATTCTTTGTTCTCTTCTCCTCAAGCAGAAGGAAAGAGTCACTTTTACTGTTGCAAGTTGCATTACTGGAAGCTGGGAGAGAGGTGACACAAGTACTCCCTTGAGACACCCTGACTGGTGTCGTACTAGGTCATGTGCCGCCCATGTCTACTGCTCCCCAGCCCAGAAAAGCACTAGGACTTGCCTTTCAAACTAGATTTGGTTGCCTTTCAAGTTTATTTGGACTCCAGAGTACTTTAGCCTGCAGTAGTGAGGCTTACTGAAGCTCATATTCTAACCACCGGGATGGGTGAGTCCTCTTTGACTAGGGCATGTCTATACACTCTCTCAGTGTGTGGCAGTCAGCTGAGTTTAGCCTGGGTTTGCTTTCACTGTGACAGGGCAGCACTGAGTTCAATGCAAGGTCTTACAATCATGGCACTTCCCTCTCCCAAGCGCACAGATTCTCCACACTATATGGCTGCTGCCAGGGGGTGGGTGGGAGAGGGGTGGTATTGATAGTTCAAGACTGTCTTTCCCACCTTCTTCAGTGCTTCTTTCAGTAATATGAAGTTAAAATCACATGTTGTGATTGCTCACCTTGATTTTTTGCTCATCCAATCAAATGTGATTAGCTTATTTGCTCTGAGACCTCATTAACTTGGAGCTTCAAAATTCTTGTCTGTAAAACAGACATAATGATAGTATTCTTTCTTTGGTTTGTTGTATTAAATGAAATGATCCATGTCAGGACTCAGGACAATGACCATTACTAGTGTCCCATAAAGTTGGAATGATAATAACAACAATCATGAGAGTGATAAAGATAATTGCTTCAAGGTTTTAAAGGCAATATTGAATTTATCTAAAAATAAAATGATGGATTCTCACTAAAAAGCAAAAGAAATGTAAATAATTTACCTGAAGCAAATGCTGTATTGAGTAAAAAACCTTCATTCCATGAAATAACACATTTAGTTTTGTAATGTTTTGCCTGAATATATGTTGTGAAATAAAACTGGATGCTGCCACTATTGTTGCTGAATCATCATATTTTGTGCTTTTAAGGCAGTTAAGTGGATATTTGGTTTGAATATAAAGCAACAGATAAAGGAGCATTTTTTTCACTGAAGGTTCTTTCTATACTCCAGCCAACAACAAAAATAGTATAAAAGAATATTGTACCCAGAAACTGGAAAGTTGAATATTTCATTTTGAAGAAAGCACTGAATGGATTCTGAGTCTACTCTCTCTTTGTATTTATTTATTTATTATTTGTTTTTGATTGAAAAATAGTAATTGCATGCCTTTACGGGATACAATGTGATATTTTGATACATGTATGTATCGTGGAATGATCAAGTCAGGCTAGTTAACATATCCCTTAACACAAATATTTATCATTTCTTTGTGGTGAGAACATTTGAAATCTTCTCCTTTAGCTAGTTTGAAATATACAATGAATATTAACTATAGTACTGTGCTTTGCACCACAAACTAGACTGTATTTCTCGTATCTAACTGAAATTTTGTACTCCTTGACCAACGTCTTCTTCCCTTTGCCTGTACTCATCCCTTCAGCCTCTGGTAAACACCATTCAACTTTCTGCTCCCTCAAGGTTGACTTTTTTAGATTCCACATATAAGTGAGATCATAGAGTATCTGTCACATTTGTCTCTAGTAAGTATTCCATCATGTTTTGATATAGCATTTGGATATGTTTTAAAATATGCATAATATTTATTTGTTTGTTTGTTTGTTTGTTTATTTTGGAGACAGTCTCGTTCTGTCACCCAGGCTGGAGTACAGTGGCACGATCTCTGCTCACTCTAACCTCCACCTGCCAGGTCCAAGCAATTCACCTGCCTCCCAGGTAGTTGGGATTACAGGCGCCTGCCACCACACCCAGCTAATTTTTTGTATTTTTAGTAGAGATGGGTTTTACCATGTTGGCCAGGCTGATCTTGAACTCCTGGCCTACAGTGATCTGCCTGCCTCGGCCTCCCAAAGTGCTGGGATTACAGGAATGAGCCACTGTGCCTGGCCTAAAATATGCATAATAATATACCTATGTTTTGTGAAAATTAAATAAACTTATTAAATGTTGAAAAATAATCCCTTGCCTATGGAGCCATTTTAAAAAATCTTCTTATAGCTTCCTATATATTAAAAGTCAGGAATTTAATGCTCTGGATCAATGGTTTTGGCTATTAAAGAAACCAATATATTAACAAGATTTCCCAGGGAGATTATATGAAATCATATAAATCTTTTTTATTGGCTTTGTCACGTCAAAAAATAAAATATATATCTATTTTATAATTTAATTCCTCATTTCAGAAATTCACATGGCCATGTTTAGTCATTTCTAGTAGCATTTGGCAATGAGAGAAGGCAGCCTTCTCTGTATTAAATAGTTCTCCTCAGAGTCTATGGAGAAGATATAAACTGAGGGAATTGAGGGACAACGACTGGATGATGAATGATAGTTTCACCATTTTTTATATTAACTAAGCAAAATCAGGAGGCAGTATTGCCCTCAGCTGTTTTCTGTGAAGTGATACCATGTGGTTTGGCATGAGAAACAATTCATCTTATTCATATAGCAACACAATTTCTTTCATACATATAGGTGATATTCCCTCAATACTTTCCAATGCATCTTTTCACTCTATTTCAAAATATAGTCATAATGTACAATATCCCTCCTTGATATTTCAAGAGATTTTAGTAATTCCCTCTAATGTCACTTATGGCTCTGTTTGCCAGCAGTGCTAGCAGTAGGGGTAACACTTGTCTTTCTTATAGAATTCATAATTTTATACATAATTTTCTTTATTAGCTAATTCTCCAAAGTCATCACAAATATCCATTTTTTGAGGCAGATACAGGTTCGCCATTCTTTATTCATATGCACATTGCTTTTTTTGCTTGTTTAAATAATATCCTAAATTGAAATAATTACATTTTTGAATTAGTGAAATACTGTTCTATTTTTTGAAGTAAAAATGTCATCATAAGCAAATACATGCATTACCTAAAAATATGCTGTAAATTATGCAATATTACATAATGTTAACAAAGACTGACTTATGAAGATATCTTTTAATATATAGTTTCTAGATTTAAGAAGAAGCCACAAATGTATCCATAAAAAAATGGCAAAGAACAGGGACAGAGACAGAAATTTCACAAAGGTAAAGCCACAATACAAGAGAAAAACAAATATGAAAAGATGTGTATTAGCATTAATAAAATTTAACTAAAAATTAAAATGAAAACCAAATACTTAATGAACCACATTGAAATATTTTTAAAATTATCACTCATATTTAGCATTACTGTTGAAAATATAAAATGATACAAATAGTTGAAAGGCTATTAGACTGTGTTATCAAAAACCAAACATCTGTACTTGCCTTTGAGAATTATGTTCTAGGAGTTTAGTTGAAAAAAAAAGATAGGAGCAATTATTTAGATATAGTAATCTTGACAGCAATGGAACAAAGTAATGGTCAATTCAGAATTTTGAATATAATTTATAACACAAACATGCAATGGGTATTATCAGACAAATGAAATCATCTTGGAAATAAATAATCTTATCAAAATTATGTGAACAATGCCAATTATAAAAATGTGCAAAAACATTAGTATATAATAAGATAAAATAAAAATGGCCAGAATTTACAGATAATCAAATATGTGTATTTCTATCTTTGCATCAAAAAAAGTATTGAACAGAAAATACACTTCTAAATAAATATATAGCAAATTGTTTGTCTCTGAGAGGAATATTACTGATAGATTGTGTGTGCATATGCAGTGTTTTCTAACATGTCTTTGCACAACTGGTACATTTCAGAGTAAAATAAATATTTAAAAATGCAAACTTTATTTTGTCTGTGTTAAAATATGTGATGAGTTTTTTTATGTTAATATTATTTGGTAATGGACAGAAGGAACCCCCACATTTCCATTTCGATCATATTTAAAAGAGAAACATTTACTCTACCTTCACCTGGGGAAAAAAGCCGAAAATAAATAAAAAAAGAAAATAGATATTTAAACAAATTAGGGGACAAATTGCTTATGATGAGTCTTTCATGGTAGAAAGTAGGTGAGATTGGAAAAATCTCTGACATGATTTGTCATTATGCTGGGATAAGAAATCTGGTGAGCTAGTGGCTAACCCAGTTGAACAAACTGTTGCCCTAATAGGCAAGTTTTTAGCCAAGATGAGCAAATTGTCTGCCCAGGTTAATTGGTTTCCCAGAAATTTTAGAAATAAGCAGCAGTTATTTATTGTTTAAAAATCTTATTTACTTGGAAAGAATTGTACAGAACGAAGTCTTGTTGATGTAGTTGGTCTCATATTCTCAGTCCCAATAGTGAGTGATGTTGACATAGGTCATTTCAATTTCACGATGTTAGTTTCAAGTATGGGTAAAACTTCCTCCTCCGAGTGGTGCCAAAGTTTATTGTAGCATAGCTTTTGAAGTTGGATAGAGAAAATAGGTTTTCTGGTGTCGGAGTTTAGGAGAGATGTAGAGGTTGAATGATAGTATTCATAAATTATTTTATTCACTGAGCTTCCACTAATGGGGGAAGGGGGTCACCTATTTTCTTGTTACTTTCATATTTCAATTTGCAAAGAGTTTAACAAGAGTAATGCTCCTGACTGATGACTACCTCTTCACTCATTCTTACATGTGAAAGGGGAAAAATAATTGCGGTAAATTTTCTTTAATAATCATGTTTTAGTTTCCTGAGTTAAAGATTAAAGATTTTAGAAAATAGCCATGAAATTGTTTGAGTTAGATAAAGCTTAATATATAAAAATAGGTAAGTAGGTTAAAAATAAAATTGTTCTGCAAAATTCATCCCACACTAAATGATGTTTCGTTGATTATGAGTTTGTAATTTGTAATCCTTTATTACTGTCCATTTTCTTTTTTTTTTTTTTACTGTCCATTTTCTTTTACTTTTCTCCTTTAAAAACCTTGGTAATATTTTTACAGTTGTTAAGATAAATAATTACTAATTCATATATATTTTTACAACTTTGTAATTTAATCCTATTTAATATTTTCAGTTTACTGCTCAGAATAAAATATTTTGGGCTGATTTTTGTATACGCGCAGTCAAAGGTGACGTAGAGTTAAGCTTTGTGTGCATGTGCATATATTTTTATATCTGATACGAAGATACATAGACAAACATTGGTTTATTATGTAATGACTCAAAACTGTAAATATAATCATTAGAACTTTCTCCTCAAGAATAGTTATAAGAATATTCTTGACATAACAGAAAAATATTTTCAGTCTATACGACCCAAAATGGCTATGTTTGCTTCCTTTTGAAAACATTCTAATTCCAGAATGTGAGAATATGAGTTAGATGCAATTTTATTTTTATTTTTCCAGGTGGAGTCTTGCGCTGTTGCCCAGGCTGGAGAGCAGTGGTGAGATCTTGGTTTACTACCACCTCCACCTCCTGGTTTCAGGTGATTCCCCTGCCTCAGCCTTCTGAATAGCTGGGATTACAGGTGTGTGCCACCACACCCAGCTGATTTTTGTATTTTTAGTAGAGACAGGGTTTCACTGTGTTGGACAGGCTGGTCTCAAACTCCCAACCTCAGGTGTTCTGCTCCCCTGGGCCTCCCAAAGTGCTGGGATTACAGGCGTGAGCAACCGCACCCAGCCTGAGTTAGTGGTAATTATAATGGAAGTGTTAATCATTTGAGAAAATTGTTACTCGTGCCTGTGCATTCAAATCTGGAGGGAGGAATTTTCAGGTTATTTGAAATTAAAATTTAACTGATAATCGTATGGTTTTCAGTCTAGCATGTAAGGGGTTTAGAAGTTCCCACTCACCGTAACAGTAAGTAAAATGCTGAACAAACTGAAAAATCAGCACCTCTTCTTAGCTCTATCAGAGAAGTAAGAACATGCAGAAAACCCCTGACCTAAAAATTATAGAGAAAGACATGCAATTACAGAGAATCACAACTTAACACAGCAGAAACCTATGAGCAGAAACCTCCGTGGAAACCAGTACCAGGGTAGGAAAAGCTTAACTGTAACTGACACATTGCTAGAGGCTCAATGAGGATAAGTCTGAGAGTTGGAAACTCAAGCAGACCCAGTTATGTGAGGGATTCCTTAGTGAATTTTATCTCGAGGAGCTCTTGCAGGTCCTCACAGAAAATATCAGAAAAATCCTGTGTGCTTCTGGCAGGAGAAAGGGTAAAATAATGATTTTGAAATACACTACAGCATTCTGTTCTTAAAAGGTTTCCCTTCAGGAGAAGCTATTTCAGTAGAGCCTAACCTCCTTAGGTTTTATCAGTGTAACCAACTTGGGAAAGGAAAATCACAACTTTCTGACCCCTCCAGCCATTCTGACCTACCTAAGCAGGGAAACAGTCTGGAAGAATTGGTGAAGTTCACATACCGAGAACACAGTATCACTCAAAGGACTGAGACGGAATGACAGGGCCAAAGAATGCTTCCCTTTCCTCCAAGCCTCACCATGACACAGTCAAAGGTTTATTTACCTAAGATCCTTTCACCGAGTGCATTATGTTCAGATTTAAAAAAAAAAAAAAAAAAAAGTTACAAGAAATTCTGAAAGACAAAATCCAAAACAAACAAACAAACAAAACCCACAGCTTTAAGAGACTTAACAAGCATCAAAACCAGTATCAGATATGATAGGGATGCTGAAATGATCAGACCAGGAATTTAAAACAACCATGACTAATACGCTAAGAGTTTCGTGTTTTGTTTTGTTTTTTGGGTTTTTGTTTGTTTCTTTGTTTTTTGATGGAGTCTCACTCTGTCACCCAGGCTAGAGTGCAGTGGCATGATCTTGGCTCACTGCTACCTCTGCCTGTCAGGTTCAAGCGATTCTTCTGCCTCAGTCTCCCAGGTAGCTGGGACTACAGGGTCCCACCACCCCACCAGGCTAATTTTTGTATTTTTAGTAGAGATGTGATTTCACCATTTTGGCCAGGCTGGTCTCGAACTCCTGACCCAGGTGATCCACCTGCCTCAGCTTCCCAAAGTGTTGGGATTACAGGAGTGAATCACCACACCTGGCTGCTAAGGGTTTTAAAGGAATAAATATATAACATGTAAGAACAAAATTACAATGTAAGCTACGAGACAGAAATCTCAGAAAAACTTAAAATACAAAAAGCTAGAGATCAAAACCACTGTGAAAGAAATGAAAAATTCCTTTGTAGCTCAGAAGTAAACTGCATGTGATTGAGGAAAAAAAATCTCTAAGCTTGTAAATATGACAATAGAAACTTTCTAAACTGAAAAGCAAACGGAAAAAGCCTGAAAAAAAAAAAAAAAAAAAAAAAAGCAGGCTAAGAACTGTGGAACAACTACAAAAGGAATAACTTATGCATAATGAACATACCAAAGAAAGAAGAAAAAAAAAAACTGAAGCAACATTGAAAGCAATAATAACAGGATTTTTAAAAATTAATTCAGTCACCAAACCACAGATCCAGAAATGTCAGAGAACACCAAACAATAAATGACGAAAATAATTACACCAAGGTACCTAATATTCAAACTTTAGAAAGTCTAAGATAAGGAAAAATATCTTGAAATAAACCAGAGGGAAAAATACTTTACCTACAAGGGAGCAAAGGTAAGAATTAATCTGACTTTCCAAATACTATGCCAACAAGAAGAGAGTTGAGTTAAATATTTAAAATGTTGAGAGAAAAAAAAAAACCACCAGCCTAGAATTCTATACTCTGAAATTTCCTAAAAAAGTGAAGGAGAAATAAAGAGAAATAAAAATTAAAAAAAAAAAAATGTTGCCAATAGACTTGCCTTTTACTAAATGGTAAAAGAACTTCTTCAGAGAGAAGAAATAATATAGGCCAGAAACTCTGATCAACATAAATAAAACAAAAAGCATTAGAAAACAAATAAGTAAAAGTAAAATAAAAGCTTTTATTTTCTTATTCTTTCTTAATCTAACAGATAACGTTCTGTTCAAAATGATAATAAAAATAGTGTACTTGATTATATATGCATGCTTGTGAATGATAAAACTGATAACAGGGATAAAAGAAAGGGATTCAGAATAGTTTCTTATTGTAGGATACTTAAACTAGGCACGAAGTGGTATACCGCTAATTCAAAGTATACTTGGATTACTTGTAAACATATACTGAAAACCCTAAGGCGACTACTAAACCAAAAAAGTAAAGAGATAAATATATGCTAATAAAGAAGAAAAAATGAAATGAGAAATGATTTTCTCAAAAGCCCTGTCCAATGTTGAAACAAAACTTTACTTAAAGTTGTTGTTGAGAGGAGTAAGGGTTGTGTCTTACAGATTTGTCTAAATCATCTAAATAAAAATCACAAAGTATAATCTTTATGTGGCAAAATTGTTCCTTCTTCATTTGTATTACTTATAGAAGTGAATCTTACTTTTCTATATTTATGTATTTTTAAAAACAGTTTAAATCTTTGTTAAAATGTCATTTATTAATCAACCAATCCATGTCACATTTGTTGACAAAAACTAAAATATTCTTTCACCAGTAATTTAAATGAGGAGAAAAAATTCCATTTAGTACCAGTTGTAAAATCACTCTGAGAAATTATTTATATATTGAAAGAATTATATAGTGAACAGAATGTTTAGGTAGCACTCAGAATTTCTGCTACTGGTATATACATGATCAATAATTGCCTCATTTGATTTGGGTCAAACCTGTATTCTGATGGGATAGACACTTTCTTGATTTGTTCAAGTTGTAAGACACCAATGTTGAAATAGTTATTCCTATAATTATGTTACAGCAGACTAGCAGACTAGACAGAAATTTTCTTGCCAGTCTTGAAGAATTAAGTTGCTCTATTATGAAAGCAGTTATGAAGGGTACTGCATGGCAAGGGCATAAGGTGCTCTGTGAGGTTGCTAGCCAACAGCTAGCAAGAAGAATGGAGACTTCAAACTTACTACCACAAGGAATTGTGCTCTGCCCACGTGAAAGTAGAAGAGGACCCAAGCCTCAGAAGAGATAGCAGCCTGAGTGGTTACCTTGATTTCAGCTGGTAAGACCCTAAGAGGCCCTCGTTAACTGATGTCTGGTTCCTAATTCGTGGAAACTATGAGTTAATAAATGTTGTTTTAAGTCTTAAAATATGTGATAATTTGTTATGTAGCAATAGATAACAAAAACAAATTATGTCAATTATAATGCATAAAGGTTTGCCACTCGAGAGCAAAGATCTTTTAGATTGATCTGGAGAGGTTGAGATAAGTTTGGCATAAACCTTTGAGTGAATTTGTCTGTAGGATAAAGAAATAGACTTTAAGACTTTGACCTAAAAAACAACATTAATCTTAAAATAGAAGAGGAATTTCTGAGTACAACATCATTGTATCATCTAGGCAAATTTTTTTCAACTTGTCTTTTTTGTGTTTGCTTACTTAGAGTTGATTTTATACATAAAACAGTCATCATTATAGTAAGTGACCATAGATATGAACCATTTTTTCTTAACTCTACAGACTCTCCCAAAATCATTTTGAAATTTGGGGAAAAGCTATGATACAATGAGATTTTAATTAATTTTTTAAAAGGAGGGAGTGTGAGGTCTAGATTTTCCCAAACCACTTTTCACCCACTGACAGGTTTATACTGCAGACTTCGAGGCATATATTATCATGTTTTTGAATTTTACTTAATAAGGCCAGGCCAGGGGCAACTTTTTCCCATACACTATAAAGCATATATAATGTCATCCTAACTGAGTATAATTTAGAGAGCCAAAGGAAATGTCACAGACTTATGCAGCCAGTAAAGATTACTAAAGGTCATATAGCCTGTATTCTCTTTCCTTTAGAAAAACGTATAACTAAATCTTCCCAGATGACTACTGAAAACACTCTTTGGTTCTATGGCCTCACTATAAATACATATTTAGGTTTTTCCCTTTGTGAGAAATGTCTTCTTCATATCTACTGTTAATCACCCATACCTATTTGAGTATATTAAAACTTTGACATTAATGTGAACTAAATTATTCATGTAAACATACGTTGAAGAATAATGCTATATTCTAATTCGTATTTAATTACATATAGGTATAATTCTATCTTTACTAAATCACTTCATATATTTGCTATTGGGAAGGTAGTAGGAAAACTGTAGTAGGTATGATGAAGTCTATCTAGATGTTCAACAATTTTCAGCTTCATTTGAACTTGGATTGGGACAAAGTAGATTCTGGCTAATAAAATGTGTGCAGAAGTGATATTCACTTGCAGGCCTGGACTCCAAAAAAAGAATAAATCTGAGCTATCTTTTGTGATGTATTTCTCCCTTTTTCCACCTGACTGGAAACAAGGGATTTCAAAATAGTAAAGCAACATCATTGAAAGAGTCCACTTTCTTAAGTCACTAATTGGAAGAATGTTCCAGAGAAAGATGCCTGATCTTAACTGATAATTTATGTAAGCAAGAAAAGAATTTCATGGTTTGCCACTGAGATTTTGGGGTTAAACAGATTTACCTCTTCCTAAAAGTGTAGATTTTCATTATGGTAAAAAGTGATGATTTATGAATTTTAGATTTTGTAATAAATTACACTTGTTTTTATATTTTCAGATCTTTGAATCTATAAAACTGATTGACAGATTGAATCATTCATTCAATCAACCAAATATTAATCAATTTAAGCATCATTTATTCAACATATTTTTGTTGTCTCTTTGTCATGTATAAGTTGTGTGCTCAGCAAAACTCAACTTTAGATTTCAGCTTTTGAGTGAAGAAGAAAACTACCTAATCACCATCCTCTGAATTTTTTTTTTTAATTTCTTGTCTTAATCATAAAGATTAGGGAATTTTAATTAATATAAACAATTGAACACATGAATGGAGTTTGAGTAATGAGAAAAATCCCAAATATGGAAAAGAGATTTTTGTTACTCATCATCTTCACTGTATTTCTGTAATAAAATCACCTGCCAAAGAATGCCTTTTTGAAGTTCCTTGTTAAATCTCTTACTATTCGTATAAAATGAGCTTGGCTAGTTAACTCAGTGAATTCCAGAAATCAAAGGTTATAACTACTAAATTTGTTTAATAAGTGGACTACCAGTGTAATAGAATATTCACTTATAGTGGGTTGCTTGGTAACTATTATATTTAATACCAAAAATAATATATAGACATGAAACAAATCAAACAATGCAATCCTGCTAGCCTTTCTCCAGAGGACAGTTAAAAATTTTAAATATATTCTTCCCTGTAATTCCCCATGCCAATTAAAACAGCTTCAAATTCAGTTACACATGTGGGTATTCTAATTTCTCCATTCCTCCCCACAGCAGATGCCCTTGATGCCCCAGGGCCCCCACAGTCACCATAGTCCATAGGAAACCTGCATTCCTTGGCAAGTATTGCAGTACTTTGTACAGCACATTGACAATTTCTCACTTGAATCATCTGATTCTCTTTTTTTATCATTTTTATACTTTAAGTTCTAGGGTACATGTGCACAACATGCAGGTTTGTTACATATGTATACATGTGCCATGTTGGTTTGCTGCACCCATTAACTTGTCATTTACATTAGGTATATCTCCTAATGCTATCCCTCACCCCTCCTCCCACCCCACAACAGGCCCCAGTGTGTGATCTTCCCCTTCCTGTGTCCAAGTGTTCTCATCGCTCAGTTCCCACCTATGAGTGAGAACATGCGATGTTTGGTTTTCTATCCTTGTGATAGTTTGCTGAGAAGGATGGTTTCCAGGTTCATCCATGTCCCTTTTTTATGGTTGCATAGTATTCCAAGGTGTATATGTGCCACATTTTCTTAATCTAGTCTACCATTGATGGACATTTGGGTTGGTTCCAAGTCTTTGCTATTGTGAATAGTGCCTCAATAAACATATGTGTGCATGTGTCTTTATAGCAGCATGATTTATAATCCTCTGTATATACCCAGTAATGGGATGACTGGGTCAAATGGTATTCCTAGTTCTAGATCCTTGAGGAATCGCCACACTGTCTTCCATAATGGTTGAACTAGTTTACAGTCCCACCAACAGTGTAAAAGTGTTCCTATTTCTCCCCATCCTATTTAGCACCTGTTGTTTACTGACTTTTTAATGATCACCTTTCTAATTGGTGTGAGATGGTATCTCATTGTGGTTTTGATTTACATTTCTCGAATCGCCAGTGATGATGAGTGTTTTTTCATGTGTCTGTTGGCCACACAAACATCTTCTTTTGAGAAGTGTCTGTTCATATCCTTTGCCCACATATTGATGGGGTTGTTTGATTTTTTTATTTTAAATTTATTTAGGTTCTTTGTAGATTCTGGATATTAGCCCTTTGTCAGATAGGTAGATTGCAAAAATGTTCTCCCATTCTGTAGGTTGTCTGTTCACTCTGATGGTAGTTTCTTTTGCTGTGCAGAAGCTCTTTAGTTTAATTAGATCCATTTGTCAATTTTGTCTTTTGCTGCCATTACTTTTGGTGTTTTAAACATGAAGTCCTTGCCCATGCCTATGGCCTGAATGGTATTGCCTAGGTTTTCTTCTAGGGTTTTTTTGGTTTTAGGTCTAACATTTATGTCTTTAACCCACCTTGAATGAATTTTTGTATAAGGTGTAAGGAAGGGATCCAATTTCAACTTTCTACATATGGCTAGTCAGTTTTCCCAGCACCATTTATTAAATAGGGAATCCTTTCCCCATTTCTTGTTTTTGTCAGATCAGATTTGTCAAAGATCAGATAGTTGTAGATGTGTGATATTATTTCTGAGGGCTCTGTTCTGTTCCATTGGTCTATATCTCTGTTTTGGTACCAGTACCATGTTGTTTTGGTTACTGTAGCCTTGTAGTATAGTTTGAAGTCAAATAGCATGATGCCTGTAGCTTTGTTTCGTTGGCTTAGGATTGTCTTGGCAATGCAGGCTCTTTTTTGGTTCCATATGAACTTTAAAGTAGTTTTTTCCAGTTCTGTGAAGAAAGTCATTGGTAACTTGATGGGGATGGCATTGAAACTATAAATTACCTTGGGCAGTATGGCCATTTTCACAATATTGATTCTTCCTATCCATGAGCATGGAATCTTCTCCCGTTTGTTTGTGTCCTCTTTTATTTAACTGAGCAGTGGTCTGTGGTTCTCCTTGAAGAGGTTCTTCACATCCTTCGTAAGTTGTATTCCTAGGTATTTTATTCTCTCTGAAGCAGTTGTGAATGGGAGTTCACTCATGATTTGGCTCTCTCTTTGTCTGTTATTAGTGTATAAGAATGCTTGTGATTTTTGCACATTGATTTTGTATCCTGAGACTTTGCTGAAGTTGCTTATCAGCGTAAGGAGATTTTTGGGCTGAGACGATGGGCTTTTCTAAATATATAATCATGTCATCTGCAAACAGGGACAATGTGAGTTCCTCTTTCCCTAATTGAATACCCTTTATTTCTTTCTCCTGCCTGATTGCCCTGGCCAGAACTTCCAACACGATGTTGAACAGGAGTGGTGAGAGAGGGCATCCCTGTCTTGTGCCAGTTTTCAAAGGGAATGCTTCCAGTTTTTTGCCCATTCAGTATGATATTGGCTGTGAGTTTGTCATAAATAGCTCTTATTATTTTTAGATATGTCCCATCAATACCTAATTTATTGAGAGTTTTTATCATGAAGGGCTGTTGAATTTTGTTGAAGGCTTTTTCTGCATCGATTGAGATAATCATGTGGTTTTTGTCTTTGGTTCTGTTTATGTGATAGATTGATTTGCAATGTTACACCAGCCTTGAATCTCAGGGATTAAGCCCACTTGATCATGGTGGATAAGCTTTTTGATGTGCTGCTGGATTCAGTTTGCCAGTATTTTATTGAGGATTTTTTCACCGACGTTCATCAGGGATATTTGTCTAACATTCTCTTTTTTTGTTGTGTCTCTGCCAGGCTTTGGTATCAGGATGATGCTGGCCTCATAACATGAGTTAGGGAGGAATCCCTCTTTTTCTATTGATTGGAATAGTTTCAGAAGAAATGGTACCAACTCCTCTTTGTACCTCGGGTGGAATTCAGCTGTGAATCCATCTGGTCCTGGACTTTTTTTGGTTGGTAGGCTATTAATTATCGCCTCAATTTCAGAGCCTGTTATTGGTCTATTCAAGGATTCAACTTCTTCCTGATTTAGTCTTGGGAGAATGTATGTGTCCAGGAATTTATCCATTTCTTCTAGATTTTCTAGTTTATTTGCATAGAGGTGTTTACAGTATTCTCTGATGGTAGTTTTTATTTCTGTGGGATGGGGGGTCATATCCCCTTTATCTTTTTTTATTGCATCTATTTGATTCTTCTCTCTTTTCTTCTTTATTAGTCTTGCTAGTGACCTGTCAATTTTGTTGATCTTTTCAAAAAACCAGTTCCCGGATTCATTGTTTTTTTGAATAGTTTTTGTGTCTCTATCTCCTTCAGTTCTCCTCTGATCTTAGTTATTTCTTTCCTTCTGCTAGCTTTTGAATGTATTTGCTCTTGCTTCTCTAGTTCGTCTGAGTCTTTCTTCTTTGGGGCCTTAGAGGCATCATGAAAGTTTGTGTAGCCAAGACATTAGAAATCACAGGGTAGGGAGGTGAGGATTCTTACAACATAAAGAACAGAAATCTATGGATAAATACCTATAATTTTTTCTCTGTCCTCCAGTGGAACCTTATGAGACACACTTCAAACTATTTCAGAGGGACTCTGACAGGTGTTTTCTAGGATAACCTTCTAAATAATCTACCTGCAGTCAACTTTTTGTCTCTGGGTTTGCTTTGAGGAAAATCCTAATCAACACTCCCACTAAATGTTATCATATCACATGTATTAATCTGAGACTAGATTTTTTCATACCAATAAGACATTACATATATATATATATACACATATTTCTAGCTATATATTTTGTTTTATATATACAATTATATATTTATAGAGTTTATACAATGCGGCTACATATGTATGTTTGTGTATGTGTCTATATATATATATACTTTCAGTGCATTATTTTTATGGCTGACTAGTACTCCATTGTGTTTATACAATGCCGTTACATACACACACATATATGTAACTGCATCGTACAAACATATATGAAACTCTATGTGTGTGTGTGTGTAGCTGCATGGTATAAACTTTAATCTGCAATCTGAGGTATGCATTAAATAGCCTACATGTATATAACTTCTATATAAACATATAATACATAATAGGTTTAGGTAAAGTAAAATGTACTGAAATATTCACATACATATGTACATGTGTAATAGTATAGTTTTCTGATTATAAGCTTCACATTCATTATACTTGGAATCTCTCCAGTAGTGAGGGCTTATATCTTAAGTTAAATTCATATCACAGTTTAAGTATCCTAGATATAGGAGACTTCTAGTTATTCTCAGTCCCCGGTGTAATTATAGGCTAGCATGAAGACATTCATTATCTTCATTCTCTTGTTCTGCTCAGTCCTATGTTGCCTTTAGGCCATGCTTGGCATATATATATATACACACACACACACACATATATACACATATATACATATATATATCCATTATCCCATTTAATGTAGACACATCGCATCAACTAGATATTTTTAATTTCCAGAAATTGTGCTACTCCCTAATATTGAAACAGTCCAGAAGCAGACACAGTTCCTTTAACTTTAGGACCTATCAGAATCTTTCTTTTAATCTTTCTACACTACCTTTTTTTCTGGAAAGGGGAAATTCAATCTCATTCCTCTTTCAGCAAAACAGTGTCATATTTCATTTTTTATTACCCATTTATTCAAAACATCTGCAAACAAATTAACAAACATTTAGGTTGATTCCGGGGCTTATTTTTAGATATTTATGTTGAACATGCAGTGATATTTGTTGATGTTTTCAATGTTCTCACATACTTTGGTAATTTCTCATAAGTTAAATGTCCATGAAATAGATAGAAATTGGTTACTTTTAATCTGAGTCTGATGTATTTATGAAGGTTAGATTGTGATTATGAATTTTTAAGGAATGTATTTTTCTCTGTATCATCCTTCAAGGTACTTAATATCACTTTATTCTTTAGCTTACAGGTGTTGAATTTTTTGTGTTCCTTCCAGAAAGTTGCTGAGCTTTCTCTCACTTTTCAAGGGCTCTAACCTTTACATATTATATTATTTCCAGTAATTATAGTAAAATTTTACACAGATGTTTATAGGCGATTTGTTCATAATTGCGAATACTTGAAATCAATCAATCATGGTATTCTTCACTAGGTAAATGAATAAATAAACTGTGGTACAGCCAGACAATGAAATATTATTCAGCACTAAAAGAAACTAGCTACCAAGTCCTACAGATATATAAACTTAAATGCATATTACTAAGTGAATAAAAGTCAATCTAAAAAGTCAACATAATTTATTATTTCAATAATAGGACATTTTGGAGAAGATAAAACTATGGAGAAAGTAAGAAAATCAGTGGTAGTCTGTGGTTAGGCCCAACGTAAGGAGAGTTAAATAGATACAGAGGACTTTTACGACAGTGAAAATACTCTGTATTACCATATTGATGGACAGAAGTCATTATAAATTTATCCAAACCAATGGACTAGACAAGACCAGAAGAGAACCCTAATGAAACAATGGACTTTGAGTGATTTTGATGTGTCAACATACTTTCATATATTGTAGCATGTGCCACTCTTGTGTGCAATGTTAATAATGTGGGTGGCTATGCTTGCCTGGGGATAGAAGGGATATAGGAAATCTCTGTACCTTACCAGTTTTGTGATAAACATAAAACTTATATTAAAAAATTGTCTGAAAAAAGTTCTGTTTTATCTAGGATCCGCATTCGCTTAGGACATGCCCCAGTTTCAGGTTGTGCTTGCCTTTCAGTATTCATGATTCAGTTTTGGATTGGTCTTGGAGGATTTCTTTTTATCTTATTAGATAAGCCAAAGGTTTAAAAAAATTATCATCTAGCCATGTTGTTGCAAATAACAGGATCTCATTCTTTTTATAATTATTTTTTATAGTCTGAATAGTACTCCATTGTGTTTCTGTATTACATTTTCTATATCCATTCATCTGTTGATGGACACTTAGGTAGATTCTAAATCTTGGCTACTTTAAACAGTGTTATAATAACTTAAAAAAAGTGCAAATATCTTTTCAATATACTTACTTCCTTTCTTTGGGGTACATACCCGGCAGTAAAACTGCTGGACCATATGGTAGCTCTATATTTTTTGTTTTTTGAGGAAACTTCATGCTCTTCTCCATAGTGGTCATACTAATTTAAATTTCCACCAACAGTGTGTGAAGGTTCCCCTTTCTCCACTCATTTGTGGAAGCTAAAAATTAAAACCACTAAACTCATGGAGACAGAGAGTAGAATGACGATTACCAGAAGCAGAGAAGAGTAGTGGAAGTTGGGGTGGGAAGTGGGGATGGTTAATGGGTACAAAAATATAGTTAGATGGAATGAATAAGATGCAATATTAGCACAATACGGTGATCATAGTTAATAATTTATTGTACAGTTAAAAATAACTAAAGAGTATAATTGGAATGTTTGTAATACAAATAAATAATAAATGCTTGAGGTGATAGATACTTAATTCATTCTGATATGATTATTACTATTGTATGCCTGTACCAAGATATCTCATGTACCCCATACATGTACACGCCTACTATGTACCCCTAAAAACTATAAACTTAAAAGATTATCTAATATGCAAAAGGTTTTGTGAAATATTAGAACCTCCTTGTTACTAAATCATGGAAGTATGCTTAGAAAGTTCCTTCAGTACCAATTGTGAATTACATTATTAAATGTATATCCTCATTTGAGACGTTAGCAGGGTGCTTGGCTCTTAGAAGAGGAATGCCAATCAATTTTAAGCTTACAGCTAATAGAAGAAAATATACTAAATTAGATAATAAATTATAGTATGGGAGTTTAGGTGAAAGTACAATAATTTGGATCTGATGAAATTTCACCTATCCCTTCTCAAAGAGTTCAATCCTCACTGACAAGTGGAAGGGGTTAAAATGTCGAAAACTCTGTCACTTTATCACACTGAATATGTGCTATGAGAGAAATATCAGAGTTGACACAAAGTCATTTAACTTGAAGAAGTAAAAGTTTAAGCTTATTTTTCTTAGATGAGTATGAAGGTGGGGAGGATGAACAGGTGTTTATTTTTTATGCAATGAGTTTGAGATGCCTTTAGATTTCCAGGCAGTTATGCTGAGAAAGCAGTGGGCCATGTTAATTTGGAGATATCTACATTTAAGCATACATTTGAGCATTTATTAGTGTACGGATAGTCTGAAAATCCATGACACTGACTAAAAATGACAAAGGAACAAGTGAAGAATAAAAAAAGAAGCTATACAAAAGCTTAGCTCCAGGCCAATGTAAATTTTAGAAAACCACAGTTCTCATACTCACAATATGTATCCCATCCTTTGAATATGCCTAGGCAGTCTACAGATATTGAGGTTTTCCAATGAGTTTTATTACATATACTCATATATTTAGAAAAAAGCCTTTTTCTCTCATTTTTGTAAACTTATTTTTAGATTATGTTTCTGTAATGATCCTGCATTACCCTGATGTTTATTTCACACTCAGCATGTTAAACTATGGTTAACTTCAAAGGCACTTAATGCCAAAAGGAAACTACATCTGCAGTGCTTTCATTGGTTTTCTATGCAAACAGGTTTAACTATAATTTATTCTGCATATAAATAGATTACTTTCAAAGATAAACCATACGTATTTTTGCTTTGAGACTTCCTTTACTTTTGAGGCTGTTGAAACCTTAGCTTCTTTGAGTATTTAAAAATTAAGGCTTTTGTTCATTTTGAGCAGTTGCCAGGTTCAATGGACCTAATCTGTTTTTGGTGTATAAATTTTTTTGTGAAGAATTCATTTGTTACACAGTTTTTATTTTACTCAAAAGATTCTATTCTTTTGTACTTCTCTTTTATTGATGTTCTTTTGTGTTCAGAGTTGTTTTTTGTAATCCTGTCCTTGAAACTTGTTTTTAAGCCTAATCTAAAATGTAACTGATAACACACACAAAAAACCATTGTAGAATGCTGGTAAATATACACCATTATTAGAAAACCTAAGATCCTGTTCCAGCTACATTTTGTCAAGGAATAGAATATTACAAGCACCCCAAAACACTAATCATGCCGCTTTCTAATCATGACTCTCAGACAGAAACTACTATCTTGATTTGAAAATCATATACTAATTTTAGCTGTTTTGTGCTGTATAGCATTGGAACCATAGGGCAAGTGCATCTTTTTAATATCTGATTTTTTTATTCAAGTTTTCTTATGAAAGTCTCCCAAGTTGTATACAGTTATAGGTGCTGTACAGTAATCTATCATAAAGATATTTTCAAATCTAATTATTCATTTTTATCTTCATGGACATTTGAGAATTTTCCATTTCAGAGCTATTTCAAAGTATTTAAATATGCATTTCAATACTTTCTGGGAATATATGCCATATTTTCATTGGATATATACCAAAGAGTAAAATTTCTAGGTTAGAAGACAACATAAAGTCATCTTCTGAAGATATTAATAAACGGTTCCCAAGTATAATTGTGCCACTGAAACTGCTCCCAGCACTTCATGAGAGTATCAATTGCTTTGTCTTCTTACTATCATTTGGAATTTTCTTTTTTTTTCCATTTTTGTTATTCTGATACACTTGTAGAATTTTATCAAATGTGGTGTTAATTTGATTTTTTTGGGAAAATAAAGTTTTGAATTTTTTTACATATTTATTGACCTTTATCATTGTATGTTTAAATGTTTTGTTCATTTTCATCAACAATTTTCTGTCTTTTATTTATGAGTTTTCAGGAAGGAGTTTATTTTTAAACACACTTACTTTGCAGCATTGTGTGTCATCACCGTGAAGACATCAGATGAAATTAATAAAAAAATTTAAAGACACAGGGCTAGTGTTCTTAACATAGGGGTGACAGATGAGGCCAAAGAAACAAATATACTATCATAAAGATAGTGTGGAGAATATGACAAAAAACAGAACTTTAAGGAATTGCTGGGACTAGGAAAAGAAAAAATATAAAATAAATCCTAGAAAGTAAACTGAATAAGAAGTAACAGGTTGGGGAGGCTCAGAGAACCCTGACCCAGCTATTTAACCAGTCTTGTCATTGCTATAGGAGTTCTATTGGAATGACCCACAAAAACCGTTATTACTGACCTCTACATGGCCTTTAGCTAACTCCCAGAGGAATTTTTCAAACTCTATGCTTCTGGTAAGACCACTCCGTTATTCATGCTGCCTCACTACTACTCACAAGTTCAAAATCACAATTTGCATTAAGTGCCAACAACAGTAATCCCATCAGCCCCACCATTCTGCTTACAACAGTCACCACAGCAACAGCAATATTTCTAACTTGTCTTTCATCACCTGGACACTTACACCTGAAATGACTCACTCTTTGGACTTAACTCCCTTGGGGATTGATTCACATCTTATCTCTTGACACACCATATTCTAAGTATTATTTTAACTATTCTCAGACATATCTGTAGCCATTTTCCCCTGAAAACTTCACTCACGTAAAAGTTAGTAAGATGATTATCAAGATCTCATACAAATGTTATTTTCCAAGCAAAAACATTGTATATTTAGAGAAAATCAGAAAATTTCCCATAATTTATTCCATTTCATCTCTCTTCTTCCACTCACATCTGCCTGAAGTATAAATAAGAGCCATGGTGATTGTACTGATATATAACATATCATTTTATACCCAAATCTTTATTATGGCTTCCAATATCACTCAAAGCAAAACCTCAAACTCTTACCTTCTCCTTCAATATTTTGGTAACTTGTCACTTCCGTGACCTACTCCTCACCCTCCTAGTTCAATATTCTAATACTCTTCGTGTTCATTTGTTTTTAGTCACACAAACATTTGTGATTTCTTTAAATGCCCAGTAGGTCTCTGAGGTTGTTGTAGAATGCTAAACTCTATACCTAGAATTCATTTTTCCATATGAATATAGAGATTTTATTTCTGTTCTTTCAGATCTTTGTTTAAATATTATCTCATCCGAGAAGTCTTCATTGATTGTCTCATATGAAATATCAACCCTATTTCACTCTCTGTTCACATTGCTTCACCTTCTTCACTCCAAAAATTATAAAATTAGGAGCTAAAGGATTTAATGTCAGAAAATCAGAGCAGAAGTTTGTTAAGTTCTTTGAGTTAAGATGCAAGGAGGGCCTGAACCGAGGCATGGTAAGTAATATAGGAGATAAAAGTTTAGATGTATATAAGGCTTTGAACTAGAATCACAAATAACTAACTATAGATATGAAGCAAAGATCAATGTTGGAAAAATGAATCAAGGATAATTAGAATGATTGAATGTGTTTGTATTTCAAAGAATGTATCAACACTGATTCCAAAAACAGCAAATAATATGAGAAAAGCTTGTCTGAGATGATAGGGGAATGTAGAGGTTGGAGAGGGGCTTACAAATTGTAAACAGGGAAGACTGTTTTTTCCTATGTCATTAAAACTATTTAACATCACCAAATTAAATTATTTCTCCCCAGGGAACTCCTAAATGTCCAGAGAATAGGGAAAATAATCTCATATAAATTGAACAATCTTTGACTTCAAGTACCTCAGTGTATTCTTATATAAAGCAGTTTTAAAAATCAAAAAAAAAAAAAAATAACTCAATGGGAAAACTACAGGCATATTATCTAAATATCTATATATTAAATGTTTATATCAATGGCATAGAAAAATTATATTTATCACTTATTAGGAGCTTCAAACATGAGTAAAATTTACTGTTTAAGTTCATAGGACTTTCAAGCACTATGGAACACATATAAAATTTAACGTGGCCTAGAGACGGTTTAGTTCATAAACTCAGACTGTAAAATTTGACTAGAACTTCATAAAAACTAAAAGGAACTTGACATCCTGATGTATCTAACACAATATGGTATTCTAGAATACATTCCAGGACAGAAAAATAGCATTAATGGAAACACTAGTGAAATTTGCAGTCTCTAATTTAATTAATAATATTAGACATGTTAATTTCTAAGATTTGACAAATGAACCATGAAACATTAACATTAAGGGAAACTGGCTGAAGAGTATGCAAGAACCTCTATATTATATCTATAATATTTGAAAAAATTCAAAATTATTACAAAATAAATTTAATTAAATTACAAACGTGAAATAAAGGTACAGTAATATAACACTTGTATAAAATATGAATATGTATTACAACTGCAGTTGTAATACAATACTAAAAATGTGATTGTGATTTTATTTTAAATAATATGATGCACATAAATAGACAACTAGATCCTGGCTCCAGATGGCTGCCTAGAGAAATTGGACAGTCATCCTCTCCAGAAAGAAAAACCAAAATTACAAATAGATAATTACTCCTCAAATAGAACATCTAGGAGAGAACACTAGAGTGAAACAGAGAAGTTATGGGGATACATTGAGGCACAGAAAGAGAAGGAAATAAATGGTCAGCTCACCCACAATAGTCTGAGAGCCTTGAGGGATTCACTATTATGGGGAAAGGGTAAGTGAGAGAATTTCAGTGTTCCACATTCCCGCTGTGGCCTGCTGTAATCAGAACCATGAGAGAGCTCCACTACCCACACAGTCCCTAACACTAGCATGCGTAGTGATTTGAAATTCCCAAGAGAGCATTGTACCAGACAGGCAACACCTGCTAGGGCATTTACACTCTCAAGACTTAAGCATCTGCAATACAGCACCATTGTGAATGTACAGCCATAATGGGGCTGCATCCTGACCTGGAAACCACAGTCTCCATATCACATCCCAAAATTCCTCACTAACAACCCCTAGTGTCTACCAAGAGGGCTACGGTGGCACCGCACTGGCTGGACAAAGGGTGCTATGAGGTGGCCGGTACTCTAGCCCACAGAGAGTACTACTGTCTGGGGAAAGGACAACACAATGCATTAAAAAGTCTGTCAACTGAGACAATGAAAGCTAACACATTATGCTTCCCAGAGCCTGAGTGCTCCCTGTCGGGGTCTGTGAGAAGTGGCCCCATGCTCAGCAGCAACACAAACTCTGTGCTAAGCCACACAAGCAGAGAGTGAGATCCCCTTGCATGGGCATAGCAGCCTCTGGGCTCAGACTCACATGGAGAGAATGGGACTCCTTCTCCACATTTGCACACCACTGCAGGCATAGTTTCTGCTGCTGCTGACAAAGGCTGAGGTGGGTGAGCTAGAGGACTGTCTGGGGCTATGAGTGGTGACTGTGCCTTCATTGGTGGTGTAACCCTTATGCTTGGTTTGTGTGTGAACAGTGGGGTCCCTCCTCTATCTGTGCAGTTCTGTAGTGCTGCTGCCATCAAGAGCAGACAAGTCTGAAAACTGTGTTTATGGGGATTTGAGTGACAACCCTGCATTGCTACTGCAGACAGTAGCATACATGACTCAGGATACAAAGGATCATCTCACCACTACAATTCCCATTGCCCACACTACACCAGTGCCCAGGGACCCAAGAACCTGCTCTGCCTGTCCCAACACTGCCATTGCCAGCATCCTATGAGGCAACCCAGAGTCCCAACAATGTGCTCACTCAATCTGTTAACACCAGTGCCAGCAGAAACCACCCTGGGTCCAAAGAACAGACACACTAAGCCCACTGGTGCCACCACTGGTGCCCCAAAACTGGCCAGACAGGCATTCATTTTCCGAGCAAAACTTCATCATAGACTCTGCTAATAACCAAACCCTAAACCACCAAGGAAATTGCATATACTGTTTATGCTGTTTACAGTTGAATAAATCATACATAGGCTGCACTACTGAACACACTCAACGAATGTTATAAATATATGCTCATGAAAAAGTCTTTCTCTATGAAAGTAAATTCAAAAATTAAAAGAAGCCACTATTACACTAGATGTGCAGATTTCAACACGAAGACACGGGAGACATAAATAAAGCAGGGAAATATGACACCTCCAAATGAACAAAATAATTCTCTAGCAACAGATCCTAATCTAAAAGAAATTCATGAAATCCCAGAATATTAAAAAATACAAAAATCAGAAAATCATATAAGGATATAAATGAGACATTTACCAAACAGAGAGAAATCACAAAAGAAGAACCAAACAGAAATTTTGGAGTTGAAGAACTCCTTAAATAAAATACAAAATAGACCTGGAGGCAAAGAATTTTCAAAATCCGTTTAATGATATAGGTTCAAAATCTATTTAATGAAAAGTTTTCAAAATTTATTTAACTAAATAATAGATAACATTTTTCCAAGTCTAGCAAGAGATTTAGACATTCAGATACAAGGGGCCCAGCAATACCCAAACAGATGCAATGCCAAAAGGCCTTCTTCAGGAAATATTATGGTGAAAATATCTAAAGTCAATGATAAAGTGAAAATTCTAAAAGCAGCAAGAGAAAAATATCTTGTCACCATAAGAGCCTCGAACAGCAGACTTCTTAACAGAAACCCTACAGACCAGGATAAAATGGGATGATATATTCAAAATGCGGATAGAAAAAAAATCCAGTCAAGAACACCATACTCAGCAAAATTATCCTTCATAAATGAGGGCAAAATTTAGCCTTTCTCAGATAAGCAAATGATAGAGGAATTCTGGTTTTACAAGAAATGCTTAAAGAAGCTCTCAACCTGGAAGCAAAAGGATGACATTTACCAAGAAAATACACACACAAAGTAAAACTCACTTGTATTTCAAACACACAAATGAAGAAAAAACTCAAATGATACCACCACAAAAAATCAGCAAACCACAAGGAGAGTCAATAAGAAAAAGAAAGAAGGAAAGAATATGCACACCAGCCAGAAAACAACATGAAGAGAACAAAACCTTGAATGTAAGTGGCTTAAAATATATAAACTCACTGAATGAATTTAAAAATATGATCCAGCAATATGCTACTTACAAAAAAATACACTTTAACTGAAAAGGCATAAATAGATTGAAAGTAAAGGGATGGAAAATGATATTCTATGCAAATGGAAACGAAAAGCGAACAGGAGTAACAATACTTGTATCAGATAAAAACAGACTTTAATGAAAAAAAAGAAGATAAAGATAGTCATTATATGATGATAAAGAAATCAAACCAGCAAGAGGATATAACAATCCTAAATAGATAGGCTTCCAACACTGGAGTGCTCAGATTCATAAAGTAAATATTATTATATCTAAGGAAAGACTCTAATTATTATTTAGATTACATATCTAAATAGACCACAATATGGTTATAATGGGGGACTCTTATAACAACCGCTCTCAGTATTAGACAGATCACTGAGGCAGGAAATCTACAAAGAAACATTGTACTTATACTGGACTTTAGACCAAATGGACATGACAAACATTTACAGAACATTTTGTCCAACAACTGCAGAATACATTTTTTTTTTCCTCATTGGCACATGAAACATTCTCCAGGATTGAGCATACGTTAGGGTCATACAACAAGTCTCAACAAATTTTAAAAAGTCAAAACCTTATCACATCTTTCCAGATTACAATGCGATAAAATTAGAGATCAATACCAAGGGGAACTTTGGAAACTATCCAAATACACAGAAATTAAACAGTAAGCTCCTGAAAGCCCATTGAGTTAATAAGTAAAATTAAGATGAAAATTTAAAAAAGTTTCTTGAAACAAATGAAAATGAAAATATAGCATACCAAAATCTGTGGGACACAAAAAAAATACTGCTAAGAGGGAAGTTCATAGCAACGAATGCTTACATCAAAAACTAAAAAGAATTAATAAAAATAATTTAATGATGTACCTCAAGGAACTAGAAAAGCAAGAACAGACCAAACCCCAGATTAGCAGGAAAAAAGAGAAATAATAAAGATTAGAGCAGAACTAAATGAAATAGAGGCTTAAAAACCCACAAAGGATCTATCAAATATAAAGTTGTTTCTTTGAAAAGATAAGTATAATTCATAATTGGCTAACTGGACTAATGAAGAAAAAAAAGGAGAAAATCCAAGTAATCGAAATGTAAAAGGAGACATTACAACTGATATACAGAAATACAAAAGATTGCCACAAAGTTTTGTCAGACAAAATGCCAGATAAACATAGCCACAAAACTATTCAACAAAACTGAATCCAATAGCACATAAAAAATAATATACCACTATCAAGAGAGATTTAGCCTAATGATTCAAGAATGGTACAACATATGCAAATTATCAATAAACATGATATACTGCATCAATATAATGAAGGACAAAAAGCATATGCTAATCTATATATGAGAAAAATAATTTAACAAATTTAACAATCATTCATGATAAACACTCCCAAGAAAGTAGTCATAGAAGGAATATACCTCAAAATAATAAATCCATACATGACAAACCTATAGCTAAAATCATTCTGAATGCAGAAAAATTTGAAAGCCTTTTTTCTAAGAACAGGAACAAGACAAGGATGTCCATTATCACCATTCCTATTTAACATAGTAGGGGAAGTCCTAACCTGAGCAATCAGGCAAGAGAAAAAATAAAAGGCATCTGATTTGGAAAAGAGGAAGTCAAATTTTCTTTCTTTGCAGACGCTATGTCTTATATCTTAAAAAAAATAAAAAAATAAAAAAGGACTCCACCAAAACCTCTTAGAACTGAAAAATAAATTTGGTAAAATTTCAAGATACAAATCCAACATACAAAAATCAGTAACATTTCAATACACCAATAATAAAGTAGCCAAAAAAGAAATCAAGAAGACAATTCCATTTCCAAACACTACAAAAGTAAAATACCTAGGAATAAATGTATCCAAAGAGGTGAAAGCTGTCTATGAGGAAAACTACAAAACACTGGCAAAAGAAATTGAAGAAGGCACAAATAGAAAGACGTTCCATGTTCATGAATTGGAGAACAAGATAACCTTGAGATGACACACTGCCCCCTAAAATTAACAAATTTAAAGCAATCCCTATCAAAATAAAAATGTCATTTTTATAGAAATAGAAAAAACTATTCTAAAATTCATATGGGACCAAAAAAGGATCTGAATAGCCAAAGCAAACTTGCGCAGAAAGAACAAAATGAGTCATCACACAACCTGACTTAAAACATATTACAGGGCTACAGTAATGTAAAAAACATGGTACTGGCATAAAAATAGACACATAGACCAGAAGAACAGAATAGAAAACACAGAAATAAATCCACATATTTACAGCCAACTGAACTTCAACAAAGTCATCAATAACATACATTGGTGGACACCCTATTCAATAAATGGCGCTGGGAAAACTGGATAATCATATGCAGAAAAATAAAACTGGATCCTTATCTCTCACGATGTACAACAAATCAATTCAATATGTATTAAAGACTTAAAGGTAATACCTAAAGTGTAAAAGTACAAGAAAAAAAGGAGCAATAATTCTTCATGACATTTGTCTAGGTGAAGATTTTATGTCTACTGCCTCAAAACCACAGGCAACAAAAACGAAAATAGATAAATGGGACCATATTAAACTAAAAACTTCTGCACAGCAAAAGAAACAATCAACAGAGTGAAATGACTACCTCTTGAATGAGAGAAAATATTTGAAAATTGCTTATCTGACAGAGAACTAACATGCTGAATTTACAAGGAACTCAAACAAATAAACAACAAAAAAAGACAAATAAATAATTCCATTAATAAATAGGCAAATAACATGAGTAGGCATTTCTGAAAAGAACGCATACAAATGGTCAATATGTGTATATGAAGGTTTTCTCAACACCACTAATCACTGGGGAAATGCAAATTTTAAAAAACCAACAAAATATAATTTCTCCCCAATTAGAATAGCTATTTTTAAAAATAAGAAAAAAAAATAACAGATGCTGGTTAGGATGCAGAGAAAAGAGAAATCGTACACACTGTTGGGGGAAATGTACAACCATTTTGAAAAAAAGTATGAAGATTTTCCAAAAAACTAAAAATAGAACTACCTTTTGATCCCCAGCGATCCCACTACTGGGTATCTATCCAAAATAAATACATAAAAATAATACCTGTACTCATATGTTTATTGCAGCTACTATTCACAATAGCAAAGATAATGCAATCAACCCGTGTCCATCAACAGATAAGCTGATAAAGAAAATGTTACATTTGTGTATGTGTATATAACGGACAAATGGATAAAGAAAATATCTCTGTGTATGTGAATATATATGTATATAGTGTGTGTATATATGTATGCATATATATGTGTCTATATACAAATATATGTATGTATGTGTGTGTGTATATGTGTGTGTGTGTGTATATATGGTGTATTACCATTTGACCATAAAAAATAAAATGGTGTATTACTATTTGACCATAAAAAATAAAATCATGTCATTCCTAGCAACATGGATGGAATTGAAGGTCATTATGTTAAAATAAGTCAGGCACAGAAAGACTAATACCTCATATTCTCACTCATATGTGTAGGCTAAAAAATTTGATTGCATGGGCATCGAGAATAGGACAACAGATATCAGAGACTTGGAAAGGTGATTAGCAGGAGGGGGGATCAGGAAAAATTGATTATGGGTATAAACATATAGTTAGATAGAAGAAATAAATTTCTATGTCTGATAGACTAGGGTGACTATACATAGCAACAATATTATGAATATTTCAAGGCAACTAAAGAGAGGACGTGAAATGATATCAACACATAAAAATGATAAATACTCAAGGTAAGGGATACCCCAAATACCCTGACTTGAACATTGCAGATTCTATGCATGTAACAAACACACGTACCCCATAAATATGTTCATTATTATATATCAATAAAAGAGGGGGAATAGAGCAAAAGTAATTTATAACAAATTTTTCTGTAAAGATTATTTTTCTCTTTGCTTTGTGTATGTAGTCACAATAGTTGGTGCCAGTGAACAACTTTTGTAAGCCAACACACAACAAAGTCTCAAGAAACAAGATATGTGTCTACTAAAAGTCTTCTTAATCATGTATTTTCATAATAGGGAAACTAACAGGCTGTAAGTACAGATAACTACTTACATAGTCACATAAATAAGATCCTTAAATTTCCATACATTACTTTAGTTATTGGTTCCCATCCTTCAGGCAGGAGGTGCCCAGACAGAAATTTTGGCCTGAGCCTCAAAATATCTTTAGAAATCATATTTTACTGCTTCCCCTCCCCATATAGATAACTCTATGGTAATTCTAAAGTTAAATTTGCATCCACTTATTGCTTTTTCTAGTTACTGGGGGTTATTTTGGAGATGTTCTGTGCATAAGATTTTAAACAATTGGAGATTTAGTTTTTTCTTTTTCTAGAACATTTAAAAGAAAGTACTGGCAAGTTGCTAATAAATGGGTATAAAGTTTCAGTTATGAAAAATAAATAAGTTCTAGACATCTGCTATAAAACATTTTATCTATAATTAACAATTTTGCATTGCGCGCTTAAAAATTTAAGAGGTTAGATATCATGATGTGTTCTTACAACAATAACATAATAAATAAGTATGTGTTAGTTTTCATAACTAATAAATTCCATGGTTTGCTCAAGCAACTACATTGAGGAAACAATCATCTGGAAAATTTTTTTCCTGAAATTATGATTCATGTGTATTAATACTTCAAATAATAATCTTTGCTCCTAAAGGGCATTATTTTAAGGTGATTTTGGATAGTTAAGTATTCTCTTATTTTATCAATTCTTTTAGAAATGAAACATGAAATACATGAAATAGGTATTTTTTTTGTTTGTTTGAAAGCCTTCTTTCTTCATTAACATAGCACTGACTTCCAGAATTCATCCATTAGGATCAACTCAAAAAGACACCAAAGAAAATACTTATCCATCACTCTCTATACTAGAAAAAAACCTTTAAACTTTGAATATACAGCATATTATCAATAAATCTCTTTAATAAAATTATTCTACTGGTTGACCAAATAATCTGTATAGAAAACCACTGTGACATGCAACTTACTCATATAACAAATCTGCACATGTACACCTGAATCTAAAATAAAAGTTAAAAAATAAAAAAGTATAGTGTTTTTTAAAAAGATCATTCTCCAAAAAACAAAACCACAACAAAAATATATATTTAAAAATGAAAAGTCTTTTTGTTTTCTCTTTTTTTGAGTGCAGTGATCACTCAAAATCACTTCACCCTCGACCTCCTAGGCTCAGGCAATCCTGCAACCTCAGCCTCTCAAGTAATTGGAACTACAAGGACGTGTCACCAAGCAAGGCTATTTATTATTATTATTATTATTATTATTATTATTATTATAGAGACAAGCTTTCACTATGTTATCCAGACTGGTTTAGAACTACTGGGTGCAAGGGATCCTCCTGCTTGTGTCTCCTAGTGTTGGCATTACAGGCGTAAACCACCATACATGGCGTGAGAAGTCTATTGGTTAAATCTCAAATTTCCAGAAAACATTTATTTTTTATCACTATATTAATTTTATTGGGATCATAACCTTCTCTAGAATGTTTTACAAGTGCTGATAATTACCTACTTGACTATCAAAGCAGAAATTAACTTAACTTGAATGACCTGTCATACTACGCTATTATATATAGAGACAGAACTCTTAAGATTAAAACCCAACTAAACGTTGATATAATCTTATCACCTAAACTATAATTAAGTGAGGGTTGAATCATGAACCAATATTTTTAGGAGTATATAAAGATAATTGAAATAGATATTCTTATTCCTGCATTTGATGAAAATCATAGAAAGTTTGAGTTTATAATGAAATAATCATATGTGAATTAGCTATTTACAGTCAAGATTGAGCTAGTAGCTATGGGTAGACACAAATTGAATATAGGAGAATACCGCTGATCCTTACATGAATTTTCAGCATTCTTTATCCATTTTTGATTTGTCACTTTAGCCTTTTATAAACTCAGCTTTATTTAGTATTCCTCTTAACCCTCTTCATATTTTCTGCTTTCATACTTGTCATATGACTTCTTTTCTTCACTGATATCTTTTGAAAAATCATTTTCTTACTACTCATCCATGTCATTTTTATTTCAGTTCTTAAGCTTATTTCATAGTTGACTTCATTTTCTGTCTACAAAATATTCTCCTTAACATATACTGAACTATGAAATTCATTTAAAAATTTTGTGCTAACACTAAAAAGAATGAAAACCTTTGTTATAATGACAGAGTTTTGAAGAAAAGATTATGCTCTCTTCCAAATATGTACCATTTCTAATGTCCGATAATTAAATCTGTGCAACAAATAAGTGAGATGACCTTAGGAAGTAGCGATATTCATTAAATCTTACCCAGAAATTTGCTAGATAATTATTTATCACAGCTGAAAGTATATGTGCAGATGTATAGAGTCCACCCTCAATGCAGGGTTCAGGTAAAATAAAAGTCTCTTACGACCCTGAGATTTTGAAATATTTTAGCTACCTTTATGCAATAATGAAAATGTTTGACTTCCCATCATACTTTATTAAATACAAACCATATCATTATTTTGTTGTCTGTTGTGTCTACTCTAAAATATTTTTTATCCCACTACCATACAATATTTTCTTTATCAATTTAATATTTGGGCAAATTCGGAGCTTTCTCATTCATGTTATTAAATAGACTTTGTAATCTCATCAAAACTTACTATGGTATAAAACTGTACTATACTTAACATAATTCTTAATTACTATTAATGATACTAGATGTAATTCCATTCAAAGGCTTAATGTTATGTGTCAAAATCACAGCAATAAGCATAGTTAACATAGATTCATTGTTATCTCAGTTTTACCAGCTATAAAATCAAAGAGTAACTATCTTTGCTGTGATTGTTAAATAAATTGCCAAATTTGATAATTATGTCAAAGGATAGGAGGAGAATAAATCTCCAAAGGAAGAAGTCCAAAGAATGAGTCACTTGGGGTGTAAGTCTCCAGGTGATGAAAGATAACACATAAAGTATAATTTTAGCACCTTTAAATTGTACAACATGGAAAGCATTGAGAATGGCAAAAAATAAAAAGACATGAATGAGGCGACGAGGATACAGAGATGTAAAAAATTGAGTAACATTTAAGGCCCTTGCAAAGTTTACTAACTCTTGGCATTTCCTGTGCATTTTAACTCTACAACACCAGGAGTGATTATTTTAGAACTTAGACATAAGTACCACATACATATATACTTAAACATTTTGTATGTCATCATATCTCCTGCGGAAGGATTAACAATTTTAACCTTGTATGAATACTTTCCAGTCTGGTTGACTGAAGCATAAATTATCACTTCACTATTGACTGTAACCAAATGGTTGTATATATACATGTATATATACAATTTTCTGTCTCATCAACATTCGCATGTGCAAAACAATCCTATTAGTAACACCTTTTGTAATAAGAAATAATGACTCTAAATTTGAAAGTCATATCAGCAAGATATGAATTCCTAGAGGTAGAGTAAGAGGTGTAATTGAAATGAATTACTAGCAGCTTTGAATTTACTTATACAAGAAAGAATCTCTCCATTAAACTTGAGAATAACCACTGTGGCTTCACTGAACAATTTGCTCAAGCGTATTGCAGTGCATTGGATATTTGCTTTTTACCCAATTGTTCCATTGCCTGTGGTGGTTTCCATCTTCTCTACTTAGTGATTCCCAAACCAGTGTAAAAATCACTATTGTCTTGAAAATCTAAAAATCCTCTACCGATCACTCAACAGCCATTTTATCCTGTTCGAGTGGTAACAATCTATTTTTTCTGTTGCTATGTCACTTGATACTTGTATAATAATTATTTGTTCATATTTCTATCTCCTAACTAAGCCCCTCAAAGTCAGGCTCATCTTTACCTGCTAGAACAGGCATAGTGCCTGATACACAGTGGCACCCAAATGCAGAAATAGAATTTTGCATTCTTTACTGAATTGGTTGAAATTCTAGCCCTCCATTTTATTTGTTAAAATTTACGCATTTTACTTTCCTTTTAAGTGCAGCTAAAAAGTAAAATTTCTGTGTAGCAGAATCTGTTCAAGTAGTAGTTCTTTCTGAAAGAAGTTATGATAGACAGAAAAGAGGAAAGAAATGTGGATGTTAATATGAAACTAAATTAAATCCTAAATTAAAAAGGTTCCAGGAAAAAACTTTTAAGATTAGACAATAAAAATGTCTGTAAGAATTCAATCCTGTTTTCTTGTTCAATATGAGGACTTGTGTATATACTTATAACTTGCAACAATCCTTTTATGTTTTCTGTTACCAATATATTTGTGCCTTTTTTACTGCATTCATAATAAAGAAATCTCTCAACACTTCAAAAATTATTATTACACAGGCTATCACCTTTAACCTTTAATAATCTAACCTTTACCTCTGAAGCCCTTATTTATAAATTTTTAATTTATTTGTCTGGAATAATAAATGATAATACAATTTTCGTTCATTTTTCCAAAGATATACGTACTCTATATTTCCTTTGTTATCCAGATGTTTCTAAATTTAGGTAAAATGAATTTATGGAATCAATAGATTATTTATCTTAAAACAGCATGTGTACGTAATTTTTAATCATTTTACCATAGATATATTAATGAATAAAACATTTTCACTGACAGATGAGTGGATAAAGGAAATGTAATATATACATACAATAAAATGCACTATTCAGCTTTAAAAAGAAGGATATTCTGCCATATATGACAACATGTGTAAACCTGGAGGACATTATGCTAACTGAAATAAGTCAGGCACAAAAAGACAAATACTACTTGATTCCACTTACATGATATAGAATGACTGTTACTTAAAATATAAACTCATAAAAGCAGAGAGAATAAAAATGATTTATACCCCTGTTTAAGGAGTATAAAATTTCAGTTATGCAAGAAGAATAAATTCTAGTGATCTTCTGTACAACATTGTGCCAATATTTAACAATACTGTGTGCTATCCACTAGAAAATTAGTAAAGAGGCTAGATTTTGTGTTGTGTTCTTACTATAATAATAATAATACAAAGGAGCAAACTATTTTATTTTTAATTTTATAACATAGAAGAAAATTAAAATGAAATATATGAGCCCATATAATTTACTAGGAAGATAAAAAAGTGCAGGAACGGAATACCCTATTTTCTGCTGTGAACAGATATTGTTGTTTTCCTCGCAACTAACGTTCTTTGCATTACTTTAATCTATTTAGCTATTCTCTATCTTCTTTCTACGTATTATCCATCCATCCATTCATCCATCTTTCTATAGAATCTATTTTTGTCTGTAGTCTGTAAAGTTTTAATATTAAAATATTAAGAACAGTACTTTCTTCTTAAAATTACCTTATGGATTTAAATAACTTTGTTTTTTAAAATAAGATTATTTATCCCATGATGTATTAATCATTTAAAAAAGGATGTTTGTTAGTTTAAGATTTCTTTTAAACTGTAATTGTGAATAGTTGCACACAAACACATAGGCTATTTAATGTTTATATATGTATACATAAAACTATTTTTTCACAAAAATAAATTTATTTTTTTATCAATAAACATATTGATATCTAACACATTATTTTTGAAAGCAGATCATTTCTATTTTGTTGCTAGATGTAACACCTTTATATACTATATAATTTTGCAACAGGCTATCGAACCCTCTGGTTTACATATCTGAAACTATTCCTTTTATCTGACTATTTTCTTGATGAAGTTTGAAATCAGAAATTCATACAACTAACATAAAAATCATTATCATCATTTTTGACACCCTACAGAATTCCAGTAGCAGATTCTAAAGTTGCTTGGAGTTTATGAATCTTATGAAGAATAAATAAAAATTCAGCTGATTACTAGCAGAATTCACTAGTTGTTTACCCAGTCTGATTTTCATCAGAAAGAAAAAGATCTATTTCTTAGAGACAGGGTAGACTCTAATTTTTGTGCTTATTTCCAATCTTTATGTGTCATTTAATTAATAAAGACCCATGGGGAAACAACCAATTTAGCTCATATATAAGCAACTGTTTTAAAATTACCTGAACAGCAAATATAAGCAATTTTAAATGAGAAAATTTGCCTTAATGAAAGATTTCAGGTAGCCATTTGGGGATTGCTTAATCTATAGATATTTTAGTGGCAATATTAAGAGAAAAAGGATATGAATATTATACCATTTAGTGTAAATTATATCAAGGAGATGTGTTAATCAGATTGTTAGAATAAGACAAACATCCACAGAGCTTCTCAACATGCAAATTAAGGAGAAAATGTGTCAGCACTGACTTGTTTCTTGAAAAAGGAGAGTTATATATTTTTAATCTTAATTAGGCAATAGTTACATATTTCAGATTTATAACTATACATTTCAATTGAACTGTTGGTAGATTAATTGTACTGCCATTTTTATAAGCTTTAATTTTGAACTGACAATGTTTACATTGATGCAATGCAAAGGAAAAGAGAAACCATCCTTCTTGTATTAGAAAAAACCTTTGAACAGTTAAAATTTTATGTAATTATTTAATTGCATCATGTTCAAATACTTTATCATCTTTTAAGTCTAATTGATCATTTCTTTTAAGAAATATTTTCTCTGCTTTGTCTTTAAAATTTCCATTTAATCGAAAAATGTAGCCCAACATTATTCACTGAAACATTCTAAGTAACATTTATTCATTACTGCCAAATACAAGCACTTTATCCTTTATGCACTTAACAATGCAAAATTGCAGGATATTATTTATTTCCAGAATGTTAAATTCTATTAGAGGTCTCAAGTCAAACATACTGACTATGAATGTAGGTACCTTAGACTATAAATTGTATGAGCAAACTGAATAAAGTTTTGATGATTATACATGGGTGAGAAAGAAAATCTTAATTGAATGAGGAACATTTTAAAAGACATAGTGGTGGACAAATACTCACTGAGTGTGAGATACCTGAAAACACCACTTTGGTTTAGGTCAAATACATATGTAAAGATATAGTGAGAAAAAGTTTCAAAATGTGTTTGCATTAGAAAGCCCTGATAAGGAGTTTGATAATTATCTAGCACACCAGAAGAGTTTAGAGCAAGAGAGTGACATTTTATTTTCTTCAAATATTCCGATTGCCTCCCAGATCAATTTTTAAAAATTGTCTCAGTGAAACGTCTGTGGACTTGCTTTCACAAACAAGGGTATAATGAAGAGAAGTGAAACGAAGAGAAATGAAAATAGCGCAATACCTAACAAGACAATTCCTGCCAAGAGTAGCCAAAGGACACGATACTAGGTATTTTCCAGCAGGCATCTTAATTTTATGATAACTGAGACAACAAAGAAGTGCTTGTGATATTCTATTAATGAACATAGGCAAAATCAAAAACGGGAGCTCATTAGGTCTGAAACAGTATTGCCCAGAAGCATAATTAGGGTGAAAAGCCAGAATTTAAAGGATACTTTTATAAAGAAATTATAATAAGCATCAGCACGCATCACTATAAAAAAAGTAATATGAATTCAGTTTTGATAGGTGTAAAAGAAAAACAAAAATAGGATGTCATCAGAACTTTTCAAAGCTATATGTAGTGAATTAATAAAAATAATATGTTGAATAAACATCACTTCTGCCTAAATGTCATAAAAGAGATAAGATGTATGTATTTATAAAGCTCTGCACTGGAGACATGATATTAGATTCTCATTTGTCTTGCACAACAACATTCAATGTAGATATCATAATCTCCATAACTGAGACATGAATTTAATTGCCCAGAGTCTCACAGCTTGGATTGGATATCCAAGGAATGGACAGGTATCCTATTTATCTTCCTCTCAAGTCAATTCCACAGTATCATGATAATGTGTTATAGTTTTATGGGACATAAACTGCTAACTTCATCAAACAATTATAATAATAAGTTAGAATTTATAAAATATTTTCACAATCATATTTTCCCCTTACAACAATAAGGGCATGTTGATGAAAGTAAGACATTTAGAGAATTAAAAATTTGAAAAAAGTCACAAATTTGAATATTTATTAAAATAAAGTATATTATGTACATTTTAATGACTAACACTTTTTGAAGATACTTTTTCTTGTCTATTCAGTAAATGTAGATCATATTAAATTAAACTATTTGCTAAAGCCATAAAGAGTTAATACACCTTTCCTGTTCTCTAAAATTTAATGTCCAGCTACTTAATTGCTTAAATCGGATTTAAATTCAACATATTCCAGCAACTGACCTGAAATGTCTGCCTTTTTAATGCTTTTGATATCTAAATAGACAATAGAATTTTCAGAAAGGGAGGTAAAAGAGGGGTTATATGGCCATGGCATTCATCTCTTCAGCAGATTTGACATGACTGTGCCTTAGTTTGAAATTCCAGATATGAATTTACTATAAATTTTTAATTTTTGGCCCAGAATACAGTAAACCCTCAATAACATGAGCACTTTAGAATATAAAATCAATTCAAGCACCCACTTATTTCTTTCATCCCTGATGTAATCTTTATCTTTGCCAATTTGCTGGAGCCTTGCCTGACTTGTATATTGTATCCTTGGTGCTTGGCAGATTGTCTGATATAAAGAACTCAACAACTCTCTGTTACATAAAAGAATGAATAACCAATTGACTAATTCAAGGAATGAATCTTCTTCTTTTTTGTTTGTATGTCATCCATTCTTTATTAAGTGTATTTATATGTAATATGTCCAATATTTATACATACACAGATAATCTTCCTTTGTATACTAACATTGCAATATAGTTATTATTATTCAAAATTTTCATAGAAACACATAGTGCTGAGAGGCATTTGAGAAGTTTCTCAGGGTCAAACAGCCAGTAAATAGCAAGCTATTTAGAGAAGGGTATGCATCCTTTAATGTTCATATTTTCAGAATAATAACGATATCATAGTGCAATAAAGTTAGTGAATACTGCCATGCTGTTTGTGTTAATCTATAATGATATTATCTAGAGGGTTAATAGAAACTTATAATAAAATTAAGTAGGCATCGCAAGTAGGCCTTGCCATCATCATCATCAAATCATGGTTTAGATTCTGTCTTGTGTTATGAAGCATAACATAGAACCTATGCGTGGGTTCCACATCCATGTGTTCAATCAAACATAGGTCAGAATTATTTGGAAAAAAATAACAATGCAACAATAAAAATAACACATTTTTTAAAGTGCAACTATTTACATATCATTTACATTGTATTCAGTATTACAAATAATCTAGAGGTGATTTAAAGTATACAGCTGGATGTCAATAGGTTATATGCAAATACTGCACCATTTTATGTAAGGAACTTGGGCATCTGCGGATTTTGCTGTCTTGGGGATCCTAGAGCCAATCCCCTCTGAATACTGAGGAACAACTGTATATTTAATGTGTGCAACATGCTATTCTAATACACACACACACACACACATATATATATACACACATACATACACATAGTAAAATGATTGCTACAGTTAAACATATTAACTTATCTATCTCCTTACATAGTTCCCTTCTGTGTGTTTGTTTCGGAGTGTGGTAAGAGCACAAATCAAAAATCCACCCTTTTCGCAAGTTTTTAGTATACAATATTATCAGCTGTCATCCTCTTGCTATGCATTGGATCTGTAGACTTATTCATCCTACATAACTACAAGTGTGTACCCTTTGGCTAACATCTCTTCATTTCCTCCCCTTCTCTGCTACAAGCATAATTTTAATAAGTTTTCCATTTTAATGAGATTAGAAATATTCTAGAGCTGATGAGTCATATTATAAAATATTTATTAATACAAAATAATAGGTTAACAAGAATCCTTCCAGAAAATATGGTAAACAAACTTAACACTTACAATGATGCTTTTGTAATCCTACAAAGGATTCTGAATAATTTGTATTGTATTATATAATGCATGTTTATGAAAAGGTAGAAAACTTACTGTTATTTGCAGGAATGCTAATAGGATCTTGAATAAATGTTAAAGAATAAATTTATTAAAATTTTATTTATTTGATAAAAACAAATTTGTTCTTACGAAGAATAAATTTTCCATATAACTGTGTTGAGAGTCTTTTAAGAAACAAGAAGAAGATGAGAGTCAACAGAATAGTATATACATCATTTATTGACTGTTCAAAAGCATAATGGCCACAATAGGAAATTGAGAAAGGGGGACATTTCATTATTTCCTACATAGGAAATAAAAACAAGTTTCAATTTAGCTTTTAAACAGATAGCAATACTCATTTACAGTATCATCATGTCTTAAGGGCATGTAATAATATAATGCATATGCTGAATAACACTGTATACTATTCTTATTTGTGAATATAAATGAAGAAAGAAATATATTCTGTCAGAGAGGGAATAAATATCACACAGAGGGCACAGCATTTTGTTAAGTAACTCAATTTTTTCTCTACCAATCACTATACTCCAAATATTTGATCGACTAATTAACCCAAGGGATATTTTGAGAAATATTGAAAAAATAAAACACTTGTATTTCTACTATGGACCCAGTGCTTTTCTCTACAGAATTCAAAATACATTATGAATTTTTATGTTCATATAATCTATTTGCAAAGTTTTCTGAACAATAAGATACCTCAGAGCAGTAAATCTTTCCTACAGGATTTTTTCTACTATCAGAGACAATGTAGTTTCAACTATTTAAATAAGATTATAAATTACAATATTAATATAACTTCAGAAGTATTGCATACATTTACCTTAAGTAAATAATGCATTATGTGGAATTTAAAATTCTCTGGCAGAATTTGTTATTTCTAACATACTAGTTTAATTAAGACTTCAAAAGTTACCTCTTTGATGAGGACTTTAACCCTGGTGAAATTTTCATTACCAAATTGAGCAATTAGATTGATCTAAACAATAAAAACAGAAACTAGTGACACTAAGGCTAAAGAGATCCGTAGTGCCTATTGTAGAGATATGGTAACATACTGATTAAATTAAAATATGTGTGATTAAAATCCATTTTCTTATTTATAAATAAAGGTTATACAAGGAATGCTAAGTGTACCTGACAGTGCATTGAAATATTTTATGGAATGGTAGAAGCCTGATATTGTCAGTTAGCATGAATATAAAGCCTTGTCAAAATAGTTAATAACAGTTTCTGATAACAATACGCTGATCTTTATAACTGTGGTTAACTTTTCGGTAGCAATGTTTTCAGGATACATCTCAAGGTCCTATGAGCAGTTCTCCAAATAACAATGTTTCCTACCTTTTCATAAACATGTGTTATATAAAGAGATCTCATAGATACATCTCTGTTAATTAGCATGTTATGCTCTAATGAAATTATGGGTCCCAAAATAAAGGAATGGTTGTCGCCTCTATTTAAATAATAAGCAAATTTAAAAATAAACAAAAAGAATAGATAATACATAGCTAAATTCAGAAGCACTAAGAGTTTGAGATGAGGAAATACATTTAAGGGAGAAAGTATACATATAATCACTAGTGAGTAGACAAGAGGGGAGTAAGAATAAGTTTATAGTGAAGATTAGGGGAATCAACTTTAGCTGATTTAATTAACTGTAAAGTCCTTATGTGGAACTTTTCTTCTACCATAGATCTATCTTTTGGAAATTTGAGAAATATCTTAATAATTTTCATTCTATTTATAGTAGTAAATAACAAGAGATTTAGTGATGATTAAAAATGTTGCTGATAATTTTAATTCAACTGCATAAAATGCAACTCAAGTACATTAGGCCAATGAGTACACAGGTGGTAGCAGGAGCAAATAATAAAAAAGAAAGCATTAAATATGTTTGGATCAGAACCAAAGGAGAAAAAGGTTGACAGATGAAAATATAGGGGAAAAAAATCTGTTACGCATTAAATCGTGTTTCCTCAAAATTTCTGTGTTAAAGTTCCAAGCCTGAGTGCCTCAGAATGTGACCTTATTTGCAGATAGGGTCTTTACAAAGGTCATGAAGATAAAATGAAGTCATTAAGGTATGCCCTAATCCAACTTTACTAAAGTCCTTATAAAAGGGAACGTTGGAGGCAGACATAGACACAAAGAGAATGTCAAGTGGAGGTAAAGGCAGAGATCAGGGTCGTGCTTCCACAAGCCAAGAACACCAAGATTTGCCAGCAAACCACCAGATACTAACCGAAAGCCATTAAATAGGTTCTTCCTCACAGCCTTCAGGAAAAAATAAATAAATAAATAAATTCTGTTAACACCTTGATCTTGGACTTCTAGTCACCATAACTGTGAAATAATAGATTCCTGTTGTTTAACCTACACCACGGGTGGCACTTTGTCTTGACAGCACCAGCGAACTAATACAGAAACTGGATGCAGGGCAGCAAAATAGACATAAGCTTAAACTAAATTAGTGAATAAACTATCAGAAGAAATCAGCTTTTTAAATCTTCATCTGAAAGTAAGTATAATGTAGTTTTAGAAAGTTAAGAATTTTTTTATATTTTTATTCAGATAGTGTTACACTATCTGATATGGTATGGGTCAGTGTCCCCCCCCCCCTCCAAAATCTCATGTCAAATTGTAATTCCTAGTGTTGGAGGTGGGGCCAGGTGGGAGGTGATTGGATCATAGGGGTTGTGGATCCTTTGGCAGTGTTCTCATAATAATGAGTGAGTTATCAAGAGATCTAGTTGTTTAAAAGTGTGTAGCACCACTCCCTTCTCTCTCCTCCTCCTGCTCTTGGTCATCTAAATTTTCCTGCTTCCCTTTCAACTTCTGCCATGACTGAAAGTTTCCTGAGACCTCCCCAGCCATGCAACCTGTATAGCCTGCATAACTGTGAGCCACTTTACCCTCTTTTCTCTATAAGTTACCCAGTCTTAGGTATTTCTTTATGGCAGTGTGAAGATAAACAAATATACTATCTTAACATTTTTTTTTCTTTAAGTCTGTTTGTAATTTTGTTTGTGTTAGAGTGAGAGGTAAGTCTTTACCTTGTATGACGTTGTCTCTATGAACACATTTTGTGGTCAATTTTGTATTTGTCTGCTTATCAAAGTGGGCATATTGAAATTACATTTTTTTCTTTGTGTCAGAAAGCACATGTAGAAAGTACAGAAAAAAGTGAAAGCACAGATTAACAATTTATTCCAAAGCAAACAACCACATAGCAACCCAAATTATGACAATGAAAATTGCAAAAACCTGGAACCTCCTTTTGTGTCCTTAGCTAGTTACAGCCTCTATAATTCCTTCTTCAATGGTCATTATCCAAATTCGAGGTTAATAAGTTCTCTTTTCTTCATTATTGTACTCCAATGTATACATTCCTAATCATTATTATTAAATATTGTTTGTAATTTAAGTGATGCTGATTTGAGTAGTAATATACTAGTTGTGAAAGCAAGTTCACTGTTTCCTGTGCAGCTGGAATGGCAAAGTTTTCATGAAGCTTATCTCATTCCTCAGTATTGTGCAATTTGAGAAAGAAAAAAAAAATTCCCCCAAGTACTTTATTCACTAGTGATGTGGTTTGGCGGTGTCCTCACCCAAATCTCATCTTGAATTGTAGTTTCCATAATCCCCACGTGTCATAAGAGGAACTCAACAGGAGGTAGTTGTACCATGGGGTGGTTACCTGCATGCTGGTCTCGTGACAGTGAGTTCTCATGAGATCTGCTGGTTTGAAAAGGGGCTTTTCCCCCTCAGCACTTCTCCTTCCTTACATCATGTGGAGAAGGACATGTTTGCTTGCCCTTTCACCAGGACTGTAAGTTTCCTGAGGCCTCCCTAGCCCTGCAGAACTGTGAGTCAATTAAACCTCTTCCCTTGGTAAATTACTCAGTCTCAGGCAATCCTTTACAGCAGTATGAGAAAGTACTAATACAACTAGGTTGAACGATTCAGGCTTCAAGCCAGTAGGAAGTGCCCACAGGTAAAAACTAGGTGTGGCTAAAGCAGGCCAGTAAATGCAATACCCAAATGGTGGGCAGAGATTCCATCCTTGGCATAGGTGGCTGGGGAAGCTCTCAATGAAATGCACTGGGGTCTTCTCAGGGGGAAGAGAGGGAGCCACTACAGCTCTCTTTCCAAACCAGCAAGAAAGCAATCCACCTCCCAATTACACTCCTTACTCAGTGTTTTAGCTATTCAGATCAGACAAGCACCTCTTTTCATCTGCAAGAATGCTGGTGTTCTATGTTGTGAGGGGTTGCGAGGCTACCTCTCCTGCAAGCCTGAACCTGGAGGGCATTCCTCCTGTGGGGAGGCTGTCACCCTGAAGTGTTCCAGGAGGGCTGTCTACAGGTTCATCACTCCAAGCTCCTATGTGAGAAGTCCCAACTGTGTCTGCAGTGGTAGATGATGGGGAGAAGTCCCCTTCTGCAAGACTGGTCATGAGCACCAAGGCTGCCTGATTGTTGGCACACCTTTCCCATTGACCCCAGCAATGCTCCTGTGCCTCTGTTGAAAGAAACTTCTCATAAGTGGAAAGTTCAAGGACTCAAGGCCTGCAGTTTGGTTTCTTTTGTCTCATGGGGTCTCCCTTAATGTTGTCTACTCTCCCTTCCCCTAAAAGTAGCAGTTCTTGCAGGCCAGATTGCTGTGGATCCTGCTGCTCCTCTGGGTCTATTCACTCAGTGAGGCTGCCATACTTATGATGGTCCTAGGGAATGTCTGCAAGGGATCCAGTGATGTCATCTGCACTCTAGTCTCCCAGTGGCAGGTACCAACACCAGCTCTGATGAGGGTGGACGAGAAGTAAGTTTTCCTTGGTTGTAAATAACGTTATTGTGTTGACTTTCTCATATGCCAACTTTAGTAGTATTGGGCATGTGGACATACTCAAGACCTCCTTGTTGGCCAGGGTAATGCAGGCAATGGCAGTAGCTGAGGTCACATAAACGTTTTCTCCTTCCTGAGCACTGTGTCATTTGTTTTCAGATGTTGTAATGGGATGTGCCAGTTGGCCTCTAGCCAGGAAGTGGAGCTTGCCAAAGAGCACCAGTTGTGGTGGTAGCAGTGGAATTTGTGCCTGCCTTATGTTACCCAAAGTAGATATTCTGGTGTGTCAGGAAATGTGCTGGGCCATGAAGTTCTCAAATGTACCTGTCCATCACGTTAGGCTATCAGGATGGTTAGAAGGGCAAAGCTGGGTGCGGGTGGGTTCAGCAAGTTTGCACTCTGGCTCCCCATATGCAGACTCAAGCAGCGTCCCAGTGGTGATCACAAGGCAGTTCCCCGACCACTGGAATACCATTCTAGGGAGGAGTGCTGCTGTATCCACTGCACAAAAGATCCACATGAGGAGCAGCATGGAGTAGGTGGCAGTAAGCCCCACTCAGTTCCCAAACACTTGGCAAGGCAGGCCTCACACCCATAGTGCTTTGCCGCAACTAGCTGGGTGCCAGGGAGCCTGCACATAGAACTCAAAACCGCCCCAGACCATAAGCCTTACCAATGGAGACAAAAACTGTGGGTTTCAGGCCATGCCCTCTTGATCTGTCAGTGAAGTAGAGGCTCAGCTCCTGTGCCCATGGCTATAGCACACTTCCTGCATGTCCCTTTGTCCTGGCCAATGAGTTTTGTCCCCAGTCATGATTCTTTCGCAATGCTCAGTTGATGCTTCTCTCAACCTGTTACTACATCATGAGTTGGCTGGCAGATTTCCATGAGGTCTCCTGTGAGAAAGGATATGGAACGGCTTCCCTCTGTCCCACTGGAGTTTGAAAGTGCACGCAAATCTTATCGCAATGCTGCTGCTTCTCTTAGAGTCCCCACTGCTCATTAAATCAGCTCCACCACTGTATTGGATTAAGACCTTCTGTGGCCTAAATTGCCTGACTCCCTTGTGGGAATGTGTGTTTCTCACTCTCTCACATGCTATGGAGACACACAGTTTTCTTCTGGCTCATGGTGTAGGCCATTGCCCACGCTTCTTTCCAAAGGTGTGTGGTTTCTTTCACAGCATGAATCTGTACACACTATTTTGCCTTTTCAAGTGGGAGAGGCATGCTAAGAATGTCATCAGTCCACCATCATGGAAAAAGAGTATTTTTTTTCTGTCTACAGTGGAAACACTCTTGCTTTCTTTTACTAGCTGTCTCATACTCATCCTGATTGTTACCTGGACCCATGTAATCCCAGCACTTTGGGAGGCCGAGACGGGCGGATCACGAGGTTAGGAGATCGAGACCATCCTGGCTAACACGGTGAAACCCCGTCTCTACTAAAAAACACAAAAAACTAGCCGGGCGAGGTGGCAGGCGCCTGTAGTCCCAGCTACTCGGGAGGCTGAGGCAGGAGAATGGCGTAAACCCAGGAGGCGGAGCTTTCAGTGAGCTGAGATCTGGCCACTGCACTCCAGCCTGGGCGACAGAGCGAGACTCTGTCTCAAAATAAATAAATAAATAAATAAATAAATAAATAAATAAATAAATAAAAATTTAAAAAAAAATCAAATCAGATGTCTGCCAAGAATCCTTTTGAGGGTAAAAGAATGTAAGAAAACAAAATTGGATAATAAAGACAACACAATGCCTTATTCCATATGACAATTAGACGCTGGCAAGGTAGTGAGAAATGAGAAGTTTTTAATCGTAAAGACAGAGTAGAGAAACTACCTTTTCAAAAAAAAGTAAAGATCATAGGTTTACGACATTTCCAGTATATTTTTGATTTGTTCAATCTCTCCTGCCTTACTCTAATAAGAGAGTTTCCCACACAATATTTAGGAGCATTAATTATAGAGCTTGACTCCCTGAGTTCAAATCTAGACTGCACCATGGGAATATATTAAGTTTTATTTATTTTATTATTATTATTTTTTTGAGATGGAATCTCACTCCGTTGCGCAGGCTGTAGTGCAGTGGTGCCATCTCGGCTCAGGTGATCTGCACGCCTGGGTCTCCCAAAGTGCTAGGATTATAGGCATGAGCCACTGCACCGGGCTATAATAAGTTTTTAATGGATTTCTTAACATTTATTTAAGTGTCTTCATTACAGAATAATAGAATAGTTCCTCAAATCTTCCAGCCGATATAGAGTGCAAATAAATTTCAATTTTGTGAAAAGCATTTTAATTGACAAATAATTTCCATAAGAAGGAAATGCTATTGAAGTCACCTACTATTGAAAATTCTCAAACTCTATTGGAACAAAGTCCTAAAAGGCAAGATTCTGAAATGAATAACAATCAATCCAGGGCACAATCAAAGGAAAGTGGGAAAAAAAAATCTATTTTTGTACTTAATTCATTTCTTAACTCTAAATCACACAGGCTTCAATTATTAAGTACTATGTGGGTTAATGTTTTGAAATGAAGAATTTGCCTGTTAATGTGAAATCTGCAGTTCATCATAAAGTTGATGAAAGTAATGTTCTTGGCTTAGTTACTCTCCAGAGAAGCTGGTTCTCTTTTTGTGCTATGTGCTTGGCACATACTAAAAAGAGAATTTAAAAAAGAATGTATTTCCCCTATGAAAATACCACAGAATATTAATGGGTTGAAGTGCTACAGCTTCTCATAAAGCACTGAAGGCCAAACACTAATCATTTTGCTGGGAATTTAAATATTTTATATGGAATCTCTTATGTGTTTTAATTCTCACTATAAAACTGGAAACGTATTCTTAAAATAAAAGTCCCCTAAACATAATTGAAGTGATCTCAATAACAATAAAATATTCAAAGAACATAACCATAACCATAATGAGCCAGAAAAATAAAACATTAAATCAAAAGATATAAGAAACACTAAAATTCTCTCCATGAAGTAGTAACACTTTAAATAAGGAAAGATTAAAGCAAAATATATTTTTTTAATTTTAGCTAAAATTTTTGCATCCTTTAAATAATTAAGATTTATTACTGCCTTATTAAATGATGCATATTTAAAAATATGTCATATTATGCTACATCCTTTTGTGAAATAAATTTGTGGATAATAATTTATTAAATGAGATACAGAGATAAATAGTTTAATAATTTTAGTGTGGCTAAATATCTTAACTATTTAAAAAATTCTTTCTCATATTTTTGTTCATGTAACTTTTACATTTTCTTACTTGTACCATTTTGAGAACGTGGTGAGAAAGGAAAGTCACAGTCATTTTCAAAAGCTTGGACTTTTTGGCTTAAGGTTGTAGTTATACCTATTTTTCCTGACTTTTTGGTGCCTAGAAAAGTCAAATAAAAAGTAATAGTGCGGCTGTGATGAGTAAAGAGGGTAGTCTGGTTAAAGATTAAATGGGAACTAATTTAATGATCTAGATAATAGGATCTACTCCAATTAGCCAGCAGATACCAATAGGCAAGTTTCCACAGTAAAATATGCCTCACTGGGGCTATTCAGGTTCACAGAAATAACTGTCTCATGAATTTGCATCTCAGAATTCTTATAAGCTATTTTGATGGAAATGCTGTCCCATTCAAGTGGTAAGAGGAAAGCGTTAAGTTCTTGTTTATGGGATGTCAGTCCCAAGCATACGTGGTAACATTATATATATATATATAGATATAGATGGTGTCTGGCTCTGTAGCCCAGGCTGGAGTGCAGTGGCGCGATCTCGGCTCACTGCAAGTTCCGCCTCCCGGGTTCACGCCATTCTCCTCCCTCAGCCTCCCGAGTAGCTAGGACTACAGGCGCCAGGCATATAACCAGCAACTCAAAGTGGGGCTGTATGATTGTGCTATGGATAGAGTGAAGGAATGCCACTCTGGAAATTCTGCGATCCTTGCAAGAATGGAGAAATTATAAAAAGTGGAACATCTTTTGTGATGGGAAAGAACAGATAATACACAGTAGGGCTCAATATGGAAAGTTATGGTTGCGATAAGAGGGATTTTTTCATATAGCACAGGTGATGCTGGAGTGAATAGAGAAGGAGAAAGCAGCAAAGGTGGAAAATAAAAATCATGAGAATAGGAATCAGACAAGAGAAGCCTAAGGGATGTTTTTCTAGTCTTTGAACAGAAGCTGATCACCTCATTATGTCATTTGCTTAGTCCAGAGCTCTTTGGAAAGCCTCCACCCATCTGCTTCTAGGGCCTCAAGAGAGTCTCTATTTAAGATCTCCATTTGCAGTGGACTTCCATTTAGGGTTTTCCTTCTGTCTTTTCATTTGAAAAACATGAATCCAGTGCTAAATTTTCTGGAGTTTGGCAACAGTGTTGGTGGTAAGAGGAGATTGTAAGGGCTCTTCTAACAAGATTCAAGATTAATATTCCAGTGATGTCACCTCCAGAAAACCGTTTCTCCAATTTCCAGGTTGAAGAGTGGTTTTGATGGAAGAACTGGAGGAAAGGCAGCCTTGGCCTGTTGATAATAAGTTTGAATATAATTAACCAATCTCTCACTGTTTTAGAATGTCTGAATAACCAGGATAGAGTCTTTGAGAATCCAGATAGAATAGTGAATTTCCGTAGGCCAGATAGTTATTATTGTAGATGAGCACTGTTGGTGTGACCTAGAAGAAACAGAAGGGAATTAGGACTAAGAATAAAATCTTAGGCCATGGGAGATAAAATTTTTCCATTAATTTAGCAAGCTTTAATTTTAATAGTTCATTAGCTTTCTCTATTACTCCAGATGAGTGGAGATAATGGAAGAAATGTAATTTTGAATAAGAAAAGAACTCATGGGATTTCTTGGATGACTTTACCAGTGAAATGAACCCATTTCTTTTAGTCACTTGAAAGAACCAGTAAAGCTCTCCATGTGGATACTACTCATTGTAACACAATTTTAGCAGTTGCAGTTACCTCTTTACAAGGGAAAGGTAAAAGCCAGAAAGAGAACATGCATGTGGTGGTAAGAACACATTCCTATTCTTGAGATTTATGGAGCTGAATAAAATAGATCTGTCAATGAAAAAAAAGGTCCTGCTAAAGGTAGTTATTTTCCTGCCCCTACCTTTGCAACTTGACCGGGGCTATGTTTTTGACAGAATGGGCCAGAAGACACACTTCTTTCAGATAGTCAGTGAAGTTTCTGCATCAATATTGGTGAGCAGTTGATTTAGTTTCTTCCTTTCATTGTGAATATTTTTATGAAGGTACGAGTACATCCAGATTTGGGACTGTGCAGGGACAAAGCAATCTTATGGGTGTCTCCAGAATACTCCCTGGTAGACAATACATCCAATTTGTTTCCCTTTGGTCTTTTTATGTTCAGAGGATTTGAATTGGGAGGTTTTAAGTTCCTAGATTAGCGCATCAGGTGGTTAAGTAGAGTAGATTTAAAACATCTTCTGAGAGTGGTGAGAGTTTTATGAAACAACCGTCAATTTAGCATATTTATCAACCCAGATGTTTTTTGTTTTTTGGTTTTGGTTTTTTGTTTTTGTTTTGTTTTGTTTGTTTTTGCTTCAAAGGTTTTTTGGAGAATATGAGTTTCTATTTTAAGTATGGCTATCTCCTTTGGCAATAAGAAAGCGTCTAAGAAGTATTACACCTGTTTTTCATTTTTAATTGGTGTCCCCAATGGTGTCACAAATCATTTTGTTTTCCATAACATACCAGAATTATGTGCTACTCACAAAGCATATCTACTATCTGAATAGATACTATGTTATCTTTAGCTAAAGAGCAGTTTCTTGTGAGTGCCACCTGTTCAACAATCCGAGCGAGACACTTATAATGTTAGCTGTTTGAAAATATATAATGGCAAATGATGCCTAAAAATTTCCTTCTGAGCTGCTCAGATATAAACCCTCAACAGAGGGTAAGTTCTGGATTTGCAAGTGGGATTTGTGAAAGTCTTGGCAGGAGATATAGAGTCTAGAATACTGAGTCTTGAATGGCCATAATACCATCATGTAGTTGTCTGTCAGTTGGGAGAGGGAGGAGAGTGGTACTGTCAGTTAACAACGATGGATAGTGACATTAGAAGGGCATAGAAGAATTTCATGAAAAGTAAACTGAGGAGCTGTGAAGTTTTGAGTGTTTTCAGTTAGAAGGGTCTGGACTGCATGAGATGCATAAATGTTTAGACTCTGGCTTCATAGAAGGTCAGGCATGGCTTGAACTAATTTTTCAGTGGCTACTGTTGTTTAAAAGCAAGGACGAAAAGCCTGTGCAACAGGATCTACCATAAGACTGAGCTATCAGAAGGACCTTGTGGTTTTCATTGTGTTTTTATGCAAGGACCCTCAAGGTGTGCTCTCTTTCCTAAACAAATAGAAAGAAAAGGAAGGGATAGTTAGGAAGCCCTAAAATGGGGATGGAGCAAAGGGATTTTTTAAGAAATTCAAATGCTGTTGTAGAAAGTGAGTTCCATTTTAGCGATTCAGACATAATTTCTTTAGTTATGCCCTAGAAAGGGGATACTATAGTAAAGAAATTAGATATTCATACTCTACAATAGCCAAACAGTTCCAGAATCCCTCCAAACTGTCTCATGCATTTAGGTAAGAGGTCATTAAGAATGGTCTTGAACAATCTGGGGATAAGGTTTTCCCATCGGGGAAATGCGAGTTAAATAGTTCACTTGGGGATATGAAGCTGAACTTTAACTCTTGAGACCTTATACTCCTTCCGAGGACTTTTTGTAAGTATTGGTGTCTTATAAAGAGTTTCTTAACATCATAAAACAAAGGAGGTCATTTATATATTGGATGAGGGTTGAATTGCAAGGCCAGATGAAAGTCTTCAAATTTACATTTAATGTTCGTGAAAAATAAGCAAAAGCATCAACAAATCTCTGGGGTATGGATGCTTAAGCATAATGTTAATTTTTCCATGTAATTTTAACTGACATTGAGATTTAGGATCAATGGATATGCAGATAAAAACAGAGAATAAGTCAACAATAGTAAAATAAATAGCATTGTAACATATGGAAATGAGGGGAGTATTGGGATTTAGGATGAGAAGCAATCCAGGTCTTAAAATTTTATTTATAGCACACAAATTGTGGACTAATTAGTAACTTTTTATTGGGTCTTTTGATAGGTAAAATAGGTGTGTGGCAGGAACTAGAAGTGGAAATAAGGATCCCCCTGCAGGGGGTCCTTCAATAATAGATTTGAAGCATTCAAATGCATCATGCTTTGAAGAATACTGAGGTAGTTTAGGGAGGGGCTTAGGAGAATCAAAAACTCTGCTTCCCAGATACATCCTACCTCTATAGTTCTTGTAGCTCAAGCTGAGTCAGGATTGGGAGTGAGTATGTCTATAAAGTTTTAAAAAGCTTGGAGAGCTGTGAGAGGTGCAAGAAAACTTAGGCAATCTATTGAAATTGTCAGAAAGCAAAGATAGCAGAGTAAGGGTCTGCAACTTCAAGGGTTAGTCCTACAGGTGAACATTAAATATTAGTATTTTAATTAGAAAGTAGGTCTATGATTAATAGATTAACAAAGGTTGTGGGTTTTAATAAAAAGCTTAATACCTCACAGTTCTCCACTGAAATGCAAGAGTACACAAGGGATTCCAGATGTCATGCAGTCATCTGAATTTAGACTTGAATAATTTCTTCAGACATTTTTAAAGGTGCTGTATATAATTAGACTTTGATTCATTTCTTTGTTGTTTATATTTTTGAATCTTTTACCCATCAATTTTAGCACACAAAGATTTGTGTTCTCTGAGGGATTATAGTGGGGGAATTGTGAGGTATTAAGGCTGGAGTAAGTGTTTCTGTTTTTTACCAGAAAGTGGTGAGGTGCTCCTTATTTGAGATTATTATTTTCCTTAGGGTATCTAAGGGTATTTGATGACACACATAAGCAGATTCCTTATGATAGAGTCACTGAGACTCTGATGTTGGCTTGTGGTTTTTTTTTATTTTTTCTGCCCCGATGGAGCATATTTTAGCACAATACTCTTTTCTCTTCAATATCTACAGATATCTCTATATACTAAAATTTTTGTTGAAAGACTGCCTTAAGGTTTTAGGGTGGTTTTCCTCAAGTCGTTTTGGTATGAGTTATAAACTTACAATGTGTAAACTTAATATCACCAACCTGTACATCCTAATGGTGTTGTGCTAAAGCACTAGTTTCAAAACAGGCATATTTCGCCAATGAATGTTATGGTTTTTTTGTTTATTTGTTTGTTTGTTTGTTTTTATTATACGTTAAGCTCTAGGGTACATGCGCACAACGTGCAGGTTTGTTACATATGTATACATGTGCCATGTTGGTGTGCTGCACCCATTAAATCGTCATTTACATTAGGTATATCTCCTAATGCTATCCCACACCCCTCCCTGCCCACAATAGGACCTGGTGTGTGATGTTCCTCTTCCTGTGTCCAAGTGATCTCATTGTTCAATTCCCATCTATGAGTCAGAACATGCGGTATTTGGTTTTCTGTTCTTGCGATAGTTTGCTGAGATTGAAGGTTTCCAGCTGCATCCATGTCCCTACAAAGAACACAAACTAATCCTTTTTTATGGCTGCATAGTATTCCATGGTGTATATGTGCCATATTTTCTTGATCCAGTCTGTCACTGATGAACATTTGGGTTGATTCCAAGTCTTTGCCATTGTGAATAGTGCCACAATAAAATAAACATACATGTGCATGTGTCTTTATAGCAGCATGACTTATAATCCTTTGGATATATCCCCAGTAACGGGCTGGCTGGTTCAAATGGTATTTCTAGTTCTAGATCCTTGAGGAATTGCCACACTGTTTTCCACAATGGTTGAACTAGTTTACAGTCCCACCAACAGTGTAAAAGTGTTCCTATTTCTCCACATCCTCTCCAGCACCTGTTGTTTCCTGATTTTTTAATGATTGCCATTCTAACTGGTGTGAGATGGTATCTCATTGTGGTTTTGATTTGCATTTCTCTGATGGCAAGTGATGATGAATATTTTTTCATGTGTCTGTTGGCTGTATGAATGTCTTCTTTTGAGAAGTGTCTGCTCATATACTTTGCCCACTTTTTGATGAGGTTGTTTGTTTTCTTCTTGTAAATTTGATTGAGTTATTCGTAGGTTCTGGATATTAGCCCTTTGTCAGATGAGTAGATTGCAAAAATTTTCTCCCATTCTGTAGGTTACCTGTTCATTGTGATGGTAGTTTCTTTTGCTGTGCAGAAGCTCTTTAGTTTAATTAGATCCAATTTGTCAATTTTGGCTTTTGTTGCAGTTGCTTTTGCTGTTTTAGACATGAAGTCCTTGCCCATGCCTATGTCTTGAATGGTATTACTTAGGTTTTCTTCTAGGGTTTTTATGGTTTTAGGCCTAACAGTTAAGTCTCTAATCCATCTTGAATTAATTTTCGTATAAGGAATAAGGAAAGGATCCAGTATCAGCTTATGGTTAGCCAGTTTTCTCAGCACCATTTATTAAATAGGGAATCCTTGCCCCATTTCTTGTTTTTGTCAGACTTCTCAAAGATCAAATGGTTGTAGATGTGTGGTATTATTTCTGAGGGCTCTGTTCTGTTCCATTGGTCTATATCTCTGTTTTGGTACCAGTACCATGCTGTTTTGGTTATGGTAACCTTGTAGTATAGCTTGAAGTCAGATAGTGTGATGCCTCCAGTTTTGTTCTTTTGGCTTAGGATTGTCCTGGCAATGGGGGGTCTTTTTGGTTCCATGTGAACTTTAAAGCAGTTTTTTCCCAATTCTGTGAAGAAAGTCATTGGTAGCTTAATGGGGATGGCATTGAATCTATAAATTACCTTGGGCAGTATGGCCATTTTCACAATATTGATTCTTCCTATCCATGAGCATGGTATGTTCCTCCATTTGTTTGTGTCCTCTTTTATTTCGTTGAGCAGGCGTTTGTAGTTCTCCTTGAAGAGGTCCTTTACATCCCTTGTAAGTTGCATTCCTAGGTATTTTATTCTCTTTGAAGCTATTGTGAATGGGAGTTCATTCATTATTTGGCTCTCTGTTTGTCTATTACTGGTTATAAGAATGCTTGTGATTTTTGCACATTGATTTTATATCCTGAGACTTTGCTGAAGTTTCTTATCAGCTTAAGGAGATTTTGGGCTGAGACAATGGGGTTTTCTAAATATACAAACATGTCATCTGCGAACAGGGACAATTTGACTTCTTCTTTTCGTAACTGAATACCTTTTATTGCTTTCTCTTGCCTGATTGCGCTAGCCAGAACTTCCAACACTATGTTGAATAGGAGTGGTGAGAGAGGGCATCCATGTCTTGTGCCAGTTTTCAAAGGGAATGCTTCCAGTTTTTGTCCATTCAGTATGATATTGGCTGTGGGTTTGTCATAAGTAGCTTCTATTATTTTGAGATACATTCCATCAATACTGAATTTATTAAGAGTTTTTAGCATGAAGGGCTGTTGAATTTTGTCAAAGGCCTTTTCTGCATCTATTGAGATAATCATGTGATTTTTGTCTTTGGTTCTGTTTATATGCTGGATTACATTTATTGATTTGTGTATGTTGAACCAGCCTTGCATCCCAGGGATGAAGCCCACTTGATCACGGTGGATAAGCTTTTTGATGTGCTGCTGGATTCGGTTTGCTAGTATTTTATTGAGGATTTTTGCATCGATGTTCATCAGGGATATTGGTCTAAAATTCTCTTTTTTTGTTGTATCTCTGTCAGGCTTTGGTATCAGGATGATGTTGGGCTCATAAAATGAGTTAGGGAGGATTCCCTCTTTTTCTATTGATTGGAATAGTTTCACAAGGAACGGTACCAACTCCTCCTTGTATCTCTGGTAGTATTCGGCTGTAATCCATCTGGTCCTGGAATTTTTTTGGTTGGTAGGCTATTGATTCAACTTCTTCCTGGTTTAGTCTTGGGAGAGTGTAAGTGTCCAGGAAATTATCCACTTCTTCTAGGTTTTCTAGTTTATTTGTGTAGAGGTGTTTATAGTATTCTCTGATGGTAGTTTGTATTTCTGTGGGATCAGTGGTGATATCCCCTTTGTCATTTTTTATTGCGTGTATTTGATTCTTCTCTCTTTTCTTCTTTATTAGTGTTGGTAGTGGTCTATCAATTTTGTTGATCTTTTCAAAAACCAGATCCTGGATTCATTGATTTTTTGGAGGGATTTTGTTTCCCTATTTCCTTCAGTTCTGCTCTGTTCTTAGTTATTTCTTGCTTTCTGCTAGCTTTTGAATGTGTTTGCTCTTGCTTCTCTAGTTCTTTTAATTATGATGTTAGGGTGTCAATTTTAGATCTTTCCTGCTTTCTCTTGTGGTCATTTAGTGCTATAAATGTCCCTCTACACACTGCTTTAAATGTGTCCCAGAGGTTCTGGTATGTTGTGTCTTTGTTCTCATTAGTTTCAAAGAACATCTTTATTTCTCCCTTCATTTCGTTATGTACCCAGGAGTCATTCAGGAGCAGCTTGTTCAGTTTCCATGTAGTTGAGCGGTTTTGACTGAGTTTCTTAGTCCTGAGTTCTAGTTTGATTGCACCGTGTTCTGAGAGACAGTTTGTTATAATTTCTGTTCTTTTGCATTTGCTAAGGAGTGCTTTACTTCCAACTATGTGATCAATTTTGGAATAAGTGAGATGTGGTGCTGAGAAGAATGTATATTCTGTTGATTTGGGGTGGAGAGTTCTGTAGATATCTGTTAGGTCTGCTTGGTGCAGAGTTGAGTTCAATTCTTGGATACCCTTGTGAACTTTCTGTCTCGTTGATCTGTCTAATGTTGACAGTGTGATGTTAAAGTATCCCATTATTATTGTATGGGAGTCTAAGTCTCTTTGTAAGTCTCTAAGGACTTGCTTTATGAATCTGGATGCTCCTGTATTGGGTGCATATATATTAGGGTAGTTAGCTCTTCCTGTTGAATTGATCCCTTTACCATTTGTCTCTTTTGATCTTTGATGGTTTAAAGTCTGTTTTTATCAGAGACTAGGATTGCAACCCCTGCTTATTTTCATTTTCCAATTGCCTGGTAGATCTTCCTCCATCCCTTTATTTTGAGGCTATGTGTGTCTCTGCATGTGAGATGGGTCTCCTGAATACAGCAAACTGATGGGTCTTGACTCTTTATCCAATTTACCAGTCTGTGTCTTTTAATTGGACCATTTCGGCCATCTGCATTTAAGGTTAATATTGTTATGTGTGAACTTGATCCTGTCATTATGATATTAGCTGGTTATTTTGCTCATTAGTTGATCCAGTTTCTTCCTAGCATCAATGGACTTTACATTTTGACATGTTTTTGCAATGGCTGGTAACTGTTTTTCCTTTCCATGTTTAGTGCTTCCTTCAGGCTGTGTCATAGGGCAGGACTGGTGGTGACAAAATCTCTCAGCATTTGCTTGTCTGTAAAGGATTTTATTTCTCCTTCACTTATGAAACTTAGTTTGGCTGGATATCAAATTCTGGGTTGAAATTTCTTTTCTTTAAGAATGTTGAATATTATCCCCCACTCTCTTCTGGCATGGAGAGTTTCTGCTGAGAGATCTGCTGTTAGTCTGTTGGGCTTCCCTTTGTGTGTAACCTGACCTTTCTCTCTGGCTACCTTTAACATTTTTTCCTTCATTTCAACTTTGGTGAATCTGACAGTTATGTGTCTTGGAGATGCTCTACTCGAGGAGTATCTTTGTGGCATTCTCTGTATTTCCTGAATTTGAATGTTGGCCTGCCTTGGGGAAGTTCTCCTGGATGATATCCTGCAGAGTGTTTTTCAACTTGGTTCCCTTTTCCTCATCACTTTCAGGCACACAAATCAGACGTAGATTTGGTCTTTTCACAGAATCCCATATTTCTTGGAGGCTTTGTTCATTTCTTTTTACTCTTTTTTTTCTCTACACTTCTTTTTTCACTTTATTTCATTCATTTGATCTTCAGTAGTTGATACTCTTTCTTCCAGTTGATCGAGTCAGTTACTGAAGCTTTTGCATTTGTCACATAGTTCTCGTGTTATGAGTTTCATCTCTCTCAGTTCTTTTAAGGTCTTCTCTGCATTGATTATTCTAGTTATCCATTCATCCATTACTTTTTCAAGATTTTTAGTTTTTTTACACTGGGTATGTAATTCCTCCTTTAGCTCTGAGAAATTTGATCGACTGAAGTCTTCTTCTCTCAACTCATCAAAGTCATCCTCCGTCCAGCTTTGTTGAGTTGCTGGCAATGAGTGGCGGCTGCAGAAGATAGAATATTGCTGAACAGCGAGTGTTGCTGTCTGATTCTTGCTCTGTAAGCTTCATCTCAGGGGTGTACCCTGCCATGTGAGTTGTGAGGTGTCGGTCTGCTCTTAGTGGGGGATGTCTCCCAGTTAGGCTACTCAGGAGTCAGGGACCCACTTGAGCAGGCAGTCTGTCCGTTCTCAGACCTCAACCTCTGTGCTGGGAGATCCACTTGTCTCTTCAAAGCTGTCAGACAGGGGCATTTACCTCTGCCGAGGTTTCTGCTCCTTTTTGTTTAGCTATGCCCTGTCCCCAGAAGAGGAGTCTACAGAGGCAGGCCATCCTCCTTGAGCTGTGGTGTGCTCCACCCAATTTGAGCTTCCCGGCAGTGGCTTTGTTTATCTACGTAAGCCTCAGCAATGGTGGGCGTCCCTCCCCCAACTTCTCTGTCACCTTGCATAGATCTCAGACAGCTGTGCTAGCAATGAGGGATGCTATGTGGGTGTGGGACCCTCTGGGCCAGGTGTGGAATATAATCTCCTGGTGTGCCATTTGCTAAGACCCTTGGTAAAGCACAGTATTAGGGTTGGAGTTACCCGATTTTCCAGGTGTTGTGTGTCTCAATTTCCTTTGGCTAGGAAAAGGAATTCCCTTCCCACTTGCACTTCCCAGATGAGGCAATACCACACCCTGCTTCAGCTCTTGCTGACTGGGCTGCACCCACAGACAAGTGTCAACTGTCCAACATGTCCCAGTGAGATGAACCCAGTACCTCAGTTGAAAAATGCAGAAATCGCCCATCTTCTGTGTCGCTCATGCTAGGAGCTGGAGGCTGGAGCTGTTCTTATTTGGCCATCTTGGGCACGCCCAGGGACTTGAATGTGATGTTTTTAATATCCTCTTTCAGTCCCGAACCAAGTCCATTAACAAACGTGATAACCAAAGCAGATGACATGCAGTCATCTAGAGTTTGACATGAATAATTTTCTAAGACACTTTCTAGGTGCTATATGTAATTATACCTTGATTCATTTTTTGTTGTTCAGACTTTTGAATCTTACCCATCAATTTTAGATGGGAAAGCCATCAGTGTGGAGTGTAAGAACTTTTTTTCTAATTTCTTTAGCTCAGTTATAGGTCTTAATGATACTTTGATTTATTCATAAATTGTTATTAACTCTAACCCAATTGGCTTTTTTAAAGCATAAAAAGAAGTCTCTTGATTCTAGAAGGAGTTGAATAAATTGGTAGAGATCTGGGAATCTCAGAGAGTAAGCCCTAACACTAACCTAAACTGTGTAGAATTTTTTTCTATTTTTATGTTGGTTTGAAAATCATTATAGCATAGAAATGGTATCTACTCAAAAGTTTTAAAATAATCTCTTGAGGAGAGGCTAAGTGGAACCCCATAGCTACTTATCCTCAGAGTCCTAATAGTGGAGAAACAGGATGGAGGTAACAGGTCACCACAGGAAATTGAGAAACTGATGGGGTTGGGATGGGATAATAGAATAGAGAGTAAATACAAGATTGGTCAGAACAAGATGGAGGGGGAGACAGAAATGTGTTTAGAAGAACAGGAGGGAAAGGAGGGCCAAGTGTCCACGGAAAGTGTATCTTAGATTTTGGGGGAAAACAAGGAGTAGCACTGGAGGAAGATTGGTGTTTATTTAGTGACTAAATAGCTTGTAATAAGGAAGACTGAGATTGTGGAAGGGGTTGCTTGAGATTTGATTGGAAAAAACATGAAAACATGAAAAAGAGATCATTGCTTAGCAGAAATTCTAGAGCCCTGAGATTCAAAAGATCTTCAAAGATAAATTAACTTGGGGAGATCCCAAAGCCTCAAAGTGTCCATTGTAATTCTAAGTTACTCTTCAGATTTTTTCCATTTTGAAGATGTTGGACAGAATTCATGTTATAGTGATGAAACCTCTATGCAGCTGGAGTAATGGAAGGAGGGTGCCTAGCAGTTTGAGAGTTATCTATAAGAGGAGTAAGATCAAGTAGAGAAGAAAGACAGGAGGAAAAAACCATTCCATGCACAGTCCCTATCGGAAATCCCAAAGGGTCTCTTGCAAGATACTTCTTAAGCAGCTGAAGAATTTGCTCTAGGAATTCTCTGGAGAAGGAGTCCAGAAAACCATAAAGGCCAAAGAGCCAGAATTTCCCACTTGAGGGTCAAGGAGTAAATCTCCACTTGAAAAGAGATAAGAAAACTCAGGCATACTCTCTGTTTACTAGAAAAATTCCAGGAAGAATTCTGCTCAACAGAAAGAGTGAGAAAGTAAAACCCCACTCAAACAAAAAAGCCAAAAACACTTCTATATAGGAAGACTCTCAATCCATATAAAAGACCCATAAAATGTTTTGCTCAAACAGTGAAGAACCAGGACCCATCCTGATCAGACTTTAAAGGACTGTGAAGAACACCATTTATCAGAATTAATAGCAACTTCCTGTCATGTGATTTCAGGCAAATATGTCCAGAGCACTGGATTAAGAGTTGTGATTCATCACCATGAGTCCCTACTTCCCAGGCCAGGAAGAACAAAAATGACCTGAGTAGCTGGCATAAATACTTGGGTGAAGACATCAAGGGCTAGGAAGTCATCAGCATTCCAAATGAGTCAAGACACCAGAAACTGTGAAATAAAAATAAATCCAGGAAGTAGGTTTATTCAGAAGAAAGACTATTGGAATAAGACAACGCCTCCATTCTCAGAAGTCTTCAAGGCTCTCAAAATCAAACAGAATAAGAATTTTTTCTTTTATGGGGTAAAGGAAGGATAATCAGAAACAAACAGAATATTTCCAGGGGAAGCTGGACAAGCAAGAGAAAATGACCAACAAGTATGATAGGTTAAGAATTTTGCTGTGTCAAGCTGATTTTCAGAGAAAAACTGATAAAGGGGATAAATTTTTACTTTTTTAGTGTTTGCTCAGGCTTGGGAGAAAGTAGAGTTCAGAGACCTGTAGGAAGGAGAGAAGCCTAAAATTTAGTCAAGACAATGCCTAGGGTAAGAAAATAGCAACTATGAACACTTAGTCCATATTATTTTTTGTTTATTTTTATTTTTATTTTTTTTTTAAGCTCTCCAGTTCAGCCAAAAGAGCCAGAACACTGCCTTTGTCGGCTTGTGTTGCCATAAAGGAATACCTGAGATTGGGTGACTTATAAAGGTTAATGTGGCTCACAGTTGTACAAAAAGCATGGAGCCAGCATCTGCTTGACTTTTGATAGGGCCTCAAGCAGTTTCCACTCATAGAGGAAGGAGAAGGAAGGTGGATGGGTGCAGATGCAGATCACATGGCAAGAGAGGAAGCAAGAGAGAGACAATGGAGGAAGTACCAGGCTCTTTTCAACAGTCAGTTATCCCAGGAACTAAGAATAAGAATTCACCACTTCCTCAAAAAACGCCTCTAAGCTATTCATGAGGGATCAGCCCCTATGATTTCACCAGGGCCTACCTCCAACAGTGAGGATCAAACTTCAACATGAGACTCAGTGGGACCAAACAAACCATATCCAAATCATAGTACCAACTTGTGTAATTTCCACGGTTGCTACAGTGATGGACAGCTGCAGCGAATTGCTCTCCAACTTGACACATGCTGGTCTACCAGCACCTATCATCAGGGGTGACGGATGTGTGGATTGTCTACGTAGTGATCTCATGACCAAAAAGGTCATTTATGTGTCATCAAATATGGGAAAATCCAATCTCCAAATCCCATCTACAAGTTGACTTTTCTGGAACGATTTCTAATACCATTGACTTCCTCAATCAGAGTACTGGCAGAAAAGGTGAAACACACAATTCATATTTATGTGTTATTTTAATCAACAGCTATTTATAGAGATGTAGGAAAATTTGGACGTAACATATAACAATGTGTATATTGACATACAGAGACTTGTAAGATTTATAAATGTTACTAACCCTAGATATAAATTACCAAAGAGAATGAAAGCATGGAATTATGAAAATATCAGCCACTCACTGAAAGTGTAACAGGGATAATGAGAGGGAGAAAGAAAAAACTTTTTTTTTTCTCCCACCATCCTCCAGATTCCTTTCTGTGCCCACTTCTGTATGATTCTTAAAAGAAGCTAGAGTTTGAGGGATACTGAAAGATGTAGCCACAGGTGCAAGCCTCCTGGAGCATAGAGCAGGGCATAAAAGGGCAGAAAATTGATCTGGGTAGTTAGTAATAGAGAATACCAGCATAATGGAAAAATACTTCATATTTAACTTGTCATTTTTTGCCTGGCATATTATTATGAAACATTTTTAAACACAAAAGAGTTTCGAAGTATTGTAGTGTGAACACCAACATACCCAACATCCAAATTCTACAGTTAATATTTTGAGCTTTGCCATTTCTCACATATCCACCCATCCATTCACATTATTATTCTTTACATTTCAAACAATATTGCAAATGTCAGTACATCTCAATACTAAACACCATGCTCAACTGTTCGACACTAAACAGTATCATTAACTACAGATCAATGTTTTTATGTAAATTTACTTTTAATGAAAGAAACACATCTTAAGTATACTAAACTATGGATTTGTAGAAATGTCTACACTGTATAACCTGAAGTCTTACCAAGGCATAAAATAACATTACCATCATCTCAGAATTATTTTAATTGTTAATTTTATTTCCCTAAAACAATAATTAAGAAAAGAAATGTTATCGAGTAAAAAAAAAAAAAAAAAAAAAAAAAAAACCTAAACAAAATAAAGTCGACTTTAGGAAAAAAAAGGTAGGCTAGGTATCTTAAAGCAATAATATTTACAAAGATCAGTTGAAAATAAAAATAGTTCTTAATTATAAAAATCAAAGGAATTTTTAATGTTGACCTAACAGGCCTGTAATGTTACCATAACATTCCCTGTATAGGTCACATGGGCATAAAGTTATACAAAACAAGAAAAAAAAAAATAGCGCAGAGCACCTCAGTAAATTATCCTTTCTAGAAGTTATTCATTTGCTTACTTTTATTGACAGTAATACAGGATGAAAAGGAATATGAAACATAATTACAATTATTTTTTAAATATTATGACTGCCTGTGCATGGTGAAGCAAAAGATTTTGTTTTTGTTGTTTCTTCTCCCTTTCTCTCTTCTCTAAGTTAGTAACTTTTCTTAATGAAGGAAATGGACAATATTGATTCTAGACTTAGTAGCCTCATGTATTGTTAATATTCGAGGAAATATGCTTTGAGCAACAAATAACTGAATGTTATAATCAAGAAAATAATCAGTACTTTTTAAATTACAATTTAAGATAGTAGATTTAAATTATTTCTCATTACTCAAAAATCAACGCTGACTTTAACCATTTTCAATGAGATTGATGTTAGGGAAATACCATGTAAACATCCTCTATTTATCTTTGTTCTACATTCTTTTAAAGGGTAAACTAGATCACCCTGGGTATAGATAAAGTATAGAAGATATAAATTTTTGACCAAATCAGTAAAATGTACACATAGATATCAATATTTCTTCATTCTCCCCATCAGTATTTCTGTTAGGTTACTAGGGCTGCCATAACAAAGTACCACACTGGATGAATTAAACAACATGTTTATTTTCTCACAGTTCTGGATGTGAGAAGTCTGATATCAAGGTTTCAGAATGGTGGTTTTCTTCTAACATCTCTCTCTTAGATTGTAGACGATTACCTTCTTCCTGTGTCTTCACATCGTCTTTCCTCTGTAACTGTCTGTGTTTAGTTTTTTTTTTTTTTTTCCTTCAAGGACATCAATCATATTGGATTAAGGTCCACCCTAATGACCTCATTTTAAGTTAGTTACCACTTTAAAGACTCTGTCTTCAAATACAGTTACATTCTGAGGTACTGGGGGTTAGTACTTTTAAACATATGTATTTTGGGGGAATAAATTCAGTCCATAACATTATCTATTGCCATTTAAATCTTATGCCATTTACATGCAACAATAAGTTAGAAAATTCCAAGTAATTAATATTTCTGCAGCTGTTAATTTTCTAATGTCACCCACATGTATCTTGAAACTACTTCCCTATTATTTTCAATGCATGCACGCATGCACACACACTCACTCACATCAAGATATTTCCTGTTATTACCAAGCAATTCCCTTTCCCAACAAGTTTTAAAGTTTTTAATGCATTTTCTGAAATAGTATTATTAAAACTCAGCAAAAACATAATGAGGTTATTAAATAAATTGATACCAAGTAAACAATTAACAGAACTAATTAGAGAATATGGCCTCCAATTTAGAAAATTTATATTATAGAAATTTTCTTTCAACTTTAGGTTCATGAAGTTGAGAAAAAAAGCCCACTGTTTCTGTTATCAAGATAATTAATTATTCACCAAAATTTGAATGTACAGTTTATGAGTTAAGCATCATCACATGTGAAAGAAACAAAATATCTATCTCTTGAGAGACTAAATAAAAAAACAAAGATATATATTTTCTTCTCAACTCATTGAGTTGTGCTGAGAAAATAATTAGACTTTCAGGTCTCTAGAGAAAAAATCTGTATGTTCTAAAAGGCATATGGTCGAAGTAATTTTTATGCTGAATTAGGAAGCAATACGAATCTCTAAAAACACTGGACCAACAAGATTGGATGTGGTCTAACAAACAGAGGGGACCCAAAGGTGTTACGCACAATATTTCTTAATATATTCAAACTACTCAAGCATTTGGCAATGATCAAATATTTGGAATGTGTTTTCCGTATTTAAAAGAGTAAACAACTACTTGGGTAAATCTTCTCTCAAATGTTTTATCTGCACAAAAATAAGCATCCACATAGAATTTCATAAAAAAATCTCCAATTCTTTTGAAATACATTCATCATTTTACTTAGTTGTTTTTATGTGTAGTTTTACCAAACTTTGGAAAGGAGCAATGTTATATAATTTCAACTTTTTCTTATCCCATACCCCATATTATTTTAATAGATATTTTTCTGGAATAATAATTTATTTCTCCATGACACCAATGTTTTCTCAGTTAATTATAAACAAAAAATCCTTATTCCACCTCACCTATGTATGTCAAACCACCTATAGCATTTATCTCTATTGTTTGAAACAAAGAAATAATTCCATGCTAAATTTTTATTTATTTTTGAGATAATTCTAATTTATTATAATGTACAATTACAGTTCTGAAATAATACATTTGTCTAAGTTGAATATTGCCTATGATATATCAAGTGTTTATTGTAAAAACAATACATGCTTTAAATCTTTAATTATTCATTTTCTAATAAAATATTTGGGCTAAATTTCTAATACAATGTTTTGGTTAATAGAGGATATTTAAATACAACTGTGTTAAAAATCTAACGATGATTCCTTTATTTTACCTTTTAGTAAAACTTTTAATTAATGTAATAGAAACTATACTAAAATAGATTAGATGATTAAAGTTTAGTTCTTTAAGTTACAAAATATTAACTCAAATATTAAAGAAAATACATAAAGGTGAATTTCATATCAGTAAGGATTATAAGGAACTTTATTTTCATATTTTCATCAGTTAATTGTTATTGAGGGTTGGAGTGGACAAGGTATGGTAATGAATCAGAAAGATTAGGTCCTCAAATGCTAACTTTTAACTTATTTATCAATACATTTTTTTTTGACTCTTGGACAGAGATACTCCAAGAATACAGAACCGTCTATTAGTCTATTTGATTAGCTCCTTCTCGTTTTCATTTGACTGGATGTTTCTGTCTGCTGCCCCTGTGTGAGTAGAAGCCTGATTGTGTTGTACATGTATCTTTGGGTAAAGAAAGGACTTTTAAATTGGCAAAAGTAGTTTTAAGAAAATAATTTTTTAGATTCTTAACTTTCATTTGTAGTTGCTCCTGAACTTGAATTGCATTAAAATTCTCCTGTTGTCAAAACTTCATGCATATTTTTCCCCATTCTCTTTCACAATCACCCTTCTCATACTCTATTAAAGAAAATGCACCTCTCATTTGCCCTAAATCTTACTAGAGTATATGGCTCTGGATTGTTAGTAAAACCTCAGGGTGCCAAACAAAAGTGAAATTCAAAATGAAAATATTCAGTTGCTGAGCTGTCAAAAATCAAGGCATCTAAATTTGTTCTAGGGATTCTTCTCATTCTCTCCATTATACATTTTTGTATGAAGAGCAAACTAAGACTTTGGAAACTGGCTATTTTTAATTATTTTGGAATTTTGTAATTTAAAAGAAGTGCAGTTTACATTTTAAAGTGGGGCGAAAGGAGTGAAGACAAGCTCTTCTTTTACGCATCAACTATTATTAAAGAATGTAACACTTGTAAGAAAGAGTCCCATGACAGCACTACATAAAACACTGTAAATAGTAAGGAAGGCAGTTCCTGTGCAGAGGGAGGAAGTTCCTGTGCCTTAACTATGTTAGAATGGGAGTATTTGTGATTTTAGAAGACAAACTTGAAAAATAACACCTCTCTAATAATAATTCCACTCTCTTCATTTTTACAATTCTAAATAGTAAGTAAAAACTGACTGCAGGCTCTTATTTACCTGTGTCTTCACCTATGTCTAATTTGCATGATTTTTTTTATTTCAAGGTGAAAGAAGTGAAAATTTTCATATATAATTTCAGTAAACCAACACTATAATTTTAAACGGAAATTGAACTTTATATAGATAGAAATAGATGACTTTTCATATTTATCAATAATAAGAAGCATTTATATTTTCTTGAAAGCTTATTTAAATGACTAGCAGAGATATTTTCATAAAACCTTATCAAAAGATTATTGGATGCTGCATTTTCACAATCTTATTTTACCTGAGCATTTGGCTTCTGTTCAATGAAACTTTTCTTGGTTCATCATCTAGTCTTAAATGGAATTTATTTTGAGTTGTAATACTTAGTTTTTATGAACAAATATAAATAACCCACTTTGACATAACTGGACCATTCTCTCCAAGAAGTGGTTCTGATTTTGGCCTCTGCCCCTGTCCAGTGTGCACTAAGAATGATATTCCTGTCATTCTTTTTATTTTCCCTTGGCAATTGCTTTTATGTCATGCTATCAACCTGGGGCTTGTAGAGAGAATACAAATAATGAATACTTCTTCAATTTCTAGACTGGCTGAAGTAAAATTTAAAATACCCCATGAAAGACACATTTTGATTTACACCTTAGTGAAGATTGGACTAGAACTAGAAGAAATAAGATAGACACATTTAAAAAGGAAGGAATATGATAGATGTTTTGACAAGAAGGCCAAAATGATATTCATAGATTATCTGTCTATTGGTACCCAATCATAGGTACAGGCACAAAACCTCTCTTGGTGAGAAGTTGTAAAGGAAAAACTTTCTATACTTCACACTGTATCTACAGTTGCCTCTGGGCATCCATTTTATGCATTTATTTTTAATGTGCTTGTAGAAATTTGCACTTCATACCCCATACATTGGAAGAAAGTATGAGTGTAGATAATAAAATATTGTCCTCAAATGAGTAATATAATTACCTAATTTTATAGATATTTTTGGAAATATTTAAGAATGTATTTAAAATTTCAAAGGGATCATGCTTGATTACTTTTAAATAAAACTGCTTTTCTATTGGCTATTTTCATAGACTGATATTTTATTTCCATAATGGTATAAAAATGCATTAATTGTGATAAGTCATTGAAGTAGACAAATTGTAAGAAAAGAAAACAGCACTGTCAAACATGATACTTTTGTGTGACTTAGCTCCTTTTTATAACATAGTTGTCCCCCATGTTTGGGCTGTGTTGTATGCCATTACTTTAAGGGGATCAGGATATCTGAATATTTTGCTGACCTTGAAATAATGTCACAAAAAATGAATTTTATGTTGTTTAATAATGATTTTCTAACAAATAAGGTTCTAATTTATATATTTTCATTTCATATACATACATATGTTTAGGGGTATGTGTGTGGTGTGTGTGTGTGTATTATATATATTTTATATATATATATATATATATATATATATATATATATATATATATATATAAAAAATCTCCTGTGACTTTAGGATCTGCCCTCTGGGCCTGTAGCTCATATTTCTGGGCCCAATTCTTTGTCCTCAGAATTCTTCTTACTTCTTTTTGAGCAGAAGCAGCTATCTGAACCCAAGTAGTTTAATCAGCCTGTTTCCTGCCCGAATAATTTGAGTCCAACAAACTTTTCCTTAATAGTTCTTTCCTCGATTTATCTCTTTTTTCTTGCATTTTATTGTAAGCAGCAAGAGTAAACATGGCTGCACCTTGAATACTTTGCCTGAATAGATTTGCCTGAAATCTCCTCCATTAGATAACCAAGTTCATCACTTACAAGATCTACTTTCCACCCAACTGTGGGACAAAATTAAGCCAAGTTTTTGCCACTATATGCCAACGATCACTTTCCTCCATTTTCCAATAACACATTCCTCATTTTCCTCTCAACTCTCACCAAAAGATCCTTTGTGTTTCTATTTTTACCAACGTTCTATTCAGGACTATTTATGTATTCTCTTAAAAGATAGCAGCTTAATCTACCATACTCCTCACTCCTTATGAGCCCTAATTTATTATCCATTTCTAAAGCCACTTCTACATTTTTAGGATTTGTTATACAGAAGCAACCCACCTCTGGTAACATATTCTGTATTACTTTCCCAGGGATGCCATAAAAATTACCACAGTTGGGTAGCTTAACATGACAGAATTTAATCTCTTATAGTTCTGAAGACCAGCAATACAAAATCAGGATGTTAGCAAGGCTGAACTCTCTCCAGAGGCCCTAGGAGATAATCCGTTTCTTGCCTCTTCCAGATTCTGGTGATTGCAGATGTTCCCTGGCTTGTGGCCCATCATTTCAATTTCTTTTTTTATGTTCACATAGCTGCCTCGTCTCTGTATGTGTCTTCTCTGTATGTTTATCTAAAAACTTTCCATCCCTGTTTCTTATCACAATACACGTAAATGCATTGAGGGCTGCAGTTAATTATTATAATTCTATGTTGTCTCAGCATCCTTTTTGAATGCAAGTTTAAGTCTCTCATATTGGAAGCAGGGGTTGGTCATCCTTGACACAGTTTTCTAGTTCTACACCACACTCCAATGGCTCAAGCCAGTGGCCAGAGATAAGATCTTAGAGGCATCTCTCCAACCCAGCAGACTGGGCTCCTTGCTTTCCTATTGATTCATTTAAGTTTACCGTTTAGGCATTTGTCGGCAAACTTAAAGTGAACCACAACCCATTCTCTTATACATACCACAAGTTGCCTGCCAAAAACTTCTCTGTCCTTGCCTGACTTCATTCCCACCTCGTGTGACCCAGGGACCAATGACTTCTCTACAGACACATTGTATCCTCCTTACCCAGAATCTGAAAGTAAAATATTTGAACTTCTTTCCTGTTGTGGTGCGTTGAATTTGTGGCTTTCATTTGAAGAACTAGGGGCTACCCCAGGCTGGGTTTTCCCCAAGATATCAGGAGGAATACGAAGTCAGGATCCAACTGTCAGAGCAATGGTCAGACAGGATAAGCTGAACACAGGTCAGACATACACAAGAGTGTCTGCCACTCTTGTGATATACAAGTTTGCCACCTGACAGACCTCCTGTTCGTGGTTTGGACAACTACCCATTAAGCTGTGTGCCAGGTAAAGGAACTTTCCTGTGATACATACACTATAAACACCCATGTCTAGTTCCCCTGCGTTTCCCAGTAGGGTAGGATTGCTAGCTTCTCTGGTACTAGAACTGCCATTGAGCTGAGAGCTTTCAAAACAAGGGCTCATTGTGGCAAGGAAAATATTATTCTTGAAATATCCTTAACTTAATCACATATTTTGTGCATATAAGGTAATAGTCAAAATTTCTGGAGATTAGAATGTGGACATATATTTTTGGGGGCCATTATTTGGTCTAATACCAGGTTGTTTCACTCTGGACTATTTAAATGGGTTTTCAATTGAATGGACTAATTTATAAGAATGACACGTTTTCCTGATTAATTGCCCTGTTTCAAAGGAATAGTTCTTATTCTTACAGATTCTCTTGAGCTATCCTCTCAACCATGGAAACAACTAGTTTTTCACAAGGAAGAAAGAAAAAAAAAAAACAAAAAAACAAACAAAAAAACACTTGGCAATGTCTTTCTAAACATTCAAGTCTCAAATCCTATTTCCATTTGGAAAATTAAAAAAATAAATAAAGGATTTTGAAGGCATTATAGTTTAATTCTCTTTTCCCAAGTTTGGCCCTTATTATCCCATAACTCATTCATGGACAGATAATAGATCACGTAATTCTTGTTTAACTAGGTTTGTGCAGTCTAAGCTGTGATATTTTATAAGCATGTTTTTGTGTAGGTGAGGCAAAACTGCTTCCTCATAACAAAGAATAAGCATACATTTATTATTTTTATTGAAAAGATAGGTGCCTTTATTCTTTCTGGGAATATGTTGAAACATTTGAATATCACAGAATTTTTAAACAGAATAACACAATAGCATCTTCATTAAATTAAAAAAAAATAATTAAGGGTAATGTTGAAAATAAGGTGAGACAACAATTGAAAACCCATAACAATTATGTGTCCAAAAATAATTCTATAGGATTTATTTGTAAGTCACAAATATTTACAAATCTTACTTTGAAATTATTAACTGCTAGTATATACATTATTTTTTGTATATATTATTTTTTGTGGCATGACTAATATACAGGGAAATAACTGCTATACAACCAAGGATGCATTATTTTTGTTATGTTCCTTATCTCTGTTTCTAGAGTAATTTAATGGATTTTACCTTCTATTGTCTGAGTGATTTAAGCAACTTAAGTCAATAAGTGCTTTTTTCCCCCTAAACTCATACCATTTATTTCATTTGCTTAGAATTTGTCCGAAGTGACCCAGACAATAGAAAATATCAAAAAAGTAAACACTATTTTTAATTTCAAATGTAAACATTTGGTATAAAAGTCTAAATTAGCTTTACATGTTTTCAGTGATATTAATAGTATGATTTGAATCAAGACCTTACATCTGTGTGCTTGATAATAGCCTGAAATCATACTCATTTCTGACACAGCAGGTTTTTGATAGCCCTGTAAAAACCAGAACATCATTACTTCAGGCAAGGTGACAGGGATAATCACTTTCTATAATTCATGTTTAATACCTGAATGCCAGGGAGGAATCATTATGTCCTTGATCCAAAATTTTTAACCACACTACATTATCTGCCCTCCAGAAAATATTTCTGAGAATTACTAGAGTGACTCTAGTACAAAAAGACTGCATTAGATTTTTGTCAGCTTTTGAAAATGTTGTAATTCAAAGTAATACTTGAACTGCTCACATGCAATACAGAGTTTATAGCTTCTCACAATAGTAAGTCTCTTAGGCAGTCTAGAAATCTGATGAGATCTTTTATCTGCACCTTTTGTCAAATAAAATGGCATCTCATGAAAAAGAAGTTGGAAGCATTTAGAATATAAAATACAGTTATGTTATTGTTTAAAAACTAAATTTTAATATATATACATGTGTTTGTGTGTTTTCCCTTAAGTTTTTTTATTTTGTAACTGGTGATATTTTGTCTGAAATGATGTAATGTAAATGAATGTGCTCTATTTAAAAAGTTAAAAATGAGAAAGCCTCCATGTGTAATGCAATCTTGCATTTATTCTTTAATGTGTAAATACGATAGCTCCTGTCTATGTATAAATTCTTCTCTCACCACACAAATGATGCATTCTGCTCTTACCATTTAAATGTGCTCATGCATGTGGTGTATGTGTTTTGTAAGTCACATTTTTCTTCTTTTCCGGATATTAACAGAGGAAGAAAATCATTATTCTTTTATTTATGGACTAACTTGAGCAATTATTTTGCTAATGGTTTTAGAAACTTTATCAGGTTTCATTAAAACTACATTATATTCATCCATTATTTAGCTTACTGATGCCTATCTTTAGAAATTCATCATCTGGCTTACTTCTTTAAACTTCTGGCATTTGAGTTGCATATAGAGCGTAAGTGATTCAGGAAAGAGTTGTTCTTGTCCTGGCCCGAGATAATTGGACCCTCACTATTCCCAATATGAAATATACCCAGTGTGCTCTGTTGTGCATAGCAAATAAAGAACAAGGTCAAAGAATTAGCAATTATAGTTCCAAGGAGATTCATTTATTTATTGAACATTTTTAGCTGCTGGAATATAACACATGTAGATACAAATCTCTGCCCCATTGAAGCTTGTATTTTTGTGAGACAAGATAAATTTACAACAAATAAAGAACGAACACAGTAGTTTATATAGTGTAGCAGAAATTGATAAGTGCAAGAAAAGAAAAAGGTAGAACCAGTCTGTTGGAGAGAGATTGGGTGGATCACCTGAGGTCAGGAGTTCGAGACCAGCCTAACCAACATGGTGAAACCCTACCTCTAAATATACAAACGTAAGCTGGGTATGGTGGTCCACGTCTGTAGTCCCAGCTACCTGGTAGGCTGAAGCAGGAGAATCACTTGAGCCTGTGAGGCGGAGGTTGCAGCAAGCCAAGATCGCACCATTGTACTGTAGTCTAGGTGGCAGAGCGAGATTCCATCTCAAAAACTAATGTTAATAATAAATTGATGTGTTCTGGATTTTCATTACTAAGAAACTAAGAAAGTGACATTTGAGTCAAGAATAAAAATGAGGAGATAAACCATGCATATATTTAGAGAAACAGCATTCCAGACAGAGAGAGGAGCCAATCCAAAGTACTGAAGTCGTACCAAGCCCGCTCTGTTATATATGTATATACTTTGATATATACATCTTCTATATATATCTCTAATAGGGAATATATGTAAGAAGATACATATCTTCTATATATATATAATAGGGCCTATATATAAGGATATATATTTTTATATCTCCTTTATTTATCATATCTTTTATATCTTACATGTATTTTTATTTCTTCTGTATGTATTCTCTCTATATATTTTAATATACATAAATGGAAACATAAGATAGGAAAATTTTAAATAAATAATTCAGTATTTTAGCTCTAGAAAATAGAAATGCATAACAAAACAAAAATTCAGTAGTGAAATAAAATATTTAACAAATCTAAGAGTAATTATTATTTAAAGTAAAAATAAATGAAGATAAAAATCGAAATAGGATGACAGAAATGATTGGTGGTGTTTTTAGGGGTGTTATTTTAGTGTTTCAGCAGGACATGGACATAATAAAGTTTAATAGCACTTTCTTTTTAATACTTTTTGCTCTAAGAATAATCAATCCAAAGAAAAATGGAGTAGCCTGTCCTCGGCAGTGAGAATTTTTCTTTCCTTAATTAGTAAGCTTTTACTCATCTTGTTATAGTAAGATTAAAAAAGAAAAAAACTTATTTGTAACATGTCATAAAAGATGGGACATCTTCAATTTTAAATCCAGTTTTAATTTTTTAGTAAAACTAAAGATCACTTATTTTGAAATCTTGTGATCTATCCCTGGATGCTTTCTAACTACCAGCTCTAAATTTTGCGCTCATCGTCCATGCAGTCACTTAGCACATCATATGCTTTATGTTAGTCACTTCCTTAAGTCAGCATATACAATGGTGAAAAAGAAAACAAGAAAAAAAAAAGAGTCCCTAGTCTTCAAAGTTTTACATGTCTGTTTGAAGGTAACAAAAATACTCCCCAAAATCTAGTCCTGACAAATACCCAGTTGGAAATAAACTGGGACTAGATGGGGGATTCCTAGTTAACATGTGGTGGTGAGACAGACCTCTCTGAGAAGCTAACGTTTTAGGAGACACAATATGAATATTTAGTGAAAGAATGTTGCAAGCAATAGGAACAGCCAAATTCAAGGTTTCAGAGGAACAAACAAGTGTTACTAGTTAGAAGAACATAAAAAATAATACTACAACTTGAGTGTAGGACTGGAGGAGAAGGTGAACGGGAGAGAAACAGAAAGAAGGACAGAGAGAAACAGAGAAAGAGACAGAGAATTGGGAAACAAAGCTAGATATGTGGGCATGATTTAGTTCAAACTGGTCTAATTTACCAAACAGAAAGTATAGATTTCATTCTAAATGTGATTGCTTAGAGAGGGCTAAATTTTATGATCTCATGTAAATTTTAAAATAGCATCCTGGGAATAAATTATAAAGATGGAAAAATAGAAGCAGAGAAAGCAGGCAGAGGACTGTTTCAGATGGTGCGTGATGACAGAGGATGACAAAAGCTTGGATCAGGGAGGTGATGTTAGCTATGAAAACAAACAGTCAGGATATATTTTAGTGGTAAAATTAATAGAATTTGCCAGTGGCTTAACTGTGTGGGGGATAGAGAAAGATGTCACCAGCAATGATGCCTAAGTGTTTGGCTTGAGCACCTTGATGGGTTGTGCTGAAGGAGCCCATCTGAGGTGTCTGAGGAAATAATGAAGACTTTCATTCCAATTAAAATAGGAATGCTAGCCAGATATGCAAATTCTCATTATATTAACCCAAATCATCAAATTAAATAAACATCACTTTCTAATTTTTTATTTATTTACTTATTTTTCAATTGTGGTTTTAAATAATAAAAATATAATCTATTTTATATAGTTACATTTTTCATTAAATTCAATTTTTTGAATCTTATTAAAATAAAATCTGGCTACATTTCTTGTCAAGAGTCTCTTTCCCTATCTGTAGAAGATAGTTATTGAAAGTATTACAAAGACCTGTGTCTGGAACTGAGTCACGCATAAAACAGTCTTAGAAAATGTTCCCCATAGACACTATTATACTGAGATTCAAGTTATTTCTTTTGGTAATTCTTGTAAAATCTATTCAGAGGAGAATATTTCAAAGTAATTCTGTAGCCATGCTGTGTTATTACACTCATTTCAGCTAAGAATACAATGTAGTGATTATTGTATTTTTATGATCTTGCATCCCTTTTATATGTGTTTAAATGTCTCTTAGAAGATGACTATGAAGATTGCCAAACACTTCAGCATAAAAGTCATACTCTTTCTATTTTATGATCCAGAAAATATCAACAGAGTATCATTTTTTCCCTCAAGATTAAAAATATCACCCTAGATTGTCGAACACAATCTAAGTTTGCATTTGTGAGAGTTTCTCGAAGTCCCAAGGGGAAAATCGTTATCTTTTTTTAATTTGAAAAAGGTATTTAGTAATGAAGAAAACTTAGGGGGTCAATTGAAAATCACCACCACTTGAATATATTTTAAAAAGACATAAATGACTTGACAGTATATAAAACAGAAAATAAATAACAGGTCATACTGGTTAAAAGTAGAATAGGTTCCTGCAAATGTGGATTACATTATCAAATGTCCAATAAATTTATAAGATCATATATTTCCACTTTATGCTTTTTAAGTCAAATTCAATAGCTCATCTTTAAAGGTGTCTTAAACATACAGGTGCAGCCATGTTACATTACCATATTTGATGCAAAATGCAAATTTACTACTGAAATAACTTTATTCCTATTTCACTGAAATTGTAATTATGACAAGATGATTTCTTTATTCACATGCATTTAGAAAAATTAGAATAAATAAGCTAATAGAATATTTTAGCTCAAACATACTCATATATATCTCTCTTTTTAACTTAAAATGGATTTTTTCTGATTACTTATAATACAAACAGAAAAATTGCGTTAATATATAAAAGGTAAAGATTAAAAATAATCAAGATACTCTTCTCTTTTCCTATATATAACACTGCTATATAATCATATATATTCAGACTTTATGTGCATATATAGATGTTTCTTGTTACTCTAATATCTAATCATAAAATATTTGCTATTTGGTAACATATTCTTTATTAAGTATTAATATGGACACCATCATGGGTTAACACATGCCCACATCATTCTTTTGGTTTGTCACAAGTAATTTACTTATAAATTATGTGACAAAATTTATTAGTGTTTATATTAATGTATTGTATCATTCACTCTCTTTCAGACAAGAGCAAGTGAAAATTACAAACGACTTTTATGGTATACGCAAGGCTTTGGAGGAAATAAATCTGTTAATGATATAATGATCATAATAACTATTATGTATTGAGTACTTACCATGTGCTAAATTTCTTTCTAAAACACTTTCTATGACTTATATTTGTATTATTAATCCCATTTTAAAGATGAAGGAATTGAGATGCAGAACGTAAGTATCTTTCCCATGGTTACCCAGCTAGGATTTCAATGCACAGACTAATACCAGAAACTTGGAACTACAGAAATACTGCATTATTACAACGTGTTTGGGTGATGTGTACATTGTCTATGATTCCACTGAACCTCATACATAATGGCAACATAATTTTTAAATTTAAAGACTAATACATTTTTATCCCGCAAATAACATTTTATTCATTGAAATAATGCTCAGCTTTAGACAAAGCCTTGGCCAAGGCTAAGATTCAAACATGGCTGTGACTATTTGTTGTCCAGTGAAATGTTTTTGAATCTAGTTGATTTTTGCAAGTATTTTGTGTAAGACAGTTAAACAAATGGCTACATCCTCTGAAGAGTGTTGAACTGAGAGCATAGGGTTTATGTGTAAGTTGGGTTCCCTAATCCACCTCCAAGTGCTTGTGTCTCAGCCTTAGGGAAAGAGACATGGCTATAAAGATGAACAGAACACTCTGTGTGCACAAAAGTATTGTATCTTTGGGTGTAAGAACAGCAATGCATTGAAGCTGAAGCAAGAAAAGTAACCCAAATGGTGCCATAGAGGTCTGTTAAACAGCTATTTATTAACACTACATGAACATCTCTCATTATAGACCTCAAAACTACAAAAGAGTTTGGGTTAATCAAGGTCTTCAACCAGTTGCTAATGACACCTGAGTCCTGAAAGTATTGGGGGTTGAAGAGGAATAACCATTTAATGATATAGCCCATTAGTAGAAGGATGCTCAAAATCTGTATCCTGGGTCCCAAGGACTTTAGAAAATGGTTGAGAGGAGAATATCACAAGAGTCAAAGGACCTGAACTGGTCAACAAAACATGAGTGATTAGTATCAACATGAAATAACTTCAAAATGTTAACAAATACGAACTTGCAAGGCCTGAGACACATTGGAGTAGTTGGCAGTATCTCTAAAAAACCATTAATGTAGATGATTTTTGATGGAAGAAATATGTCAGACAGGAATTAAACTGTTTTTCAAAATCTCAGCCAACTTTTTCGCAATAAAAATGTCTTGCTTGCAGACATAATTTGATCTATTTTAAGCCAGGATAGTAAGTTTCCAACCCTGCCTCAATGATTAAATGTATGATATTGCACTAAAATACGTATGTGCCAATCTTTAGGTAAATAGTGACTTATGAGACTAGTAAAAGCTTCTATATACAAAGTGGTGCAAGTTAAAACTGGCTTTGATATTCTATTAATAGCTACCACCTGTCTTACACCTAATATAAATTACACCTGATAATAGTTCCCACGTAATTCAGCTGTTGAGAGAATTAAAGAATACAGGTAAATTGTACTAAATCGGTAAATACAGGTAAATTGTGAAGTCCTTAAAACATGCAAGACACTGTTTTAAGTACTTTATATATAAATATTTTCTCATTAAGACTCTATAAAATATTATTAATAATTATACCTAACACAGTAAAAATGATAATAACGATTTTATAAAGCACTTACATGTGGTCCAGACACTGTTGTAGGTGATTAGCTACATTTCATAGAGAAGAGAACCTAAAACACATAGAAGTGAAGCAATTTTCTTAAAGTTTCCTAGGTGATCATGAAAGAACCTGGATACTCACCTGGAAAGTCAGGCTCCTGCTGCCCGTTTAAGAAGTATTCCATGGTATCTTCAGAACAGTGCTCAACAAATTATTATTACTACTATTGTTATTGAATTATTGTTATCATATGCCAGACACTTTTCTCACATTATTACTAATCTCTTGCACAAAAGGAAACCCTGGTAGAAAATGTAATATATCTAGGTCACTCAGCACAAAATTATCAGCTCCTAGTTAATCTCGCTAATGGTCTATCAATTTTGTCTATTTTTTCAAACAGCCAGCTTTTTGTTTCATTTTTCTGCTTCAATTTCATTTAGTTCTTCTCTGATCTTTTTTTCTGCTGGGTTTGGGTTTGGTTTATTTTGTTTCTCAATTTCTTCGAGGTGTGACATTAGGTTGTCTCTTTCAGACGTTTTGATGTACGTGTTTAATGCTATAATCTTTCCATTTAGCACCACTTTGCCCTCTCCCAAAAGATTTGATAAGTTGTGTCACCACTATGTTCAGTTCAAAGAATTTTTAAATTCCCATCTTGATTTTATTGTTAACCCAAAGATAATTCAAGAGTGGATTAACATATATGTATTTATATAGTAAGGAAGGTTCCTTTTGAGTTAATTTATGGTTTTATTCACTGTGGTCTAAAAGATACTTGATTTATCTTAGATACAAAGAATAATTCCTAATGCTTAATGTTGAATACATATGTGTGTGTGTGTGTGTGTGTGTGAATAGTGTGTGCATATATATACACACAATAAAAAAGTCAACTAGAATTAAGCCTATTTAAATGGTTTCTATTAGCGATTTTGTTGCCTTACAATACTTATCTCTTAGACAAATTTTCCTTTTAAAACAACTGATAATAGATTTTAAATACACATTAAAGCACATATTTCTGGTAAATCACCTCAGAGTAAAGTACAGTGTGCAACTTTAATGATAAGGCACCATTACTGTTTGCAAAGCTTAGTTGTCAGCCAGGAATCTTCCCATTCATCTTCAATGGATGGCTATTACTGCGGTCTTCATTAATTTCCAGACTGAACCTTTTCAAAGAGAATTCTATAAACTTGTCTGAATTGACAGTTGGATTATTAAATTCAGTTGGCTGGTTAAGTAATTAGAGGAAATAAAATGTCAAAATATGAGATACTTTATCTATCAGGTCTGTGCAATATGTAGCTAATATAGGTTTTAGATTATTTACTTGTATTATGCTTCTTCCTCCTTGTCTAACATTTTTCAGGGTCAATATACTAAGTTCTGTTAAGACAATCATCTAACTATATAAAATTATATTCCTTTAGTTAAATACTAGTGATGTATCTTATCTACAAGATTTTAGTAGGAGTATTACTGGGTGTATGTGTTAAGATTAGAAGAGTCCTTGAATGTTATTAATATAAATGGATTCAATATTGAAGTTTCAGGTGTTTCTATGTTTGGATCGCTTCTCAGAATATTATGAATAACTTACAATCAAACATTGTGATTCAGACTTGGCACTATTTCCTTAGCTAGAGTTGGAACCCCTGGCAAACTGCTCACTACCTTTCCTATAACCCATCTATTAAATTAAAAAGCATTATCCTTCAAATACCTTTCTATAGCTGTCTTTGTGCATTTATTATGCAGAACATCTCCTTAAAGCCCTTGATATTGTCAATAAGAAACTCTCAGGACTAGTATAAAGGCTATTTGAAATATTTATCAAGCCAGTTTTCTCTGTGTAGTACTCTAGAGACTCGCATTTGAGGGAATAGCATGAATGTAAATCTTTTATTGGTAGTGTCCTTGTTAAATCAATTGTGGTTGATAGATCTTCCCCTTTGAGACATTTGGCCTCAGAATCCCATATGAAGAACAATGACAATAATCATTTTTTTTGTGATAGAATCACTGCTATCTCATGTGGCATAATTAACAGCTCTGAGATATCTCTTTTTACTCTCAAAATACAATGTACTAGTCATATAACTACAATTTTTTTATTTAAGAAAATAGACTTGTTATTCCCATACTGTTATTATTTTTATGTTTTAGACTAATATTTATATTGTTAACTGGCAAAGAAACAAGCAGTAAAATAAATTACCTGAACACAAAATATTTATGAGTTGTACCTTAATGTAATCTGCTTCTTAATAACTAAAATCTTTAAATTATGCTTGGTAATTCTGTGTAAGTTAAGATTTGAAATTTTTTATACCTGAAAATCATTGATTGTTTGATATGAAATTTAAAATGGGAATGCATTTCAGACATTATTTTTCCATCCAGATTTGCTTATATGTTACTGTAGATTAGAAATTGTCACAGTGATAGTGTTTTCACACTTTGGTATCTCCATTTAGTGCCAATGTAGTCTGATTTATAAAAATTAGATATTAAATTAGAAAAAGAATCTTATATCTCAGTAAACTAAGGGAGTCTTTATCATACCATATATATATTTGTGAAATTGCATGAATTTAAATTAAAAATATTTGTATCACTAATTCATACGTATCTTTTCCTATACGCATTCATTTCTTCTTATCTTATTCCATGTTGTGCGATAAAAACAAGATAAACAAAACAAAGAAAAACTTTAAAAACAAGTTTACAGAGGACAGTATAGATTTGAGTATCTTCAAAGAAAATGTATACATCCTTAAAATTAGTGTGCTTTGGTACTGTATACTATCAGAAAAAATATCTCAAATCAGGTAAGCACTTCCTAAGAAAGAGATTAAAATATATCTATGTAACAATATATGGTACATTTCTTTCATCTGGTTAAATGGCTTTTGGCGAAATTGTTTAAAAAGAAACAGAATCCAAGGTTTGCTTCTTAGACCTATTTCAAAATAATACAATAGATCTACATGTTGCCATGTTTACAAATATATTTCTTTATTATTGTTATTATACTTTATGTTCTAGGGTACATATTTCTTTAAAAAAACAAAAAAGGTATTTCCACTGTCTTAAACAAAAGTAAGATCTGCCAAAGCTTTCAGGTTGTTATCTCTAAGAGGATCCTTGAGTCATTAGGATGGTTACTCTGATATCTGCTCTTGTTTTTCCACCAGAAAAGATTACCTAACACATTAATCTTACAACAAGAGTATCAGACAGTCAGCAGTCTATAATGCAAGCAGTCTCTTTTTTACTGTACTCTGTATGGACTTCACTAAAGGCCTGATTGGATGAGGAGTCCAGGCAGCATTCGGAACTATCTCCTGTTGCATTATGATAACACATGGGAGAATTTAACTACTATAGATATTATTTTAACTAAAGTTAACTACTACAAATATTAATTGAACTGATATTACTTTAACTACTACAGATATTACTTTAACTGAAGTTGACTACTACAGATATTACTTTAACTGAAGTTAACTACTACAGATATTTAACTGATTCGACGTAACTAGTAAGGTAACATCAAAACAGTAGTCTAGGAACTTTAACTGAAGTGCTGAAGGTCTTACATTAACTCATAATACTGCTTACTTTACTTCTAATTCCCAGTCTAGGTTTTTGGATCAAATTCATTGTTAAAAAACAGTCTGTTTTCTCACTGAGATAAACAACGTAATTTCCTTAACACATTCTACAAAGGAACACATGTTATATCAAAAAAAAAAAAAAAAAAACTCTATTTGGTATTAAGATGGCTATTTAAAAACAAATGCAGCATACCTCAGTTGGTTACTTGTATTTATAAATTTTGCTGCATGTTGATTTTGAAGTAACTCTACATATTTTATGTAATTCTAACTATGAAGCTCCTGACCCTATACTGTTCAATCTTATAACTAGATAAAAACAAATCTAATATCTCTTAACATTTTTTATAGTTATATCTTTTCTTTCTGTCCATTAATGTGATTATATTAAGGCATCAAAACATTTACTGTAATGCACATAAATAGAATATTGGTCTTGTGAAACGATAACAGTACATCAAATTTTGCATCTTCCAGTGTCCACCAACTATTTGGTGGTGGTTGTTAAAAACTGATTTAATATTGGCAGGGTGCGGTGGCTCAAGCCTGTAATCCCAGCACTTTAGGAGGCCGAGACGGGCGGATCACGAGGTCAGGAGATCGAGACCAACCTGGCTAACACGGTGAAACCCCATCTCTACTAAAAAATACAAAAAAAAAAAAAAAAAACTAGCCGAGCGAGGTGGTGGGTGCCTGTAGTCCCAGCTCGGGAGGCTGAGGCAGGAGAATGGCGTGAACCCGGGAGGCAGAGCTTGCAGTCAACTGAGCTGGGCGACAGAGAGAGACTCCCTCTCAAAAAAAAAAAAAAAAAAAAATTGATTTAATAGTTTAAGGGTTCAAGACATTTGTCTATTAGAAACTGAAATTTTAGAGATGAAAATTTTAACAATTGGGATGGACAACATTTTCATCATAAGTGGCTTACCATGTACACGTATTTCCCTAAATATGTTGCATGATAACAGATAAAACTCTTGACTAGAGTTGATGATATTTATTTTGGTCCTCTGTCTGGCTTACATTTTTTTAAGTTCCAAGTCTTTTGGCAAATACAGATGTTAATATTTTAGTTAATTTTGTAGAAATCTACGTGAATCATGCATGTGTATATATCATATGTTTCAATATGTAAATACATACACACAAGATGCAATGTGTTAAATAAATGTATTTTAGTGAGGAAAAATGGCCAAGGGAGCATAACTTAAAGGAAAAGGCTTTGGTTTATATAACAAAAGAACATACACACAGAATTTAAGAATGTCTACTCTTAGACATGAACTAAATCTCAACTAAAAATAGGTAAGTTGTGATAAAGGGACAAAGTTCAGTCATTCATATCATTACTACTAATTAAGTAGTACAAGTATTAGGATAAGATTTTAAAATTAATGTTTTCAATTATATAATTTAATGTTCAGTGAGGCATATTTAACTTGGCGTACTTTCCTAAATATGGAAAGTTATGCCCTGAAATTTTAGCTTTTTCCCTCGTTTTATAAATTGTGCTTTATAGAAAGACTTAGTTTAGATTCAAGAAAGAGCAAACTTTTAGCTTATTTTCTTCAATTAATATACTGAAATTCTACCTCTCAAAATGAGTCACAAGATGATAGTGTTGCATAAGCTGCTTGCCAAGAACACTTATTCTAAAATGAGTATTTTAGAAATAAATATCTTCTCTTATTAGACATTTTTCTTTCACTTGTCATTATTTGCTCGGGGAGGAACTGGACTTTATAAAAAGCAGGGATATTTTATACATAATATCAGACTGAATTACACACTACACACACACATATACACATGTAATTTTGAAGATTATCTTATGGTAAGAGTGGTAAGTTCCAGTCCAAGTCTTCTGTTTTCTTAATGAAAAAATAAAGTCTTCTATGAGAATAGGGGAAATTAAAGTCTGCAATATTTAAAATATATGTCTTTAAATAGTTGAATCAAAAATCAATGTACTGGGTAATAGTAAAAAAGTTTCCGGGCAATTTTGTGTGTGAAGTTGAGGTTTTTAAACATGATTTTTAGTTGCAAATTGTCAGCTTAGTTTTCTTCCTTTTTCTAGCAGTTATAGGCTATGTAATTCAGTTAGGGCAAAGGTGGAAGCTGAGTTCAAGTAGATGTGTCTATTCAAGCACATGCAATGGAAGGAGAAAGAAAACATGGTTGGGAATATTGGCTAGAAAATGATTAATAACGACAGACAATTGATCTCACATATATAGAGATGCAAGTGAAAATTGGAGAAAAGTGGGAGATTAAAAATAAGCAAACAAATTGATGACATCTGGATTGAAGTTCCTTGATTGAAAGTTTAGGTCAAATGCTTGACATACAGTAGTTAATGATTTTGAATAAATCTGATCTCATAGTTATTGTGGGCTCCTCCCTTACCCCATATGGAGAAAATCTTGGAAATCCATTGATTATGCAAAGCTAACTTTCTTGAGCAAGGGAGAGCACCAACTTGAGTGAGTGTTACTATTGTCTCAAAAGAAGAAAGTTAGGCAAGTGATCTTAGAGAATTTGGAGTCTGCTTTTAGTCATAGTTTCATGTAGAAGTTAAGTTTAATGAGAGCAGAGATTGGTCTGGATTTTTAAATAGTCATGATGTTCTTATTTTTAAAACCCATAAGCCTATTTGAAGTTATGGCGTTGTAGTCTTGGAACATATGAGTCTGAAACAGCTAATGTTCTTATTATACATAATTATTAGTTGCATTCTATATTGGCAACAAGATACATAAAGAAAATAATGACTGATTGTAAAAGTTATATAAGTGCTTGGGATCAGTTATCGAAATCAGAAATGATAAAATAAAGACTAGGAAAATCTCTTTTCTAGAAGTCAACATAATTGTGTGGTGACCTGAGTAATTGTCCAGACTTCGTCTCAACTACCATTAAATACCTGAGCCTGGTTAAGATAATTCAAGGAGAGTAAAAATAATCACATTGCCCCAAAACTTTGTATATTTTAAATGGTGTCTTTTAATTTTAAGCAATTAAACCATACAATTTAATATTATTTTTTTAAATTTATGTATAAATGGTTCTGTGTTTCAATATTACAGATATGAGAAAGCATATACAGACATATATATAATATCAAAATCTTTAGCTCATTTAGGGATGGCAACTGAAGATTCAATGTCAACTTTACTAATAGTCAGTGTTCATAATCCATCCATATATTTAAACTTGACTTATATTCTGGCTGTAATAGTACAGAAAGTAATTTGTACTATTTTGTAAAGATATTCCAATAATTAAAAAGCTGACGGGGTAAAATCTACTAACTGAATACTTATACTTTTGCTGCATCTACTTCATCCACGTAACCTATGTGCAGCTATTTTGGCATAGACATGGATATATTTTGCTTTTGAAACATATCACTAAAAATATCTTTTCAAAAAATCACAATCCTAATGAGAGTTTCTTGTGGCTCAGAGAAGACGTGAGCAAACACAATATTAATCAGAGAGAGGTAGACAGAGGGAGATAGCAGAGAGACAGGGGCAGACAGAGAAGGGGAGAAAAGGAGAAAAGAATTTCCTCTGCTAACAGCTTGGAATTGTGTAGATGAGTAAGCCTCAGTGGTCCTAGAAGTAATTGTAATGAATACTTAGGAAATACTAGAAAATATTGAAGTGACATCATATTTTTTCTGACATGAATAAGTTCAAGAGTGTAGATAATAATATGATTTTTTTCTTAAATTCTTTAGAATTATCGTTTAAAAGCCAAGGAAAGACTGGCTAATATAATTGTGTTTGAAAGCACAGATAACCTACAAAAATTAAGCAAACATTTAAAAATTTAGTTTAAATTATCTAACTTGTAATCTGTGTAACATTTGCAAGACTAGAAATGAAACTTGCAATAAAAAAAGCCATTCTAAAGTACAAATAAAAGTAATTGACATTTTAATAAATGTAATGGTCTTTTATGTAGTATTTTTATTTATGAGGAAATGTTATAAAAATCTACTTGTAGAATGGCACGAGTGCTTTCATTAGTAATATTGATTATATATTTAGTTAGTAGTTTTCAACTATGTCATTGTTCAGCTTCTCTTCTGCATGATTTTGAAAGTTAAACCACAAAAACTGTGAAAACAGGCCCTGAGTTTTTCTTGCTCATGTCTATATTCTCAGTGCTAAGTGAAATACATAGAATATAATAGAGACCCAATAAATAACCACTGAAGGAATGAATAAATAAATGAAGCAATCAATCAATCAATGAGAAGGCTTGCAAAGTTATGGTCTCCACACGATATCAATTTATCACTCTTGCCTACTAGTAACAATCTCATTTCCAACTAAATTGTGATATGCATCCTGTATCCCAGCCATGCTATTTTACTTACATTTTCCTGGATGAGTTATGCCTCCATGCTTACCTAGCACATTTGACACTCTGAGTAAATCAGTTTTGTACCTCTTTCTTCTGTATGACAAACTTATTAATTAAAAGCATTTAATAATTAGTAACATTCATCATTTTGTTGATTTCTTACTTTGATGTTAAAACAATTAGAATTTTTCAAAGTAAGTAAATTGCAATGCAGAGATTTTGGTTAAATTTATCAAACTATTGTATGCATAAGTTAAATTGTACTTTTCAAACAAAAAAGTTGTAAGTCATACTTTGTGTTCCTTTTCAGTATTTTAAAATGTGAACATATTTAAAATTTTCAATTGCTTATGTAGAAAGAACTGAGGTAACTCAGGTTCAGTTTTTTACTTTTCACATGATGAACTATTATTATTTTTTGAATCTACTGTTGAAAAGTAAATATATGTACTACACAGAATTGAAATCACTAACTGCATCTACATCTCACGCAAACAATACTATTGTTTCTGAACGTACGCTCTTAATCATATATTTATTTGGAATTTTCCAAATTAACATCTATATAAAATAAAAATATTGGTGAAAGTACAAGTAATAAAATGCGCTAATCTGAAGTTTGTGTTTTTAAAAAACTTCAAAAGTAACCACAGTCCCAGCCACTGTTAAAATTCAATAAATGGCTCAGGTGTGGTGGTTCATACCTGTAATCCCAACACTTTGGAAGGCTGAGGTGGAAGGATCATTTGAGGCCAGGAGTTCAAGATCATCCTGGACAACATAGCTAGAGACTCTCTCTACCAAAGTAACACAAAAATTAGCTGACCATGGTGACATGTGCCTGTAATCCTAGCTACTCGGGAGGCTGAGGTGGGAGAATCAGTTGGGCCCAGGAGTTCAAGGCTGTAGTGATCAATGACTGTATCACTGCACTCCAGCCTGGGAGACAGAATCAGACTCTTTCTCTAAATAAATAAATAAATGAAATGAAATATTTTGTTCTGAGAGGAGTATTTTATCATCAACATTGCTTAGAATTACTCACATATGCTTTTAATTAAAATAAGGCTGACTTTTAATTGGTTTGTCATTTTTTTTTTTTTTTAATTTCTGCAGAAAATGTACCACTCACGGCCTGAATGCAAGTCACCCAATGCGATTTTCTTTTTCTGCATCTGGTGATTCCCTCGCTGTCTTTGAAGACTTACCTGAAATCTAACTCCCTTATGAAGACTTTCTTAACCATTACCAGGCAACGCTAAGTTCTGTCTTCTCACTGTTTATATAGCACACCTGTTTATACAATAGTTTGATTTATTTTACTTCTCACTGTTGTTGCCTGCTACTGACCACTCCACTACACTCCTGATTGTAACATGACAGGTAATGTGTATTTGGAGAAAGATGACCACAGAGCAATCAATTATGTTGGTTGGGTGCAGTGGCTCACGCTTGTAATTCCAACACTTTGGGAGGCTGAGGTGGGAGGATCATGAGGTCAGGAGATGGAGACCATCCTGGCTAACACGGTGAAACACTATCTCTACTAAAAATACAAAAAATGAGCCAGGCATCGTGGCACACGCCTGTAGTCCCAGTTATTTGGGAGGCTGAGGCAGGACGATCACTTGAACCAGGAAGCGGAGGTTGCAGTGAGCTGACATCACACCACTGCACTCCATCCTGGGTGACAAAGTGAGACTCCGTCTCAGAAAGAAAAAAAAGAAAAAGAATCAATTATGTGATTTTCTCAGGAAACCATCCCTTAACAATTGAAATAAAAGCTACCAATATAAGGATATTTATCGTATGTTGATAATCTTTCAAAAGTTCTAAAATTAATGGCATAAATATGTTTTAATCATTTTATAATGTGTAAAATATAAAATTTCATTCATGACGTAGCCCCTTTTAATTGCATGACTTACACAGCCCATTTTAATTTCTCTTCCTTATGTGTTATTCTACCACAGGTTGCTACTAGAAGAATGAATGTGCAAAGAAGGAAGATTTTTAAAGTATCCTCTCATTCATTAATCCCAGTTTCTTACAAGAGTATAAAAGAAGACAAGTAGAAATTTACTGGCAAAAACAAAGTGTACTAAACTTCATTGACCTCATGGGAAACAATGTTGCTTTTCTAATCTTCCATTTTCAAGATTCTAAGAAATCATGTCCAATTTAATTATAGGAAAGAGATTTAAAAAAAAAAAATTAGATTGGAAGTTTCATTGAGGGGAAGGTTCATTAAAAAATCCAGATTAATGTGAAAATAATTCACTGATTCAATTACCTGGGAAAACAAAGATGGGAGCTTCTAGTGTTATTGATGACAATAACGGAAAAGAGAAAGGGAACAAAGAGTTCAACTGAGCGTATGTGAAGAGACACAGCTGTGCTTAAATGAAAGCAAAGGTCAGATGCCAGGTTTTCCCTAAAAACATAGAGATTTTCTAAAGTATTTATTGGAAGAGAAATTCAACCCAGAAGGGTAAGCTAATATCTTTCATGAAAGTGAAGCAACTATTAATCCAAGGTTATGCAACTCTATAAAATATATTAAATAGTCTATAAAGCAGTACATTTTGTTTGTAATTTGTTTCTCTTCACTACATTTTATTCTCATTTATGAAGTTTAAATTTTACTCAGGGGACTAACTATTATAGGTGACATCTAGTACTGTGGTACTTTTACTCCTGAAGCTATAAGTAACTGCAGGGACAAATGCAAACAAAAAATTTCATAAGCAATTCTGTTTAATGGGAAGCAAACATTTATAGTTTCTATGGCCAAAAGTCCATCTCATGAGAATAAAGTAACCAGATTTTAAAATTATAACCCAATTAATTTAGTAGCTTCATATAAGCTAACACTATTTGATCATAATTTATTATACCAATCTTCCATTCGAAATCATTTATTTTTTAATCATATATACTCACATGTTACAAAATAATATGTCTTTGAGAATATGTATTTTTGTATAATTTAAAGCATTCTCTTCATCAATAATTTGGGGAAATAAAAAAGCTGAGTCAAAAAAGTAACAAAGTTTTATTACAAGTAAAATAATAAGTGTTCTCTAACCATAAAATCAACATTTGTTCTAGTTATCTGCTAACTAGGCAGGGGCGCAGTGGCTCACACCTGTAATCCCAGGACTTTGGGAGGCCGAGGCAGGTTGATCACTTGATGTAAGGAGTTTGAGACCAGTCTGGCCAACATGGTGAAACCCCATCTCTACTAAAAATACAAAAAAAAAAAAAAAAAAAAAAAAAAAAAGCAGGTGTGGTTGCACATGCCTATAATCCCAGCTACTCGGGAGACTGTGGCAGGAGAATAATTTGAACCCAGGAGGAGGTAAAGGTTGGAGTGAGCTGAGATCGTGGCACTGCAGTCCAGCCTGGGCAACAGGGTGGGACTCCATCTCAAAAAAAAAAAAAAAAATTATCTGCCAACTATAAACCAGATATTTTCAATAGAAGTTTCTACAAAGATTGGAATGCTCTAGATCTTCACTTTCCAATATGTTATAATACATTGCTAATGAACACTCAAAACATAACTAATGTGACAAAGAAACTAAATTTTCAGTTTTATTTAATATTATTTAGTTTAAATTTGAATAGCCATATATGGCTAGTGGTGACTTTATTTGATTGCACAGACAGACAAATAGAAACTTGTTTTGTAACTTATTTTATGCTGTGAGGGTTTATTTTCTTTAATAAATTAATTGATCAAATGTATTTTTTGTGAGAGAATTTCGTATATACGGTTTTCATCTATTTTTCTACTAGAGTCTTCCAGATTAAAATCAAAAAAAAAGAAAGCCAAATGAAAATCAAGGAGAAAAGAAAGAGGGTAGGAAAGAATAAAGAATAGATGGAATGATGGGAAGAAAGCAGGAAGAAAGAATAAAAGGAAGAAAGAAGGAAAGGAAGGAGTGAAGGAAGGACATAACTGGGATGTACAGCATAGCAATATAGATCCAATTTGGAGACTAAAATTAGTAAGTTAAATAGGAGATGTTTAATAAAAATAATAGTTACTATGATAAAAGAGTAACTATAACATACAAAGTATCTCAAGTATCTCTGTATAGTATTCTAGGGCTGAGGGAGAATTCACAAGGAAGGACAAACTTGAAAGAGAGTAAGATCTTTTTAAAGAAAATTTGATTTGAAGCACAGGATGGCAAAGGAGTTGGCTGACTTTGTCAAACTGGAGTTGGTCTGGTGTTGCTCAGCAAACATTAGGTCACCTTCTAGAGTACAGGTGGAGAGCAGATCAACAACCAGTAATGCGGATGCAGTGAAAATCCAGGTGTCTGGGGAGCTGGAGGCCTTTAGAGCATGCCGTTGGTTGGAGGCTTGCCAAGGGAGCCCAGGGTGCAGCTGCAGCTGCGTGCAACCTGGGCAAAATTCTATTTTTCGTTTCTAGAGACTGCAGAAAAGTTACCACCAACCCAAGTCTGCAAGGTCACAGAGGGACTGCATTTTGCACCCACGATTGTTGAACATCCTTGCTATGTTTGTGAATTTTCCCTGCTTATATATTTCTGTTCCCTGGAAAAGAAGCCAAAGAATATAGAGAATCTTTTCTAGCTACAGCTAAAGCTAATTTAAGTTTGTCTGAGCTAGGCAACTTCAATCATAATCACTTGTGCAGTCCTAAATTCAGGAGAATGCAATTTGATGAAAAGGACTCCCTGTAGATTTCACTTTGCTGGTGTTTGTGGCAGAGGATGTTCAAATATGGGGGATATTAATAGTTACAAAGTTGAGTTTCAGACACAAAGGAGGAATTTTTGTTAAAAGAACAGTGATTGTAATAAATCCAAGTCCTGACAGCAGAACCAACTGTATCATTGGCTCCTCAGGCCCATTCTATAGAATTGCATTTACAGCCCTTTTTTTTTTTGGCAGCTTAGTCTTGAAGTTGCTTCTCTAGTCTCTAAAACTGTCAGTGAATTACCCAATGTTTTTTACATAGGATCAGCTTTTTTTGTTTACAACTAAAAACCCTGAACAAAACAAAAATGTGTTCTAGGAAAGGCTGCCAATAAAAAGCTTCACAGAAACTAAGCAATTCTGAAATTAGTTATGTGGACTTGTTGGGGAAGATGGACATAAAATCTTAGGTATTATTAATAGATAGAACTCTTGCTAACAGATGAAAAGTCATGGGGGAATGTTCACATTTTCTACTGTGATAAGAAGGTAGTCTTCGGGTAACCAGAGCCAGGTTTCTTGCAAGCCTTTGTCAGTTCCTATCCCCTCCATGCACCATAACTGACAGTTTCCAAATATAAAACTAGAATAAGATGCTAGCATATCCTAGGAATTTGTAACTCACGAGCTGGAAGAGATTACTCACTTATAATAGATGAAACCTGGAAAGATTTGTGGAAATGGGTTTTGAGGATGCTAAAACAAGAAAATCAAAATATATTTTAGAGGAACTCTATTTTTCAAAACATACATTTACCAGAAATTATGGATTGCTTATACAAGTTTTGTTGATGTTGTTGTTACTCAGTGATACACCCTACAACCCTAAAAGAGTAGTTAATACTTAATCTGAACTCAATAGGTGTATTTGAAAAAGCATACTAGTTCTAGCAGCTATAAAATAGATGTGGTTATTTATCCTGTGAATTAGGTGCAGTGGGTATACTAGAGTGTTACATGCTCAGCAAAGTTAGGTGCACATAAGTGTCACCTGAAGTGCTATTTAAAACATACTGATTCCCAAATCTCCACCTCCAGAAATTCCACTTAAATTGTGAAGAAAAGCTCCAGAATTTTTATTTTGCAAAAGTTTCTCAGGTGATACAAAATAACAAATCTTAAGAATTATAAAGAAAATAATTCTGGAGCAGGTATATCATATGAGCCCACTTACCTCATATTGAAGCTCTCAAGAGAGCCCAAAATATAGTCATTTCTCCAAGGTGTTAGAAAGGATTAGTAAGTGAAGTATCAGTGTTATAGAAAGTGCTAATTTTTATTATTTATAGGGCAAAGAGGACCAGGGCTGCTGTTGCTGCAGTAGAAACTATTATTTTTTCAATGTAAATGATAGAAATAAATGATAAAGTAAGTATGACTGCCCTAATAAGAGACAAACGGGAGTGGTCATCAAAGTGGTGTGGCCTGGAGGAATCCCTAATCGTGATTAATTTATCTTGGGGTTGCTCAGACCAAAAGAGATAGTCAGCCCTTCAAGTCAAAACTTAACTTGCAAAACTGAATATTTTCTAGATCTAGTGAACAGAGAGCTGAATTTAGCTATGAAGAGAGGACAGAGCCCAGTATACAGACATGGAGCCCCTTGAGGAAATTGGAGACTGGGAACACATAACCATAACACAAATATGAAACATAACTCTATTTTTCACTTCTTACCTGGAATGCCTTATGCTAAGGCATGAATTATTTGTCCCACTGACAAGAAGACAAAAGCCACATGTTAAGGATGATCCCACTCAAAGATAAGGGAAGCTTTGAGCCTTGATAGCATTGTCGACTAACATGCCACAATATTTTAGTTGTTAAAAGCACAGATTCTAGCATAGGGTTGCCTGAGTTGAAATCCAGTCCTTGGGACTTGCTTATTAGCTGTGTGACCTTACACAAGATACTAAAGTTCTCTTTACCTGTGTGTCTTCATCAGTAGTGGAAGTGATAATCACATTTAATCAGATGGTGCTAAGAATATGTAAAACACTTTGAATAGTGCCTGACACACAACACATGCTATGTGTATAGCTTCTCTTTCATAATAACAATGCTTGTTTAAAAATGAAATCTTTATTGCATGAAATATATGAGCAACATCTTGCATAAGACATTGAGAAATGCAATTTCAATAACTCAATAATATAAAAAATAATACAGTAATTACCAAAGAAGAAGGGAGGTAAATGTGTATATTTTCTATATAGGTATGTAGTTTTAAGTTATAGGCAGGCTTAATCTTAAGGGTTTAATTTTTAAAGTATTTTTACAAATATAACTGTGAAACCCAATTCAATTGAAACGTAATCTTTGAACTCTATACAAATCTACAAAAGTATTCATAAAAGAGATCAACTTGAATTATAATTAAATTCATTATGTAGTTCCTTAAATTAAAAAGATAATGACAGTTTAAAGTCTATTTAATATTAAACACTTATCACTGTGAAACAATAAACTATACATTTCAAGAAATCTGAAAATTTTTATAGGGCTGCCTAAAATTAAACTTTTTACAATTTGAATAAGAACATATCAAATATATTTGTTGTTCAAAATGGAGACGAATCTAGTTTCTTTTGAATATTCAATACAAAAGAATTAAAAATAAAGCCTAATAGCAAAAGTATAATACTTATACAAGAATAATATTGATGCTAGTGTTAAACAAAGGAAAACCTTGTGAAAAAAAATCTGAATTGTTATAGCATCCTCCTTGAGGTAATCAAAAAGAACACAAACTCTTTAGCCCCATATATGTGACTGTAAAGAACAAACCACCAAGTGACTGATACTGAGTTTGAAAGGATGCAATTTTCTCAACAATGAGCTTATTTTATGTCTGAAAAACAAATGGACTTAGATGGAAATAGTTTCTTCATCTTCTTAGTTTATAATTGGAGTTTTTAAAACCATTAAATAATGTTTTTCCCTCTGATGTTTATTAATATGTGGCAGAACAAATTGTCAGCATAACACCATGTTTGAAAGTGTTTTGACCAGCAAACTAGTCTGGTTTTGCAATGTAATTTAGAACCTACCATGACCGCTAAGCCAATCAGAATTTTATTACAAAATTTTGGCCAGACTCAGTTTTCTGCTTAGCCATTTAATTCCTTATTTTTCTCATAAGGAAACTTGAATAATAAATATGAGTTTATGTAGATGGAAATTACATAAATTTACATACTACATGTAGGCTTCAAATCTGCTTCAGCAAAGATCCTAAATGTTTTTTATGGTGGCCATATCAGACATGAATAGAACGTGGTTAATTTCTGCTTTATGTATTGATATGGTTTGACTCTGTGTTCCCAACTAAATCTTATCTTGAATTGTAGTCCCATAATTACCATGTGTTGTGGGAGGGACCTGGTGGGACATAATTGAATCATGGAAGTGGTTTCTCCCGTACTGTTCTCATGGTAGTGAATAAGTCTCACCAGATCTGGTGGTTTGATAAGGGGAAATCTGTTTCGCTTGGCTCTCATTCTCTCTCTTACTGCTTCCATGTAAGACGTGCCTTTCATTCTCTGCCATGATTGCGAGGTCTCCCTAGCCACATGGAAGTATAAGTCCATTAAACCTCTTTCTTTTGTAAATTCCCCAATCTCAGGTATGCCCTCATCAGCAACGTGAAAACGGACTAATACATGTGTGGTGGGGGATAGTTAAGAAATGATAGTTTTACCTCACAGAGCTGCCTGAATTTCAATAATTGTGTCAACTGAATTATGATTTCAACACCTACTCAATTCTACAAATTCTTAGATTTTTCTAAACTAAAACACCAATAGAACCTATCTTCTCTACCACCTGTTTCCACCTGAATGATTATGATAGAAGCTAATTATCAAAGAAAGTATCATAATTATCTTGGCTATCCATAATACATTATTTTTGAAAACAGAATTAATACTCTTGAAAAACTTGGAATCTTAAATAAAAGTAATATTATTCCATGGTAAGAAACATATAACACAGAAAAAAAAAAAAAAAAAAAACACCGCATTTTGTACTACTTATAACGTATTGAATTTTTAAATGCTATTTAATTGTGTCTCTGCTAAAATTACTGGCAAGATAAAACTTCAAACTTGCATTATCAGTCAAACTTATTCTCAGCAGTTGATGTGGTGAGGAAAAATAAGGTACTTCAATTTTTTTAAAGAAATAAAAATGCACACCAAAATTCTAATAATCATTTAATTATTTAACAATAATTTCAATAATTTCAACATTTCTTTAACTTTTGGACTATTATACCAACTTATGAAGAATAAGGTGACTGTCCCAGGTCCTCCATTATTCCACACCTAACACTGGATTTACATCCTCTTAAACAGAAATTTTGTTTCTCCAATTCAGGTGCATAATATTATTTATTAAAAATGTTACTATAGGTAATTTGACTGGGATAAATCCTATGGAGTTCATTTTAATTGCATACCTTAACAATTTCAGTACTGGCTGACTTAATATGAAAATTAGTCAATCATTTTCTTCATATTCAATTAATTAATTATTATCCTGTTTCATGCTGTGTTAGCAGTTTTATGAACTAATTAGCTTCGTCATTACAGTTCTGAGAATTCTTACCCGGTCCAATGGTGTAATTTTAAAGTTATCAGAAACCTGTGTTTGTGAGTCCTTTCCAAGAATCTTCATGGAGACAAAACATGTTAGGTTTATTGCTGCTCTGGAAAGTACCAGAGTAAAGAATTAACTGTCTGTTAATAGGACTTAAAATGGTTAAAGATGTGATAACACAATTGACAAGGAATTTCAGTTTTTTCTGTTGTATACAATATTTTAAGATAGTAACTAGAATTATGACTAATATACAAGAACTGCTAGATTCCTACTTATACAATGTGTAAAACACACCTTAATAACATGCCCATAAAATATAACTTAAAGAAGGTTTAAAATTATGAATTTACAATAATTTTCATATCATTAAATATATAAATCTCTCTTTCTACATAGTGAGATATTCTTTTGAAATGTTCCAAGGACCCATCAAGAAAATTCCAAAGCTAATTTGTGGTAAAGAAAAAGACTTGACCAGGCACAGTGGCTCACGCCTGTAATCCTAGCACTTTGGGAGTCCAAGGTGGGTGGATCACGAGGTCAGGAGATCGAGACCATTCTGGTTAACATGGTGAAAACCTATCTCTACTAAAAATACAAAAATTAGTCGGACATGGTGGCAGGTGCCTGTAGTCCCAGCTACTTGGGAGGCTGAGGCAGGAGAATGGAGTGAACCCAGGAGGCGGAGCTTGCAGTGAGCCAAGATTGCACCACTGCACTCCAGCCAGGGCAATAAAGCAAGACTCTGTCTCAAAAAAAAAAAGAAAAGAAAAATAAAAAAAGAAAGAAAGAAAAAGACTCAATTTAGAATTTGATTTGGGAAGCTTGTCAAAAGTATCAAAGGTTTAAAACACTTCATCAAAATAGGATCACAGGGCACTGTGAACAACAGTTATTCATTTAACCAAATTGATAATTAAAAGGCTTCAAAGGTAAATACAGAAAGTTACACAGTTGTAGAAAACCTTAACTCTTTCATCGAGAGCACTCAGGTTTTTAAAATAGATTAAAACCCAACAAGGAAAACACGAAGCCTAGAATATTAAATTAATAAAACAGAGCATCTTTGTTTCCTAGACCAATTACCCAAAGGGTAAATAAAGACTTTTCACATTTTTCTACTAAGAGCAGACCAGTACTTTATAAAAGCCCTGTTGTTTGAATGGAGAGAACCAAATTCTACTTTTGCATCAGTGTACTTTTATTAATGAGGCTCATTTTTTAGAAAAAAATATAAATAATTGTTTTCTAATGTTAGATGTTAGCCATCTTACACATATAAAATTTCTTTCCTGAGATTTCTCTTCCACAAGCCTACAACTTTCTAATCAAGTCAGTTGTGTCTTATATTTTTTTCTCTTCTCATTTTGGAAAAAAAAAAAAAAAAAAACGTTTATTCTACTGTAGGAGAGAAATTTCTTTTTCTCTTAACAAAACAAAATATCCTCATACTTTACAGCTTTTTTTTTTTAACCAAAGAACATCTTACCTTTCTTGTATAGTTTCATATAGAATGGTTGTCCTGGCCGGGCGCGGTGGCTCAAGCCTGTAATCCCAGCACTTTGGGAGGCCGAGACGGGCGGATCACGAGGTCAGGAGATCGAGACCATCCTGGTTAACATGGTGAAACCCCGTCTCTACTAAAAATACAAAAAAAACTAGCCGGGCGAGGTGGCGGGCGCCTGTAGTCCCAGCTACTCGGGAGGCTGAGGCAGGAGAATGGCATGAACCCGGGAGGCGGAGCTTGCAGTGAGCTGAGATCGCGCCACTGCACTCCAGCCTGGGCGACAGAGCGAGACTCCGTCTAAAAAAAAAAAAAAAAAAAAAAAAAAGAGTTGTTGTCCTTATTATTTCTAGTAATTTTAGTTACATATATTTCTTAAAATTCTTAAACCTTAATGAGTTTCATTTTCAGTGAACACTTGGCAGAAACCATGAACTATCTGTTGCATCCATAATCTGTAGATTTGCAAATATATATATCACATATATATCATACATAGATCACATATATATCACATATACACACACACACATATCTCTCTCTCTCACACTTGTAAGAAGCATGCGCTCTCCCATAGTACCATTTGGTAATGTGGCACAGAACATGTTTATGAATAGTCTCCAATATCTTTATAATAAGAAACTGTAAAAGAGGTAAAATTATATTACTACCTTCCTGTGTTTATCTGTTTGTCCTTTGGCTAGAGCTAATAATTAAATTCTTGTTGTACATATTTTCCTCGGCCTCAGTTTTTCATTATTGATTATAAATATGTTAAATCTTTCTGGTATAGAAAGCACATACTTTTCATGGAAATTGTATGTGACTAGTGTCTAACTCACTTATTTTTAACAATTATGCCTTGATTACTTGTAAAGAAAAGATATTTAACCACTGGACATCATTTCATTTTTCTTGTTGGCAAATTTTGTAGTAAAAATATAATGTAGGCTTATTTTATCATTAAACTGAAGCAGAAAAAAAGGATACATCAGTATTATACCTAATACTGAAAACTTTGAAGACATGCCTATTTTAATCAAACTTAAAAATATTCTTATTTACCAAAGATCATCCAAGCCCTATTGTTGTATTCTCAGCAATCCACCAAGATGTAACAGTCTCTCGTCTGAGATAATTCCCAGCATTCTTTGTCCTACCTCCAAGAAAATTAGGGAGTAGAGACAGAAAAGTGAGGTTAGAACAAAAGTTTAATAAGTGAAAGAAGAAAGCTCTCTGCCGGCAGAAAAGGGGGCCCAAGAAAGGTGCCCCCTATGAGGCTGGGGTCCAGGGTTTTTATGAACTGGGAAGGGGAAGGAATGTACTTAGACTGAAGGCTGTCTTGAAGAATACGTGACTCAGCTTGGCCCAGGATCCTGGCCCAGGACCAATCAGAAAGCTTGACCTGCGATCAATCAGGAGCTGAAATGATGATTCATAGATGCCCCTTAGCTTGACCCAGGACGAATTAGAAACTTAAGTAAAAGCTCCGCATGGAACCTTGACCCTGGACCAATCAGGGCTGAAAGGATGATTCATAGAAGCCGAACTTACAATCCAAATAAAGGAAAGTAGAGTGCCCGCCAGAACCCACTGGAGCTTACCATGCCTATGCCCACAAAAAAAGAAAAAAACTTTTTTGGGGGAACCTGGTCGCTATACAAAGAACAAAGGCATGTCTATGCTAGGCCTTGTCTCCTTATCTGAGTGAGCTGGACGTTTGTGCAAGTTTTTATCCAAATGGGCCGGAGTTTTTTCTATCTGTATAACCAAGGGCATGTGTCTAGGAAGAACAACCTGTGGTAGTTCTCTTATTGGTGCCTGAAGCTTGATTTTTTTCCCAGGCTGCTTTTTTATGTTATATAGGGATGAGGCACTGATCCAAGGGCCAGGAGCTCCCTGGGGACCCTTTCCTTGCTATCTACCTAAGACAAGCTAACTAACTCCTTTTAGTTCCCCCTCAGGAGTGGAGACCCTAACTGCTGTTGGGGAGATTGTGTGTTGATCTTCCTGGCCACTTCTTCCTGGAAAGGGGCATTTTTCAGGGAACAGCTGCTAGGATTTCCCCTAAGCCTGATTTAGAGGTCCTTGGAAGAAAGGCATCCATGCATGGTGTGGTCAAAATCTAGGATAAGGGTCAACCTTGACACCTCTCAAGTATTGTTCAATTAAATGTGTGTGTGTGTGTTTTTTTTTTTTTTTTTTTAATTTCCTTTTGAACGAATCTTTGATGTGATAATCAGAGTAGGGAACAAAATCTAGTATCTAAATTTTATGTTAGTCTTCCAATATTACTATTATGTATGTGCTTCCTGCCACTTGTTTATCAGTAAAGGAACTAATAATCAGCAATTATAATAGTTATAGCAATAGTAATAATAATCACGTGTTTTGGCCAGGCACGATGTCTCATGCCTGTAATCCCAGCACCTTAGGAGGGCAAGAGAGACTGATCACCTGAGGACAGGAGTTTGTGACCAGCCTGGACAACATAGTGAAACCCTGTCTCTACTAAAAATACCAAAATTAGCCAGGAGTTGTGGTGCATGCCTATAGTCCCAGTTACTGGGGAGGCTGAGCTGTAATCTCAGCCACTGGGGAGACTGAGTCTGGAGAATCACTTGAATCTGGGAGGTAGATGTTGAAGGGAGTCAAGATCAAGCCACTGCACTCCAGCCTGGGCGACAGAGTGAGACTCCATCTCAAATAAGAATAAATGATAATGTGTTTGGTATTGCTCTTATTCTCATGTTTGGAGCAAGCCTGTGAAAAGCTGAATTATTAATGTTGCCTCTTTATCTTCCATCCAAAATTCTCGTATCTAGCCATACATTTTCCATACAAAAATTCTTGGGTTTCTCCATACATATTACTTGACTTTGTCTTCAGTCATAATGCTTAATTTGACATACGTGGGCAGAAGTTAAGATCTTACCAGTTCTGAAGCTAGGACTTAGAAAACATTGTTATGTGTCAACTTGCTATCTTATGCCCTATTGTTGTCATAACAAGAATATGCCCCAGCGGGTTCACTGTACAAATAAGCATAAAGACACATAATTTAGACTACTTCCTCAGCGACATGTTGTAGCCAAGACCAGCAGAGCCTAGCCAAACACAGCCTGTATCTGCTTATGCCTACTGATCTGCAGACCTGTGAGAAGGATGGTTGCTGCTTTAAGCCATTGATTTTGGGGATGATTTGTTATACAGCAGTAACTAGCTTGCTCTCCTTCCTCTCTTTTCTCAATCACTTAGTCTTTTCACTTCAGGATTAATATCAGAATAATTTCCTGTTATGGTTATCCTTGTGGCACTTAACGATGCTTTGAATTCTGAGAATCCAGTTCCACGAACAAATCAGGAAAAGAAAAAGTAGAATCTTATACCTAAAATAAAAAAGCTTTCTTTTTCCACAGATAACGTGGTAACTTTCACAGTTCTTTTGGTAATTTTACTATTTGAGATTGAAAATGTCTAAGAAAGTCTCACAACTCTCTATGTAACAAATGGGAGCAATTTGGAGGATATTAAAAGAAAACAAATGTTGCTGTTTGTGCATTGAGTATATTATTGGATTTTGAATATTTTCAGCTCACTAGATTTTCAAATATTTAGCATTAGGGACAGAAAACAAATCTCTGAGTTTCCTAAAGCTCAAATAAGCTTCTACATTTTACATACCACTTCTATAAGATAGTCAAGAACTCCAGATAGCATTGCTCTATTCTTATTTTATTGATTACAAAGGTAAGCACAAAACACGTTAAACAATTTTCCCAAACAAAGGAAGCAACCAGGGAATATGATTTCTTCAAAGTTTCAGTTTCAATTCAATGTCCACTCTGTACTATTTCTGGTGAAGTTGAATAATACTACTTTGTGCCTGTAGAACATTCAAAACATTTTATAGGGCTTTATAAATCTTTTTACTTCCCTATGAGATTGAAAAATCAAAATGTTTGATATATAGCACAATGAATCACCATGGTTGTACTACAGTTTCAAAATGCTTACACATCAAAACCATCCCCATGAATTTCTACTAACTGTCAGCATTTGCAAAACAACAGCATTTCTGGCTAGAAAGGTTTCAGTATTTCATAAGAAATTCAAACTTAATCCCTCATGTATGAATTTCTTTCCCTATTTGTTATGAAACAGCTGTACGTATTTTGCAAGTTAAGCTATTGCATGTTTTTTAGAGCCTTATGAAGTTCTGTGATTTTAGAATCAAGTCAATATATATTTTAAATAGTAAATGTACTTAAGTGTCACATAGTCTGAGTCCTCTACAGACATAAAATAGTCATATTCAATTTCTCAAAAAAATGAGGTAACTTTGGGCCGGGCATGGTGGCTCATGCCTGTAATCCCAGTACTTTGGGAGGCCGAGGCAGGTGGATCACAAGGTCGAGAGTTCGAGACCAGCCTGGCCAATATAGCGAAACCCTATCTCTACTAAAAAATATAAAAATTAGCTGGACGTGGTGGTGCACGCCTGTGATCTCAGTTGCTTGGGAGGCTGAGGCAGAATTGCTGGAACCTGGGAGGTGGAAGTTGCAGTGAGCAAGATTGTGCCACTGCACTCTAGCCTGAGCAACAGAGCGAGACACTGGGAAAAAAAAAAAAAAAAAAAAGTCACTTTAGTGTAAGCATCACAAAAAAGAAGAAAAAAATTACGTAGCTTGAATACAATTAGGTCAACACACAATTGGTCATTACAAAAATGCCATGATCCATTTCTCATAGTTACTTCACATAAAATATTGTGAAGTGTTAAACTTTATGAAGTATATCCTTCATCACCATTGTCCAAATTTATTATTGTTTCTTTATCAAAATGAAGCAAAATATTAAGTGCAGTAAATACTGACAATAGTCATAACAAATGTACAAAACAGACCTAAAGAATACTAGAAGATTTTATTCCCAGTTTTTATTACTTTAAATATGTATTTTTTAATGTTAATAATCTCACAATGTATCCTATTAGAAAATCTGAGAGTGAGAGGCAAAAGATACTAGAGCGGATTTAAGAAAAGTGCACATCTCTAAATGTGCTGAAGTGGGGAATGGGTAAAGAAGCTAACACAGCTTCCTAATTAAGAAATTTCTGTAGCACCCAGGAAATGAAGAAGAGGATGAATTTACATTGCCACAAATTAGGTGTAAAAAAGGTGGTTTTATACTGCCTGGTGAATAACTTGGGTATATTAGTGGAGAAATTCAGGGTTATGCCTTTGCTTGACAGGTTATCTGAAAAGCAAGAGTGTTGAAAGTTTGGTCAAAAGAATTGAAGTAATAAATTCTTATATCTTGGTGGAAAATAATACAGAGCTAAGAGACTAATAGAAGAGAGAGGGTGAAAATAATGCTAGGCCACCGTGAATCAAGAAACAATGGTAAGAAGGGAATGAGAGATTCCGAGAACAAGAATCTTACTTGGAAGATGAAAGTTTAATATGTCATAGTAAAGATGTTTGGGTGAGGATGAGTCTAAGGTGTAGTCAAAGATGTAATCTTTTGATATGGAGCTGAAGGCAGGGTTATTAAATTTGAGCAAGAAAATACCATGAACATGCACATCAATAATTTAAAAATGACGTTGGCTTTTTAATATTAATTCAAGTACTTATGGCACCCTGCTGAAACCATATCTACCATCAAATGTGGGATAAATATTGGGAAATTTATGCCATAGAAGATATTGGTCTTAGCTTTTTTTATTACTTGGTTGAAATGTATGCTTTCTAACTGTGATAGGTAAGTTTTCTTTTTAAAATAGAGGTGCTTTGTGACCTGAATAATTGTACCACTACAACCTAACTTTATTTTTTCACATTTCTGTCTTTAAATTTCATCTCTTTTCTTTTTACAAATATTATTCTTAGTTTTCTGCAACCAAATAACTTTTTTTTTCCAAGCTTTCCCACCCTTGGGAAAGAGACTGCATCCTGACATCATCTATGGATAAGAACTTACTCTAGGGGGCTGTTGTGCTCATAGAGGAAGCATATTCCGCATTGTGACTTAAAGTCAAGAATCTTAGTTGATAATTATTTATTAAGCTAACATTATATGCTTTAAATCGGAGAGAGGGAGTACTCAGGAATGAATGGTACTGGGTTATAGATAGAAAAAAAGTATAATGGAATGACTTGACAGGCAACACAATAATCCATTATTTACAGCTACTGTATACAAACATTATTACATTAATTCCTTAAGAAAATTTTACTCAGCGCTTTTTAAAAGCCAAGCACTGTCCTATTGTTGGGGCTATAAAAGGGAGGAAGCCCTTAATCTTATGTTCAATGCAGTCTAGTTTATTAGAGAAATTCACAGATGATTTTACTACTATAATATTAAAATGTTAAATGCTAAAGTGACATTTACTATTTTGTGCAATTGCTATGATGCTACATAGAAAGAATCCTTTAACAGTGGTTTAGGTGCTAGAAATTTCAACAAAGAGAAATATTTTTTAAGTAATCTCTGGAAAAATAAAGAGGATGTTTCTAGGGCAGACAGAGAGAAACAACCCAGCAAGAATGAATAACATCCCCTTTATTACCCCAACAGAAACTCAATGTCAGATACTGAATGAAGACTGAGTCAAGTGGCTTCTCGAGATCCTGTATATCTACTAGATTTGGGCTATGTTATTCCACCATGAAATCTTTGTTAGATATTTTATATAATGATATGTTATTAATTATATTTTATTGTTAAATTATTATTTGATACAATATACTATATTAAATGATGCTATATATTTATTTTATATAATACTTTTAATTTTATATATTTATATTTTTTACATTTGTACAATTTATACTGTTCTTATACTTATGACATATTCCTTTATGTATTCCATAGTAAATTATTTAAAAAGTATATTATGTATATAATATACGTATTTTTATGTTTTCTATTTATGAACTCTAAATTATATTTTATGTTACTATGTATCATCATACATTTAGCATACTTTGAAAGATGAATGTAGAAGATATTTTATAAATGTGAAATATGTGATTATGCATGATTATACATAAATCATATATAATATATGATCAGTATACAACTATTTAATATTTTGAAATTTGTCTATTTTTTAAAAAATATTGTTTAATGGAATGGAGCAAAGTACCATAGTTTTACACCATAATGTTTTGACTATTATATGTCTAATCAAAACTCCCAAAACACAAACACAGAAAATAATTGCCTAAATAAGGAGGAGTTGAAAATTTATTTTAAAAGTATATATAAAATATTAAAATTGTTTGTATACTTTGGATAACAGTCCTTTATCAGGTATGTCTTTTCCACATATTTTCTCCCAGTCTGTAGTTTATCTTCTCATTCTCTTGACAGTGCCTTTCTTTCACAGAGAAGTTTTTAATATTAATGTTTACACATCAGTTCTTTCTTTCATAGATCATGCCAATAGTGTTGTATCTAAAAAGTCATATCTGCTTTCTTCTCTGTTATCCTATAGGAGATTTATAGTTCTGCATTTTATCTTTAGGTCTAATAACATATTTTGATTTAATCTTTGTGAAGGATGTAAGGTCTGTGTATATATGCATTTTTATTTTTCACGTGGATGCCCTGTTGTTCCAGTACCATTTTTTGAAAGGACAATCTTTACTTCATTGCCTGTTTTTCTTTGCTTCTTCGTCAAAGTTTAGCTAAATATATTTTTGTGGATGCATTCTTGGGCTGTCTATTCTGTTTCAAAGGCCTGAATTTTTTTTTTGACAATACCACACCCTCTTGATTACTGCAGCTCTATAGTAAGTCTTAAAGTAGGGTAATCAGACCTTTTGATGGTAGCAGCAGGCTGCCTGGAACAGCCTACTGCCATCATGACAGCTGCAACAGGGAGGTATGGCTGGGGCTGCATGCTCCATGGAGTCAGCAGGAGTCAGGGACAAGTGGGAGTCTCACCTCTTCTGAGTTGGAGTGGGAGCTTCTTGGGTGCCACTGCAGCTGTCCAAGCCCAGCTGTGGACCAAGGCATCTCTGTGCCCTTGGGGGTCCAGGTGCAGGTGGGAGCCCCACCCTCCCTGACACAGCTGCAACTGCCCAAACCACAGCTGCACACCCAGGCCTCCCTCTCCATAGAACGGGTGGGGGAGGGGGAGGGGGAGGGAGATGCCCACCCTCATGGGTGTAGCTATAGCCACCCAAACCGGCAGCTGCAGATCCAGGCATCCCTGCACTCTTGGGTGCCCAGGAAGGTCCCTCTGCCTTCACAGGCTCAGAAGTGTCTGCTGCTATGGCCTGGCTTCTCCCTGTTGTTGGTGCCCACTCCAATTTTAGAGCAAAGTCAGGGCCAAGCCCAGGTGCTGTTACATCCTGTTCAGGCATGCACACACTTGGGGCAGTGCTGAAACACCAGCCCCCTCTCACCTCATTCCCCTCCAGATTTTGGGTATCAATGAGCATAGGAGGGAAACTGAGGGGGGACTAAGGGAAGTTCAGTACTGGCCTGCTGATGCCACTTGGCACCTACAGTCTGGGCTCCATGAAAGGAAGCGGGAGGCAGACAAGTGTCTGGGGAGAAGGGAGCAGGTCCCTGGTGAGGCCTCACCTTCAGGCCAGAGAGGGCCTTAAGGCTGGTATCTGGGCTGCTACTCCCATGGACCTGAGTGGGAACTTGTGGTGCCTTTTCTGGGCCTGCCCATGGCTGCCCATGGACCAACTGGTGTGCTCTTCCTCCCCTCTGAGGCCTATAAAAGCCCCAGACTCAGCCAGAGCTGGGTAAATGTTGGGATGACCAGCTGCGGAGAGGAGCTACCCACTCCAGGGTCTCCTCTTTGCTGACAGCTGCAGAGACAATGGGGACAACCTGCCTGCAGAGAGGATCCTCCCACTCCAGGATTTCCTCATGTCTAGGAGCTGAACACTCGTCATAGGGATACCCTGGCTGCTGAAAGGAGCTGCTCCCTTCAGGAGACTGAGCTGTTCTGTCTCTCAATAAATCTCTTTGTCTTGCTCACCCTTCACTTCTCTGCATATCTCATTCTTCCTGATCACAGAATAAGAATTTGGGACCTGTCGAATGGCAGGGCTAAAAGAGCTGTAACACAAACAGTGCTGAAACATGTCCGTTGCTTGCCATGTTTCAGGCAAAGAGAAGGGGAGAAGAGCTGAGGCCCTTCAGGGAGCACAGACCTAGGAGGTCCCCAGGTCAGGGCTGTGACTCCCTCTTTGGGACCCTGTATTCCCTTGCATCTACAGGTTTCTGTGTGCCACCATGTTCCCCTGTGCCAGCCACGGAAGCTGCTTCCAGTGTGCCTGGTCCGGCTGCAGCTTCGCAGAGAGCTGGTGCCTATGCTGGCACCTGTAGCTGCCCACCCACCTGCAGAAGCTGGCATGTCTGACTCACTCACACACCCCTCGTTGTTCCATGCTTGGCTCTCCCTTGGCAGGTGTGAGACCCAGGCCTCTAGGGTGAACTGAGCATAGCAGGCTGAGTGGGCAAAACAAGCCCAGCAGATCCAAGGCAAAATGCAGGCAAAGGTGCCCCTGGCTTTAGAGGTTTCTGGCCAGAAAAACTACACCCCAAGGATCATGTAACACTGTGACTTTATTCCTTTCTTTTAATTTTATGTTGGCTACTCTGTGTTTTTCCCTTCCCATATAAATTTTGAATCAGTTTGTCAATGTACATAAAATAATTTGCTGAGTTTTAATTGAGATTTCATTGAAACTATAGCTCATTTTGGAAAGAACTGACATTTTAAACCTTTGAAACTCAACTACAGGAAAATAAATAATAAGAAAAAGATCAACCCAATTCCCCTCAACAATAAGAAAATGAGCAAATTGAATTAAAAATGGGCAAAAGACATAAATGAAAACCTTACCAAAAATCGTACGTGGCAAAAAAGCATATGAAAACATGCTCCACTTCATATGTCATTAAGGATTTGTAAATTAAAAAGAACAATTATTAGAATTACCAAAATCCAAAACTCTGAAAATAGTAAATGATGGAGAAGGATTTGGAGTAACAGGAACTCTCATTCGTTGCTGAAGGGAATGAAAAATAGCATAGCCATTTTGGAAGACAGTTTTTACCATTTCTTAGAAAACGTGATTAAAAAACAACAGTAGATTTGCTATTAAATATCCTTGGATTTAGTTAATAGTTTCAGATTGAATATGAAACCTCAGTTTTTATGGGTACCATATTACAAAATAAAATTTAAATACATCTAGTTATACATAAAAATGATTATTGATTAGGGAATTCAATAAGGTAGATAAAATATCTACATTTGTTCATCAGTCTTTTAATTGTGGAAAAATTTTCATTGATATATAAAAGCCAAAAAGTGACTTTTATTGTTTTAATTAAAATAAACATATTGGAAATGATGTTATCTCTTCAAATGTGTATCTTCAATTTTTATTCATATCCTCCATGGTTGTAATACCTTAATTGCCAGACAATTTGAAAGGCATTGAGTTACAAGAATAAACTACATAGGTTGAGCCTAAGTTATGCCACGTAAGCTAATAATATTGCTTATTTTTTGTTATTTTAAAATTTTATTTTGGGGATATTTAAAAAGAAAAATTAAACAAGTTACTTTTTTCTTCAAATTGTTATTTATTTTCTTCCAATTTCTTGAAAATGTAAAAAAGGCAAAGTCACAGAGAAGCAGGTGCTACCAACAGGATATTACATATAGCTTTCATTGATTTACATTATCTGACAGAACTTCAAATTCGTTTCACAAGACACTGACTGAAAATGTAATTTTTTTCTTCAACATCAGATGTGTTCTTGTTGTTTTCACATATTTATAATAGTAACAGATGATGGTGTTCTTCTAAACTTCCCGGCAATGAAACAGCCAGGGACATTTAAAAAAGAAACAACTTTTATTTGTGTTGATTACCAATGTCAATCATTTCAGAATAAATTAGGCATGTTGTTATTAATAGGAAAGTATGTTACTGCTGATATTTTAAACTATTATACATATAAGTTATTACAAGAATGCCAAGAAATCATTTCTTGTTGCTATAGGTATAATTTTACTGAAAGAAAGACCATTAATATAAATAAGGTCAAGATATGTTGCTGGTAGCTATTTTAATGCCATTTTAGAGTGCATTATTGTTGATAATAAAATATGTTAAATAATATAATTTTTAACAAACATTTTAATACTAATATTTAATACTGATATAATTATTCTTTCAACAATATTGTTTCCTTTACAGTACAAAAGGGTATAGCTTGTCATTTCCTAAACTCAAAGGAAATCACGTAGATAAGAAAAGATGTTTATAAAGGAGTGCACTAAGTACCGCAGTGACTGGGAGAATCTACCCTGAGCCTGTTATTTGAAGTAAGAAAATACCTTCTGAACCTGACCTGAATTAAGTCT